>NC_081411.1:403193055-403906805 GCF_030272615.1 Cryptomeria japonica
TCCTATTTTTTTTGGGGGGGGCAAGGGCATTAGGGCACCAATGTCTAGACCAGGGCACCTCCATCACCTTGGTCCTCCTTTAACAATACCTATTTCAAATAGGATTGAGCACTCTCCACCACCTCACATTTTTTTGAGCCCAACATGTCTTATACTTACATCTTCTGATTTTTATATCTAATTTGGGGTGTTTATAATGGAATTCACTAAATTTGATTGGTTTTCTATTTTACATGAGATTACATTACTTCTTAGTTGCATTTAGCAAAATCATGTGTTGGGTAATATTTTCTTTCAATTCATGCTACTTTCTTTCATTCATAGTACTCTTGCATATGGCATCATTAGAATCTGAAAGAAATTTCCTACTTGAAAATCATTTCTCAAAGATTTTATCCATGTTTTATGTTGCTTTATAATGATATTCTTAAGAAAAATTCATGGCATATGTAGATCACATAAAATATTTTGTAAAAAATGATAATCCTTGAGATAACATTAAAAAGGATAACACTTGTACCTCTCCTAGGGTATCTCATGAAAATGAGGAAAGAATCAATACTCCTATCAATTGTCTCTCTAATGGAGAGGAAGAATTCAAGAGAAACATAACACTATATTCTTCTCATATACATACTCTAGTGCAAGGGAGGCAAGGTTAAAATGTTGGTATATCAATCCCTCTACATCTTTCTTATTCTCCTAGAGTTTATCTTGATCATCAACATATTTGTAGGAAATGAGATGTTATGCATTTCATGCATGATCTATCTCCTAAACTAACCTTAAGAAAAGATGAAGCCTTAGATGATAATGATCCTTCTTCCCAACCTACCAAAGAGGACATGAATAATAATGATAGAAAGGAGAACCTCCCTACAAAGGACATTCCTCCTTCATCTAATCATCCCTTTAACCCTTCAAATTATCCTTACACAATAAATTTTAAGGAAATCCATGATCAAAGGTCCTCTCCTTTACAATTAAAAAAATCCTATGAGGTTGGATATGATATCATTTCAAATCAAGGCTATAGTGGAAAAGAACAAGGAATAAAAGTCCATATATACTCTCGTCACAATTTACTAAATAAGGCCTAGGATATCCCAATTCTCATACATCTATGGAGTATGCTTGTAAGGTTCAAATTCTTAAAGAGTATTCTGTAAGACATAGAAACTATCCTTCCAAAAATCCCTCTTCAATAAATCCTCCCCCTCCTTTACCAATTATTTTACCTCAAGAAAAAAATCCTTCTTCCTCCACTAGTCTACTTTGCTCTACATCTCAAGAGATAAGACCTATCCAAATTGACGATCAAGAACAATTAGCTATAAGAATATTTAGGAGATTGAAGATAAGAATGCTATTTTTCCTTTTATATATATCAATAAGAAAAAATATGGTGATAATTATTGTCTCTTTCATAATTATTATTCTCATTCTCTTGGAAATTGTAAAGCTTTTAGAGAAATTGTTCAAGACCTCACATAACTTACAACTGATCTTTTGATTTTTCTTGGTGAAGAGGTAGCACCTTAACACTCCATTCACCTTATTATGTTGCTACTTACCTTGTGAAATTAGTATTTTACCTTTATTGGGGGCTCTTTGTCATGTGTGTTAATGCATTTCAATTCCACTTATACTAGTGCAACAACATAATAGTCATTTTTTCCCTTGTGTCCATGCTTGGGGGGCAGGATTCCTATTTCAATTCTGTTTCCTTTTTAATGATTTCCTTTTCTCTTTGAGTTGAATTCTTAATAACTTGAGGTCCTTCTTACATATATAGGTCCTCCATGTGACTACATATATGTCTATTGGGTGGACTTGTTCTTTGTTGGCATCAATCTTCTTATGAACAATCTCTCCTTTGTGAATGTGTGCAATCCTTTCTCTAAGATTACACTTCTTCCTAGAAATGGGAGAAGGTGTATACTATTAGCTCCCTTCTCCTTTAAAAATATGTTATCTTCATCAAATATCCGTTCTCTTTTCAGAGGTGAATATATTTGGATAAAGATCTCTTCTTCTGTGCATCCTTTAAAAGGACCCCTTTAGACTTGCAACAAGATATCTCTTTTACAACTATTTTTCCTTTCTTATAAGAGTCGTGTATCTTTAGCTTGGATTTATGTACATTATTGCCTAAAGGATATCTCCTTTGGTGATGAATTTTTGTATCCTTCTTTCTATCTTCCTCAAGACATCAACATAGTGTTATGTTGACATCTTAACGGGGGGAATACATCACACCCTCCGTGTACCATACTTTCAATTAAAATTGTGGATTTCCTTGCATAATGCCTTGCTTGGTTATCCTTTTGTATGTCTTATATGAGGTGTACATGCTAAAAACTAGACCCAACTCTTAGACAATATGCTTGATTCCCAAAACCAGTGCAGTCCTTTTGTATGTCTTATAGAAGGTGCACATGCTCGAAACCATACCAAAGTCTTAGATGAGATTTTTTTTCATTCTCAAAATTTGACACGTTGTTTTTATTTCAATCGTATGTCTTATTATCATGACCTAAAATTTAGAATTAATAATTTTAACCTTAAAATTAGACATTTTGATATTTTGATGATATTTGAAGTGTTGACGACATTATGATGCTATTGAAAAAATATATTTTAATGTGATGATGCTATTAACGACGTTATTTTATATTAATTATGTTACAAATTTTTAATATCATGATGATTTGATGATTTTATTTAAGTATGAGGTGGATGCAGGGTCGACCATCAAAGGCAGACAAATAACCGAGGAGGGGTCTTCTAGCTCATTGACTCAAGGAATGTGGCCTGTGTATTCACACACACACACGTGTAATAATTAAACAAATTAATAAAATCGAATTGGGAAGATAACATAATTGAAGTATAAAATATTTGATTTTAATTAAAATGTTAATAAGAGATTACAAATAAATGAATTTAAAATATTAAATTAATGACTTATTTAAATTCAAACATGTTTTCAATTTAGCACATGGGTTTTAAATTGGAAGTAGAGTCGAACTAGCTATTTCTTCCTGTCAACTCTTAACTTACCTTTCCTGACTGGCTAATCAATCCAGTCCAACTTTTGATTAACCGACTAATCTAATTGAGTTTAATTCACTTCTAACTCTCCAAATCACCCTGATTTTCTACATTCAAGATCCATTTTTCCTGGATGGAAACCTCAGCCAAATTATTTATAAATACTGGACCAATTATCATAGGAAACACGTCAAATTTTACTCATCATCTTCTTTTTCTTTGTTCTTGTGTTGAATTAAATTCTTGTGGGGAAGGTTGATTTAGACTAGGTTTTCAATGCCCAACTCCATTTCTCCTCCTACATTGGTCTGCAAGGTGAATTTGTTTCTAATTTTCTTTTTAGTATCCAAATTCTTTTCTCTTTGCATCGATCTGCACTAATAATTAATAATAGGTTTTAAAGATTATTCTTTTCTATTATATAATCAATCTTGTTGTGCAAATAGCCCCTCTCCATGTTTACTTCTTTGTCTGCAAGAGGAGATCGAACTGGTAGGGGGCATTAGTTTGAAAACCAAAATTTGGAGGCCTTTCTTCTTATCAACTTGGGAGGGCACTCTTCTGTAGGGGGAATACACCAAGATTTTTCCTCTCTCACCTCTCCTTCCATCGCAGAGGGTTCTAATCTATAGGAAAAATAGTAAGGAAAGTCGGTCTCTTGTTGGAAGACCACATTGCCTACCTCCTCTCTCTTCCACTGGGTAAGTTTCTTTTGAATCATGCTTATCGCCTATACTCTTCCTCTAATATCAAATAAATTGAATAGTAAATATGATTTCCATTTCATAACAATTACAAATTTCTCTGAAAAACATGGCAGACATAGATACAGAATAATATCAATTTTAATTGCTGATGTTTGTTTTAGTGTTTCACATCTTATTCCAGATTTAGCATGAATCAATTTTCTAAGAAGACTTTGGGTATCCCATTTTATTCTTTCTACATATCCTTTGGTGCTCAAATCCTACATTTAAATTATTGAATCGACACTTAGGGGGTGGGAAATTCATCGCCCATTCTCTCCTATTGAAATCGACTTCTCTCCTTAACTGCTTGATGGTCAGCGAAAATGACCTAGCGAAAATTTTCATGCCTTAGATTAAAATGAGTCATCTGGATCTTGTCTTGCTCTCTCTCTTGTGCTTCAGGCTTATGGTTTAGGGTTTTATGGATTTTGTTTAAATCTTGGTGAGATCCCTTGAAATTGTTATAAATTTGCATTACGTTTTCATTTAAACTTGAGGGTTCTAGTAACATTGGCGGGGCCCTTTTTCTATGTCCTAGGTGTTTATTTGTTGCGTGGGTCCTAGTTTTTTTAAGCATGCACTTTGATTTTCCTAGGCAGGTCCCTTTTCAAGTTCTAGGTGACATATTTGTAATTACAATTGGGCTACTAATTTTTCCCATTGTCTGCACATGTCTTAGTGGATGGAGATCTTTTAATCATGATAAAAAAAACATGTTCGATTGTTAAATGACTAGAGAAAGTGCATGTCATGACTAGCAGTATAAAGTGTAGACAGATCCAACGTTTCTTGCTACCCCACGATAGAAAGTGCTTGAAAGATAATGATCATGGCATCACGAGATGATGGCATGTGTATAAGGTGGGCTGCGAAAAGCCAGATGGTGGGGGCCACTGACAACAATGATGAGGATGATGAGTTGGAGATGTCGTGTCATGCTTTTGATGTGTCTGCTTTCCATAAAAGATGGTCAATATCAAATTGACTAGTGTAGATCATGCGATGGGCCATCATGGAAAAAATCAATGGCCCAGTTTCAAACTTGGTTCAAATATGAATTCGAGCCATTTTCTACTCATGTGAGCAGTAATGGTGAACAATACGGTGATGCCTAATCCCAGAATAGCATTAAAAGACTTTTCATAATTATTTTTGATTCACAAAGAAATTCAGAAGTGACCAGAAGGTGATTCCAAAGTTAGAGAAGATTTGAGCGAACTATCATAGTGCAAAATTAAGGTTTCCTCAGCGCTTTCAAAACTGTAAGTTGCTTACCTTCCCTTCTATGTTTTCAAAGTTGGATAGTGTAAATTGTGTGAGGTTCTGGTAAAAGGATTGAAGATTTTTGTAGGGTTTCACAGTATCGGCAAAAGGAATTTAAGAATATTTCATTCTTTCATGTTGGAATTGTCAATTCTTATGTTGAACCCTAGTTTCTTTTCCTCTTTTGACGATAATTATTAAGAAGGCCCTAGTTTAGTAAAATGGCTCCCTCACGAAACCACTCAGAACAAACAAAATATTTAAGGAGGAATTTGTATGATGACTTTATGGATCAATTAAAACCATCAACAAATGATAAATATCAGGGGATAAATCTTATTCAAGAGAAAACCCTAGGAGAAGGATTAGTTGATAAAACATGCACAATTTCAGATGCTAGGGTACCCATGGCTGGGATAGACATGTTTAAGTTATGGTATGGACAAAGTAATTTACAGTCTCCATTCTCAAGTGCATGGTAGTACAAGCTGGTGGTGCCTAATGTGTTCATGGATGTCGACCTTCTCAGAGCAGTTGCAGAAGGTATGACCCCGTTTCAAGAGTGATAAAAATGATTCACTAAGATGTCTTTAAATAGACATACAAACCTTATGTCAGCCATAGGAACACAATTTCCTAGGTGCAGTGTATCTAGACATTTAAACATAACTCATCACAAAAATGACCATGAAACAAACGGTGCTGGTAACTCATCACAAAAATGGATACCGGTTAAAATAGTCAATACCAGCTGGAACACAATATGTGAACCGTTGTCCTGGAATCTTCCACTTGATCTTCATCTTCAACTTTATCTTCATTTTGATGCCAAATTAATGTAACCATAGGTTATCTCTTAGGCACATACTGATTGACATAGAGTACCAGTTAGAGATAGACCTTAAACATATCGGTTAACAGTGTAAATCACTGAAGTTACACCTGATGGGTTGAGACATTGTCATATTTCTATCCTCGGAACTCTTGAGTTTTTGTCATCTTTTGGTTTTCATAGTAGTAGTGATGTATTGGAAGTTGACTATATGTATTCCATACGTTAAGCCTGAACTTATTAAATCATATTTTATCTTTGCTAGTTTATTCCTACAACCATGTCATTTATTCCTGTAGCCATGTGATTTATTCCAGTTGCTACGCAGATTATTTAGGGAAAGATCATATGTGAAATTAATATATGTTTTGATTAAATAAAATGCATATGTATGTTCTTGTATGTTATTTATTTTGTAGTGCAAAGAATAAATGATGCTGCGGTGGATGTTCGCCTATCATGTCTGTTGAAGGGAAGGATACTCAAGTGATGACTGAAGATCAAACTGTAGAAAAGCTGAGAAAGCCTAAGGGACGACATAATAGAAGAAATCAAGTGATACTACCAATGTATAACTTAAAGTGGACATTGAAGTTATAAATACCACCACATTATGTTATGACTGTGGTTTGGTCTAGATCCGCGTTTCCTGCAACATAACTCCATCTATCTCCTTTCTCGGTCAATCATCCACCTCTTCTTTTTGGTATGATTTGTGTTGTCTATTGTAGATGATTTCTTTTTAATAAGAAGCTCTTCTTCTTTTCAGAGGTTAGATAGAAGGAGAGAAGAATAGAGTAGAGGGTTTTCATAAGTATTTTTGAGTTTATTTTCATATTGAATCATGTAATGACTTTCAAGAACAATGAATAAAATTATGTTATTCTGATATTTTTAGAGTTGTTTCTGGGAAGCCTGGTATCACTCATCCAAGGGGGCCCACTTGGTGAGTGTTTATGTGCATTTGTTAAAATTAGTTTTCTTTCCTTAGCCATAGTAGACATTCTTACATTGATTGTTCTTGCAGCCAATGGAAACAGATCCACTGAATGTTCCTGTAGCCAAGCGAGAACAAAGTAATTTCTATTTATCAACATTGAATTTATCTAGTAATGCTTTTATGAGTTTATGAAGTCTTCTTGTAGCCTTTCCATAGTTTCCATTCTTGATTATCTTTTCCACATAATGTTAGTTGTTGCAGTAATGCAGAATTGCTATCGTAGAAACTTAGTGTTTATATAGTGCAGACCCATTTCAAGTATTACGTCCTTGGGTTGACAATCAAATGAACACTAGCTATGAAAATAGTGACTTTACCAAATGAATGTCCAAACTTCGGGTTGAGACTTCAACAATAGTTATTATTCTTATTGTTGGGTTAAACATTTTTGGCGTCGTTGTCGGGGATGGTGTCAAACTAAGAACCTGTTATGGTTATTATCTTTTCAGTTTTTCAGTTAATTGTTTTTTGGCATACTTGATTGTTCAAAAAATTTCATGAATTTGCATGCATAGGCGAAGAAGAGATGTTCTAGGTATATTTCTGCCCAGTCATCCTAATCATGTAGAAAATAATTCCTCAGATATAAATCCTTTTGTTGAACTTTATCAAACCCCAGAGAATTTGAACCACCCTGAATCTGAATTCCCAAAAGATAGTCTTCAGTTCCTCTTTGGACCTCAAGAAGAATAATTTCATATAGTAACAACCCCCACAAGTCCAATGCAAGGAAACCCACCTCTTGGTGGAAATAATCCACCAACACCACCAGACCCAACATTTGAGTTCCCCATATCCGATCAGCATGATAATACCAATCTCAAAAACATTCCAACTTCTTCCCTCCCTAAATTCTATAGATTAGTGACAAAGGATCCAGACACATTTTTGTTTGAGTTTGATGTTCTCTATAGGAGTTTTGACTATACTACAAATGCTCATAGACTCAAAATATTTCCTGCAACCTTGAAGGAATCATCTTTAAGATGGTTCATGAGCTTGGGTAGTAGCAGAATCAATACATGGGATGAGATGAAATGATTGTTTCTTGCAAAATATAAAGATTATTGTAGAGGCACTGATCATCATGGGGATGATATCTTTAGAATGAAACAGAAAGAAGATGAGAGTCTTGAGGATTATCTGGAGAGGTTTCTCTTTAGTGTCAAGAAGTCCAAACATAGTACTCTAAATGAAGATTCCCTCAAGTTGATATTTTTGAGGGGAATCAGCGATGAATGCACTGATTCTTTGGATCTTATGGGAGGAGGTGATATTACACAATCCACTTGGGCTGAAATAGGACAAATTTGTAAGAAGTATTCCAGATCTTCTTCTAAGAAGAATAGGCATTTCAAGCCAGGAACACCTTCATCAACATCTGGTACTGGAGTTTCTGGAATGGAACTTAGTCATTTATTGAAGGACTTTAAGGAGGACATCATAAATAATATGGCTACTCAGTTGGATACACTTTCAACTAAGAAGAAGCATGAAGAAGTTGATGCATTTCTTGCAGAATTTTGCCCTTATTGTAGACAACGAAAGAAGGATTGCAAATGTAAAATGGTTGCAAATGTTGAGGTTCCTGACTTCAAGCCAATACAAGGTGAGGATGAGCAAATCTTCTATGTTGCTTAAAGAAGGCTAAATTTTCAAAGACAAGGTATGCCTCCGGATCCACTTTTTTTTTTTTCTGGTTATAGTGGAAATTCTTATGTACCAAATAACCAATGGAAACCACCATATGCTCAAAATCTTGGTAATTATCAAAACTAGTATGGTTCTCAAGGCCAAGGGAAGCATTTTTCTAATCAAATGCCATAATGGCATCAACCACAAGGGAATTGGTATCCACCTCAGGTCCAAGGAAGTCAGTTTCAAGGGAATTGGAAACCTACTCCTCAATGGAGGGGGAGTCAGCCATGGAATGCCCAATCTTTTGGTTATCAACAGCCTATTCAGCAGCCACAACCTCCTGCAATAATGCCTCCTCCTACAGCCACTATTTTCCCACCTAAACCAATGCAGTTTCCCACTCAACCAATGCCATATCCTAATATCAAATCTCAACAACAACAACAAGCTTATTCAGCTGATCTTAATCAATACCCAACCTATTCTCTATCTCTAAGTGATATTCACCTCCGATCTAGGACAAAACTACCTAATCCATCTCCTCCAGTTATTAGTGAGGTACAAGAAGAACAAGAAATCTCTGATCCACCAGATACAATACCTCAGAAGCAAATATTACTGCCATTTCCCTAGAGATTGAAAGAAAAGGAAGTTCTCATAGAAGAAGAGCAAGGCTTTGATATTATAGATCAACTGAAACATGTTTGTGTTAAAATTCCATTTTTGCAAGCAATAAAAGATGTTCCTATATATAGCAAGGCATTGAGAGAAGCATGTCTAAAAAAACCTAGCAGGAAGAAGAAGGATCTGCAAATAGTGCATGTTATGGGTCAACAGGTAGATATCATGTTAGGCAAGGTTGTAATTCCAAAATATTCTGATCTAGGTAGTCCTGTTGTAAGTATAGTCATTAATGTCAGCCAGATAAGAAATGTTTTAATTGATTTAGGGGTAGCCATTAATGTGATGACAAGAGAAGTAATGAAACAACTTGAAATCAATTGTGTAAGGCCTACACCCATAGTTCTACAACTTGATGATAGCTCTACAGTGAGACCATATGGTATGATTGAAGATGTAGTGGTTATTTTGGATTCCTGGGAATACCCTATAGACTTTATGATTCTATCTCCAAAGACAACGTTGGGAGGATATCCGATAATTTTGGGAAGACCTTGGCTTGCCACAGCTGATGCATATATTGGATGTAGATAAGGGGATATGACTATTTCAGATGGGAACTCTACAAAAACATTAGCCTTGTATTCTCCTGCATAACCCCAACTTGATCAACAACAAGCCGTTTGGCCTATTTTGGGAGAAGAATCTGAGGAAGTTGACTTTATTAATCACCTTATGATGATTAATCGAGGGCCATTCATGAAATTACATGATGAAGATTCATTTCTTTATAAAATTCTAATAAATGAGTTGACACAAGAACAACAATTGAAGGAGATGGTACCGAATATTGCAGGTTTAGACTTTCTTGTAGCCACTGATATATTGCATGCTCTGTTGCCGCAGGAAGTCTCTACTTCTCATTTTTTCCGATATGAACCAGAATGATCTTACTATCAAGATATAAGTTGATTTGAATAAATGTTTGAATATCAATAAATATCTTTCAAATACTCAAAAGGGGACCCTCGTGGACTTGCTGAAATGTCATAAGATGCTTTTGCATGCGATTACAAGGATATGCATGGGATAGATCCAACAGTTTGCACCCATCGTATCTATATAAAAGAAGAATGTTGCCCACTCAGACAATCGCAAAGAAGAATCAATCCTGCATTAAAAGAAATAGTTAACGAAGAATTGCAGAAGTTGTTAAAGGCCGGATTTATCTATCCTATCTCTGATAGCCAATGGGTATCACCTTTGGTAATAGTCCCTAAGAAAGGAGGAAAATGGAGGGTATGTGTTGATTATAGAGCCTTGAATTTAGCAACAAGAAAAGATCATTTTCCATTACCATTTGTGGATCAGGTATTAGATTCTTTGGCTAGTAAAAGATATTTTCCATCTCTTGATGGATTCAGTGGTTACAATCAGATTCAGATAGCCCCAGAGGATCAAGAAAAGACAACATTTACTTGTCCTTGGGGCACAAATGCATATTCTATTCTTCCTTTTGGGTTGTGTAATGTTGCAGCCACTTTTCAAAGAGCAATAATTAGTACCTTTTATGATATTTCTCAAGACATCATGGAAATATATATGGATGGCTTTACAACTTATGGTTCAGAATTTGAACAAGCATTGGGGAACCTGAAAAAAGTTTTGCAGCGATGTGAAGACTATAGTTTGTCATTAAATAGTGAGAAATGCTTCATCATGATGCAGGAAGGAATAGTCCTTGGTCATTATATCTCTAAAAAAGGAATACAGGTGGATCCAATAAAGATTGAAGTCATTCAACATATCAATGCCCTTGTGAAGCAAAAAGACGTAAGAAGTTTCCTTGGTCATGTTGGATACTATAGAAGGTTTATTAAAGATTTCAGCAAAATTGCAAGTCCCTTATATTCACTGCTTACCAAGGATATGGAATTTAAATGGACCTCTACATGCAATGAAGCTTTCTTGAAGCTTAAGCATGCCTTGACTCAAGCACCAGTTCTTAAAGGTCCAAATTGGTCTTTACCATTTCAAATTCATATAGATGCGTCTGATTATGCAATAGGGGTAGTATTAGGACAAAAGATTGACAAATTGGAAAGTGCAATATATTATGTTAGCAAGAACTTACAAGGACCTGTGTTGAATTACACAGACACTAAAAAGGAAATGTTAGCTGTTATATATGCACTCAACAAATTGAGGCACTATATCACAGGATATCCCATATTTGTGCATACAGATCATACTGCAATCAGATACCTCATGAATAAGCCTTCAATTACTAGTAGATTAGCTCACTGGTTATTGTTGATGTAGGAATTTGATATCACAGTTGTTGATAAACCAGGGAAGTCTAATGTGGTTGCGGATTATCTTTCAAGACTTCAGTTGCAAGGGGATTGTAGAGTAATAGATGATGCTTTTCCAGATGAACATTTATTCCTTATACAAGCCCACACTCCATGGTATGTTGATATTGCCAACTATTTAGTTGTTGCTAAAATGCCAATTTATTTCTCTCCTAAGGAAATAAGGTTGTTAGTTGAAAAAAGTTTCAATTTCTCATGGATTGCTGTTTGTTTGTTTTATACTAGGCCTGACCAAGTCATGAGAAGATGTGTAAGGGAAGATGAAACATATGATATCCTACATGCATGTCATGATGAACCATGTGGAGGACATTTTGCTACAAAAATAAAAACACTCAAAGTACTAAATACATGATACTATTGGCCCACATTATACAAGGATGAAACACAATATGCAAGAAAATGTGACAGATGCCAATGAATGGGAAGACCTACAACATCTAATGAGATGCCATTATATCCACAAATATTTGTAGCACCATTTGATAAATGGGGTGCAAATTTTGTTGGCCCAATTAATCCACCTTCTAATGACAAATCCTATATTTTGGTGTGTATAGATTATGTTAAAAAATGGGTGGAAGCTCATTCTATGACACATGAAAGAGATAATAAGGTGGCTGAGTTTCTTTATGAGGAGATATTTACAAGATATGGAGTACCAAGAGAAATAGTCCCAGACCAGGGCCCACAATTTACTTCAACATTGATTACAACTTTGGTCAATGAATACAATATAAGGCATAGGAAATCTACTCCATATCATCCACAAGCTAATGGACATGTAGAGGTTACAAATAGAGAGCTTGAGGCTATTCTTACTAAAATAGTATCTATTCATAAAAAATATTGGTCTCATAGGATTTCAGAAGCAATTTGGGCATACAGAACAACTTGGAAAACACTAATTGGTTTTACACCTTTTGAGATGGTTTATGGAAAAGCATCAATCATGCCTATTGAATTTGAGCATAAAACTCTGAGGACAGATTTGCAATTAAATATGACATTATCTGAAGCACAAAAGGAACATATTCAACAATTGAGTGCTTTGGATGAATGAAGGAATGGCTGTCCAACAGACAGAACTGATCCAAAATCAGAGAGAAAAGTGGCATGATAAATATATCAAAGAAAAGAAGTTCAAAGCCGGTGACTGGCACTATTGTATGACTCTAGATATAAAGATACTATGGGGAAGCTGCAAACTAGATGGTTAGGTCCATATGCGAGAAGAAGTTTTCAATAATGGAGTTGTACGTTTTATCACAATTGACCCTGTTCGGTTTAGGCTTTTGGTGAATGGTCACCGATTGTGTCTGTATCATAAGCCGGCCACTAAAGAGGAGTTCCTGCAGCAATTTGCCCAAAAGGATGAAACACAGGTTCCTGCAGCAACTGATAAGGTTCCTACAGCAATTGAGTAGGCTCCTGCTCCAATTGAGCAAAGTAATAAAGGTAAGGTTCCTACAACCACTGTAGTGAACATTCTTGCCGCTTCATCATAAATATTTCCATGTCTTATGGGAATATTCTTCTCCATAAATAAAATTCCACCCACATCATTCCATCCCATCTTCTTATCTGTCATTTCACTTCATTTCACCATCATTTTCGTATGACTGCAGGTATGTACGTATTGCATTTTATTTTAATTACACATTTATTATTTCATTATGATTATGCCTTTCTAAATCTGCATGCACTCCCCGAAATCTTGTCAGCTTGTGTGGACACGTGCTAGGTTAAGTTGGGGGGTACTTTATGGTTTAGTTTCCAAAGTTAGTGATTGTTCATCCTTTTTGGTACTTAGAATTGATTGCTTGCCATCATTGTTTTAACAAGATATTCTTTTCATGCAAGGAAGTGATAAAGTCTGCTGCCAAATGGAGATATGTATAAAATTTTCAATTTTGCAAGTCTGTCGGATATTTTGTTCCTCCGTTTCTCAGCTGCAGAGTGTTGTTGTAGGATGCTCTTTGTGAGCATTATTTTAGACACCATGGCTGGATTGATTACTTTTTGAAAATCATAGATTTTAATGAAGAAATTGTTGTAGAGTTTATGCATTCCTTTAACGAAGGAGAAGCTATGGTTAAAGGTTTAAGGGTTATTGCTATGGAGCAATGAATAGCTGAAGTAACAGGGTTGTTGCAAGAAGGATAATTGTTTCCAGAATCAAAAGATGCAAGGAGTGCCAGAGCAGAGTTTACAATTCCCACAGATGGACCTCTAATGGTGGACAAGCAAGGAACTAGAAGAGTTTCCCTACCAGCAGAGTGGCCTCGGGTAGCTTTATATGTCATGAAATACATTAATTGCGAAGGGAGATATTTAAATCTACATTCACCATATTTTAAATTACTTAGTCATTTATGACATGGTCGAAGGGTGAATGTCCCTAATTTTCTATACCACCTCATTTCTACAAGTGCTAATGAAATGTGGAAGAATGGAAATCATTCTGTCAGCCATCATGGTTTAGTTAAATTGCTTGTAGAACGTTCTCTTAGAGATGTTTCATAGATGGAATGGGGGGTATTTGAGGACATATTGCATTTTAGAGTTGAAGATGCTCCTATTGCTGAGGATCCACCAGTTGAAGAAGAAAATATTGCAGAACCCTCTTCTCTCGTGGTTGCTACAGAGGATGATTTGCTCATTGCCGAAGGAGTTGCGGTTATTGTGGAAGAAGAGATGGTTGAAGAAAATGTGGAGAAACCCTCCACCTCTCTTCAAAGAGAGTCACCAATTTCTCAGAGAAAAGGGAAGGAGCCTATGACCCAGCCGCATGCAACTCAAATTTCTCCTGCAGCCAAAAGGCGTAGGTCAAAAAGAAAAACTCCTACATCAACTGAAACCATTCCTGCAGCCACTCCAAAAGTTTATGTGAGAAGAACATAGAGTAGGACCCAGAAGGCTCATTCAGTAGGTGATCAGGCAAAGGTTATTACAGTGGAAACATCGGAAGAAGGAAGCCCTGTAGATATTGAAATTCAAGAAGAAGGAAGCCCTGCAGATGTTGAAATCCACGAAGAAGGTGATGAAGATAGACTGTCAAATCTTTCTTTTGTGGCACAACAACTTGAGGAAACTATTGGAGAAATTCCACAACAACTTGAGGAAAATTTTGGAGAAATTCCACAGCAGCTTGAGGAAACTATTGGAGAAATTCCATAGCAGCTTGAGGAAACTGTTGGAAAAATTCCAGGGCAGATTGAGGAATTTATTGAAGAGATCCCATAGCCTAAGGTAACACCTATTAGACCTCCATCATCCCTAAGTAGTTTATCTATTGATTTAACATTTTATAGACAATGGGAAATAGAGAGGGCTAGATTGCAAGGGATTATTGATAAACAACAAAGAGAAATTGAAAAAAGGGATAACAAAATTGAGGATTAGAGGCTAAGGTTGAAACAATTATTATTATGGTCCCTGAATTGATGCAATGTAGGGCACCTCCAAGGGTTTATGTTGTGCATTTGAAGGAGTGGTATTTAAATTTCAAATTGAACCGCATTGTTAGGGACCTTAGCCCCTCTTTAGAAACCCCTGAAGAGTTTTATTAAGCTTACTGGACTTCTCCAGCAACTGTGAAGAATTTGCTATGTGAATTTTATCTACATAACTATGATGTACCCTCAGACAGTGAGTGGAACCCTTTATTATATATTAGGAATATCCATATAAAAGCTTTAATGTCATGGATCCAAAATGAGATCAACATGGGGACACAAACCAGGGCATATATAGATTTTGAATTTGACTGCCCATTGCCATTGAGGAAAGAAGAAAATGAACCAAGAGTTCTTTATTATGAATGGCATAAATTACTGGTAAGAGATGATGTTAGGAAACTAGTGCTTCCAATGAGAGAAGAAATATACCAGGCATATGAGCATTTAGTTTAGACTTACAGTGTAGCTGCAATAAATGGGTTAACTAGGTGTTGTAATAACTTACCAGACAAATTGAAGCAGGGAGAACCTTATTCACCGTAAAAATTTTAGGCAGCTATGTAGAGAGCCCCCAAATATATATAAATGGGTAGAGAAAAGGCCAATAACTAGTTACCACTGATTTTTCAACCTCCTATTCTTATGTGGCCACTATTGGGATGTCAGACTCTAGATAAGCCCTATGATGCTATGACAGAAGAATCGCCAGATGCTCTATGCTGGAAAAGATGAAGGGATTTTATTGAAATTTAGCTTCAGGAGGAGCAGGTCAAGGAGCCATTGGTGATATGAGAGTTAGTGCAAGAGTTAGAAAATTTCCTTTTGCTGTAGGATCAACAAGCTCTTAAAGTTGGGGGGCATGATGAGTTGAGACAATGTCATATTTCTAACCTCATAACTCTTGAGTTTTTGTCATCTTTTGGTTTGCATAGTAGTAGTGATGTATTGGAAGTTGACTATATGTATTCCATATGTTAAGCCTGAACTTACTAAATCATGTTTTATCTTTGCCAGTTTATTCCTGCAGCCATGTGATTTATTCCTACAGCCATGTGATTTATTCCAGTTGCTATGCAGATTATTTAGGGCAAGATCATATGTGAAATTAATATATGTGTTGATTAAATAAAATGTGTATGTATGTTCTTGTATGTTATTTCTTTTGTAGTGAAGAGAATAAATGATGTTGCGATGGATGTTCGCCTATCGTGCTTGTTGAAGGGAAGGATACTCAAGTGATGACTGAAGATCAAACTATAGAAAAGCTGAGCAAGCGTAAGGGATGGCATAAGAGAAGAAATCAAGCAAAACTACCAATGTCTAACTTAAAGTGGACATTGAAGTTGTAAATACCACCATAGTATGTTATGAATGTGGTTCGGTCTAGATCCACATTTTCTACAGCATAACTCCATCTATCTCCTTTCTCGGTCAATCATCTGCTTCTTCTTTTCAGTGTGATTTGTGTTGTCTATTGTAGATGATTTCTTTTTAATAAGAAGCTCTTCTTCTTCTCAAAGGTTAGACAAAAGGAGAGAATAATAGAGCAAAGGATTTTCATAAGTATTTTTGAGTTTATTTTCATATTGAATCATGTAATTACTTTCAAGAACAATGAATAAAATTATGTTATTTTGATCTTTTTAGAGTTGTTTCTGGGAAGCCTGGTATCACTCATCCAAGGGGGCCCACTTGGTGAGTGTTCCTTTGTATTCGTTAAAATTAGTTTTCTTTCCTTAGCCATAGTAGACATTCTTGCATTGACTGTTCCTGCAGCCATTGGAAACAGATCCATTGACTGTTCCTGCAGCCAAGCCAGAACAGAGTAATTTCTGTTTATTAGCATTGAATTTATCCAGTATTGCTTTTATGAGTTTATGAAGAAGTCTTCTTGTATCCTTTTCATAGTTTCCATTCTTGATTATCTTTTCCGCATAATGTTAGTTGCTGCAGTAATGCAAAATTGCTGTCGCAAGAACTTGCTAAGGATCGAAATTTGAATATATAGGCCCAAAGGGAACTTGTAGACAGTATACCTACCATTTTGGGGGATGATCAGAATGATCGTTTAACTGCCATTCCTTCCCATGATGAAATTCTGACAGCTGTTAATTCCTTTGAGGGCAACAAGGCCCCAGATCCGGATGGCTTTCCCATGTTCTTCTTCCAAATGTACTTGCATATTATTGGAGATGATGTTACCAGAGCTGTGAAAGAGTTTTTTGGTGCTAGAAAACTTTTGAAAGAAGTTAATGGTACTTTTATAGCTCTTATACCCAAAAAGATGGGGGCAGATTCAATGGATATTTTCAGACCTATAAGCTTATGCAACTCTCTCTATAAGATTATCTCTAAGGTCCTTACCTCTAGAATTCTAAAATTGCTTCCTTCCATTATTTCGCCTTAGCAAAGTGGTTTTGTCCCGGGAAGGCAAATTTTGGACTCTATCATCTCTATTCATGAAAATATCCATTCTCTAGCCTTTTCTAAAAAAGAAGGTTTTTTTTCTGAAGCTTGACCTCTCTAAAGCCTATGATAGAGTGGATTGGGATTTTATGATGGATGTTCTTTCTGCTTTTGGTTTTAATCCTAGGAGTGTTGGCCTTGTCAGGCAACTTGTTTCTTCGGCTACTTTCTCTGTGTTAATGAATGGCTCCCCCTCTCCTTTCTTTAAAGCTTCAAGAGGTCTCAGGCAGGGGGACCCTCTATCTCCAATGATCTTTATCATCATGGTGGAATGTTTGGGGAGATGTATTGGAAAGCTGGTTGAAAAAAGGGAGTTTTGTGGTTTGAATCCTTCTTCGGCAGATCAAATATTCTCTCATCAGCAGTTTGTTGATGATTCTATAATAATGGGAAAAGCCACTGTGAAGGACGCTAGAAGACTAAAAAAGGCTTTGGATAACTATGGAGAGGCTACTGGTCAGCTTATAAACTAGTCTAAAAGCTTTGTTTATTTTTTCAATACCCCAGAGAGAAGGAGGATTAAAATTAGTAACATTCTAGGTGGCCAAATTGGCAGCTTGCTTGCTTCCTATTTGGGGCTCCCCTTAGGTCAAGATCCTCCAGATACCTTTTGGGGAGCCTTGGTGGATAAATTCCATAAAAAGCTATTTGGATGGAAGGGAGCTCTACTTAGTCAAGCAGGTAAGGTTCAATTGCTAAAAACCACTCTTCAAAGTATCCCTCTCTATGCCATCAGTCTGTTTAGGATTCCTACTAAGTATGCTGAGGCCATTGAAAAAATTTAGAGATCTTTTTTATGGACAGGGGTTGAGGAGAAGAAGAGAATGAACTTAATTGCTTGGGAGAAGGTCTATAAGCCTATGAATAAAGGCGGTCTGGGCCTTAGAAGAATAAGAGACATAAATGAATGCCTTATGGCCAAGCAGATTTGGAGAGGATATAGAAATCAAGGAGAGTGGAAAAAAATATGGGACAACAAATATAAAAGCTAATGTCCGAATCTTCAAAGTTTCCTCAAAGCAGAGATTATCCCAATTGGATCCAATATTTGGAAAAATGTCTCTAGGACTAGAGACTTAATTATCAAAGGCACAAAATGGAAGTTGGGGAAAGGGAATCTTATTCAGTTCTAGGAGGACCCTTGGCTTTTGGAGCTCCCTTTAAATGAAAACCCTGAGTGGAACAGATATCAGAACCAATGCAAGGAAAGATTTGGAACCAAGGTGGAGGATTATTGGAAAGATAGATAGTGGGAAGACTTATCTCAAGTGGATTGATCTTTGGTTAGTTTGAACAAAGTCATGAAATCAATGGTGAGGATTGAAGAAGAAGACCAGTTAATTTGGAAACTCATAGCTAGTGGTACTTTTACTATGGCATCTCTTTATCATCAACAGTACAATAACATGGAAAGTCCTTGCTGGGCTAAAGCTTGGGTGAAAGGTCTTACCCCCAAGATCAACATTTTCTTTTGGATAGCCCTTCAAGACAAAATTCTTACTATAGAGAATATCATAAAAAGAGGTATTATCATGCCAAGTTTTTGTACTCTTTGTAACCAGAATGAGGAGACAATAAATCATATGCTCTTTCATTGCCCCTTCTTAGCTGATGTTTGGGGAAGTTGTCTGGATCAATTCAATATCAGTTGGAGCTTCCCCAACTCGATTCAGGATATTTTCAAGTCATGGCATCATCCTTCAAAAAATAGAACCACTACCTTATTATGGAGAATCGCTTTACCTCACATGTGCTGGGGTATATGGAAAGAGAGAAATGATAGAATTTTCAAAGAAAAGAATACTAAGGCTAACATTGTGTTTGAAAAAATAAGAAGTATAGTGGAAAATATGAATATTATAGGTGGTATTGATAATCCTAACACTAAGGAGGATCAATTTGTCTATAAAAAATGGAGATTAAAAGCTCAAGAGAGCATCTAGAGTAATCCTAGAGAGGGAGTGATATGGATCAGCCCGCCTAGGGGATGGATGAAAATCAATTTTGATGGGGCCTCTAAGGGAAACCCAGGGGTTGCAGGATGTGGAGTGGTCCTAAGGGATGAATGGGGAATTTGTAAAATCATAAAATGTATTCCTATAGGAAATCAGACCAATCCATGGCGGCTTATCATGGGATTATCCTTGCCAAAGAAGCCAATTGCACTAAAGTTTGGTGTGAAGGAGACACCTTAAAAATTATCAATTATTTAAATATGAAATTCCCGCCATCATGGTCGATTAGTAATGCTATTAAAGCTACTAGGAAAATCAGCGAAGAGTTTGAAATGTGTGTTTTTACACATGTTTACAGGGAGGCCAACTCTTGCGCTAATTGGGCAGCCAACCTGGCTTGCCAATCGGGAGACATCATTACTAGTTATGGTGAAATGGAGATTGCAAGTGAAATGAAATCCTTGCTCAATCAGGACCAAAGCTATACAAGGAAATGTGGTACTTTTAATCATTATTTCTAATGACCTTTCCACCTTTTTCGATGTAGGGCTTGCTTGAAGATAATGAGCTATTAAATAGGTGTCATATCATTATTATTTGGCATGGATTATGGGCGCTCTTACAAAATAACCAAAGAAACTAGAGGAAAAGTTATCAAAACGAGAGAAGGCATTGCAAGGAAAGTGCTGGAAAAATGGGATGTAACAAGAAAAGATTTGAACCTGCTTCTTGCTTTGAATGGAGAAAGAATGAAGAAGTTTGGGGTATCCTTCAGCAGGGGGGTCTCAATGTTTTCATGGAATGACTAAATGGGAAGGACCCCACAATCACCAGCTATTTCATAAAGAACTGGAAAAATGGAAAAATTCTAATTGGATCACATATGATGAATGTAGACGAAGAGGTTATCGCTGAGGCCATGGGGATGACTACCGAGGGTATGAAATTTTACAGGGACATAGGGATATCAGATAAAGCAGCAGACAAGTTTCCTATTACGGATGGTGAGAGAAGAAAGATGATCAAAATTGACAACTCCTACCACTCCCCGAAGAGAATTTGTAGGCCATGGAGGTTTGTCTTATTTGCTTCTATTGAATATATTACCTTAGATGGTAGATTTACCAGGGCATATGGGCATCACTTCATCCTTCTCAACCATTTCCATCATGGAGAATGGGTTAGCCTTCCCTATTACCTTGCCTGTTCAATGGATCATACTATAAAGGAGATCCAGAATGATCCTAAAGGTGATCATGCCCTCCACTAGGGGCTTATGGTCCTGGTTTATAAAATGCTAAAGGGGAAGTGCATTGAAAAGCCTATTAAAGGCAAAAATGCCAGAGATGAGACTATAGAAAGTAAGGATAGTGGTTTCAACTTTGATTTAGAGACGGAGGGAGAGTCAGAAGAAAATAGCAAAAAAGGGAGGATTAGGGCCAAGAAGAGGAGGATTATTGTGGAATCTGAAATGTTGGATTTTGAAACTGAATCCCTTGAGGAAAAACCTGTTAAAAAGAGGAAAGGGAAAGCCTCTGGAAAGAATGCTCATAAAAAGAACACTAAAAAGGGTAGCAATTCTGATTTCAATTATGTTCTAGTTGAATTTGAGGAGGAGGATGAAGAAAATAAGAGGATCGATAGTCAGGACAAAGAAGGGGAGGGTAACCCAGTTAAGGATAATTTGGAGACCGTGAATACCACTAGTTTGCATAACGAGGAAAAAGGGGGCAAAGTGATAGTGGTGACAAAGATACTATTAAGGCTTTCTGTGAGACCATTGCTACTATGGTGAAGGATATTAATAGTTTGAAATCTGATACACAAGCCATGGCAAGAATTACAGTTGATGACAAGCCCTTGGCGGAGCATGTTAAAGAGTTAGTGGCCATCCTGCATAATGCGGAAGCTATTGAATGTATGGTTGGAAAAATCTTAGCAATGGAAAAAAAGGTCAATGATATGGGAGATAGAAAGGAAATGGGAAACAAACTAAAAGATTTTGGCAGCAGAATTGACAGGCTAGATCACAACGTCAAGCAGATTGTTGATCAAAATTTCCAAATCCTCAAATCTTCAGTGGACAACATGAAAATCTTTATCAAAAGGTTCGAGAATAATGCAGAGAAGGATGGTGATAAAGAGCAGGTGAACAAGAAGGGCCATGAAAGGAGGACCAGAGCCAACACAAATAATAAGGTCGACATTGATGGTCGTGAGCTGGAGGATATGAAGACCTCAGCAAACAACATGAAACAAATGGTTGTTCACGCTGAGGAAATTCTGAATAGTATTTAGTTCCAGTTGCTGTACTTGGTTCTGTCTCTTTACTGTCTTTGTGCTTTCCTTTTGCTGTCTATTTCGAGTTTTTAATGTAATGATGTATTAAGCTGTTCCCTTCCAATGGGTTCATTTTGTCTGTTTGAAGTGATCATGCACTTTTTTTAGCTTTTCTATTTTCTTCGCTTGTAAAAGGTTCGGGTACCTTTCAAATACCTGCTTTTACTTAATCAAAACTTAGTGCATATATAGTGTAGACCCATTCCAAGTATTACGTCCCTAGGTTGACAATCAAATGAACACTAGCTATGAAAATAATGACTTTACCAAATGAATGTCCAAACTTCGGGTTGAGACTTCAACCAGAGTTATTGTTCTTATTCTTGGGTTGAACAACATCGATAATCAATATAATCATATGTGTGTGTGAGAGTGTTTCATCAATGATAACAAGTGATGAATACATGATAATCATCATCAAGCCAACACAATGATCTAGAGGGGTTCTATAATCTTTTCAGGCAAAGAATAAAAGGAGTTGCATTGCCTCAGGAACACCATTTTCCTGAATATGTAATTAGAAATTATTTTAATTTCTCTACTCAAGATTAGAAGAAGGAGAAGTGGATAGCTTTTAGAAAGCTATGGAAAATTGTACAAAAAATGGATCCAAGTTATGATCCATTGAGAAGCTTCAATCCTTTCTGTGCCAAAGTTGATTTTGTTCTAAATAATTTTGATGAGTAAATTATTTCTTTAAAAGAGAAGAAGACCAGGCTTGAGGAAATTCATGTCTGACAGATTGCAAAAAGGAATATACAATGATCTACACCCATTTCACCTACAGATGCAGCCATAATTCATCAAATAAGGATGAAACAACTCGTCTCACCTCCTCATTTATCTCATAGAACAGATGGGATAGAAGAAACTAGACCTTGTTATGAGCCCCCTTCGAGGGGTGGTATTGTAAAAAAAAGAGTAAGGGATGAGGAGAGTAGTGATGAGGATAGCGGTAGTGACAGTGGAAAGTTGGTGAGGAGGAAAGGAAAGGAAATAATGAGGGCAGAGCTAACCCCAGAGATACAGGTTAAACCTTTGAGAGGAGTCCAGATCATTGATCTAGAAGACTCTGATATAAGCCCCTCACCAACATATGTGCATTCTTGGCCTCCCCGATAATTTGAAGAACATGGAGGAGATAAGAAAATGGAAGAACAACAGGATGAAGACACCATTGAAATTACAAATGTAGAAATGCAAATTGGTGTTCCTCCTGAGTCACCCACTGTAGAATTTGATATCACTCCTCTTGATATTTAGGGAAGATCATTTAGGGATGCTAGAAAGGAGGCATGTGATAAATTTCTTAAGGATGAAGCTTTTGTGAGAAGTCCGACTTTCCTTCAAATGACGTGGAAAGTGAAAATGGATAAATAAAAGAAGAGAAGAGAAGTGCCGAGAGAATAGCCTAAAGGCCGAACAAGTCTGACCAAGAGAATAAAGAGGAGGTCAAGACTGAAATGATGGAAGAGTTCAAGGCAATCACTACAGATGAAGGCAACAAGATTGTAAATCAGGCTGGTATCTTAATTCTGCCTGAATGGGACATAGCCGATGTAGTGGAATTTGATACAATTAGAAAATCAAAAGGCCATCAATACAACTCAAAAGAGGAAGCAAGGTTGGCACTCAAAGGATTAGATTTTATAGAGGATCATGCAACCTTGGCAATATGGTCATTAGAGCAAGGGCCTAGGAGGCCTAATATAAATGATATAAATCCAAACCTGAAAGGAGGTCTCATTGTAAAGAGAGCCTTTGATACATCAAATCTTGAAGCAACAAATCTAGTTGTTGATACGACCAAATTGGCCCATGAAATTGTGAAAAGAGAGGCTAAGGAGAAGTAGGAATTAATGAAGAAGTTTGAGAAACTTTTTAATGATTATAATGAAGTCCAACAGAAATATGTGGAGCTTCAGACTAAAGTTGAGCTCCTTGAACAGAGACAACCAGGAGCACCCTCTTTAGCCCTTGCCATTGCATCAACCCCATCAACATCCAGGTCTCCACCAGTCTTACACATAGATGCATCAATTCAGTTTGACAATGAGACAGTGTTGGGTGAATATTTTGTCACTAGCGTACCAATGACAAAATATATAATTCACACACAACTATGTTGAGAAATTAATCTCTCCTCTCAACAAGGGGAGGTTCCCTTTGAAATTTCTTCTCGAATTAATAAGAAACTAAAATATGTGGGTAAGTTTTGGGCATAAAACTCTCTTTTTTCAGAACTTATGTATTCTCCCTCCACTTTGTTACAATTCTCTATCACTTTTGATACTTAAAGAAATGAACAAACTAAACTTGCAATCAAGAAGCACAAAGTCTTTCTTGAATGCAGTTCTAACTAAGCCAATGATTACAAACGATAAGAAATTTAACTTGCAGCTCAAAGTCTTCAAGTATAAATTCCCAATCCCTTAAAACTACAAGTAATAGAAGAAATACAAAGCCTACCACTAATCACTTAACATCAAAAAATTTCCCAAATATGCAAATAGCACCAAGTCTACTTATCACAATTGGTAAGCTCTATTACTCACATTAAACAATATCACCAATATCAATAAATTAAAGAATATATATAAGCAATGAACATAGGAACATTAAATTATCTAAACAATCTTTGACACAACACAAAGTTTGAGATCAAATGGACTTGCTTTCTTTATTTGCCTTATTTGAATCTTCACAACAAAAAGCTCAAAGTCTTAGTTGAGGCAAAAATTCGCCAGTCTTTCTTAGCATAGTTAAAGATAAATATTTACAAATGAGGCTCCTCTATATATAGGAGAGAAAAGGAGAAAAAGCTAGGCACAGTTGACTAATTCAACTGCACAGTCCCACTTGACTACAACTACAACATAAAGGGAACATGCAACTGGGAGAAAACTTACAGCATCTAAAAATGCAACTACATTAAAAAATGCATCTACATGAAAAACTAAGTGTAAAAAAGGGGACACTTTAGTCATCTTTCTCCTCTTCATTGGATTTAAATTATTCAAATTTAGCCAAGATGGATTTCATCTTAGGTTCATCTAGAAGGGCGATGGAAATTGATATAGCATTGATCTGGAATATAGCATCTTCGGTCTTCACATGGTGCTTCTTTCTATCTTTGAGCAAAGAGGCAAGCAACTCTAAACCAACCTGTATTTCAAGAAGCTTGTCAAAAGTGTTCAGAGTGAAATCTTGCTCTTCCCAATGTGAGATTAGAGAGTGGAAATCCTAGATGATGGTATCTCTTGTGACCAATTGCTGATTATCCTTACCATATAAGAAGCAAGGGATATCAACTATTCTTGCTGAAATTTGATCAATATTAATATCACAACCCTTAATCTTACCTTCAAGATCTGTGACCATATGCTTGATCAATTCATTACCATGTGTTATTAGAGACAAAATTTAAACATACTTTCCTCTTGTTTCTAGCACTCTATTCTCTACAAGGAAATCAATGTTGAAGTCTTCCATCTTTCTCCACAACTACAAATTCTTTTCATTTTCATCTATCTCTTGCATGAAAGTGGTTTTGATTCCTTGTATTTTACTTTGCATGATTTCAAAGTCTTTCAACAAGTTGATTGTTTAATCTAGGAGGTGGGAGCCTTAGAATTTCAACCTTTCAGTCCATTGATCCACCACTCGACCCTTAACCCCCACTTGTTCCATTCTTTTGAGTGCTTCTGTATCCATAGATGAAACAATATGTTCTACCTGTTGAGAGGTGTGGGTTACTTTGATCAAAACATTGGTAAGTTGTTCACACTTTTCTTTTAATTTCATCTTTTCAACACGTTCTTCATCAAGTCTTCTCATGATAGCCTCATTTGCATCTCTTGAATCCTTCTTTATGCTCTCATGAGTTTCTTCCCCAAGCTCTATAGTTTGAACTGTATAATATGCCAATTGAATATTCTCTTTGGTATTACCTGCAACTGGCATAATCACTTCAATATATTTTCTTTTACTTACAGGGTCAACCAACACCCTTGATATTGTCTTTGGCTTTTTGGTTGCCTTTGCCTTCGAAGGGGCTAACTATTCAAAGTCGAAATCATCTTGTGAGACAACCCGCTTCTTCCTTTTTGGTGTCACTATGTCCAACCAAGGAGGTAAGACTGATTGTGTGGTTGGAGTAGTGACCTCCACTTGGGTAACTGTAGGAAAACTAGTAGATGGTTGACTTGAAGATACCGCTGTTGTTGATGGTCCCGCTTGTACCAAGACAATTATAGTAATAGACATCATAGAAGTAGTCACAACTGGAATTGTAGAAACTGATACTGGTGGCAGTTGTGGCATAGAAGTTGGTAAGACATTAATTGTCCCAACTGTTGTATCTACTGGTGGAGTTGATATAATAATAGAAGTTGTTGTTGCAGGAATGGCAATTATGCTCACCAAGGGTGGAGTTTTTGTCATGGCAACAGAAGTAGGCAGATTTACTACCTATTTTTCCTGAGTAACTTGTTCCATGGAATCATTAAAATCCAAGATTGATGACTCAATCATGGAAGTTGGAATGTCATCAAAGCTAGGAAGGCTAGAAAGAGTAACAAATTCTTCATTACCCCCTTCTTGACCTTGTTTATTATCCAACTCAATATCTTCTCTCACTTCATCATGTTCTTGCACTTCTTCATCAGAATCAGAGTCAATAGAATGACTCTCAACATGAATAGGTGATGATATCTAATAGATAGTAGGAGTAGAACTTTCCCCTTGTTCTTGTTCTTCTCTAGCATGAATAATTTCACCCTTTTCTGGTTCTTATTCTTATTCCTCGGATTGATCAGGCCCTTGGGGTGATTCATGTTGCACAACCGTGGAGGAGGATTCCCCTTTCTTCAGGCCTTTAAGTGTGAACTTGAATTTTGGTGTCTTTCCCTTAGATTTTGCTGGTGAAACCGGTGGTGGGGGTGCCTGAGCATCCTCTTTATTCTTGGTTCTTAATTCCGAACTCTTCCCTAGTGGACCATCATTATCTTCTTCACTAGAACTAGTAGGAAAGGATTTCATATGGATTCCCTTTTTCAATAGCCATTGGTTTGTATTAGCCATAAAAGGTGCAAATGTCTTTTGCTTTCTTTCTTTGACCATTGAATTAAAGGTAAGAGAGTATCAACAATTTTCCTCTCATAGTAGAAAAGGTCCACTATACCATTTGTATCTTCCATAGTATCTGGAATCTTAGCCAGGTCCAAATTTTCTATTTGCTCCAATGTAAGATGACTATAGTCCATACTTCTTACATCTTCATCACTTTTAAAATCTTTCCCAAACATACTCAAGCCTATGTACATGCACATAACTTCTCTTGATTTTGCCTCTCATGTTGTGAAAATCAAAGTTCTCTCAAGCTTTGAACCTCCTCATTGTGACCCATAACATTTCATTCTCCATATTCTTGGCCTTGGGTATGGTAAGCACTGAGTATTGGCCAATTGACATAGGCCATTTGAGACCTGTCTTATGAGAAGAAGCTTGTCTGCAATGTACATTTACCAATTGATGACACAATTCCATGAGGACAATCTTATTCGATGGATATCGAGACAACATGAATGGTTCACCTGTGAAGCATCCAATGTAGATATATGTACAGTTTGGAAATTGTAAGAGCACACAACCAAAAGAAGACACCAAGTCATATGCTACTTAACTTCTCTCCTTGTATAGATTCTTGTTGAACAAACATCTCCACACTGCAAAGAAAGCATCATTGACTCTTCGGAAATGAGATCCCTTATTATTGATGGTTAAATGATCATAATAATCCCAAATAGGTAACAACCTCCTATCTCCTTTGGTAGACAGTCCTGGATACTGCCTCATTGGGGCAGCTGCATACACAAGATATGAAGTCATATAAAGCTTCAATGACATTTTGACTTCCTTTAGATAAATACAGAGATCATCATTGATTTGTTCTCCCCAATCAATCTTGGTTGTTCCCTTTCTGATGACCTTCATGTAATAACATACCCACTCTTGGAAGTAGTGGGAATCTGTCAAACCTCTAACTTGTGCAAGCATTGTAACCATGTGATTGTACTCTTCACTAAAATCACTTCTATGAAAGTACTTAGGCCATCTGGTGACAGTTGAGTCACGTGGAGTAGATAAAAACATAGTGTTGATTATTTTCTTGCATTTACCTATGTGCACTATCCATGGTTATATCAACAACTTCAACTTCCTTTAGACCCTTGAAAAGATTGTTGAAAAATACACTATCAAGTGTCATTACCACATTCTTGGTAGAATCCTTCACTTGACGAGTGTTCGGGTCTAAGTGTTCTACTAAAGCCAATACAAATTCTGGATCATGAGCTGCAACAGGAAAAGATGCATACTTGTGCACTTTTGAATTCATCAAATTTTTCATACGTGATGGAGCCTTCTTGCTTCTGTTTCCAAACTCCTTCATATCCACATGCCCAATTTTAGTATCTTTGATCTCTGCCACATTTTAGTCCACCGAGCTTTCAGGGAACATATTCAAGTACTTATCATACTTGTACTTCATCTTTTTGTACACATGTATGCCAGGTGATGGTTTTGTGTGACTGGGAGAGGCCTTCGACTTGCTCGCGGATGGCTTGGACATTTTCAAAAATGTTACAGAGAACATGTTTTTTAGGACCATAATCAGTATTCATCATCAGAAGAACAAATTGGAGATCTGGAATTGAACAAGACAAAAAACTTAGTTAAAACTGGCTCAAAGGGAAAAAACATTAAAATTGGTAGGTCGGGGTTTAAAACTTGACATGTCAGTTGCAAAGGCAAATACTGGCATGTCAAGTTTTAAACCCTGACTTGCTAGCATAAAAGAAAAAATAAATCACTGATAGGTCAGGGTTTAAAACCCAACGTGTCAGTTGTAACAAAATTGACTAGCAGGTTGGGTTTCAAACCGCAACCTGTCAGTTGGAAGTGCAAAGATAAAATTCATGTGTCAGGGTTTGAAAACTGACATGCGACTTGAGGAAATTACTTCTTCACATGTTGGGTTTCAAACCCCAACATGTGAAGAAAAGGAACATTTGGCTGACTTGCATGTTGGGGTTTGAAACTTGACATGTAAGTTGAGGATATTACATCCTCACATGTCCGGTTTCAAACCCGGACATGTGAGTAGAAGATTTTCACATATTGGTTAGCTTACATGTCGAGCTTCAAAACCTGACATGTGAGTTGAGGGAAGAACTATCCTCATGTCGGGTTTTGAAGCTCGACATGTAAGAGTTGAAAGTGCAAGGATAAACAGTGGAAAAAAAAAACAAACCTCGGATTTTGAAACCCGACAGAGAGGGTTTTAGCAGGGAAAAAGAGATGTGTCGGGGTTTTAATCTTGACATATCTCCCACTAATAGAAAGAAAGAAAAAACAACAAAACAAGGAAGGTAAACAAACAATAAAAACCCTAGAAAAATCTTCCCACAAAAACCTGACATAGAACAAAGATGAAAAGATAAAACCCTACTTGGCAAGTGCGGAGATAGCCGAGAAATGAATAAATTTGGATGGCAAAACACCAAGCAAGCGTGAGGAAGAGGAAAACGAGCCCAGAATGCCTCAACAAAAAGAAGAAATAACAAAAAAAAAGGCCCAAAGACCGATTAAAAAGGTATTTAAAACTAACTAAAACATAAACACAAGTTGCAATAAATGCAACTCATGTTGACAGCTCAGACTTTAAAGTCTGACCTGTTAGCACAAGACACTAGCAGGTTGTACTTTAGATTTTGACCTGTCAACAGAAGCAAATTGTAGGTCAGACTTTAAAGTTTGACCTATCAGTTAGGCAAACTAGCACATCAAACTTTAAAATCTGATGTGCTGACAAGAACGAACTGACATGTCGGGTTTTAAAACCCGACCTATTAGTCAAACGAAGAAAACTTTAAAACTAAAAAATGACTAAACAAAAGGACTCAAAACAAAAAATGATTAATCGACAAGGTTAGTTATCCTCTCATGGAGCTCATGATGTACGAAACAAACAAGTTTCGTAGGGTTGCCTCATGATTTAGGCCATGCCGAAATCGAGGACAATAGACAAATATATCAATAGCACCGCTAGTACCTTATGGTGATGATGATCTTGAGCCCACTAGATCTATTGATCCAACTAGAGCTCAAATTTTGGAAAAGATTGATGAGTTGGAGCAAAAGTTAAAGGAGTTAGAAGATCAATCTGCCAGTAAGTAGAGAGAGATAGTCAGCTTTGTGTTGACTTACTTAAATGAGAAAGTGGACAGTAGATTGAATAGTGTTCATTCTTTATATTATTTATTGTTTAATGCTATTCAGAGTTTTGATAAAGATAAAGAGGTACCAATCTCTTTATTTACAAAATGGTTACAGAAGGGAAACAAGCTCAGAATAATGTCCATGGCTTCGAAGTACCATGTTGAGAGGTGACCAACACTTTTGCCAACTTATTTATTGGAAAGAACAATGCAGGAAGCTCAAATGCTACCCAATAATATAGAAAGAAAAATAAGAGAGTTGATGGGAACTTCCAACGAAATGAATGAGACACTTCTTCCTAGTATTCAAAGTGAAAATGGGGAAATTAAACCTTTATAATAATGGAAGGAAGAGGCAGAAAGAGTTATCAACATACAAGTGGACGTGACTTGTGTTAATTTAGATACTACCATGTTGGAGGACAACATGGATAAGATAATACACACATGATCATTTTTCAATTTTTTTGAAAGGGAGGTGAATCAAGTAGAAATTAAGTACATTCCCTACAGGGAAAAAGCTGACGAGGTTATGATTTTCAAATGGTCGTCAGACGAGGAATATGCTAAATGGAGTAATATCTATTTGAAGGATGAATGTGGACATCAATTAGTTAGTTAGTTAACTATGTGATGTGGAAGTTTGTCAGATAGTTTTGGTTCTATGCAGCGGTCAATTTTTGGAGATGAGCAGTAAAAGAGGTGGGCCCTTCCCAAATCTTCATCGACAACAACAAAAGGGAAAAGGAATGCATAAAGTGTAATGATGAATCAATTTTAGATATTTTAGTCTTGGTTGTGGCATTCCTTAAATAGAATATTTTGTAATTGAATTGTAGGTAACCGGTCATTTTTGAATGACAGGTGTCTCCTCTGGCCTGTAGCTTGTTCTTCTCCCTTATTTCTATAAAAGGGAATTCAAGGCCAAGAGAAAGCGTTCTGAATTTGGTCTCTATACTTAGTAATTTTGAAAATTCTTAGAGTCATAAGGTTCCTGTAGCAAATCTTAGTTGAAAGTGAGCAATTGTAAGGATTTTGGAAAACAATAGATAAGAGTCTGTTGTCCTTGATTTCAACATGGCCAAAATTGTGAGGCAACCCTATGAAACTGGGCGGTTTCGTACCTTATGACCTCTAGGAGAGCTTGATTGACTCAGTTGGTTAGCTCATTTAGCTTTTCACTTTTTGTTTTTATTGTTTTTTAAGTTCTTTAGATTTGTAGTTTTTCCTGCAGGTCGGACTTGAAAGTCCGACCTGCAGGGTTCCTTCTTTTCAAAGGTAATTGCACATCTGACTTTAAAGTCCGATGTGCAAAGGTTTGATTTTCTCTTGTCGGAATTTAAAGTCTGACTTGCAGGTAATCCTTCCCCTATAGTTCAGACTTTAAAGTTTGATTTGTAGGTTGTTTGATCAAAGGTTGCATGTCGAACTTTAATGTCTAACTTGCAAGTTTTTTGGTCCTTCATGTCGGACTTTAAAGTTCAACATGCACTACGTAATTAGCATTAACGGGCGCATTTATTGCTATTTTATGGATTATTTATTATTTTTTTTGTGGTTATTCTTTCATTCTTGTTTTGATTTTTGTCTCCTATGTGTGCCCTCCTGCTCTTCTCCTCGTGAAATTGATTTTGATTCATCGCCAATTGCTTGATTATCTTTGGCCGCTCGGATTTAGGTAGGGTTTTTGTTTGTTTTCCGCCTTTTTCTTTTCCTTTCCGCTTTCTTTTTTGTTTTTGTTTTGTTGTTATCTTCGGAGGGCAATCGAATTTTAAAATCCGATTGCTCTTAAACATTATTGATCGGCTTGAGGGTAATCGGATTTTAAAGTCCGATTTCCCCTTTAATCCTTCTTCTTTCCCCTAGCCTGCACGCCAAATTTTAAAGCTCGATATGCAGGTTGTTTAATGGAGATTACTCTCCGCATATCAAATTTTAAAGTTTGATATGCAGGAGGGTAAACTTCGCATATCAGACTTTAAAATCTGATATGCGAAGAGGAGAACATTTGATTGGCATGTCAGGCTTTAAAACTCGACATGTCAATTGGTTGCCCTTCCCCAACACATCAAAATTTAAAGTTTGATGTGCTGGTCTTTTGAATGTTTTACACCTGCACATCAGACTTTAAAGTTTGATGTGCTAATGATTTTTCCTAACTTGCACATCGGACTTTAAAGTCCGATGTGCCAATAACTTTCCCCAACTTGTACATCGGACGTTAAAGTCCGATATGCAAGTAAAGATGATTTATCTTTACATGTCCAACTTTAAAGTCCAATTTGCAAATTTTGACTCTTGAGGTGCAAATCAGACATTTTTCCCTGACCTGCCATTTTTGACAATTTTTCTCCCAAGCCTGTTCTGAGTCCGATTTTCTGGTCTGATTGATAAAATTTGGTTTTATTGATGATGATAACTATCAAATGAGCTAATCCTTAGTGTTGAATGCAGCCATTTGCAAATTTCAAGGCCCTCTCATGATAAATCAGAGGCTTCTTCAAGTTAGTTGGAGTCTTCACTAGGTAAAACATCAACAAAGAAGATGAAGTACAAGTATGATAAGTACTTGAATTTGTACCCGGAAAGTTTAGTAGATTCAAAAATCAAGGAGATCAAAGATACAAAAATTGGACATGTCAGTATGCATGAGTTTATTGATCAAGTTGAGAAAGCTCCTTCCTGCCTTCCAAACTTGATCAAATCTGAGTTGCATAAATATACTTCCTTCCCAGTTGTAGCTCATGATCCGTATTTTGTACTTGCAGTAGTGGATCACTTCGATCCGAGTACAAGACAGGTTAGGGATGTTGATCAAAATGTAATCATGACTCTAGATAGTGTTTTTTTCAACAATGTTTTCAAAGGTTCTTTAGTCGAGGAAGTAGCCGACATTTCTCAAGAAAGTGCTCAGGAGTACTATGAGAAAAATGAGGTCAAATGCAAGAAAGTCATCAATACTGTGTACCTCTCTGCTGCTAGAAATTATACCACCTCGTGATGGCCTAAGTATATTCAAAGAAGTGACTGCAATGAGGAGTACAATGATATGGTCACCATGTTGGCAAGAGTGAAGGGTTTAAAGGACTCTCATTACTTTCAAAGCTGGATGTGTTATTACATAATTATAATCAGGAAAGGGGCCACTAGGATTGATTGGGGTGAGCAGATCAGTGATGCATTCTATGCACAACTGAAAGAAGTCAAAGTGACATTGAAATTTAATATGACTTCTTACCTGGTTTATGCAGCCGCTTCTATGAGGCAATATCCAGGTTTGTCTACTAAAGGTGACAGGAGATTAGTGCCTGTCTGGGAATACTATGATCAACTCACAATCAAGAATCAAGGTAGACACTTTAAAAGAGTCAATGACGCCTTCTTTTTTGTGTGGAGGTGCATGTTTGATAAAATCCTGCAAAAGAAAAGATTATCAAAGGCTACATGTAACAAGGTGTCTCATTTTGGATGCATTTTTCTTCAGTTTCTAATATTCACTTACATCCGGATCAGATGTTTCTCAAGTGAACCCTTCATTTTACCAAGGTATTCTTTTGATAAGATCATTCTCATGGAGTTGTGTCGGCAACTAATCTATGTGCATGAAAAGCAATCGCAAGCACATATGACTAGGTTGAAGTTCCTAGAATCTATTGGTAAGTACTTAGTTTCAACTAACCCCAAGGCCAAGAACATGGAGGAAGAGATGTAATGTTACACTATGAGAAGATTCAAAGCATGAACAAATTTTGATTTTAGTGGCATAAAGAATAAGCTCAAAAGGAACTACACCCATGTTTTTAGGTTCAAGGATGTGTGGGCAGATTGCCAAGATGAGGAAGACATAAGAAGAATGGATTTCAGTCATCTTACCCTAGAACAGATTGAAAATTTAGATTTGGAAAAGATCCCAAGGACCATGGAATACACTGATGACATAAATGACCAAGTCTATTATGAAAAGAAGATTGCCAACTCTCCACTTCCATCGATGCAATGATAAAAAAAGGAGAGTAAGTCTATCGCTCAAAGAATCTCTCTTATTTTGGCAAACACCAATGCATGGTTGCTAAAAAAGAATCTTAGAATGAAACAACTTCCTACTAGTTCTGGAGATGATGGTAATAGTGATGGCCCAGTTGGTAAGATAGCTACGGGTGAAACAAGAACCAAGGGCAAAGCAGATTCACAAGCATTATCCTCAGCCCCTGCAACACAATCTAAGGGGAAAGGACCCAAAATCAAGTTCACAATTAAAGGGTCCAAAAAAGGTGAATCATCTTCAATAGCATAGGAGGCAGCCACAAAGGAACGAGAACAACAGACTTCTAGAGATACTGAAAAGGAGAAGGAGATGGAAGAAGGTGAAATTCCTCAACAAGAGGAAGCACAGGTTGAAGAAATGTCACATATTGGTGAAGTTAATGTTCCAACCACTTCATAGGTGCCAAATCATTCAGAAGTGATTATCCATTCCATCGATTCTGATTCTAATCAAGAGGAAGAGGAATTCGATGATGAGGACCTGGGCATGAGCATGACTTAGTCAAAGACTGCTCAACAATTTTTTGCATTATCCAATTTTCCATCTTGGATGATATTCCTTCAACCACCATTGAATTTCCCGAAGCTATGGAGCAAGCATTCGCGGAACAACAAATGATGACTTTACCTTCCATGGTGGTTATAACAGAAATTCCATCTCTAGTAAGTACTGAAGTTATTTCTACTACGACGATTATAACAAAAATTCCACCTCTGGTTAGTACTCAAATTGTTTCCACTGTGCCTTCCACTCTCTCCTCTGTGGTCGTAACTGAAGAAGGGTTAGCATGAATAGTTATTACTACATCAACATGTATATCACTGGATACTTCAACATTGATATTGATAACAACATCTACAACCACTGCAAGTTCAAGCCACTATGCTCCTGAAATACCTAGTGAGACTCAACAAGAACCTACTACTCCACCCGCCAATCTAGAATTACCACCTTGGATGGAGGTAGTAGCACCTAAGAGGAAGAAACAAGTGATTTCACCTAATGAGTTTGATTTTGAGTAGTTGGTTCCTCTAAAACCCAAGGGAACAAAGAAGCCCAAGACTATTTCCTGGGTGTTAGTAGACACAACTTATAAAAGGAAGTATGCTGAGGTCATGTTTCCATCATCAGATAAGAATAAAGATGACATACAACTTGAGGATTACATCATGCAAACTATAGAGCTTGGGGAGGAGATGCATGAGGGTGTTGAGATGGATTCTCAGATGACTTTTAACTCTTTTTTATGGAGACTTGACCAAGAGAGGGATGAGAAGAATGAATTAAAACATAAATGTGAACAATTGACTAATTTTCTTCTGAAAGTTACACAGTCCTCTCAGGAAGTTGAGCCCATAGGATCCTCAATGGACACTGAAGCTCTTAAGAAAATTGAATAGGTAGGAGCCAAGGGTCGAGGGGTGGATGAGTGGATTGCACGTCTGAAGTCAGAAGGGTATCATCTCCTAAGTTCAATAGTTGGGTTATTGACCGATTTTGAAGTAATCCAAAGTTAGATGCAAAGTGTCAAAACTTCATTATCTTAGGAGATTGAAAATATTGAGAAGAGTACAATCCTTTGGAGCAAAATGGAGGACTTCAGAATAGACGTCCTCGTTGAAAATAAAGTGGTTCAAGGGAAAAATATATCCAAATCTTGTCACTATTTTCTTACAATAAAGAGACAATAAGGTTGATGATAGCAGAGCTGGATCGAGAACGAAAGGAAGATGATGATGAGATTGATCTTATTTCTGCCAGAATTACCAACCTTCCTTGTTATCTGTATGATGACAATCAAAATCTCATAACTAGTGATGCCATCACACATGAATTTATTTCCTTAATGGATCACTGCACGAGAAAGGATTTCTCACTTGGTGCATTCGATAAGTTACTGGAGATCCAAGTCAGTTTTAAGGTCCTCGCATCCATGCTGAAGGATGAGAAAAAGAAATATGTAGAGGCCGAGGATACTATTTCTCATGTTCATGTAATAACAAATTATACTCCAATGCCAAACCAAGCAGAGATGGAGGCCATCTTGACTAAGTTCAAAGAATTCCATAAATCAAATGAGGAGGAGAAAAATGAATAAAGTGTCCCTTTTTGACATTTTCTTTTCATGTAGTTGCATTGTTAGATGCTGCAAGTTTTCCCGTAGCTATATATTTTCTTTTTGCTGTAGTTGTAGTCAAGTGGGACTGTGCAGTTGAATTAGTTAACTGTGCCCACATTTTTCTCCACTCTTCTTATATATAAGAGGGACCCTCATTTGGATATTTTTATCTTGGATTATGGTAAGCAAAACTCTGCCAAATTTTTGCCTCAACTAAGACTTTGAGCTTTTGTTCTGAAAATTTGATCAAGCAAATAAAGAAAGCAATTTTATTTGATCCCAAACTTTGTGTTGTGTTTAAAAAAAATAAATTCTTATATGAGTTGATGTTCTTACGTTCACGACTTATATATGTTCTTGAATTTCTTGATATAGGAAGTATTGTTAAGTGGATTAAACAGCTCTTGAATTGTGAAAGTAGACTTTGTGCTCCTTGAATATTTGAGAAATTTTCTATTGTTAAGTGATTAGTAGTAGGCTTTGTATTGCTACTATTGCTTGTAGTTTTTAGGATTAAGGAATTATACTTGAAGACTTTGAGCTGCAAGTTGAATTCCTTACCATTGTGATAATTAATTTAGTTAGTATTATATTCAAGAAAGACTTTGTGCTTCTTGCTTATAAAATATTGGTATAGTTTGTTGGATAAATGCGTTAATTTCCTTAAGTATCGAAGTGATAGGGAAATTGTGACAAAGTGAAGGGAGAATACATTAACCCTAGAAAAAAGAGAGTTATATGCCCAACACTAACCCACAGATTTTAATTTATTATTAATTAGAGAAGAGATTTCAAAGGGAACCTCCCCTTGATGAGAGGAGAGATTAATTTCTCAACATAGCTATGTGTGAATCATATATTTTGTCATTGGTACGCTAGTGACAAAATATTCACCCAACAAAGTCGTGTGTCTAGATTTTTCTTACAGGTTCTTGAAGGAGTTAAGTGTAAATGGTATTTATGACATAGATGGAAAATTGACTTAAAAGGAAATATAATTTTGATTTATTTCACTCCTTTGTGCAATTCTATTATCTTTTGAATGAAATGTGATTAAGGATTTCTTTCATTCAATGCACTATTGTGGTGTATGCACTTTCTGTTCCTGCTTTGATCTAAGGGGCCAATTAAAACGCTTGAGTAGAATTGCAGTGTGATAGGACTTGTTCATGGATTTGATAAGTAGTCTAGATCAGGGTTGTAGATGGAAAACACTATAAGGCAATATTTTCTCAAGATCTAAATGCTATTAGATTAATTATATTGTAACTCATTTATATATGTTGAGATCAATCACCCAATGGATAAAGCACTGGTCATAGTTGGTCATGAGTCCTTATAGTTATTTCTAAGCTCTATTCATCTGTGTTTGTTGCATCACTGATTATTATCAAGTAGCACTTTCATTTTATATGTATTGTTGTGCGTTTTGCCCATCTCAAGCTCCATCTAGGTTGAGGATCACTGAAGGAATAACCATCCTTGAGAATTCTCCCTACTGTTGAGCCCATATCTTATATCTTCTACTTAATTTTAGTGAAGGTATAAGTATGGCACATAGATTTTAAGTTCATCAAAGGATCACCCTCCCAAGTTTTGCATAGCCCAAAGCGTAAAAGGATAAGAAGTAATCCTTGTCATATATTGGTCCAAGTCCTTGGATATTTCGAATAGTTGGAGTTTGCTCCTGCTCTAATAAATCTGAAGAATCGACTTGGTTTCTGCCTACTAGTAGTGCAAACCCCATTCTGGGGCACCAACATTGTTGTGACACATGAACTTGTTATTTTCTGCTTGATTCAAATCAATTTTTTATATTTCAAATGAAATTAGTTAGGAATGTTGTAGGCATATATCTTAATTGAAAGCATAGTCGATACCCATGTGGGTAAAATCACATTATTAGTTAAACATAAGGTTTGGATCATTCCTTGTTTTCCTACCATTTTTATTTTCTGATTTATTTCTTTTGAAATTTTTATCTGATTAGGCTTATGGTCAATAAGAATAGACCTTAAATAATAATCAGATGGTTCAAATTTATCAGCAATTCATTTATATATATATATATATATATATATATATATATATGGGTTTTGTTATAAATATTATAATATGGGTATGAACAAAAATTAAAAATATTAATACTGAATATAACTAACCGAGGAGGGTAAAATTATTTGTCTATGATGGATGTGTTGGAAATAAGTGCTTGATTATGGGTTAAATAGGGAAGGGTGTTTACACCTACCCCAATAGGGTTAAATTGGCCAACGATTAAATTATATACTCCCTACCACAACTCATGTAGCTAAGTTCAACAGGATAGTTGTTAGATAGTACATGCACGCACAAGTCCATTCCTAAAAGTTGAAGTTGGCTTGCTAGGATACTCCATCGTGAGGGATAGGAGCTTGTCATGAGCATCGAGAAGTGAAATCTTCAATTGGTTGGGTGGATAAAATCCCCTGGTTATTTGTCTATCTTCCATGTCGCATATGGAGGTGAGTCCTGTGTGTGTGAAAAAGGGTATGTAGTTGCAAGCATAACACTTCAATTAAGTCATTACATGTATGGTTAATAATCAATAATCAATAAGTAAAAAAAACCATAACAAAGCAACTAATTGCCTTCTAAAAGATGCGAGTATAAGATTGCTCTCAGATTTTTTATAAGCAATACCAGTGACTAGACTACACCAAGATGAAGGATTTAATCTATATGATATTAACTATATGGATGCAACATGAATGAATAATTCAAGCAATAATGGATGTAAAATGGATGCAAATAATCTAAAAAGCACAATAATCTTCAATGACCAGAATGAAATTAGTGTGATAATAATCTCCAAGCGTGTTCTCAAAAATCTCTCGGGTAAATTGGAATGAGAGCTGAAGACTAAATTTATAGAGAATTACCAAGAGGAAAGCTCAATTTAGGATTAATTGAAAATAATTGAGAAATTAGGTTTAGTTAACCTTGAGATAGATTCCAACTATAGTTTAATTGAAATGCATTCAAATTAGAAGTCCAAGTTGCATTGGAAATAATAAAAAATTAATTCCATGCATTTGTGATAAAAATAGATAATTCTTTTATTTATTCAAGAAAAGAGTCTTTTCAATGCAACTAAACTTCTTTTTCTGGAAAGCTTTGAGTTCCAATTTTAGAGAATAATTCAATAATTCAATTTAATTGCTTTTTTGATTTCCAGTTCTAAATTTAGAAAAATAAATAATATCTTAAGTTTGATTTCTCTCTCAATTCAATTCTTTTTGTTTAATTTCAATTCAACTCTTTCTTTGTAATTAATTCCTCTTTTGTAATAAATTAATTCTTTTTGCATGATTAAATGGTAAATTTATTAATTAATTAAATATGCAAGTATATTTAATAAATTAAAATAGGATAATTGATCAAAATGATATTCTTGGAAATGATTCAATTAATTAAATGAATATTTACTTAATATCGAGTAATTCATTTGCCATGTGATATTTGATGATTAAAGAATTAATAATGTGCTCAAGATTGATTTAATTGCCTTTGGTTAGGACCTTGGTGATGTTGTCAAGATTAGGGGCCCATGGTTTAGATGACCATTTTTAGGGTATTACATTTGCCCCTCTTTGAATTAATGTGCGAGCAGCGCGTTGGTTCAAAGAATGTGTGATGTCTAGAAGATGGCAGTTCTGAACTTGAATGATCACGAACTAGATGAAGAGCAAGGTGTTTAGCTTGATTCGAAGCAACAAAGCTGAATGAAGTTTGATTAAAGCAATACTATTCCCAAACTTGATTGAACTGAGGAATGATAGAAACAAAAGATACCGAACTTGAACTTGATTGATCAAGAAGATGATCTTACTAATCTAGAGCTTGATTGATCTAGATACAGTGAGTGATGATAAAAATCGATCTTGAACTTGATTGATCAAGACACGATGAAGATAAAATGTCCAACTTGATCAAGAAATGAATACTGAACACCTGCTTAGATCGAGTGTGATCAAAGATACTCTTTAAACTTTTGATTGAGTTTAAATGAATAATCAGCTTGATGTAAAGCGATGAAACTGATTAATGTTAAGAGATTGATTCAGATGAAAGACAAATATCAGTTTGATTTGAAGCGATGAAACTGATATGCCCCTAGCAATTGATTTGATTCAGATGAGAGATCTCACCTTGATGTGAAGCGATGAAGATGAGATGCCCCTTAGCAATAAGAATTGATTTTCTTTAGTTGAAAAGATTTTGCTCGACTTTTAATGAAGATTAGGCCGAAAAATGTTCTCGACATGTGAGATGTGAGGTCATAAGGTCGTAAGTATGCCCCCTCAGGAATGAAATCAAAAAAACAGCGAGGGTACTTGATCATAGGCAATTGTGTGGCAAAAATAAGTTACTTGAGCACAAATTGATTGTGAGGAATATTTGAAGAATCGACATTGATTGGTGAAAAATTGAGTACAGAGTGGATCATAAAGTTGATGTGTAGAATTGAAATTGATATTTAGCATTGAAATTGAGCGCAATTTGAAGAAAGAATGAGCATTTGATGAAAAAAGTGATAAGTGGTCCAAATTGTGAAATTGACTAGCAAAATGATCTCGAATTTTGATTTCGATCCTAAAAATGGAATCAGCACGAGCGAATTAGCTAAGGGTACAATTTTCATGTCCATCAGAGCAAGTTGAAAAATTAGGTTTTTGGCTATATATGGGACGAAAGTGTCATTTTTAAATCATTGTAACCCTCCAAGTTTGAAAATTTAAAAAGCTTTCTGCGAAGAAAATGGTGGTCCATACTCGTCAGCATTGATTCGAGCACCAGAGACATCATAATCGACCCCGAAACTATGAGCCAGAGTAAGTGATCGATCTTAAGCCTCTTTATGTTTTCAATTTTGAATTTTTTTGCTCATTTTTCAAGTTTTTCGCATGTTTGGGGCTGGGTTTCATGTTCAATCATGTGAGACAGGATTCTATCTCATGTGAGTAACTGGTAAATTATCTTGTGTTGTTTGAAGTCATTAGAATTCTCATTTGGGACACACCCTTGTATCGTACGACAGGTCTGTAAAAAGACCATTTTGTCATGCTTAGTGTAATAAATTATCATTTGGGGTTGTTTTGTCATACGAGAGCTATTCTTATCTCGTATGAGATTCTGTCCCTCTGTGTTTTGTCGTTTGGGAGACAGTGAGCATTTTTGAAGGTCTAAACATGAAATTTTGATTTTGCATTTGACTTAGTTGGATTTGCTTGATGTTTTACTTCTCGTGTAGGCTCATTTGGATTGTTTTCTGATGCTTCGTTGTTGGGTTTTTGTAGGTTCGATTACCTCTTGTTCTCTTTAGATGAGTTTATCCTCCTACTATGGCATTAGTTCGACATTTACCTGAGGTTGAGTAGGCTCATATTGATGTATGTGGTTTGACTCATCTTCTTAGTTTGCCAGATATCCGTGTGAATCATGGTATGCTCATGACGTTGGTAGAGCGTTTCCATTCAGAGCATAACACATTTCATCTGCTGGTGGGGGAGTTGACTATCACTCCTGAGGATGTATATAGGATCCTCTGTATCCCTTTTGCTGGGGATAAGGTGGATTATGATTCAAGATACCTTCCAGGATTACAGGTAGTGAGGCATGTCTTCAGGGATCCTGATATTTTGACTTGTTCCATTAGTTGGGACATATTGATGAGTAGATACAATGAGGAGTTTCCTCTAGCGTGTGTTCTAGTAGGATTCATAGGCTATTTTCTGATGCCAGATAGAGGGTAGTAGGGTTTCTAGTGTGGTTGGGGCAGGATGTTGATGAGATTGATGGAGACCCCTCAGAGGCTTGGCTGGGGTTCTTGCTTGCTGGCTCACATGTATTGTGAGATACATGAGATTGTGTATAGAGATGGTTGGAGCATGGCCGCAAGTGTATATATTTTACAAGTTTGGGCTTGGGAGCATCTTCCTGTTTGTCGGCCAGTGGTAGATGATAGTAGAGAGATCGGGTAGCTGATTATATACAGGTATGCCGGTTATATTACACAACCCCATCTGGGCAAGATAGATTTTTGGCGGTGATAGTTAGATGATTTGATAGTTGTAGTGTGGAGACCTTATAGAGGCTTGGAGCCATGGGATGACTGGCGGCTAGTCCGCAGGGACATTTTTGTCACGCGTCCACTTATTGGGAGATCACAGACTATTGTGGAGTGGTTCATTGTTTCTTGAGTGATGAGGCAGTATGGCCGGCCTCAAGGGATCTTGTAGGAGTATACAATGTATGCGCGTTACGCGGATGAGGAGAGACAGAGATGGTCTCCACGGTTATCTTATGCCTTAGCCATGAAGGAGCTGACTGGTCTACAACACCTCAGATGGGATTATATGGATGATGTAGCAGATGCAAGGGTATTGCCCTAGTATAGAGAGTGGTTCTAGCAGCATCCTTTTCCTAGGTTTACTGATCCGGGTGAGAAGGCACCGCGCATTGAGGATATTGAGGATGATGCTCTTGCATAGGTACAGGGAAAAGATCTGAGACAAGGCCAGAGATAGGGACAGGGATAGAGAGCCGAGGCTCTGAGGCAGATAGGTGGTGATCCTAGTGCTAGTAGCAGTAGGGTTCCAGTTGAGGGTGGACAACAGAGGGGTGCAGGCGAATTCCTTGGGAGAGTAGGAGTGAGATTGGGTGGAGCTGAGGAGGAGCGAGCAACTCTGAGATAGGTCTGACAATGGTGAGAGGAGCAGGGTGGTACTGGAGGTGGAGATGGGGGTGGAGAGCCGACGAGAGAGCAGTGGACAGACACAGGACAGTCGATGAGAGAACATCTTGTAGAGCTGCAGTCACAATTGATAGTGGCTCAGACTCAGCTGGTGGAGCGAGATCGTCAGCTTACGGAGCTGAGAGAAGAGTGCAATCGTCAGGTCACGATGATGAGAGTAGAGAGAGACACCCTCCAGCAGAAGGTTTTGCATCAGAACAATAGGGCAACCTACTATGTCACAACATATAGCATGGCAGTTCTAGTAGCATAGTAGGCGATTTCTTATTCTCAGTATATAGAATGTTCTGAGGGAGCTCGGGCACCTCGACAGGATCCTGGTCATTAGGCTCCTCCTCCTCCACTAGGCCATGAGGGAGAGGCTTAGAGATAGATATTCTTCTTGTAGCTCGGATATATTTTTTGTAGACACACCCATTTTTTTGTAGCCTATACGATTCTTTCTCCGATGGGAGTTTGTATATGTCATTCGACATCATTTTGTACCTTTAGACTTGACATGATATATATATATATATATATATATATATATATATATATATATATATATATATATATATATATATATATATATATATATATATATATATATATATATATATATATATATATATATATATATATATATATATATATATATATATATATATATATATATATATATATGAGATCCGATTTGACTTCATCGTTCTTGTGTTGATTCGTTTATGAGATGTCTTTTATATGCTTTATTCTATATGTATGCATTTCTTTTCAATATGAATATATGTAATGCAAATAATTATGGATGTCGATTTTTGTTTCTTTTCATATGTAAATAAATGAATGAGCAATGAGTAATATGAATAATGCAATTTTTTTTTTCATTTTTCTATGCAATAAGATAAATGCAGATGAGTGAATAATGAAATGTATGAATCTATATTAAATGTTATGTATGCAACTAACATCTCAAAAACACAAGTACTCGATCAAAGAAATGATGATAAATAGACCACTTAGCATAAGAAATGATGATGCTTTCAGCTCTCATTCAGAAGATAAAGAGATTATTACCATACCGAAATCACTCTAAATTCACAAAAATGCAGAGTGATATGAAAAATGATATGCGAAATGCAACCTAAACCTAGTCATTGGATTTAAAATACTTAAGATTCATCACTGAGCATAACGAACATAGTAGGCAGGTTAGAGTTCCTTTCTTCTTGAATGTGCAATATTAATTATCTTGTCCGCAATGACCCTTTTTTCATTCATATCCTTGGACAGATTTCGTAGGGACCCGAATTGCATCATAAAAAAATTCCCTCAAAACAAACAAAGAAATGATATGGACCTCCCTGTAGCATACAAATAAGTGGAGTCGAGGTATGTGAGGCGATTTCACCTTGTTGTGAAGGCTCTTATCATAGACACCTAGCTAATTTATATGTTTCCAGATCATTGAGATCATTCTTACAAGCAGAAAACAAAGAAAATATTATGCCCCCAATCCTTGCTCCTCTTAGTCACAATAGACTTCCTCGAGTTACTCAGAGGGATAATAATCGAAAACCAATATAAAAAGACAACACACAAAGAAAATTGTTCATTCATAGCTCAAACTGTTTAGTGATTGTTTTCCGTTATGTTGTTTTGCTTGTTTACTCAGTGATAAAAACTCTTTGGTAGTTAGGAGATAGGTGACTGACTCAGAGTGGATGACCATGATTCACTGACAGAAAGATGACTTGTTTGACACTGCTTAGGATATGTAAATTGCTCTGTCAAGTAACCTAGGACTAGGATGTTGATCAATTTCAAGTCATGAGGGTTCCAACGAACTAGGATGTCATGAAAGTGACTGAAGAATATGTACAAGTGAAAGAAAAAGATGCATGAAAGCGGGAAATGCCAATGTTGCATTGATAGATGGAGTGCTTGAGTACAAGAGGCGCTTGTTTGCCAGATTTTCACTTGCTTGGCAGAGATTCACTTTTTTTTTTTTTACCAAGGTGCTTGTTTACTAGGTTTTCACCAAGGCATTTTCTCTCTTTATATTTTTTTTTCTTTTTCTTTTTCTGATTTTTTAAATTTTTTTCAAGACTTTTTCCAATTTTTAGTATTTCTTTAGGACTTTTTCCAGTTGTACATGTTGATAGCACAGAGAATGCTAAGCAAAAAAATTCTTCAAGTGGATGGTGTTAATCAGTTCACGGAGCTGTTCTCCTTCTGAGTTTGAGAGTTGATAGGCACCAGAGCCGAATACTGCAGTAACAATGTAGGGACCCAACCAGTTGGGTTCAAACTTCCCTTTATTGTTGCGAAACTGTTGATTTTTTGGATTTTCTCTCAGAACTAGGTCACCAACCTGAAATTCTCTTTGTCGAACTTTCTTGTTATATCCTCTAGACATTCTCTTCTAATACACTTTGAGATGATCAAACACCACTTGACGACGCTCATCGAACAATTCAAGTTCTTGCAATCTAGATATTCTATGATCTTCATCAGTAACAAGACCTTGCAAAGAAACTCTTAGAGATGGTATTTCTACTTCAATAGGTAGTACTGCTTCGGACCCATACACCAAAGAGAAAGGTGTATCCTCAGTAGGTGTTCTGATACTTGTTCTATAAGCCCATAGTGCAGGATTGAGCTGAAGATGCCAATCCTTCCCAAACTTGTTCACTATTCTATGCAAGATAGTCATTAGGTTTTTGTTAGACGCCTCAGCTTGTCCATTACCTTGAGGGTAATATACTGATGACTAGTATTGCTTTATTTTGAATTTCTCACAAATCTTGTCTAGAGCTTTATTCTTAAACTATCCTCTATTATCAGTCATGATGGTTGAAGGTATCCCATACCTGCAGATGATATAGTTTAGGATGAACAAGGTGACTTGTTTACCGGTTGCTTTAATGAGCGGAACTGCTTCTACCCACTTGGTGAAATACTCAGTGGCAGTTATGATGGATTTATGTCCGTTAGATGAAGCATGATATATCTGACCAATGAGATCAAAGGCCCATTGCTGAAAAGGATAGTGTGTAATAAATGGTATGAGGTCCCTTGCCCGAGCATGTATGAGATTTCCATGAAGCTGACATTTCTCACAAGTCTTAGAAAATTTTATGGCATCTTTTTCCATGTCTGGCCAGTTGTAGCCAGTCCGCAGTAGTTTCTAAGCTAAAGTAAGGCCATTCGAATGAGATCCACAAATACCTTCATGAACTTTCAATAACGAACGTTTAGATTCTTCAGTTTCTAGACATCTAAGCAATGTGTTGTCCAAACCTCGTCTAAATAAATCGTTAGCTATAATAACACATGTGAAGTGTTTTGAGTTAGGTTTCTTTTCTCATTTCGGGTAAGATATCTAGGGATAATTTGGTCGCATAGATAGGAATAGATGTGGCTGTATCGGGATGAGTCATGTCCAATAATAGCACAAACTATTTGGGTCTCAGGAGAATCATAAGCAGGGTAATATAACTCTTCCACCAAGAAATCAAAGGGAAAATTGGACTCCTGTAAGTCAGGTATAGATGCCAAGGTAGCCATAGCATCTACTACTTTGTTTGCGGATCTAGGAATCTGCTAGAATGATACAAAAGAAAAATACTTCTTAAGATCATCAACCATCCTCTTGTAAGGAATCAATTTCTCATCTCGAGTTTGATATGTATCATTGATTTGATTAACCACCAGCTGAGAATCTCCATAGATATACAATTCTGCAACCTTCCATTCAATAGCTAGTTTTATCCCATTCACCAAAGCTTCATATTCTGCAATGTTGTTTGTGCAAGGGAATATAATCTTATAAGACTTTGGGATTGAATAATTTTGAGGAGTAATGAATAATATGCCAACACCTAAACCATTTTGAGTAAAGGAACCATCAAAGAACATTTTCCAAGGTTGTTGAGTAAGATGCATTATAGATTTATCTGGAAACTCTATGTGTAGTGGTTGAGAGTCTTCAAGTGGAGCTTCAACAAGTTGATCAGCAATTACCTATCCTTTTATGGCTTTGCGTTCCACATATTCAATGTCAAACTCTATAAGGATCATGACCCATTTCACCTATCTTCCTGTAAGTGTTTCCTTACTGAGAAGATACTTGAGTGGATCAATTTTGGCCACTAGCTTGATTGAATGTGCTAGCATGTAGTGTCTTAGTTTTTGTGATGCAAAGACTAATGCCAAGCATGCTTTTTCTATTATAATGTAGTTCATTTCATAAGACACCAATGTCCTGCTGATGTAATAAATAGCTTGTTCCTTTTTATTGTCATCCTATTGTACTAGAAGTGCCCCTAGTGATGAATCAGTTGCTGATATATATAAGATTAGTGGTTTACCTTGAATCGGTGGCATCAATATCGATGGATTCGATAGGTACTCTTTGATTTGCTGAAGATGTTGTTCACACTGCTGATCCCAGTTGTAAATTACTCCTTTTCTCAATACCTTTGTGAAAGGTTGAGCTTTGTTTGCTAGCTAATAAATGAATCATTTGATGGATTGGAGACGTCCCTGTAGACTTCTCATTTGATTGATGTTCTTTGGAGGTGGCATTTCCATTATGGCTTGGACCTTCTTAGGATCAGCCTTGATTCCCTTCTTTGAAATGATGTACCCAAGTAGTTTACCATATGTCACTCTGAATGCACACTTCTTTGGATTTAACCAGAGTTTGAACTTTTCCATTCTGTCTAGTATAGGACTTAACTCTTGAATATGCGTTGATCTTTTCATAGTCTTCACTAAGGTGTCAACAACATAATCTTCCATATTCTTATGCATCATATCATGAAAAATAGTTGTAACTGCTCTTTGATAGGTTGTTCCTGTGTTCTTTAGCCCAAATGGCATGACGTTCCAGCAAAAGGTTCCCCATGCACAGGTGAAAGCTGTCTTTTCTTGATCTCTAGGAGCTATTTTGATTTGATTATATCCGAAGAATCCATCTATTAGTGAGTACATTTCATACCCAGCAGTCATGTCGACTATCATATCAATGTTTGGCAATGGAAAGTCATCCTTTAGACAAGCTTTGTTAAGATCTCTGAAGTCAATGCAAACTCTGATAGACTTGACTGCCTTTGACACAGGTACCATGTTTGAAATCCATTCGACATAATCTATAGCTCTGATGAATCCAACTTTGAGCAGTTTTTTAGGTTCAGCCTTGACTAATAGTGCTACATGCAGGTGCATCTTACAAAGTTTTTGCTTAACTGGTTTTACTCTTGGTGTAATTGAAAGATGGTGCACAATGAGATCAGGATCCAAGCCTGGCATATCAAAGTATGTCCATGCAAAGTTTATTTTCTTTTCTAAGAATAGCTGAGTGAACTCCTTCAGTTCTTTTGCTGATAGTGATTGAGCTACATGCATGATGTGTGGTGTCTCTTGACTCCCAATGTTCACTGGCTGAGTTGGCTCGATCACTATGGAGGACCTTTCCTAGAAATGACTTGGCAGTATATCAAGTATCTCACCTTCAAGCACCTCAGAGAGGTTTTCATCTTTAGGTACATCCTTTATTTTCTCTTATTTAGATTCTGATACCGCCACAATGTGGTTTTTTCCATCAGATCTTTTATTTTTATTTTTCTTGTTTTTGTGACTAAGATACTTGATATCTGCTTCAGTCATATTTTCATTTTGTTCACTAGTGGAAGAGTCTATAGGTTCGACTGCATTGAAATAATAGGCTACCGTATAGTCATTGGCAAAAGTAGGTATATTTATGGGCTGGTTTTGTAAAGTACATTCAATCACTTCGGGATGTACTAAGGATAAATTTTGGATAGGTTCAAGAGCATTCACAGTATTGTTATCACAGCAGCGGATCGAAAAGTCAAGTTCTAAAAGAATACCTTGTGTAAGTGTCTCGAGACCAGGAAGAGTTAGATCATGATTATCAAAGTTCACATTAATATTTAGTTGATCTAATCTGATAGACATACTTGTAATGTCGTTCACTACACCAGACTGGACGTCATATCATGGTTTAACAACGATAAGATCAGTAGACATATTTTCATTGTTTGTACCAGCTGATTCATAATTTAAGGCTAAGTAGATATTTTCCTGAATAGGACTGTCATCAGAGTCATCAGGTGAAGTTTCCAAGTCTTCTTCAAGTGATTTAGTAAGTGTATGTATGGTATCAACACCAACATCTTTAATACTGCAAGTTCCTTCATGTTGTGATTCATTTGTCATTTATATCTGACACACCTGTTGACATGATCTTGATGTTTCTGTGATTTGCTGTGGTCTACTCCATTCAACCTCTTTTGGGCTGATAACTGGTTCTTGTTCTATAGCTTCCAACTCTTCTTGTGTAGTACTATACCTAATTTGTTCTGTTTTAGGATAGGGGTGCATAGATGAGAAGCTTTCTGGTATTCTTCCTTCTTTCAGTCCTTGTTCATAATTTGCTTGTCTCTTTTGTCTAATTTCCTGTATTTCTTTCTCTATTTTTATGTGCATCAGCTCTTGAGCATCATCTATGACATTGCTAGACTCTTCTAGAGTTTCTATATTGGATGTGTTTGAGAGGTGGTCAGGGCCCCATTCATACTCGTTTGAATTAGTCTCTGAATCATCTACTTGCTCCCTGCCAGTATATGTGACTGGAACTTTTAGTGGTGCAAACAATTCTCTGATTCTTACTACTTCATCTCTTATATCCTCAAGGACCACAACTTCTTGTATTATTGTAGATGATACCATCAAAGCTTGAGCACTGACTATTTCATCTTTCTTGACTGCTGATTCCTCCTTTTTTCTACACTCTGCTTTTGTTTGTTGAGTGTCTACTTCTTGTAATGTTAAAGGTGATATTCTTTTCTGCCACTTAGAATTAGAAACATGTTTTTGATCTGATGATACAAAGAGACCATCATATATGGTATTCGGTGCTGAATTTTATGTTCTCATAGCCTCTGATGGCTTGCCCAACTGTTTTGGTGATAGAGGGAGAGAAACTAATGAAAGTACCAGTTCTATCTTGTAGCCATCCATGCTGGTATTTGTAAGCATTTAGAGAGGCTTCCCTATTATGAGGCACAAAAGTATTTGCACCTTTTGTCAATGCATTACAGACAACATTTGTATTAGTAGGAATACTAACTTCAGCTCTGTTATAAGAAAACTTTAAGCATTGATGGTATGTTGACGGTACTGCCTTCATTTCATGAATCCATGACCTGCCCAGTAATATATTGTATGACAAAGGAATATCAAGTACTTGGAAAAGGACATCTCTTTCTAATGGTCCCACTCTGATAGGTAATGATACCAGACCTTTAGAAGTCCTTTCTTCCTCATCATAGGCTTTTATTGTTATTTTCTTGCCAGGATCAATGACATTTTTAGAGAATCCTAGTTGTGTAATCAGACTGTAAGTACAAATATTCAACTCCGTGCCTCCATCTATCAAAACACGTTTGACTTTGTGTTTGTGGATCATGGCTTCAATATGCAATGGCTGGTTATGTGGATGATTTAGTGAGTTGTCATCTTCTTCAGAGAAGGTCAGATAGTGAGGTGAAGTCAGATGACCCACCATAGACTAAAACCGATCAATGTCTAAATCTTTTGGAACGTTGGTGGTGAGCAATGCTTTGTCTAGGATCTCTTTGTGAGCAGATGAGAGTTTTAGCAATTCAAAGATTGAGATTTGAGCATTTTTCATTTTTAATTGCTCAACAATGCTATATACAGAAGATGATGATGAAGTTAACCTTTTAAATTTGTCCAGGGTTGATTCTTTTTGTTGTTTGACAAGGCTGGTGGGTTTGATGTTGCTTGAGTCGGGTCGAAAGAACTAGATCCTTGGAGGGTGACTTTCTTCTGAGAACGGGTGAGAGATCTTGCATATCATGATTCATTTGGTTTATCTTGGACTATAATCACATTGCAATATTCTGAGTTGGAAGGCTCAATCATGTTGATAATGTTGTCCTGACTGGTATAAGTATAATTTACCTTGGCACCTCCTTTGGTCTTTGAAGAATCACCTTGCTCATAAACAGGCAAAGGGTCCTTAAATGCTTTATGATCTGCATTGGTCGGATGATTCCCAACAACAACTTTACTAGCATCTATGAGATCTTGAATCTCATGTTTTAGCTTCATGCAATTATTTATGTTATGACCTTTATTCCGATGGAAGTCATAGTATTCATTTTCTCTCCACCATCTTGGTTTGATATCTAGATCATATGGTCTAGAGTTATCTAGTAGTGTTATCAAGTTGTTTGCCAACAGAGTTTTGAAAATGGATTCATATGATTCTTCGAGAGGATTAAAATCACGCTTAGGTTTGGAAAGCCAAGGTTTTCTTTGAACCATTCCTTTGTTTTCTTTGGTGGATTTTCTACCGTAGCCTCAACAGCTTTAAGTGCTTGTGTACCACTAGCCAAGTTGAATATTGTGGGCTTTGGGTTGGCTTGAACAGTGTCTACTACTCCATCGTTAATAACATTCTTGTTGTTGTCTTTGCCAAATTTCCAATACTTGTTCTTCTCTTTAGAGCTAGATCTTGGTTGTGTTTCTTTCCAAGGCGTGATATCCCCCTTCTTTATGAGCACATCTTCCATTCAAATGGCATTATCTACCATTTTGTTAAATGATGGGTGTACTTGCATTTGTACACTATACTTCAGTTCAGGGACCAAGTTATTGATAAATATATCCATTTTCTCATAGTTTGGGATAGGTCGAGAATACCTAGAAAACATCTTTCTCCAGCGTTGGAGGAAAGTAAGAAGATGCTCCCCTGTTTTTTGTTTAGTATTGCAAAGCTCGATCATAGTCATAGGATGTCGAATGTTGTATGAGTACTGTTGTAAAAATAGTTGGATTAGTTCTTCAAACATTTTTATTCCCTTGGGTAGATTTGAGAACCATTCCATTGCTTGACCCCCTAAACTCCTTGGGAAAATGCGCATGAGGTACGTTTGATCATGCATGAACTCCATACAGGTGGCACAAAACTCTCTGACATGATCTTAAGGATCTAAGGTACCATCATACTTATCAAATTTAGGGATCTCCACTCATGAGGGAAATGGAGGCATGTATAGATTCTTGTCAAATGGAAAGGGACATATTGTTTCCAGAGAATATTATTTTGGGGACTTGTCCTTAAATTTCAATTCTGTGACCTCCATTCGTAAGGCTTGTAATTGTTTGTGTACCATGAGTATAGGTGATTCTTTATTTTTAGTAACAAGTGTCTGAACATCATATCCAATAGGAAGTTTAGCACCTTGTTTTGCTAGTTCTAAGAAATAGTCTTCCTTCTCTCGGGTCATGATAGCTTTCATCATTTTTCTAAAGTCTTTGTCCTTTTGATAGTCACAAATTTCTTTTTCTGGAGGTTTAGTGTCTTCGTCAGCCTCACTTGATGATGAGGAATCATTATCATTTACAAGAATGTTATTATTGTCCTTGTTTCTATCATTGTGTTCTGTTTCATATATAGTGGGAGATTTAGGCTCATCAAAAATTGGTCCACCTGATGATGATAGTATGTTAGTGAGTGGATCCCCTTCATAAAATGGATTGTCGGTGTATGAAAAGGGTATTCCTTTGCCTTTGCCTTCTTTCTTACGAGAACTCCTGGTTTGTGTAGGCATTTTTATGGATTAGTGCGACCTAAAGCTGTTTGTGATGCAGAGGTCAAGATCAATTTCAGAGCTAATTGTTCTGTTTAGAGTATTGTTTGGGAGAAACAACTGAGATTCAATCTGGTTTTAGGAACAATCTATCTTGTTTAAGATGTTTATCTAAGTTGATTCTAAGAGTAGTGTAAAATTGAGTCTGGTTTCAAGAATGATCTATCTTGTATAAGACGTTATCTAAGTGACTAAAATTTGATAGGTAGTTGATTGAACTAGCTGAAAGATGATCGACCAAATCATGCAACACAAATGGTAGAGGTACACTATCTTGTCTGTTTATGTTTAGGAAAATTGATAACCAGTATTATTTTCATTGTAGAATGTTTTTAGGCAAGTTTGACTGTTCTGTTCTGACAAAACCAGAGACTCGTACGATAGAATTTTCTGAACCAGATGACAATTTAGCAAGTTGAGGACAACAACAATTCTATTTCGTACACATTGCTACCTTGTACCATGCGGTAGGTGGGTATGTGTAGGACGACAAAATAATCAGAGCAGTTTTGTTTTGTACAACACATGATACAGAGCCATATGACAGATGAAAATGACTCGTATGACAGAGGATCAGGTATAGGACAACAAACCAAAAGACTTGTACAACACAAGATCAGGTGCAACATGATAAATTATCAGACTCGTACAACTGTTCATAGGATAGAGCCTAGAAATTCTGAGAGTTTTTTTTAATTGCTAAGTATGATAAGTGAGTATGACCAATTCTGAGATGGACTGATTTTTGACCAGGATACAAAATTTTGACTTAAGATGGACAAGTTCTGACATGAATAGAGTTTCGACTTAAGATGGACTATTTTCTGACATGGACAGAGTTTAGACTTAGGATGGACTAGTTTCTGACATGAACAGAGTTTCGACTTAGGATGTACTAGTTTCTTACATGGATAGAGTTTCGACTTAAGATGGACTAATTTCTGACACGGACAGAGTTTCTACTTAGGATGGACTAGTTTCTGACATGGACAAAGTTTCGACTTAGGATGGACTAATTTCTAACACAGACAAAGTTTCTAATCACTGAGTTGGTTTCTTGTCTTCTCCAATTTTGGTATTTCAGTTTTTGTTTCAGGTATGAAAACACAAAAAACAAGTAGTATGTATAGTGACTCCAATCACAACATGAAAACCCTAAGGAATTTGGTGAGGAAAGAAAACCTTTTCTTGTAGACTCAGGCACACACCCAATAGCTAATTAGAATATGACCATTGAGTCTCACACAATGGATTCTCAACGCTGTATTATCCAACTCCAACACTAATGGGGGTACAAAATGACAAGTATCTTGGGAGAGTTACTATCTCTATTGCACAGAGATTATCTCCCTTTCAGAGGTGAACCAGGTAGCTTCTAACTTTAATTGGAACTAGTCAGGGATTTGTTCGACACGTCGAGGCATAAACTCAATTAAGAGGTCTCCTAGCCTTGAAAACCAAGGTTTAATATACCCGAAGGTTTGGAGGAGAGCTATTCCTGAGCATTGTTGTTAACTTGATTTTCATCAAATCACATTTATTTTATAGTGGGCTGGAGGACTTGGCATTTAGCCATTCTCACTTAGGTCGCTCCCCTCACACCAACCGTAATGACTTTAAGAGGTTTTCGACCCCTCGGGAGGGCAGGCCTACTAAAGATGTACGAATCTCAAACAAAGAAAAAGCCTCAAGGGTCTAGATTTCTGATTGTCTAGAAAAAGACATGAGCATACTCTCCTACCTCTCAGAATTTTCTAAAAACACGAAAGACAGATTTGTTCTTTAACCAGACAACAAGTTAAGTTCCTAAAAATGAATTTAAAGAATACACGATGTTTAGTTGATTCTCCTTAGGCAACCTGCAAAGACAATGAATCAGTAGTCATATTGTCTTTGTGCGACAAGCATATTCTTTGACAAGCATTTCGCAAAAATTGATTAGGTTGTGAAATTTTTTTCAATAGATAGATAAACAGTCAGGGTGAGCCGTCAGAATAATCAATAAAAATCATGAAAATTTGCCTCTTTTTAAAATTTTTTTACCAGAAAATATAGAGTCATATGACAGTATAAAAACTCATACGATACAGGATCCCAACTCGTACGAGACATGATTCTAGTTCATACAACACCTGCAGTTTGTCATTTCAGCCTATGGGAATTGTTGTACGAGATGTACAGACGAAAAATAAAAAAATCTAAAATCTGGAAAATAACAAAAAAATAAGCAGTTAGTCTTGGAGGCCAAAAAATGTAGTCTTCTGCCCCACGGTGGGTGCCAAAGATGTGTGTGTGAAAAAGGGTCTATAGCTGCAAGCACAACACTTCAATTAAGTCATTACATGTATGGTTAGTAATCAATAAACAATAAGTAAAAAAAACCATAACAAAGCGACTAATTGCCTTCTAAAAGATGCGAGTATAAGATTTCTCTCGGATTTTTTATAAGCAATACCAGTGACTAGACTACACCAAGATGAAGGATTTAATCTATATGATATTAACTATATGGATGCAACATGGATGAATAATTCAAGCAAATAACCAATTCAAGCAATAATGGATGTAAAATGGATGCAAATAATCTAAAAAGCACAATAATCTTCAATGACTCCAGAGCGAAATTAGCGTGATAATAATCTCCAAGCGTGTTCTCAAAAATCTCAGGGGTAAATTGGAATCAAAGCTGAAGATTGAATTTATAGAGAATTACCAAGAGAAAAGCTCAATTTAGGATTAATTGAAAATAATTGAGAAATCAGGTTTAGTTAACCTTGAGATAGATTCCAATTATAGTTTAATTGAAATGCATTCAAATTAGAAGTCCAAGTTGCATTGGAAATAATAATAAATTAATTCCATGCATTTGTGATAAAAATAGATAATTCTTTTATTTATTCAAGAAAAGAGTCTTTTGAATGCAACTGAACTTCTTTTTCTGAAAGCTTTGAGTTCCAATTTCAGAGAATAATTCAATAATTCAATTTAATTGTGTAACACCATAAAATGGTAGTCCGCGGGTTAGTCAAATCAACATAAAACTAAACCATTAAAAAACATTATCAAGAAAGATTAAGCATAGAAGCATATTAGAGATAAAAACGAATAAACATTAAGACTTGACTCATGATGCTCCCTACACCATTAGCTCTCCCTTGTTCCTCTCCTCTCCAAGTTCCCAAATGAGTGTAGCTCTCAGTAGCTTTTTGCACTATTTTTGGATGTCTTATGGAGATTCAAGAGTATGAAGTAAATGCTCATGAAAATGCAAACATGAACAAGCTAAGAAATGGGATATTATGTAGCTAACTAAGATTAATTTTAGACCAAAGTGAATTATGCTAAATGCTCTCTATCTAAAAATGACTCTAAGGTAAATGCCTACAAGTTTTCAGGATCTGGATTATGAAGAAATGGGCTCTATTTATAGGAAAAATGGAGCAATGGATGGTTGAGATTGAGTAATCTCAACAAGGGTCAAGATTGAATGGTTCATGATCCATGTGAGGGCTTTCAACCCAATCTTAGGATGACAAGTGTCAACATGAGAGAGGTTGAGAGCAGAGGGAAGAAGCATTAAATGCTTGACATGACCTAAGGGTTAACCTGGGAGGTAAGGTTAAGGTTAGGTTAGAGTTATCCATTGGATAAATCTTTTATGCAACGGGTAAACTCTTGTGCAAGGGTTAAAGAGATAACCATGGTCAAAGCAATAAATGCTTGAGGAGACACATGGGTTACATGAGGGTTAAGTTAGGGGTCAAAGTCCTTAACCATGGGTGCAAGTGGAATTAACTAGTAATGGTCATGTAAGAGCCATAAGTGGTTTGGAAGACTTTAGAGGTTAATTTGTTGAACACACAAAGCATTAATTATTTTTCAAAGACTTTGGAGTCTTTGAGAAGTGACTCCAAGCTGCTTAGGAATGTGACAATAATTAGGGAATGGATTAGGCTAATTAGGAAGGGGTTAGAAGAATCTAGAAGGGGGTTAGGATTGCAAGTGGGTTTGGTGGGTGAGGGAAAATAGGATTCTAATTAAAATAAAATTAATTTATTTGAACTTGTGGTTGCAACTTGCATTTGTAGGAAAATGCAAGTGGGGGGATTTATGATTTAAATAAATGTTTTATTTAATTTATTTAAAAGAGGAAAGAGGATTAAATTGAATAAATAAGATTATTCATTTAATTGGGTGTGAATTTGGTTGAATAAATAAATAAAAATAAATTGAATAATTTATTTAATTAATAGAAGAATGTTTGAAGATGAATTAATTAAATATTAATTTAATTAACTGATGGCTTAGTGGATTTTTAATCAAATAAATAGAAAATATTCATTTAATTAAAATAGATAGATTTATGTGACTACATCTGCCCCTCTTTGAGATGGTGTGGTTTATCGCGTTGTTTCAAAGAAAGAAAAATAGGTGTGAAGAAATATGCCCCATAAATGTTAATTTAGTGGGTAGTATGCCCTCTCGAGAGATGGGCCGAAAATTTCAAAAAATTAGGCGATCTTTCGAAAAAGAATGAGAAGTGGACGAGAAGTAGAATAGAAGAAATTAGCAATAATGGTGAAAGAATGGAAGAAAATGGAGTGAATACGAAGAAACACCAAGCCGACAAGTACCCTTAGGTCATGCAAGAGATACATAACAGATGTAATGTGTGGTTTGGAATGATGCTATACAATTGATCAAAATTGGTTGGACAATCTGGTGCAATCGGTTTAATTGCCCCGGTCAAGTCAAAGTGTGACAGTTGATGTCAGTTGGTCACTTAGACAGGATAAAGTCAAAGTTAGTGAATCAAAGTGACCTAATGTGACTTAGACAATTGATGTAATTGCCCAATGAAGTCAAGGTATATGAAGAAAAATACTCGTTGACTTAAACAATTGATGTAATTGTCTGTTGGATTGTGTTTAATTGGTTGATCAATTGATAGTGTGTGCATGGGATGGATGGTTTTGGTGAATCATAGCAGCCCCGTTGAGACTAGGTCATTATGATAAATGCCTGTTGTAGTCTAGGTTTGCCATAATCGATTACCTGTTGAGACCTGAAGATACTTGATCAGAGTTTTTATTGATAGTCTAGGTGTGCATGAGTCGATGTACCTGTGCAGACAGAGTAATTGGCTTGATTTTGTGGATGACTAAGGATGGGAAGGGCAACCCCTCCTATTAGAGATGGATGGTGATGAATGTAGCTTGATTGAGTTGATGGGAAACGATGAAGGGATTATGTGATGTTTGATTATTGAGATGGGAAGGGTGAGGGGGGGATTCAATGTTAGATAAAAGATATGGAGGACCTATGGCTCATTCCTATGGAAGAAGATGAAAATAGAGTATCCATTGTCATTACTATGTATGCATGATATGCAACTATTTATGAATGTATGGATGGATGGACTGCAACAGAATGCAATATATACAGATGAGATGGAATGACGATCCATAGTGCTTTATTTTTCATCATTGATCTTTAAAATGTTGTAAGAAAATACAAGCAACCTAACATAATAATTCAAGATGACCAGAGTATTTCTTACATGGATTTGATATAGCAAGTTAATACAAACAACTTGATATAATGGGTCAAGTTGACCTGAGTATTGCTTGCGGAATAGACAAGGATCATCTTCATTCATGCATGACTTGGATTGTCCTCCTTGATCTTAGGCTGATCATATCCTGAGACAAGTTCACACCTTAATAAGAGACAAAAATTTATCCAAATTGGATGAGGAGGAACCAAAGAAGGAGCATTGTTCTTCTAAGAAGGTAGTATATACATAAAGAATAAAGAATATGGATCCTTGGTAATGGTTCATGCTCATATGGTTGAGGTATACGCTGTAGTCAGCAAGCTGTAGTGATCTATGACTGCATTTTGCATAAGATCATGTAGCTTAGTGAACTTCCCATGTAGACACCATTAGTACATGCCCCAAAACTTCATCAGAATGGTATGCCGAAGATACACAAACAATGCTGTAAGATCCTGATACATATAAACGAATGAATTACTCATAAATCAACCAAGTATTTGATAGCTTAACACATAATTTTCTTGTCAAAGAAAATGTCATCTTGTCTTTGTTTTGGTAAGGAAGGATGCATCCTTGTTGAAGACAGTTTGATTGTTGATGTTGATTGTTTGGTCAATTTTGAGAAGTGATCATTGTGTGAGTATTTTGCAATGCTTGTTTGGTATCCGCTTTGAAGAATATATGTACAGGGTGTTGCCATGTTTTTGATTGATTTTTTGATGTTTTATCATGTTTTTGGATTTTGTGAGATAGTTTTGAATGTTTTTGGATTTTGTGATATAGTTTTGAATGTTTTTGAATTTTGTGAGATAGTTTTGAATGTTTTTGGATTTTGTGAGATAGTTTTGAATGAAGAACCAATGAATCACAAGTAATGTAGAATCCACTTCCATCAAATAGGTTAAGGGTATTGCCCCCAGTTTTAGGCATGACTCTGAAAAAGTGGGATGCAAGACGCATGGAGTACTATTTCGTGATTGCAGATCAATAATAAGCCATGGTTTGGGTGGATGGATGTGTGTATGTAATGAATGTGATTGCAACAAGCCTGAAAGACAATGGAGCCATAGCTTTCATGAGTGGTGCCTATTTGCCAGGTTTTCACCATTGCTTTTACCCAAGGTACCACCGGAGTGGTTGTTCACTATTTGGATGCATGATTTTTCTTTACTATTTTGATGTTTTTGTATTTTCTTCAGGATATTTTGCTGGATGTTTTTGGTATTTTTGCCACTATATATGGGAGCCTGACGCTCTGTGCAGCTTATGTGTAAAACTGTTTGGGGTGCATGCTGTTGATCGGATCTGCTAGCGGTTCTTCTTCTGAAGTAGCCAACTGATATGCCCCAGACCCAAATACAGTAGTGACAACATATGGACCCAACCAATTTGATTCAAACTTTCCTTGATGTTCTCGGTTGGGTTGGTTACAAGGATTTTCTCAAAGAACAAGACCACCTACCTCGAATGTATGAGGTCTAACTCGATGATTATAGCTTCTGCTCATGCGCTGCTGATAGGCCTTGAGGTGATTGTATGCAGCTTGTCGTTTCTCATCAAGTAGCTCTAAGTCTTGGAGATGGGATACTCTGTATGCTTCATCATCGATGAGATTGTGCAAGGAAACCCGTAGTGATGGGATCTCGACCTCAATAGATAAAATAGCTTCTGCACCATAGACCAATGAGTAGGGAGTTGTGCCTGTAGGGGTTCAAATGCTAGTTTGATATGCCCATAGTGCTGGATTCAATTGAACATGCCAATCATGACTGGCATCATTGACTGTCTTCTTGAGGATTCTCAATATGTTTTTATTCGATGCTTCAACTTGACCATTGCCTTCTGGGTAATAGGGGGTGGAAAAGCAGTGTTGGATGTGAAACTTCTCACAGGGTTCATGGACATCCTGATTCTTGAAAGGAAGACCATTATCTATGATGATAGACATGGGTACACCATACCGACAGATGATGTAATTGAGGATGAATGAGGCGATCTACTTGCCAGTAACTTGGGTAAGTGGAACAACTTCGATCCACTTTGTGAAATATTCGGTGGCGGTAATAATGAATTTGTGGCCGTTGGATGAAGATGGATGGATTTTACCCACAAGGTCAAGGCCCCATTTACAAAAAGGCCATGGTGTCATGATTGGTTGCAATTCTTGTGTTGGTGCATGTATTAGTTCTCCATGAACTTGGCATTTCTTGCACTTTTTGACAAAGTAGTAGGAGTCGTTTTCCATGGATGGCCAATAGTATCGAGTGCACAGGAGTTTCTTGGCTAGTGACAGACCGCTTGCATGAGTTCCACAAATTCCTTCATGTACCTCTTCCAAGGCCTTTGTTATCTTTTCCTATTCCAAACATCAAAGGAGAGTACCATCAAGACTACGTCGGTATAGGGTTTCGGCAATAATGGTATATCGAGCAGTTTGGCGAATGAAGGTTTTACGTTGGTTATTCAACTGGTTAGGAGGAAGGGTGTGATCACAGAGATATGTGTAGAACTCACCGTACCATGGGGATTCAGAACCGATAAAGTGACATATCACCTCAGATTCAAGGATATCATAAGCGGGAATCCAAAGCTATTCTACCAAGATCTCATAGCGTGTTGAATTCTGTGGAAGATCTAAGAGAGATGCAATGATAGCCATAGCGTCAACATCTCTTTTCTGATCTCTAGGTATCTGCTCAAAGGTGATAGTAGTAAATGATGCCTTTAATTTGTCCACCATTTGCTTGTATGGCATGAGTTTATCATCCTTGGTCTGATATTCATCTATTACTTGTCAAATGACTAGTTGGGAGTCACCATAGACTTGTAGTTCTTGTAACTTCCATTATATGGCTAGCCTGAGTCTTGTGATCAAGGCCTCATACTCTACTATGTTATTGGTGCATGGAAATGTGAGCCTGTAAGACTTTGGGATGCTATCACCTTGAGGTGTGATAAACAAAATGCCTACCCCCGAGCCATGCCTAGTGTACGAACCATCAAAGTATAGTTTCCATGGTTGTGTTGTTGTGATCATGAATATCTCTTTGTCTCGAAAATTGGAAATGAGAGGATGATCGCCTATGAGTGGTGCATCGACCAACTGATCTGCAATAACTTGTCCTTTGATAGCTTTATGATCCACATACTCGATGTCAAATTCACTTAGAATCATCACCCATTTGGCCAAGCGGCTTGTCAATGCTTCTTTACTGAGTAAGTATTTGAGTGGATCAATCTTTGTAATGAGCTATACCTTGTGTGTTAATAGATAGTGCCTCAATTTAGTTGCTGCCAAGATTACTGCTAGGCAAGCTTGCTCAATAGGTGTGTAATTGAGTTCATAGCCAACTAGTGTGCGAGAGATGTAGTAAACAACGCACTCTTTCCCTTCTGCATTATGTTGTGCTAGTAGTACACCCAATGCTGTACTTGTTGCTGAGATATAGAGTAACAAAGGTTTGCTTGGATCTGGTGGGATTAGCAATGGGGTATTCATGAGATAGTCTTTAAGCATCTGGAATGCTTGCTGGCACCTAGCATCCCATTGAAAGCGGATGTTTTTGTGTAGTAAATGTGTAAAGGGGTGACAATTATCTGCCAGTTATGCAATGAATCTTCAGATGGATTGTAGCCATCCTTGTAATGTCCTTAGTTGACTGATGTTCTTCGGTGGTGGCATGTCCATGATTGCTTTGACCTTTGCTGGATCAACCTCAATGCCTTTGCTTGAGACAATGTACCCTAGAAGCTTCCCTGAGGTTACTCCAAATACACATTTCTTTGGGTTGAGTTGAACATGATATTGTTCCAGTCTATCAAAGATTTTATCTAATATGTTGAGATGACCTTCTCTGGAGAGTGATTTTGCTAGTAAGTCATCAACATAATCTTCCATCATAGTATGCATCATGTCATGGAAGATGGTGGCCATTGCTCGTTGATAGGTCACTCCTACATTCTTTAGACCGAAAGGCATTACATTCCAGCAGTATGTGCCCCATGGACATGTGAAGGTTGTCTTATGTTGATCCTTTGGTGTGATCTTTATCTGATTGTATCCTGAAAAGCCATCCATGAGTGAAAGCATGGCATGTCCTACTGTTAGGTCTACTATGATGTCGATATTTGGTAGGGGGAAGTCATCCTTAGGACATGCCTTATTTAGATATCTGAAGTTAGTGCAAATACGGATGCCCCCATTTGGTTTGCCGACAGGCAAAATATTGGATATCCAATCTGCATAATCAATGGGTCTAATGAAACCAACATCTAGGAGTTTCTTGAGTTTTGATTTGACTAGTATTATAATCTGAGGATGCATCTTACGAAGTTTTTGCTTGACAGGTTTGGCTCCTTCTGCTACTGTGAGGTGATGCATGACTAAATCATGATCAAGTCCAGGAATGTCTGCATATGACCATGCAAAGTTGATCTGACGCTTTTGAAAGAACTCTACAAATTTAGGCTATTCCTCTGGAGTTAGAAGAGATGCCAAATATATGTGGTGAGGAGTTTCAGGAGTCCCCACGTTGTATTCATTTGTTTCCTCGATGAGAATCATTGATCATTCCCATTGTGTGCTACAGGGAAGGATGTGAAACCTTTCATCCTCAGGCACTTCAGAGAGGTTTTCACCATTGGATATGCTCTTTCTTTTTACTTTTGTTGAATTAAACAGTGCCACGGTGTGGTTTTCATTGGAAGATCCATGTTTTATTGTTATATTTTTGCAGTTGAAAGGTTTGGCATCTGCCCCAAAGTATGTTGCGCTATCAAGTTCTATGGTGAATCTAGCTTTGTGATCCCCGCTTGGTATGTTATCCCGCAATTCCAAAAAGTCAATGATCACCTCATCATTTTGGAAATGGTCAAGACATGGGGGATTAGGGTGGTTCCATTCGATGAGTTCAGGATGGATAATGGGCATTACTTCATCGATTAGGTTAAGTTTGTGGAAGAAGTTTCCAGCTCAGGAACCCAAGAGGTCTTTATTTGTGCTTCTCTATAAATAGGGATGTCTTTGCGAGGTGGAGGTAGTGATGTGTCTTCCTCATAATCAGGTGTAGGATGTGATGTAGGGTCTGTGGAAGAAGTTTCCAGCTCAGGAACCCAAGAGGTCTTTATTTGTGCTTCTCTATAAATAGGGATGTCTTTGCGAGGTGGAGGTAGTGACGTGTCTTCCTCATTTGAAGTATTAAGCTAGATGGAATCAAAATCCCATTCATGTGAATCAGTCTCTGAATCACTTTCCAACATCTAATTACTATACCATACTGGGATGTCCTTTGTGTTAAACACTACAGGTGTGATCGGTTGATGTACCTTTGTAGATGAAATGATCAGTGCTACAAGAAGGATGATGGGGATCAATGAATCTGATATGGGGAGTATCGGTAGTGTTAACTCTGTTGCTTCTGCTGGAACTGCTGGTGTTGTAGATACTGCTACGGGTTTTGATGTAGTTGCTGCTGCTAATGGTGCTACTGATGTTATTGCTGCTGCTGATGGGGTCACTGGTTTGATGAGTGGGATGATTGGTCTTAGAGATGGTTGTGTTGGGATTTTGAGCCTCGGTGGGGAAGTTGCGATGGTGTTTGATGTTGCTTTTATGACAAAAGGTGTCCTCTTTGTAATAGGCTGATATAATGGTTTGCTAGGTTTTCCTTAGAATCTGAGCTTAGGAAAGATCTCCTTTTGAAATCCTAGGCCTGTATTATCCTTGGGCTTTAATTCTAGCAACAGTGGTTCATGTCTTCCTTGTTTACAAGGTCCCAAAGTACTCTGACCATCATAACCCATTCTTTGCATAATGAGGAGGCCTTTGCCATAATGATCCGTGGGAAGTGTAGCTTGCGGCATATTGGTGGTGATGTGGTCTCTATAGATCCATTCCGTTAAGTCCTCATCTCTGGTTTCTTCTTCTTGACTCTTCCCAAAGATGAAAGGCATCAAAGAACATGTTGGCGTGATCAATGGTGTTTGAAGTAATTGTTGAGGTTTTCCATGTGTTCTAGGAGAAGTGGGCATTTGTCCCACACAAAAGAGTTGACTCAAATTGTATTCTCTTGAGCCTTCCTCTACTACTTTCATCTTGAGATTTTCTTGCTTGGGTATAGTGGTGTTTGAACTGGAAAGAGAGGTTGGACTTATGTATGAGTTGGAGGAAATGGCTTCTCTATTATTAGGAACGGTAATCTCTGGTTGATGACTGATATTATGATAATATGCAAAGGGATTTGCATCACCCAAGATTGTGATCTCTACACCGTTATGTGGGAATTTTATACACTGATGGTAGGTAGATGGAATGGCTTGCATGGTGTGTATCCAAGGTCTACCCAACAACAAATTGTATGGTAGAGGAAGGTCCAGAACTTGATAGATGATATGCTTCACCACAGGGCCCACTCGGATAGGTAGTACCACAGCTCCTTTGGATGAACGCTCTGCATCATCATAAGCTTTGATTGTGATCTTCTTGCGAGGATCCACTGATTCTATTGCATATCCCAAAGCTGTGACCAACTACAGTGTACAAATATTTAGGCCTACTCCATTATCGATCAAGACTCACTTGATCCTATGCTGATTGATAAATCCTTCAATGTGTAGCGAAGCGTTATGAGGTTGTTGGAAGGAAGAGTTGTCGCTTTCGGAAAAAGTGAGACAAGGTGATGACTTTATACTTCCAACCATGGCTTGGAATTGATCTGTATTTAGGTTTGCACAGATTGATGCCTCTTGGAGAGCTTGATCCAAGATTGTTTTATGAGACAAAGATAGGCATAGTAGCTCTAAGATAGATATCAGTGCGGGCATTTTGTCTAACTGTTCCACAAGATTGTACTACTTTGGGATAGATGGGGTGCCTTATGGAGCTACCTTTATAGTAATCTTGTTGCGACGTGTAACAACATTGCAAGTGGAGCTGGGATTTTTGATGGTTATAGTTGCAATTCGTTCACTGGCATCATACACGTGATTTATAGTGTAATTATACGCGACTTGCATATAATCAGTGGTATTAGTGCCTCTCCTAGAAGTGGAAGGACCCCTTTGATCTGGTGATGGAAGTGGATTTTTGAACATAAGATGATCATTGTTTGTTGTCTTTGGGTCATGTCCTTTGATTTCGATTTCACCACAGTCATTAAGATCTTGAATAAGATCTTTTAATCTATGACAATTGCTTGTCTTGTGTCCTCTCCCTTGATGGAAATCACAATGTTTAGTATCCCTCCACCATGCAGGTTTGACTTGAGGTTCATAGTTTGATGTTTTGGGTAGAGTTACCAGATTTTGAGAAACCAGTTGTCGCAATACTATTTTGATGGGTTCCCCTAAGGGAGTGTATATTCACTTTTGTTTTTGTTGACGCGGTCTGGGTTCATCGTGAGATGTGACATGGCCTTGATTTGGAGGAGCAACTGTGTTAGTCTGAGGTGGGGGATTCTGTCCTGCAAATCAAACTACATGTTGTGCACTTTTGATAGTTCTTGCATCCACAAACCCGTCGTTGACAACATTTTTGTTTTTGTTCCAGAAGCTTGGTTTGTCACTATTGAAGTGTGGGTGAGGACCATCCTTTGGTTCATTATAGATTTTGATAAGTCCTTTCTTGATCAGAGCTCATTCACATTTTAATCCTTTGGTGATCATGTCATTGAAAGAGTCTGTGTCTTTGACATCCAGGTGAAATTCCATTTCTTCATTTAAGTTGGAAATAAATATTTCCACTAGTTCTTGTTCAGGTAACTGAAGAGAACATCTCCTAGACATTTGATGCCATCGTTGTAGGAATACTAAGAATAGTTCACTTGGTTTTTGTTTAGTGTTACATAGATCAGCCATGGTGATATCATGTTCAATGTTATGAGAGTAATGTGCCAAGAAATTCTGAACTAGCTCTTCAAATGTCCTAATGCCACCTGGTAGTCGAGAAAACCATGATGTGGTTGTTCCTCCCAAGCTTTGGGGAAAAATTTGCATTAGGTATGTGTCCTCGTATGCCACTTCGAGGAAAGCTGAATGGGATTCTCTGACATGATCACGAGGATCTTATTTTCCTCTATACTTTTCAAACTTGGGTGTTTCGAACCCTCGTGGAAAAGGTGGCATATAAAGATTTCTATCAAAGGGATAGGGACAAATGTCATTGAGTGAAAATTGATTAGTCTTCACACCACTATGAAGTTGTTGGGCGAGATTTTCAACTTGTTGCCGCAACATCTCTATTTCATTTGGAGGAGGAGGTGGTGGGTTACCTCGAGGAATGTTATATCTGATGGGATCTCTACCTCTTTCTTCATCATGGTGATTTTGTCATTCTGATGCTTGTCTTAGTTGTGCAAGATCAAAGTCAGAGGGGAGTTTGGCTCCTTCTTGAGCAAGCTTTAAAGAGTGAGCATCCGCATTGCTCCTGAGTATTTCATCAAAAAGTTTGTTAAAGAGAGGGTTGTGTTGAGCCCTTTCTATTGTTGCAGGAGTAGGAGTACTTGGGTTTTCATCATTCGCATTTCCTCCAAGTGCTTCTTGAAATTCATTGATATTTTCCTCCTCTTCTTCTTCAATTTTTATTTCTCGTTGCCTTGACTATGATTGTGTATGAGCCATTTTTTTTATGAGTTTATGTTGAAGTTGGGTGAAAATGATAATGAGTTGTTGATGAAATGAAAGATTGATGGTTGGTGAATTGTTTTGCATGTGGATCTCTAGCACTTAAAGGTAGATATTACTAAAGTTTTCTTTTTTTGAATTGCTTGTTGTGTTTGATAAGGTTTGATGTGATAAGGTTTAGAGAAATCTGAGATGTGTTACAGACTTATCTACCCAGTAATGAGAGGATTCACTCATAAACTAGTTTTAACTTGCGTAGATATGTCTCTTAGGATGAGCTTATCCTAGATGTAGAAACAATCTAAAAGTGATGTTTTGTTGTTTGATTCAAGCAATATCTAAAAGAGAACTTAGGACAAGAACCTCTTAATGTTTTCGAGAGTTGAAATGGATTGATGATGAAGTGAATGTGGGAATGGATGAGATGTTTTAACTTCAATAGAAGCTTTGTGTCACAAATGGAACAAATTCTACCTCTTCCCTTTCGGGCGTTGGTGGCATTTCTCGAGCTACGTTGTATGTGATACAAATGTTTGGGAAGAAGTTGGGATTGATCTTGCCTCCTTGGTTTTTGTGATAACTCAAAGCTCTATATTGCATAAAAGCTCTGTAGTTCAATGACTTTGGATCAAATTCGTTTGATTTGCCTTGAAGGTATAGATGCATGTGATGTAGAAAAACTCTATGAGAGACAAAGATTTGTCTATTTAGATAGAAGAATTTCCTCCTTTTGATCAAAGCCTTTGAGCTCAATGGTCTTCTTTTCAAGTTGATGTTTTGATGAAGATTCTTCTTTCTCAAGATGTGAAGAATGGTCATATAGTTTGAAACCTTTCTTTGTTTTTGATCTTTTTGGTTTGTTTTGAAAAATATTTGGTTGGATGAATACTTGTTTTGATTTTTTGGATTTTATGATGTTTCTTTGACAAGAAAACAAAGCAAGCACACAAACACAAGAATGTTGCCTAAAAGGCACAAATTAGTATGGGTCTAGATCAACCCAATCCTTGGACTTTTTATGACCCTTTTCTTTAAGTGTATTTTAGGTGTTTTTCTTTCCAAAGCCTGAAGTTGGCTCAATTTGCACTTGGTCTTTGACTAAAATGAAAACACTTCAAACACTTTGTATCCCTAAGGTCAAATGGCCAGTTGTGATAAATTCAGTCCACATCTTGATATTTCTTTGACTTTGGTACTACATACCTTATGAATCCCACCGTGGTAGGTAAGGATGTGATATACTAAGTCTTGCGCGAGCATAACAAATAGATGATCCCTATGATTAACAAAACTAATTTAAAATTAAGCTAAAATTAAATGACAACCCCTTCAAAATCTAAATTAAAACTTAATAAAAACTAATTTAAAAATTCAAATTTAAAAAAAACTAAAAAAACTAAAATAAAATCTAATCTAATTTATAAATAAAATTAATTATAAAAAAAAGCTATTCTAAAAAAAAACTAATGCAAAAGAGAAATCTCTTACTCTGTAAAAGAGAAATCTCTTACACTTAGCCCTTACATGGGCCCTGAAACAAGTCTCTCTCTCTTTTTTTTTTTTAAAGAAAACTTTTAAAAACTGCTTAAGAGCATTGATTGCAGGATATATACGATATGGTTTTTTTTTGTTGTTGAAAAGCTTTAGAAACTTTAAAGCAAATGCATCTGGTAAGCATAAGCCAAATTCAACAACTTCATGCAATATGCTAATGATAGAGCATATAAATTGTGGAGATCATAGAAAGTGTGGGCCTGCGTACAAAATGTGGAGATCATACAAGAATCACCGCTGACAAAATGCCTCAAGGAGATATCAACTCATGAAATGCAAAGATTGCAGGATCTGTTGCCAGATGCCTCCCTGCCTGGGGCATATATCCAACATGCTTTGGACAAAAATAATAATGCAAAATAGAATGAGAAAAGCACATTACATGTTAGGCAAAACGTCTAAACCTGCAAGCATAATCGAGATATAATTAAGATGAAACAATTAGAAACATAGGGCATTCATAAGAACCCACATCTTCATTGCCTCACAAAGATGTCGCACTCACTTTGACAATGTAAAAGCATAACAGTCATGCTTCAGAGAGGTGTATAAGAATGGCTCAAATAGAAGCTATCTCTTTGAATACAGACAATAAAATAGCAGCAACATGATTAACATAATCAATCAAGTTTAACATGGATAACATTAGCAATGATTATCAAACATACAGATGTGCATTAATCATGATCTTAATCATGAGTTCATGAGTAAAAACACATGTATATTGTGGAGAGACCGGGAGTGCCAAAATGTCAACCATCAAAATGGTTAGTAGATTAATCCATAAACAAACCAAACCAATTGAAAGTATCATCCAAGAAGAGCATTAGCATAAATTGTTGATAAATAGAAAATATAAACTTTTCACCATACTTATGCCATCCATTTCACGTTGTGTTCACCAAATGTAACACCATAAAATGGTTAGTCCGGGGGTTAGTCAAATCAACATAAAACTAAACCATTAAAAAAAATTATCAAGAAAGATTAAGCATAGAAGCATATTAGAGATAACAACGAATAAACATTAAGACTTGACTCATGATGCTCCCTATGCCATTAGCTCTCCCTTGTTCCTCTCCTCTCCAAGTTCCCAAATGAGTGTAGCTCTCAGTAGCTTTTTGCACTATTTTTGGATGTCTTATGGAGATTCAAGTTTATGAAGTAAATGCTCATGAAAATTCAAACATGAACAAGCTAAGAAATGAGATATTATGTAACTAACTAAGATTAATTTTAGACCAAAGTGAACTATGCTAAATCCTCTCTATCTAAAAATGACTCTAAGGTAAATGCATACAAGTTTTCAGGATCTGGATTATGAAGAAATGAGCTCTATTTATAGGAAAAATGGAGCAATGGATGGTTGAGATTGAGTAATCTCAACAAGGGTCAAGATTGAATGGTTCATGATCCATGTGAGGGCTTTCAACCCAATCCCAGGATGACAAGTGTCAACATGAGAGAGGTTGAAAGGAGAGGGAAGAAGCATTAAATGCTTGACATGACTTGAGGGTTAACCTGGGAGGTAAGGTTAAGGTTAGGTTAGAGTTATCCATTGGATAAAGCTTTTATCCACGGGGTAAACTCTTGTGCAAGGGTTAAAGGGATAACCATGGTCAAAGCAATAAATGCTTGAGGAGACACATGGGTTACATGAGGGTTAAGTTAGGGGTCAAAGTCCTTAACCATGGGTGCAAGTGGAATTAACCATTAATGGTCATGTAAGAGCCATAAGTGGTTTGGAAGACTTTAGAGGTTAATTTGTTGAACACACAAAGCATTAATTGCTTTTCAAAGACTTTGGAGTCTTTGAGAAGTGACTCCAAGTTGCTTAAGAATGTGAACATAATTAGGGGATGGATTAGGCTAATTAGGAAGGGGTTAGGATTGCAAGTGGGTTTGGTGGTTGAGGGAAAATAGGATTTTAATTAAAATAAAATAAATTTATTTCAACTTGTGGTTGCAACTTACATTTGTAGGAAAATGCAAGTGGGGGGGATTTATGATTTAAATAAACATTTTATTTAATTTATTTAAAAGAGGAAAGAGAATTAAATTGAATAAATAGGATTTATTCATTTAATTGGGTGTGATTTTGGTTAAATGAATTAATTAAAATAAATTGAATAATTTATTTAATTAATAAGAGAATGTTTGAAGATGAATTAATTAAATATTAATTTAATTAACTGATGGCTTAGTGGATTTTTAATCAAATAAATAGCAAATATTCATTTAATTAAAATGGACAGATTTATGTGACGACAAATTGCTTTTCTGATTTCTAGTTCTAAATTTAGAAAAAGAAATAATATCTCAAGTTTGATTTCTCTCTCAATTCATTCTTTTTGTTTAATTTCGATTCAACTCTTGCTTTGTAATTAATTCCTCTTTTGTTAAAATTAATTCTTTTTGCATGATTAAATGGAAAATTTATTAATTAATTAAATATGCAAAGATATTTAATAAATTAAAATAGGATAATTTATCAAATTGATATTCTTGGAAATGATTCAATTAATTAAATGAATATTTAATTAATATTGAGTAATTGATTTGCCATGTGATATTTGATGATTAAAGAATTAATAATGTGCTCAAGATTGATTTAATTGCCTTTGGTTAGGACCTTGGTGATGTTGTCGAGATTAGGGGCCCATGGTTTAGATGACCATTTTTAGGGTATTACAAGTCTCATGGCGAGGAAAACACTAGATCTAGAGACATAAAATTATGTATATCATTGTAAAAAATTATGTTAAATTATATGATGTATTAATATTTCTTTTAATAGACCAATGTGGTCTCATAATCAAGCTATGTAAGCTATGTAAAGGGCTTATGAGGCCTACTATCAAAAATGCGATAGGAAGTCGCCGAGAGAATGTAACTAAAATGAAATAAGGAAAACTACTGACCACTAACCCACTAACACGTGTCTTACTTGTGCATGATTTGTGGTATGTGTGCCTTTATGCTTAGTTTTCCTTCATTTTGTGAATGCTTGGATTAAGTTAATGTTACTTAAGTTTCTAAGTTCAGATTAATCATATGCATGAACCTTTACGTATGTTGGCAACAACAATGAAGGAAAACTGAGAGGGGGGAGTGAATTAGTTTTCATCAAATTAAACAATTTAAGCACAATCTCAGATGATCAACTGCAACAAGAAAAAAGATGAGAACAATAACAACAACACACATAACACCAAGATTTTGACGTGGAAAACCCAATTAAGGGAAAAACCATGATGGAAATGTACCCACAATAAGATGATAATCTGTAGTAGTGTGTGTAAATATTACAATGGAGAGAATGCACATGCATTTAGGTACATTGCCTAGAGGTCCTTTCTCAAAATATAATAACCCGAAAGGCTACAACCCTCAGGGAAGGTTCACTACCCTACAATAACATTCAAACTACAATCTAGTTTAGATGAACTGAAAGAATAACATCTCCAAACGCCTAATGAGAGTTCTAGTTAAGCACAATTGTCTTCCCTACAACACACTCTAGTCAATACTTCATACTGAAAGATAAATTCACTTGTCTGCACATACACCACTCTCTAATAATGCAGATAAAACACCCATACCTAAATTACATGAATATAATACCTATTTATACAAATCATCAACCTTGACTACAAGGCCAGCTCAACCCTTAACACCTAATTAGAAAATTACTTCACATGATACATAAATCAAGCACCAGACTAATAAAATTTCATGACAACATAGAATTGACCTAAATAAATTTCATCGAACATGCAATACCACTAGAAATCTCGCTAAGATCAACTGCAACATGCTACACCACTGAAAATGTCGCATAACATGAAGAATATCACCAGACCCATAAGATCTTCAATACCACGCACAATGATCAATTTGGACCACCAAAACAAATAGAACACAATTAGAAAACACCAACAAGCATGTTAGAATCAATTTGCAATAGCTTCACCAACACCACTTAATCAAATCTCCATCGATTGACACACCACTCAACAATAACAATTGGGACAAGAAAGATAACTTACAGAGCTCCAAATCATGAACCATTTGAATTGAAGATACATACAAATATCCTTAAAACTCTTGCAAATCTGCAACTCAAGATGTAATCATTGTGGAGCACAATAGATCACGCACTAGAACACTGCAACACTGAACACTAAAAAACCAATCTTCATATCGAAATCCATAACCTGATCAAATCACCACATAACATCATGAAATAAATATGGAATGAAGTATCTATAGTTGATTCAACATATCAAATAGATAAACCAACCAGAACAACTCTCAACAATCACCGGAACACCAAAACAACTCTCTGCAACACTGAAACACAAGAATATGTTGACATCAATAACAACAACATATCCTAGTAGTAGCAATATCCAACAACGTAAGCATTCTCTTTTGAATGCATGATGCTCGGGTTAGATGCTTGTCATATTTCATAGTTTTCTTCCACACTAACCTATGGTTATGTTTAACTAATTGGATAGAAAATTTACCATTTTTCATAAGTCATGGATCTTACTTTATATCATTCTTTTCATTGAATGTAGTATATTCACTCATATTAATGGAAATTTATATTTAAATGCATGATAGTTAACTTAAATCTTGCATTTATGTAAATGGAAATTTACTGAGATCTAATTAGGACTCAATTATGTTAGTTTTCTAAGGTTAGGACTAGTGGGTCCTTACACTTATATAGTTTTTTGCATGCTCAAACCACACCTAAATATATAGATAAGATGTTTACCTCCTAAAACCAAATGATGACATATTTAGTAGGATGAGTTGACTAGTATAACACAACTTGCTAGACTTTTCAGCTCTTCCTTTTTTGACTTCTTTAAGGTAGGTTGGCTAGGAAACACAACTTGCTAGACTATTCAACCCTCATTGTGTGACATTTTCAAGATGAGTGGAACTAGCATAACACAACTTGCTAGACTATCCTAACTCATTTTCTACATGAATCACACAAGATAACACAACCTATTGTCCCTTGAGTATTCATGTTTCTGTGGATCATGTAGTATAATGTAGCTTTATAGGCAGTGAATTCCATGCTCCTCTTGTTTTTCTCTCCTCACAGATCACCTAGTATAACACAACTTCCTATCCTATGACATCTATGTTCTCTTATTTCTTCCCCTCCATGAGCTCATAGCTTTGCTACTTGCTAGATCATGGTTCATCACTTGATGCATGATCTTTATATTTCCATGTGACCACTTGTGTTCTTGTAATAGAATCTCAAGAATGAAATTAGTAGCTAAGACATTTTGATTATTGAGGTTCCTTCAACTAGTTGACATGGAGATTTGTTTTTAGTACTAACCCCTTTATTGGGTGTCTTTTGTCTTTGTTGTCTTTGTCTTGATTTGTGTGTCCTTGCATGCAATTGTGTGAGTTGACCCTAAGATTGGGGGTTTTGGTTCTTTGAAATTAGTGATGTGTTTTCTCTTTGTGGCCTCACTCCTAGTTGCTCAAATGCTTCTCTCTCTCTCTCACACACACACACATCTTTCTACTTTACCACAAGTATCAACATAGGCTCATACTCCCATTGAAATGGGGATTAAATGTAGCATCATTAATTGTAACCAATACAATTCAAACCTTATTCTTGTTCGCCTACTTTAGTGTGCCCTATTTTTTTTCTCCTCTTTTTGGTCCTTTTTACTCAAAATTTAATATCAGCTGATTGCACAATTGACTGGACCCCATCTTGGGACTATGCCCTCTAGTTTTCATGTTTGTTTTTCCTATTTTGAGAGGACAACGATGTTAGGGTATCCTTGTTTGGAGCAGGATGCCCCTGCCATCGTAGTCCTCCTTCAACATGACCTATTTCAAATAGGACTAGGCAATGTCCCTCCCTGATGGATTTTGGTCCTCGTGGCTCAATGTGACCATTGGAAGTCAGGCTAATCGATAATTTACCTAGGGAACTCAATATAAAGACATCATATCAATTAATTTTGATCTAAGACCTAGAGACACATTCATCCCTCATTCATGCATACATCAAGCAGTCATCATCAAACATTTTGAAGCATTGAAGGCAGCATTTCATCCCACCATATTCTTCAAGAATTATGGAGAAAAGTCACATAAACCTTCATGCAGTCATGTGTGTTTGATTAGGTCATTTATGTTCATTCCTTAGTCATGTTACTGCACTCAACATTAGTGATCATATTCAAAGAGCATCGTGTCATCCATCTTTAATCAATCATTGCAAATTCTAGATGTATCATTGAACATTTACTTCAGTATTTCAATTACAATTTCAATTCAATTCAAGGTCAATTCATAAAGAAATATTTAACCTAGGGAAAACCCCTTTCTTCACTCTTTCTGTGTGAAAGAAATTGATTCAAGTGTCGTAATTGAAGATTCTGACAGAGCAAAAGATGATGAATAACTTGAAATTTATAGGAATGAAAAGCGAAGGATTAGGTAGCTCCCGTCATCTTGGTTCCATAAATTCAACCTAATCTTCTGATAGTGTATTCTATGTGTTCTTCTAATAAAAAAAAAATCCCACTTGTCTATCTTGAGATCTACAAGACCATATCACTCCCACCCTCTATTGGATATTGTTGAGATGTTTCCTGGAATAGTGTTTTGTCATTTGATGTCAACATATTCTTCTATGCATTTCAATGTTTCAATCGGATTAAATGAGTTAATTTGGAAAGTGTGTTGAAATTGAGATGATGTAGTTTAATGGGTTTTGAGATAAGTATCTCTAGTTGATTTAACATGTTTCAATGGTCTGCATGACGATTTGATTGAGTTGTGAGGTCTGGTACTATGGTTATCTCTTAGTTGTTCATGTTATTCGGTATTCTAGTTTGTGCTCCTCATTTCTCTGGAATTGCAATATCTTTGTGTGTGGATTTGGTAGAGTATTTGGGATGTTCAGGTGTGTTCACAATTTTGGTGGTTCATGATTTGGAAATCCACAAGCAAATCTTTCAAGTTGACAGTCTATTATGTTGGTGTTCTTGAGCTCTGGTATAGAGATGATGATGATTCTAGTAATCTGAGTTGTTGCAGTTGTTGTGATGCAATTCATGTTGCTTGCGAATGTTCCTAGATTGTTCTCTATCCATTTTGTTGGTTCACATTGATCATTGTGCATGATATTGCTCATTTTCTTGATTTGATGGTGTTTTTTGTGTTATGTGACATTTATGGAGTTGTAGCATGTTGTTGATGATCGTGGAATATTTCTTGGAGGTGTTTCATAATTGCAGTGTTGATTTGGGTCTAGTCTATGTCTTAGCTAACATTGTTTTGGTCTGTATGTGTTGTTGTAGCCTACGAGGTTATTATTTTGTAATTTATGTTGAGGGTTTAGCCAACCTTGAAATATAGGTTGATGATTTGTATATATACATGTAATATTAATTTGAGAGATGCTTTTGAATGTGCGAATATTGTATTGATCACTTAGAAGTAGAAGAGAAGAGTGAAGAGGTGCGGAAGAGTGTGCAAAATTATAAGAGTACAATTTGGTTATATGTGATTAATCTGAACTATAATCAAGCATTAGGAGATGCTATTTATCAGTTCATGTAATCTAGATTGTTGTCTGAATCCTTTGTAAGATAGTGAGTCTTCCCCAGGGTTGTAGCCCTTATTGTCTTTAAGTAGTGAGCGTGAATGCATGTGCATTCACTATTGTAATTGTAATGTGTTGAAAAGTGATGGTGAGGAGATCAAGTGGAAAGCTTTACTCTACTCAAGAAAGGAGTGAAAGTTTCACAAAGGATTCCCTTCACCTTCTCACAAACATTACATTTAAAAGAGGGGGGATTGAATTCACTAGATCCAATCCTAATGGAAAGAGATTGAATGCTAAATGAATTGTAAGGAATTGGCTATGGATTTGGAAATTAAAGTAACCCTCTTTTAAAATAGACAAGTTGAGTTAAACGAATTGAGACTAAGTGTAAATATGACAAAGAAACAATTATATCTTAAGATAGAGATGCGAGATGAAGCTGTTCACCTGGAATTAGCAATAAGATGTTGAGACAGAGCTCCCTTGCAAATTTGAGCAAAAGTTGTTAGGATCGGGTTGAAAGTGTACTTGGTCCTCCAAAAAATCTCTGTGTCGAAAAGGGTTTTTCCATCTTTGAAAATGAAGCCTAAACCTACAATTACAGCTACGCACCTACAACCTACACCCAAAAAAGAGAGGAAATGTTGTTGGGATTTGGGGTTTGCCTTCAGGTCAAACCCCATTTTGGAATTAACCAAATGATGAAAAATACTTGCAAGTAAATGAAAGGAAATGTCTGAAGTAGAATTAACCTCAAGAGAGGATGTAATTGAAATGTATATAGAATTGTTTGCAAGGATACATGGAATTGAATGTCTTGAATGTTGGTAGGGATCTCCTCTTCAATGGTTGAATCCTTGACTTGAATGCAACACCTAGCCTTGAAAAGAGACTTAAGATGCTCAATGGATGCTTGAATGCTTTAATGCTTGTACTTGATTTTTCTTCTTGAACTTATTTTTTCTTGATTGTACTTGATTGAACTCAATTTTGCTTATCAAACTTATGCAAATAGGAGGGGAAAATGCTCCTTATATACATGCCAATTAGGGTTTTTAATTAATTTTTCATCTTAGGCCGACATAGCAAATTTTTTCCCACTCATAATTGCCAAGCCCAATGCAGGAGTAGGTCAAGGGAGGCCCAAAATAGGGTAGGGACAAGGGCACCACATCCATGTCCTAGGGGGGATAGGGGCATCATGCCCCTGTCCTGCCCTAATTTAGGATAGGCAATGAGAGCAAGCAATGCGTGGTGCAAGAAAATGCAAGTTTCTGATGGTATGAGCATGTCTTGGGTCTCCAATCAGGCTTAGGGATTCGTCTGCCAATGTGAAGACCCAAATGCGGTCAAAAATTGTAGGGTCACAATTTTATGATGCTATATTTATCCCCCACTTTAGCGGGAGTATAAGCATACGCCAATACTACTGGTAACGTACAAGAAAACATGATTGAAAGAATTTCACCACATCAAGGAGGAAAGATACACCAAGCCCCTAGTGGACTAATGATCTTATGACTTTGATTGACAAAGTAAAAGGGAAGATCAAGAGGGAGAGAACCATGACTACAAGTAGCAAGGTTCCCCTCACTATGAGTCATGAAAAGATTGGATACCCAAAAATTACAAAGAAAAGCCAAGTTCACTAAGTAACTCAAAGTATCAAGAAGGAAAATATGAGCAGAGTGTATGCCACCACATTAAAGTGATCGCACACACCTTATTGGGAGCGATTGCTTTAAGGTAGGATACACCCAAGGGAGAGAAAGAGAGGGAGCATGTTATCATAAGGATTTAGCCCCCAATCGAGGAATAAACCAAAGGATAATGAACACAAAACACAAAGCATGAGGTGGCTTCACTTTCCTTGGGGTCAATATGTTGTATGATAAATCATGTCTATCATGTATATATGCATAGAATAATCCTCATTTCCCAAAGAAAGGAAATCACCTTGGAAGAAAGGGAACACATGTATCTTTTGAGTCAACATGAAAGAGACCAAAAGAGATCTCAATGTTTTGCATCATCCTCAAGTAAACATCACTAGGGACAACAAATAGAAGAATAGGGATATACATAGAAGAATGGGCAAAAAAGAGTGAGAAAAGAGAGAGGTAGAGGATCTATTGTTCTAATGCAGCTAGTCTAGCACAACATCCACCTCCCGATCTTGCTGATCTCTATTTTGGGAAGGCAGGAAACACACCAGAGGAGCAACGTCAAGCACAATAGATGGAGCTATGACAAGATCCAAACAAGGACTATGCTCATGTGCTAAGTCACTTTGTTCATTTCTAGGAGCTAGGATTAAGGCTTTTGAAAATTCTGCAGATAAATGTTTGTCAACATCAACATATTCATATTCCCTATCAGAAGCATTAGGAGTTGTATTTCCATCATGAATAACATTTTCACCTATTTCTTCATCAAGATTTATATAAAGAGGAGCTCCAATATGAATAGAAGTAAAATCATCACATTTTTTTGCAAATTATGATGTGGAGATTTAGGTTCAACATCTTGTTTAGGAGAAAATAGAATCAAGTCAACTATTGGTGTTTTGGGAGTGTGAATAGTTTGAGAGACAACTTCACGAGCTCTAGCACAATGTTTTTGTCGATGATCTCTCGCACAATGATTCTGTTGAGTCTTAGCGGAAGGATGAGAAGAAGGAGGAAGATTGGTTGAAGGAGGGATATTTGTTGAAAGAGGAATATTCTCATCTTTGGTAGTTGGAGGTTTAGGTTGAGGTCTCTTAGGTTGAACAAGAGGAGAGGCAGTTGTCTTCTCTCTATAAGAGAAAGGAGGCAGAACTACACCATATAAAAGATGAATGTTTGATGTAGGAAGGAGACCAGGTCCATCATGAGGAGGCGATATAGGTCTAACCTTAGGAGGGATATTATTGTTCTTCTTAAGAGAAGGCATAGTTTCATCAATAGGAATAGGCTGGGAATCTTCTTTAGAAGGAAGATTAGTTCTATCCGTTAGAGGAAGAACCTCATCTTCCAAAATAATGACAATATCAAGTGTTGGAGTTCTAGGTTGTCTTAAGGATAAGGTCATATCTTTGTTTCATTTCTGATAAGATTAAAAAAGAGCATCACTTCTTGTTGGAAGAGATTGAAATTGTTGAGGCCAAAAGTAATCAATAGGAACACCTGGTCTTCTTTTGGTTGGTTAAAATAGGTTGTGGTTAACAGTTATGATTTCTCCCACAAATAGGCTTTGGTTAACATTTATGTTTTCTCCACTGTGGGGAAATTTAAAACACTTATGGATTAGAGAGGCAATAGCCTCCATGAAAGATATCCAAGGGTAACCTAGCTTCACACATAATTGTTCAGATGAAGGAATGATAACAAAGTTGACATATATAGATGTTGAATACTAAGAGGGGGGGTGAATTAGTATACTCAATAATTTAAACAAACTCTTAAGCAGTTTAACTACAGACAGGTGTAGCAGATTAAACAATAAACTTGTTAAAACATAAACAGGCCAAATAGAAAGTAAAGCATTCACCCATAGAAGCACAATCACCATAACACAAGATGTTTTGATGTTGAAACCCAAATGGGAAAAACCACGGTGAGTAAAATTCATAAGTCAACTATCTGTAGAATAGTAACCAGACCGGTTAAGGCCTTACAACGTTATTCACCAGAATAGATCCTGTTAGGAATCCAGATCTTTTTTAGGAGATAAGTCCTGCTAAAGACTACCCTATTTGAGGATTTCAGATCCACAACTGTGAACCACCTTGTTAGAGGAATTTCAATAGGCTTGGCTGGGCCTACTTGTTTAAGGGTTTCAGACTTGTCAAAGATATTAGTAATCAACAAGTGAATGATCTAGACAGTAGCACAAAATGCTTGATTAGATCCTTGACAACCCCCTATTAATTCATTTCAACATTACTTCAGTCTTCTATATTTTGCACTCTCTATCTCTGTTGTGAGAGACATTTTCTCGCACAGACCTAATCTTCTTTTTAACGATCATACATAACAACAACTCTCAAAACCCTAGACATGATGTCCTCATATAGGAACTTGATTTCATGTCGGTCCAATAAGATTAGACTACAATTTCCTAGGTATAGTGCATCTAGACACATTTGGTAACACAACATAGAAACACTGCCAAAGTGTCGGTGGATGATAACTCATCACATTACAATTATACCAAATAACAAAGTATACCAATTACCAGTTGACAAGTGAAGACTGGAAAACTGGAACATAGTGTTCCGATAAAAAGATTAATTGCCCCTCGAGGTCTTCGTTCTGCTTGTGATCTTCATACCCCTTGGGGTCTTTAGTCATGCTTTGACCGGTAAGCATCTTCTGTAAAACACTAATAGTCTTAAACACACAAAGACTATACATATTAATGACATACAATACCGGTTGGAACAACTATTGGTTGATAATAACTCATACATCAAATAAGTGTGTCCATCAATGACAATCACAACTAATCATCATCAAAATACCAACAATCTCCCCCTTTGGCATTGATGGCAACACTTAGGAAAATTTTGACATCTAAGTGCTTACAAAAAAAAAATAGATGCCATAATCGAAGTTACTCCCCCTAAGCATATATACTACTCCCTTTGCAAAAATTTCAAGTATGTGCATGAAATGTTAATAGTCACCAAAATTTTAATACACTACTCCCCCTTTGCCAACAATTACAAGGTAAAGCAAAATATTCCCCCTTTTTGTTTGCATAATAGGAAAACAGAGTATATGTTCATGACAGTAAGGAGTAAAACTTCTCAAAAAGAGATTTAAAGTTTTGCATAAAAATTTTCAAGTCTGAACACCATGACTCAAGAAGTGAGGCACCAATTTCACTTTCGGTCTTCATCTGGAAGGCTAATTCTTCCATTGCATTGATGGTGCTCATCTCCTGTGTCACAGAAATAGCCTCCAAGTTCAGGAAACACTTCTGAAGAACCTGTAATTTTGGTAATAGGAGCAATTGGAGCTCCTGCAGATCTCGAGTCCAATTGCAGATCTCTGAGTCAAGCTTTGCAATCTGATGCTAGTGAGTATGAGCAATTTGTCCATATACTATGAACATATCATATGGCAGTTTGAAGTTGCCGATATATTTCTGTAACTCCGATTGGAGTTGAGTCTTCTGTTTCAGAGCATCTTCACAAAATAGGTGAGGTTGACAAATTTTACTCAAGAGTAGGTTACCTTCACCCATAGCTAAACTTATATCATCGTTTTTCTTAAGCAATCATGTCCTGTCTTCATTCATTTGCTTTACTAAGGCAACTTTGAGTTCCTTTTCATGGTTTTTCTTTGCAGTGGCCTAGGCATCATCTTCCAAACATTTTACCTAATCATCCACTATTGTGCAAAGAAGTTTGAGCTTGGCCATCAAGGAATCAGTACTAGGGAGGTTAGTACTAGGGATTAGATTAAAAAGGGTGTCAACAACTAACTAAATGACATCCCATTCTTTCTTTTTCCTTAGTTATTCTAATCTCTCTTATGCTAGTTGAATTCTCTGTAGTAGCTCAGTCTCATCAACCGATTGAATTAGACAGGAAAGAGTCAAATCAGTGGGACCGATGGAATCAACCTGCTTGGCTTGATCTCTGGTTACCTTCGGAGTCTGTCCTCCTTCCTTTGCCTTGATCTCTGCTTTTCTTTTCTTCTCCTCTTCTTCTTTTTTTTGGGCTACCTTGGCAGCCTTCACTTTCTCCTCTTCCACTCTCCTCTTCTCCTCTTCTTTCTTTCGCTCTTCTTCTTTCTTTTTCTCCTCTTCCTTTTTCTTTTCTTCTTTCTTCTTCTTTTCTTCTTCCTTCCTCTTCTCTTCTTGTCTCACTTGCTCCGCTTGCTCTTTCTCCACTTTCTCTTTCTCTTTTTCCTATTTCCCTTTTTCCTCTTTCTCATTCTTTTCTTTCTCCATTCTCTCCTTTTCATCTTTTTCCTTATCTGGAGTGATATCCTCAATATCCAATGCATCAAGATCAATGGGTTCATTTTGTTCTGCCATTCTTTCACCTGAACTATCAAGGACTTCATCCAATTTGGTTTTGGATAGGTCAGACTCTTGCTCAGCCTATTGATTAGCTTCAGATACTTGTTGGATTTTGACAGAAGCTTTAACCTACAAATGGGTGTCTTTTTCCACTTCAGAAGTTTTGCCTCCGAGTAGCTGAAGTCTTATTCTTCACATGAAGAAAATGCCTTTGTATTTATCAATAATTTCAAACAATTCTGAGTTAGAGGCATTTGGAAAATATTGAAGAAAAAAATTTCTCCGTGATGTCTTTCTCTTTTTCAATGGTAATGTGCCATTTGTTATCCAAAGAATCATACAAAGATTTTGAAGTAATTGATTTAATTTCGGAAGGTGACCGATCATTAATACATAAATATTTAATAAGTTCTTGTTTAACATCCTCCTTTCCACTATCAATGAAATCATCAAAATATTCTTTTAAGTCATCAAGAAATTTTCTTCTAATATTCTTTATGGTCCTTTGATAATGTGTCATAGGTTTGTAAGAGGAAATATCTAAATTTACTAGTGTAGAGGTTGCTGGTACATTACCTGTTGACTTCATCTTCTTGCTTGACTGTCTTGTCTTCTTCATTTCTACCTCTAGTTTAGTCCCTTTTGAATCTGGTGAGTTATTCCTGGTTTTCCTCTTCCTTTGGAATACCTTTGCCGGAATAGCCTCCGGTTTCTTTTTTGCTGGTGACCTTTTGGTCATTTTAGGACTAGCAGCAGATGTAACTGGTGTCGATGCCGATGGTACTACTTTATTCTTTTTTTGCTTCGGTACCTCAATAGGTTTGATCCTCTCTAAGTAAGTACCGGTCCTCTTTTTCTCGGGATCTAGTGGCAAAGAAAGTAGGGTAGAGACATACCCTGTCAGTATATCATTTACCACTTCATACCCCATAGGCTCAACTACATCTTCTTTGGGTTCGATCGCTTCCATTATGTAGTGATCTGTTTTGATTGTAAAACAGATGTCATCTTCATATTTCTTAACTAGATCACTAGATATTCTCATTCTTTGGTTCATCTTTAGTTTGAACTCATGAAAATATTTGTTCAAAGTCTCCAGATATGTAGCTCCCACCACTTGCAGACTCTCCTATATTTGTTTGGAAACTGGCAGGTCAGTTGACCATTGAACATCACCGACTCCACGAAAATATTCTTGAAAGTAGAAAAATAAACCGACAAGTAGTTGACCAAACTTAAACCTTAGGTTTTTGTCCAATTTGATCGACTTCAGGTTATCTATGAGTTGTTTCTGCATATAGGTACATAAGTCACATTCTGCATTCTCCTTGATCATTCTGTAAGCGGTATGCACCGCAGCTGTAGGAACAGAATTCATTGTGCTAACATAGAATATTCTATACTTGATTACCATGCATGCATATTTCACCAAATCATCTTTAATGGTGTTGACTGTCATTGCCCACTGGTCACTCACAAAACCGGTGAGCTCTGTCACTTTGGTTTTGGTGATCTTTCAAAGAACGTGGACTTCCCCAACATTGCAGAAACTGGTCACGACATGAATTGCCTCCAGTGTAATATCATGGGTTCGTTATCACCATGAACCCTACTAAGGATAATCTTGATGTGTTCTTCTGTAAATTCTTCGAGAAAATATACTGCATTATGTAATTTCTTCTTCTCTATTATGTTGTATTCAGGTTTAATCTTCTTATCATCTCCACAGGAAAAAACTCAGTTGGGAGTGAATCACTAAGGACCCTAGGTCTTCTATTTTGCAATCAATATATCCTAAAACATCGCCTTTGACAATGACTCTGATGGGAATTTGAGATAGGGCATTATATTTCATCTTATTTTTAATAAACTCAGGTGCACCCTCACGTTCATTAGAACTAGAAGGGATTTTAGATGCAAAATCCATATCTAGAAGATTCCAAATGACAAGAATGTTTCAACGAGAAATACCTTCACTCTCTGAACTAGGGTTTGTCATTGTCAAGCACAACACACTTCTTCAGAAGCTTGTTTACCACTTTGACTTCCACACTAAAAGCTTGAAGTGACTGCTAAATCTTGTGCAAGATTCCTTTCTAAATTCTTTTGAATGCAAGATAAATCACTCTGGTTGCGCTGCTCAAGCTTAGAAAAATTCTTCTATGAAAATAGGTAAGTAAAAAAATGATGACAAAAGTCACTTTTAAACATGCTCCCACCTACCATAATAAATGCATCATCATTAGGGCTCAAACCCTAATTTTACCTTTTACCGCTTCATTTCTTCTGTCGGTTGATAGGTAACAAATACTGATAAAGGTACTTTACCGATATACTCCAGGGGTTCAAAACATTTTACCGATATGATCCCCCTAAACTTTTCGAGGCTCAGTTTGGTAGTTTAGGGATTTCCACACTAGATGCAGAAATTGGTACATCTTGTGGCTTCTCTTTAGATTTCTTCTTCCAAGTTTTATCCATGTCCGCCTGAATGATTTCAACATCAATATTCCCTTTTGAGTTGATTGGTATGTCTTTTCATGGATTCTTTCTCAATCTGCATGCTCTGGCAGTGTGTCCCAGTTTGTTGCAATGATAGCATATCATTCTAGGTGTTTTCCATGGTCCGGTGTTCACATTTCTATTCTTCCTTCTACATGTTGCAACAGTGTAACTGCTACCATGATAGATCAAACAGGTTTCTCTCCAACTGGTTGCTGCTCCATAACCATTTGAGTGATGGTCATAGGTTTTGTACCGGTTTGGGTTTTAGTTTATAGGACGTTTCGGGAAAACTCCTTTAGATCTTGGTGGATAACTTCTAAAGTTGTTCATAATTGACCTACACTCAAAAGCTCTATGCCCAAACTTGTTGCATGCATAACAGCGACCATTAAATCTACCAAATCTAGCCACATTGTTTTGAAAGTAAGGAAAGTTGTTGTAAGCCTTGCTCCTACATACATTGGCAGTATGTCCTTCTTTAAGACACTTAAAGCAAACGGGTTTAAAATTTTTCTTACCTTTACTCCTGTTGTTGTTCTTAGGTGCTGATTACTTCTTTAGTGCATCACTCTTGGTTCCAAAGGTCTCACCTTCCTCGTATCCATAGAAACCAAGTCTAGTGGTATCCTTTTTGGCTTCACAGATCCCAGCTTTTGTTCCAACTTGGTAGCCCTCCGATTGAACTTAGCAAGTATCTCCTTTGTCTCAGCAAGTTCCTTGGAAAGAGCATCATTGGTCTCCATCAAGGTTTAATTCTGGGAAATAGCTATATTCAGTTCAGCTTGTATTTCTTGTTTCTCTTCTTTACCCTCCTATAGATAGGTGGTAATGGTACCGATTTCTTATTTCAAATTAAGATCTCATGCTCCTTGTCCTTTACAAAATCTTCAGTTATTCTTCTATTTTCTAGCTCCTGATTCATCCTAATAGTCAGTCCTTCCAACTCCCTCCTTAGGTTAGTTTTGGATTCATTTATCTTTTCCACTTCTTCGACTAGGGCCTCCATGTCTGCTTCATCAGAAGAGTTGTTTTCAGTGAATTCCATCAATTGCTCAGCAATTTCTCTTCTCTTGGCTAAAGAGGCTTTATACTTGACTTTGAGTTCATCATAGGCTCTCTCAGACTCAGTAAGATAGTGAGTGAGTTCCCTCATGCTGTATTCCCCCATATCTCCTTCCAAGTGGTTAGACTTATAGAAAGGTAGGCTCTCATACCAATCGTTGAATACTAAGAGGGGGGGGGTGAATTAATGTACCCAATAATTTAAACAAACTCTTAAGAAGTTTAACTATAGCCAAACAACAAGTAAAGCATTCACCCATAGAAGCAGAATCACCATAACACAAGATGTTTTGACGTGGAAACCCAAATGGGAAAAACCATGGTAAGTAAAACTCACAAGTCAACTATCTGCAGAATAGTAACCAGACCAATTAAGGCCTTACAACATTCTTCACCTGAACAGATCCTGTTAGGAATCTAGATCTCTGTTAGGAGATAAGTCCTGCTAAAGACTACCTTGTTAGAGGATTTCAGATCCACAACTGTGAACCACCTTGTTAGAGGATTTTCATTAGGCTTGGTTGGGCCTACCCGGTTAAGGGTTTCAAACTTGTCGAAGATATTAGTAATCAACAAGTGAATGATCTAGACAATAGCACAAAATTCTTGATTAGATCCTTGACAACTCCTTGTTAATGCATTTCAACATTACTTCACTCTTCTATATTTTGCACTCTCTATCTCTGTTGTGAGAGACATTTTCTCGCACAAACCTAATCTTCTTTTTAATGATCGTACACAACAAAAACTCTCAAAACCCTAGATATGATGTCCTCATATAGGAACCTGATTTCATGTCAGTCCAATAAGATTAGACTACAATTTCCTAGGTACAGTGCATCTTGACACATTTGGTAACATGACACAGAAACACCGCCAAAGTGTCAGTGGATGATAACTCATCACATTTCAATTATACCGGTTAACAAAGTATACTGATTACCAGTTGACAAGTGAAGACTGGAAAACTGGAACATAGTGTTCCAATCAAAATATTAACCACCACTCAGGGTCTTCGTTCCACTTGAGATCTTCATACCGCTTGGGGTATTCGGTCATGCTTTGACCGGTAAGCATCTTTTGTAAAACACTGATAGTCTTCAACAAACAAAGACTATACATAATAATGACATACAATACCGGTTGGAACAACTACCAGTCAAGAATAACTCATACATCAAATAAGTGTGTGTCCATCTATGACAATCACAACTAATCATCATCAAAATACCAACAATAGATTTATTGTGAACCTCAATAGGGAGTGTGATAGAACCAATAGTAGGACAAGAAAATCCATCAAATAACTTGACGACCACATTAGTATCATCATAGATTGCCTTATGCAAATGTAAAGCATAAAGATATTCTTTAGTGATGACAGTAACCATGGAAGAGGGATCAATAAGCACACCATGACAAGGTTTGTCTTGGATTTTTGCAACTATGTATAAAGAGCCATCAAGTGCTCTAATGGTCTCGCTAGGGTCAAATGAGATGCATTTATCCTTAGTTGTTTCTTGTTTCTCTATCATATTCACTAAATTTGGAGTCGTGGTAGTGAGATCAAAGGGAGAGAAAAAGGTGTGTTAAGTTTCAATCACGTTAGAGGTATGAGAGGGTAAAGGATCACTAAAAACATTAAGATTTTGATTAAGAGGAGCTACTGATTTGTTTCCCTTATCATTCACACCTGCCACATATATAGTAATATTATTAATCAAGTCTTGAATCTTACATTTTAATGCAAAACATTTCTCAGTATCATGACCAAGTTGACGATGAAATTGGCAAAAAAAATTATTATCAAAGTAAGGTGAGGCTGCCTTAGAAGGGTCAACTGGTTTTATTGGAGGGAGTTTGATAATATGTTTTTGTAACAATTGAGACACGATGCTATGTAAATATTCATTCAAAGGAGTAAATTGTCTTTCTCTTCTGAAAATTTTAAAAATAAGAGGCATACCTGTTGTAGAATTCATATTGTTGTTTTTGATGGTCATTGAATTTGATGAAGCCTTTATTTAGTTTGAACATCACAAACAGTTGTTGAGAACTCCCGCCCTTATCACTCAGAGCCATAGGAGTAGATTTCTCCAGTTGACTGACAATCAGTTGATAATTGTGAAGTGTTGCACACAACTATAGAAAGGAAGTAAACTCAGAAAGGAGATGTTTTTCCCTAATGTCTTTTTGCAAATTCGAAATGAAAATTCTTTGAATATCATTATGAGGCATTGGAAAAGAAATATCGGAACACAAATGCTTATATCTACCAATGAAATGAGTCACTTTTTCTTAAACACCTTGTTTACAATGCATTAAATCAGTCAAATTGATTTTAGGACCTATATTGTTTTGAAATTGTTTAATAAAAGCATTTGCTAATTGTTGAAAAGAAGTAATAGAATAGGAAGGCAAAGAGAAATACCATTGTAAAGCCTTATCTCTTAATGTTCTAGTAAAAAATTTGGCAAGCAATCTTTGATAATAAGCAAAGCTATTACACAAAGTTTGGAATGTTTTGACATGTGTTAAAGGATCACCTTTTCCATTATATAGTTCCAATTGAGGGACTTCAATGTGTTTAGGAGGGATGATTATAACAATATCAAGAGAAAGTGGGCTCACAATATCAAATGTGGGTACACTAAACTTGGATTGACTCATAGAAGCAATTTGTTGTTGCAACGATGATACAGTTTGAGCAAGGTTATGAATGGTTGCTTCTATTGAAGAATTTATGTTAGACATGTTTGATTGAGAAGGTGGTGTGATGTTATTGAAATGAGGCATTGATTGAGAATAGGGTGGTGGAACACTATGGTAAGTAGGCATAGGTGATGATTGAGTACAAAATGGGAGACTAAAAGGAGGAATAGAATGATTGGATGAATTTCCCCCTTGTGTCACATTGATTGGTTGAGAGACATTAGGAATACTCATTGAAGGCATAGATAAAGAGGGAGGATTGATTGAGGAAGAGGAATTTCCCCCATGACTAATGGTTATAGGTATGAGATTTTGAGTTGATGTAGCCATGATGTTTGAAGTGAAAGTAGGAATGGTAGTCATTGAAGTGGTCAAAGGAATAGAATGATTGATTTGTGTAGAAGGTTGTGAATAACCTAAGTTTTTAGCACAACTCTTAATAGGCATGACATTAGAATCGACAATATGAGCAATACCACGTAATATATCAATTCCATTCTTATCACTTTGAATCACGCACTTTAGACCTTCAATTAATGGAAGAGAATCACTATTAGGATTATTTTAGGACATCCATTATTGAAATTTTTCGAATTGATTGTCCAATTTTGAAAGTTGATCTATGGAAACTCTAGTCAAAGCTTCTTCTTCATCATTGGAATCATCAATTGGGTAGATCAGGATGTTATTAGGATGGGAAGAATTAGCCATATCCTTATTGAAGAAGTCACCCAAATTAGGCTCCATATCTTTGGGAATTAAACCTTGGGAAGCCTTAATTCTAATTCTTCGTCTAGCGGGGATAGTATAGGTAGGACTAATAGTTGTAAAACTCATGCACTAGAGGGAAAATTTGAATTTTGGGAACAAAGTTTGCAAAATTGAATAATACAATGTTCAAGAAAATGATGATTATACAATTTGAACTTTGTGAAAAGAGGAAATGACATAATTTCCAAGATAACAATGATTGAAATTGAAAATTAGGGCCAATGAGATACCACTTAATTTTGGCAAAATTAGGATTTTTAAAATTAGGGCAAATTATAATTAACCACTTAATTTTAAATGTTTTCTTAAAATTTGTAATGTTAAAATTGGGAAATATGTTTGGTTTTAGAGGGATCAAAATTCGACAAAATCAACCAATTTTCTAGATTTAAGCACTTAAGTACAGTCATAACAGTCTTCCAAAATTTCGAGAAAAAAGCTGAGGACCAAGTTGAAAGTGCACCTGGCCCGCCCAAATTTTCTAGAAATTTTTAGGGATGAAAGTTATGATGATTTTAGAGCTAACCCTAAAAAATTGGTTAATTTTACAAAGTTTAGATAGGTGAAATTGAGGTTTGAATGTCAAAATAGGATCCTATTAGGGTTTTGAAAAAGATGAGAAATTGAATTGCAAATTTGAAAAAGGTAAAACCTAATGGATACGGCCACCTTAAGTAATATTTAGAAAAATGAAATTGATTGAAATTAGTTTAAATTTGTACAAAATCCAAGTAAATTTTAAAATTAGGGTTTTAGGGCCCAACCATTGAATTTTGGAAAAAGGAGGGAAACTGAAAATTTGAATTTTAGGCAAGAAGACAAGTCTGAAAATAGTCCTAAATCTGAAAATTAAATGTGAATCCAATGTTTGCACAAATTCAAGTTAATTTTTGAAAATTAGGGTTTTGATAATTAACCACTTAATTTTGTAAATTTGATTTGCAAATTGAACAAGACAATGAAACAATTGAATTTGACAAGTAAAGTGATTTTTAGATCTAAGACAATAGATAGAAATTTTTGCAAAACACAAGTTCAATTTTGATTTTAACAACTAGGGATTTGAATGAATTAACCACTAAGTTTTGTATGGAAATTAAACTTGTAAATGAAAAATATGCAATAATTTTCAATGTGAAGCATGTAAGACATCGGGTTCACCAAAATGTAATGTGTTGAAAAGTGATGGTGAGGAGATCAAGTGCAAAGCTTTACTCTCCTCAAAGAAAGGAGTAAAAGTTTCACAAAGGATTCCCTTCAACTTCTCATGCATATTACATTTAAAAGAGGGAGGGTTGATTTCACTAGATCCAATCCCAATGGAAAGAGATTGAATGCTAAATGAATTGTAAGGAATTGGCGATGGATTTGGAAAGTAAAGTAACCCTGTTTTAAAATAGAAAAGTTGAGTTAAACAAATTGAGACTAAGTGTAAAGATGACAAAGAAATGATTATATATTGAGATAGAGATGTGAGATGAAGTTGTGCACCTATAATTAGTAGTAAGATGTCGAGACAAAGCTCCCCTGCAAATTTGAGCAAAAGTTGCTGGAACTGGGTTGAAAGTGTACTTGGTCCTCTAAAAAATCTGCGAACCAAAAAGGGTGTTTTTGTCTCTGAAAATGAAGCCTAAACCTACAATTATAGTTGTGCACCTACAACCTACACACATAAAAGAGAGGAATTATTGTTGGGATTGGGGGTTTGCCTTAAGGTCAAACCCCATTTTGGAATTAACCAAATGATGAAAAATACTTGCAAGTAAATGAAAGGAAATGTCTGAAGTAGAATTAACCTCATGAGAGGATGTAATTGAAATGTAGATAGAGTTGTTTGAAATGATATGTGGAATTCAATGTCTTGAATGTTAGTAGGGATCTCCTCTTCAATGGTTGAATACTTGACTTGAATGCAACACCTAGGCTTGAAAGGAGACTTGAGATTCTTAATGGATGCTTGAATGCTTGAACAATTGCACTTGATTTCACTTCTTGAACTTATTTTCCCTTGATTGTACTTGATTGAACTCAATTTATCTTATTGAACTTATGCAAATAGGAGGGGAAAATTCTCCTTATATACTTTCCAATTAGGGGTTTTGACTGATTTTCCATCTTAGGTGGACATAGGAAAACTTTTTCCCACTTGCAATTGACAAGCCCAATGTAGGAATAGGTCAAGGGAGGCCCAAAATAGGGTAGGGACAAGGGCACCACGCCCCTGTCCTACCCTAATTTAGGATAGGCAGTGAGAGTAGGTAGTGCAGGGTGTAAGAAAATGCAAGTTTCTAATGGTATGAGCATGTCTCGGGTCTCCAGTCAGGCTTAGGGATTCGTCTGCCAATGTGAAGACCCAAATGCAGTAAAAAATTGTAGGGTCACAATTTAATGATGCTATAGTATTATTTCACTTACTTCTAACATGGTATCTCATTGTGGGTAGGTTCCCACCGCGATTTTTCCCTTAACCGTAAAAAATATTGGTGTTATGTGCGTTATTGATGTGGTATTAGTCTATGGTTTAACTGTTAATTATCATATCTAAATTTAAGTTTGAATTGTATAGATTTTTTGAGAAAACTGATTCACCCCCTCTCTCAGTTTGTTGCATTGTAAGGCTGGCCGCTTGAGGAGATCTGAGATGACAACCTTTTCTTTTAAGAAGGATAGTTTGAGATTTGATGAAACAAATTATACTCTTTGGAAGAATTGGATGGAATGTCATTTGAGATGCATCAGTGAAGACTATTGGAAGATTACTAAGGATATATATAATGTTCCTCAGAATGGTCCTACTACTTCAGATGAAATTAAGGAAGCTGAATTCAATATTAGAGAAAAGGAAGCATTGCTGAGTGCCTTGATAGATTCTAAGATGACTAATGTGATGGATTTGCAAACTGCTCATGAGATTTGGAAGAAGCTAGAAACATTGTATGAAGGTGATAGTCATGTTAAAGTTGCTAAGGTGCGAAGCTTGAAGGGAAAGTATGAAATGCTAAAGATGGCTGAAGATGAGAACATTACCTCCTTTATGTAGAGGGTTAATGATCTTGTATTTAATATTAGATGTGTCGGTGGAGTATTGGAAGAATCTGAGATTGTGGCTAAAGTGTTGAGATCCTTGCCTCCTGCTTACAAGCACTAGGCTGCTTCTATTGAAGAGATCTGGACTGTGATAGTTGTGACTAGAGACATGTTGATTGGAAAGCTTGTTTCTCTTGAGTTGAGCAAAGGTGAAGTTCCTCCTAAATTTGAATTTGCATTTAAAACTATTGTATTCGGAGGAAGAAATATGATCTAGGAGAAATTTCTACAAGGATATTCATATATGAGAAGGAGATGAAAGAGCTTGAAGAAGAAGAGAGAGATCTTGAAGAGCTTGAAGCCTTGATTGCTAGAAGATTGTCTAAGGGTGCTAGTAAGTATGAAGGTAAGTTGTCTCTTAAGGGCTTTTCATGTAATAAGATTGGACATTTTTCTTCTAGATGTAGAGAAAGAGATAAAAATCCTAAGAAGCCATTGAAGCCTTACAAGCCTAAATATTAAAAAAAGTGCTATTTTTTCTATTGATGAAGGTGTGATAGATGATGAGTCTAAGAAGGGAAATTCAGGAGATGAATGGGTGTTCATTTCTATCAAGGAAGAAGATCCAGTGACTACTGATTCTGCTAGCTGCATTGTTGAGGAGAAAGCTTTGGTTGCTAAAGTTGAAGAAAAAGATGAATGGATTATTGATAGTATCTATTCTCATCACATGATAGGTGAGAAGAGTAATTTTGTGAGTATGGAAAAATATGATGGTGGTGTAGTGAGATTTGGAGATGATAAAGCTGGTATAATCCATGGTAGAGGTTCAATTTCTCATGATGATAAGCATAACACTGATGATGTTTTATATATTGAAGGTCTAAAGCATAATATTTTGAGTGTTGGATAGATGGTTGATAAGGGATATGATTTGCAATTCAAGAATGGAAAATGTAAGATCTTGACTAGCTCCCGAATTGAGATTGCATCAGGTACATAGACTAAAGGTAATATCTTTCACTTGAATCCTAGTGGTAAAAGTTGTTTGATTGCTTAGGTTGATGAAAGTTGGTTGTGGCATAGAAGGATGTGTCATGTAAATTTTGACTACATGGTTAAGATAAGTTCCACTCAAGTTGTGATAGATCTACCTAAGATTGTAAAGCATTCTAATTTGATATTTAAGGAATGTCATTTAGGGAAGCAAATAATAGTTTCTTTCAAGAGAAAATAGTATACTTCTGATGGGATATTGAATCTTGTGCATACTGATCTATGCGGTCCTTCTAGGATGAGAAGCTTGTAGGGTGACAGTTACTTCATGTTGCTAATTGATGACTATTCAAGGATGATGTTGATGAATACTAAGATGGGGGGGTGAATTAGTATGCCTAAGAACTTAATCAAACTCTTAAACAATTTTCTAGTAGACCGGTGCCGTAGTTTAAATAACAAATTGGTTAAAACATAAATAAGCCAAATAGAAAGTAGGGCATTCACCCACAGAGGCACAATCACCATAACACAAGATATTTTGATGTGGAAACCCAAATGGGAAAAAACATGGTGAGCAAAAATCATAAGTCAACTATTTGCAAAATAGTAACTAGACCAGTTAAGGTCAGACTGGTTAAGGCCTTACAATGTTCTTCACTAACAGATCCTATTAGGAATCCAGATCTCTGTTAGGAAATAAGTCCTATTAAAGACTACCATGTTAAAGGATTTCAGATCCACAACTGTGAACCACCTTGTTAGAGGATTTACAATAGGCTTGGCTGGGCCTACTCGGTTAAGGGTTTCAAACTTGTCGAAAAGATTAGTAATCAATAAGTGAATGATCTAGAAGATAGCATAGAATGCTTGATTAGATCCTTGGCAGTTCTTTGTTAATGCATTACAACATTACTTTAGTCTTCTATCCTTTGCACTCACAAGCTCTGCAGTGAGATACCTATTTTGCACAGACCTAATCTTCTCTACAATACTCGCACACAAAAAAATCCTTCAAAACCCTAGACATGATGTCCTCATATAGGAATTTGATTTTATGTCGGTCCAATAAGATTAGACTACAAATTCCTAGGTATAGTGCATCTAGACATATTTGGTAACACGACACAAAAACATCGCTAAAGTGTTGGTGGATGATAACTCATCACACTTTACAATTATACCGGTTTGGCACAGTATATCGATTACCAGTTTATCAAATATTACTGGAAAACTAGAACATAATGTTCCAATCAAAATCTGAATTGCCGCTAGGGGTATTCGTTCCACTTGAGGTCTTCATACCGCTACGACCAGTAAGATTCTTCTTCAAAACACTGATAGTCTTCAACAAATAAAGACTATACATACAATGGCATATAATACCGATGTGAACAACACACCACATATTATAGGTGGAGAATAACTCATACATAAAATAAGTGTGTGTCCATCAGTGACAATCACAACTTAGACACCATCAAAATACCAACAATCTCCCCCTTTGGCATTGATGGTAACACTTAGGAAAATTTTGACATCTAAGTGCTTACAAAACAAAAATAGATGCCATAATCAAAATTACTCCCCCTAAGCTTATACACTACTCCCTTTGCAAAAATTACAAGTATGTGCATGAAATTTTCAATACTACTCCCCCTTTGCCAACAATGACAAAGTAATGCAAACACTCCCTATTTCACCAAAATTTACCGCAGTGATATTGCATACAATAGAGTATATGTCCATGACAATAAAGAGTAAAACTTCTCAAAAAGAGATTTAAAGATTTTCAAAAAATTCTTCATGTCCGAAGACCATGAATCAAGAAGTGAGGCAGCAATTTCACTCTCGATCTTCATTTGGAAGGCTAATTCTTCCATTGCATTGATAGTGCTCATCTCCTATTTTACAGTAATAGATTCCAAGTTTAGGAAGCACTTCTGAAGAACCTGCAATCTTGGTAATAGAAGCAACTGGAGCTCCTGCAAATCTTGAGTCCGCTTGTACATCTTTGATTCAATCTTTTCAATTTGACGCTGGTGAGTGTGATCAGTTTGTCCATACACTGTGAACAAATCATATGACAATTTGAAGTTGTCGATATACTTCTTTAACTCTGATTGGAGTTGACTCTTCTATTGCAGAGCATCTTCACAGAATAGGTGAGGTTGGAAGATATTGCTCAAGAGTAGGTTGCCTTCAGCCATAGCTAAACTTATATCATCCTTCTACTTAATTAGTTTTGCTATGTTGAGATCCATTTGCTTTACTAATGAAGCTTTTAGAGCTTTTTCATGCTTCTTCTCGGTAGAAACCTGGCCAGCATCTTCTAAAGATTGCACTTGATCATCTACCACTATACAAAAAAGTTTTAACTTGGCCAGTGAGGAATCGATACTGGGAAGGTTAGTACTGGGAATTAGATTGGAAAGAGTGGCAACAATAAACTTAATGACATCCCATTCTTTCTTTTTCCTTAGTTCTTCCAATTTAACCTGCACTAGTTGAATGCTCCTCAGAAGCTCACTTTCATCAACCGATTGAGTAAGATAGGCAAGAGTCAAATTGGTGGGACCAGTGGGATAAACCTGCTTGGCTTGATCTTCGATTTCCTTAGGAGTCTTTCCTCCTTCTTTTGCCTTGATCTCCTCTTGTCTTTTCTTCTCCTCTTCCTCTTTTTCCTGGGCTACCTTGGTGGCCTTCTCATTCTCCTCTTCCACTCTCTTCTTCTCTTCTTCTTTCTTTCACTCTTCTTCCCTCTTTCTCTCTTCTTCCTTTTTTTCTCATCTTCCTTCTTCTTCTCCTCTTCCTCCTCCTTCTTCTCATCTTCTTTCTTCCTGTCTTCTTCGTTCTTCTTCTCTGCTTCCTTCTCTACTTTCTCTTTCTCTTGTCTCGCTTTCTCTACTTTCTCTTTCTCTTGTTTTTATTTCTTTGCTTTCTCTTTTACCACTTTATCTTTCTCTTGTTTCTCTTTTTCTAGTTTCTCTTTTTCCTGTTTCTCTTTTGCCGCTTTCTCATCCTTTTCTTTCTCGACTCTCTCCTTATCAGCTTTCTCCTTCTCTGGAGTGGTGTCCTCAATATCTAGTGTATCAACATCAATGGGATCATTTTGATATGCTATTCTTTCACCTAGACTGTCAAAGATTTCATCTGGTTTGGCTGTGGATAGGTCAGGCTCTTTCTTAGCTAGTCGATTACCTTCAAATACTTTCTGCATTTTGACAGCTGCTTTAACCTACAGATGAGTGTCTGTTTCCACTTTAGAGGTTTTGCCATTGAGTAGATGAAGTCTTCTTTTTCACATGAAAAAGATGCCTTTGTATTGATTAAGAATCTCAAACAATTCTGAATTAGAGGCATAACAAGAAAATATTGGGAAAAGATTTCTTCCCTAATTTCTTGCTCCTTTTCAATGACAATGCACCATTTATTATCCAAATAATTATACAAAGAATTAGGAACAATAGGTTTAATGTCAATTGGAGACCAATCATTATCACATAAATATTTAATGACCTCGAGCTCTACTTATTTCTTTTTGCTATTGCTAAGATCATCAAAATAATCCTTTAGATCGTCAAGTACTTTCCTTCTAACATTCTTCATATTTATTTGAAATTGTGTCATAGGCTGGTAAGAAGCAACATGTATATTTACTAGTGGACTTCATCTTTTTGCTTGATTGCCTTGTCTTCTTCATTTCTACCTTTAGTTTAGTGTCTTCTGAATCCGGTGAATTATTCCTAATTTTTCTGTTCCTTTCGAATACCTTTGGCAGAATAGCCTCCAGTTTCTTTTTGGCTGGTGACCTCTTGGTCACTCTAGGACTGGCAACAGATTTAACTGATGCCAATGTCGATGGCACTGCTTCACTCTTTTTCTCCTTTGATACTTCAATAGATTTGATCCTCTCAGAGTAAGTACTGGTCCTCTTCTTCTTTGGATTCAGTGGTGAAACAAGTAGGGTAGAGGAATAGCCTATGAGTATATCATTTACCACTTCATAGCCCATAGGCTCAACTTCATCTTCTCTGGGCTCAACTGCTTCCATTATGCAGTGATCCACTTTGATTGTGAAACATATATCCTCTTCATACTTTTTAATCAGATCACCTGATATTCTCATTCTCTGGTTCATCTTTAGTTTGAATTCATCAAAATACTTGTTTAGAGTCTCTAGATACGCAGTTCCCACTACTTGCAGACTCTCCTTTATTTGTCTGGAAACTGATAGGTCACTCGACCATTGAACATCACCAACTCTTAGAAAATATCCTTGAAAATAGAAAAACAAACCGACAAGCAGTTGACCAAACTTAAACCTCAGAGTTTTGTCCACTTTTATGGACTTTAGGTTCTCCATGAGTTGTTTCTACATGTAGGTACATAAGTCACATTTTGCATTCTCCTTAAACATCATATAAGCGGAATGCACCACAACTGTAGGAACATAATTCATTCTACTAGCATAGAATACTCTATACCCGATTACCATGCACACATATTTCACCAAGTCATCTTTTATGGTGTTTACAGTCATTGCCCATTGGTCGCTCACAGAACCTGTGAGCTCTGTCACTTTGGTTTGGTGATCTTGCGAAGAACAGGGACTTTACCAACATTGCAGAAACCAGTCATGGCATGAATTGCCTCCGGTGTAATATCATGGGTTCACTCAAGGTACATATTATCACCATGAACCCTACTAAGAATAATCCTAATGTGTTCTTCTATAAATTCCTTGAGAAAATATATTGCATTGTGAAGTTTGTTCTTCTCGATTACACTGTACTCAGGTTTAATCTTATTATCATTTCCACAGAACAGACTCAGCTGGGAGTGAATCACTAGATACCCTAGCTCCTCTAGTTTGCAATCAATATATCTTGAAACATCCCCTTCGACAATGAATCCAATGGGAATTTGAGATAGGAAATTGTACTTCACCTTCCTTCTAAGAAATGCAGATGATTCCTCAAGTTTGGTAGAACTAGAAGGGATTTCAGATGTAGAAGCCATATCAAGATAATTCCAAATGATGAGAGTGATTCGATGAAAAATACCTTATTATTCCAAACTAAGGTTTGTTGATTTTGAACTAGGGTACATCGATGTCGAACACAACAGACTTCTCCAAAAGCTTGTTTTACCACTCTGACCTCCACTCTGAATGACTGCAAAATCTTGTACAAGATATCTTCTTGAATTCTTTCGAATGCAAGATGAATCGCTCTTGTTGCTCTGCTCAAGCTAAAAAATTCTTCTTTGAAAATAATAAGTAAAAATGATGATGAAAGTCACTTTTTAATATGCTCCTACCTACCATAATAAATGCATCATCATTAGGGCACAAACCCTAACTTTTCCTTTTACCACTTCATTTCTTTTGTCAGTCGACAGGTAATCAATACTGATAAAGGCACTTCACTGATATACTCTGGGGGTTCGAGACATTGTTACCGATATGTTCCACCTAAGATTTTCGAAGCTCAGTTTTATCGATATCTGCCTGAATGGTTTCAACATAGATCTTCCCTTTTGGGTTGACCGATATGTCTCTCAATGGATTCTTTCTCTATCTGCATGCTCTGGCAGTGTGTCCTGGTTTGTTGCAATGATAGCATACCATACAAGGTGTTCTCCATGGTCCGATGTTCACATTTTCATTCTTCCTTCTGCATGTTGTAGCAGTGTGACCACTACCACGACAAATCAAATAGGTTTCTTTCCAACTGTTTGCCGCTCCATAACCATTTGACTAGTGGTCATAGGTTCTATACCGGTTTGGGTTCCAGTTCATAGGAGGTTCCGGGACAACTCCTTTAGATCTTGGTACATAACTTCCAGAGTTGTTCATAACTGACCTGCACTCAAAAGCTCTATGTCCAAAATTGTTGCATGCATAACAGTGACCATTAAATCTACCAGTTCTAGCCACATTGTTTTGTATGTAAGGAGAATTATTGTAAGCCTTGCTCCTACATACATTGGCAGTATGTCCTTCCTTATGATAGTTGAAGCATATAGGTTTAAACTTTGGCTTACCTTTGCTATTGTTGTTGTTCTTAGGTGCTAATTGCTCCTTTACGACATCACTCTTGGTTCCAGAGGTTTCACCTTCCTCATATACAGAGAAACCATTTCCAGTGGTATCCTTTGACGACTTCACTAATTCCAACTTTTGTTCCAGTTTAGCAAAACTATGGTTGAACTTTGCAAGTATCTCCTTTGATTCAACAAGTTCCTAATAAAGAGCATCATTAGTTTTCATCAAGGTTTCATTTTGAGAGATAGCAACATTGAGGTCTGGTTGTATTTCTTCTTTCTCTTCATTACCCTCTTGCAGATGATCAGTGATGTTACCAATCTCTTGTTTCAACTTAGAGATCTCACGCTCCTTGTCCTTCACTAAATCTTCAGCTTTTCTTTTGTTTTCTAGCTCTTGACTTATCCTAATAGTCAGTCCTTCCAACTCCCTCCTTAGGTTAGTTTTGGATTCATTTAGTTTCTCCACTTATCTGACTAGGGCCTCCATGTCTGTTTCATCAGAAGAACTGTTTTCAGTAAATTCCATCAATTGCTCAACAAGTTCTCTTCTCTTGGCTAAAGAGGCTTTATACTTGATTTTGAGTTCATCATAGGCTTTCTTAGACTCAATCAAACGGTGAGTGAGTTCCCTCATGCTGTATTCCCCCATATCTCCTTCCAAGTGGTTAGATTTATAGAAAGGTTGGCTCTGATACCAATTGATGAATACTAAGAGGGAAGGGGGCATGAATTGGTATGCCTAAGAACTTAACCAAACTCTTAAACAATTTTCCAGTAGACCGGTGTAGTAGTTTAAACAACAAACTGGTTAAAACATAAATAAGCCAAATAGAAAATAGAGAATCCACCCACAAAAGCACAATCACCATAACATAAGATATTTTGATGTGGAAACCCAAATGAGAAAAACCACGGTTAGCAAAACTCACAAGTCAACTATCTGCAGAATAGTAACCAGACTGGTGAAGGCCTTACAATGTTCTTCACCAGAACAAATCCTGTTATTAATCCAGATCTTTGTTAGGAGATAAGTCATGTTAAATACTACCCTGTTAAAGGATTTTAGATCCATGACTATGAACCACCTTGTTAGAGGATTTACAATAGGCTTGGCTGGGCCTACCCGGTTAAGAGTTTTAGACTTGTCAAAAAGACTAGTAATCAACAAGTGAATGATCTAGAAGATAGCAAATAATGGTTGATTAGATCCTTGACAGTTATCCTTTAATGCATTACAATATTACTTCAATCTTCTATCCTTTGCACTCACAAGCTCTGCATTGAGATACCTATTTCGCATAGACCTAATATGCTCTACAATACTCACACACACAAAAAATCCTTCAAAACCCTAGACATGATGTCCTCATATAGGAATCTGATTTCATGTTGGTCCAATAAGATTAGATTACAATTTCCTAGGTATAGTGCATCTAAACATATTTGGTAACACGACACAGAAACACCGCTAAAGTGTCGGTGGATGATAACTCATCACACTTTACAATTATACCGGTTTGGCACAGTATATTGTTTACCAGTTTAACGAATAAGACTGGAAAACTGGAACATAATGTTCTGATCAAAAGATTAACTTCCGCTAGGGGTCTTCATTCCGCTTGAGGTCTTCATACCACTACGACTGGTAAGCTTCTTCTTCAAAGCACCGATAGTCTTCAACAAATAAAGACTATACATACAATGGCATATAATATCGGTGTGAACAACACAACACATATTACCGGTGGAGAATAACTCATACATAAAATAAGTGTGTGTCTATCAATGAAAATCACAACTTAGACATTATCAAAATACCAACAGATGTGGGTTACCTTCTTGAGGGAGAAAGGAGAAGTTCAAGATTTTGAAGGCTATGGTAGAGATAGAGACTAAATTGAAGCTGAAGTGTCTGAGATCTAATAGAGGTGGAGAATTTACTTCTAGTGAGTTCAATTCTTTTTGTGAAGAGCATGGGGTGAAGAGACAATTATCTTCTTCGTGGACCTCTCAGCGGATGTCTCAACAGAATGGTATTGTGGAGAGAAAGAATAGAACATTTCAGGAAACTGCTAGAACAATTATGATTAAAGGAAATATGCCACAAATAAACTAGAGAGAAGCTATGAGTACTGCAGTATATACCTTGAACCAGGTTCATATCAAAGGGGATTTCGGTAAGACTCCTTATGAGTTATTGTTTTGTCATGCTCCTATTGTTAGATATTTTAAAAATTTTGGTAGTAAATGTTATATCAGAAGATATGAAGATCTAGGGAAATTTTATGCTAGATGCGATGAAGAAATTTTTCCTATCTATTCTACTAAGATTAAGGCCTACCAGTGTTATAAAAAAAGATTGAGAAAAATAGTTGAAAGTGCTAATGTGAAAATTGATGAAGGGAAGGAAATGTGTATTAGCCTAGACCTTGCAGATATGATTTAGATGATCAAGATGTCAATTCACATAAAGCAAAGAAAGTGCAGACCTAAAATTAAATTCAGAATTCTCTAGAAAATCTTGAGAATGAAGGTGTAGATGCTAATACTAAAGAGAGAGTTCAAGATGAAAACAAAGATAATCCTAAGACTCCCAGGTATGTAAAGTTAATTCATTCATAAAATCAGATCATTGGAGATAATAATAGAGGTGTAATGACTAGGAGAAGACTTGTTGAAGAATATTGCTTGATTTCTAAAATTGAACCTTAGGATGTTGATGAAGCTTGTAAAGATGAAAATTGGGTCAGATCAATGGAAGAAGAGTTGAATCAGATTGAAAAGAACAATACATGGATTTTAGTTCCCAGACCTAAATATAAAAATGTAATTGGAACTAAGTGGGTATTTCAGAATAAATTGAATGAACAAGGTGAGGTTGTTAGGAATAAAGCTAGACTTGTTTGTAAGGGTTATTCATAGATGGAAGGTATTGATTTTGAGGAGACTTTTTCTCCGGTAGCTAGAATTGAAGCTATTAGATTATTTCTTGCTTATGTTGCTTACAAAGATTTCAAAGTTTATCAAATGGATGTCAAGTCATCCTTTCTTAATGGTGAGCTCAAAGAAGAAGTTTACATTGAACAACCAAATGGATTTCAATTGATAGAGGAAAAGGATATGGTTTTTAGGTTGAAGAAACAACTGTATGGGTTGAAGCAAGCTCCTAGAGCCTGGTATGCAAGACTGGATAGGTATTTGAAGAAGCTAGAATTCAATAAAGGTACTACTGAGAGTAATCTATATTTGAAGATTGATAATGATAACATCTTAATTGTTGAAGTACTTGTTGATGACATTATTTTTGATGGAAATGATGGTTTGTGCAAGAAATTTGTTTTTATTATGGGAAAAATAGGTTTTGAGGGGACCCGAAACCCCTTACAACTGGTTTTGGAGGGACCCAAAACCCTTAGATTTTACCAAGATCTGGAACCCAAAGAACAACGCTGCCAAAGAAAATTAACCAGGAAAATCAGCAACCCACACAAAGCTAAGCCAACAAAAGCCAGCAAAAGCTTGAAAACACCAGTAGGAAGAACTAGCCAAACACTTAAGATATTATCAATATAATTCAAGTTGGCTACACCAACTAGGCTAAAGATTCAAACTATGATGAGGGTTAGCATGCACCCTCAACCAAACAACATGAATGTTTCTGGCTCCCTTGACCTGATATAGAGACTTCAGACACCAAAAATCATGACTAGCCCATAACCAAAAACAACCACAATCTGGACTGTGCCCTTGAAAACTATTAGCAACAAACCAAATAAGAAAAGACAAGCAAATAAAACAAGATGCCTAGAGATAAAGGGATTTTGAAAGGCTTCCCTAACCTTAAAACTAGCTTTTGAAGTGGCTCCCATAACCACTTAAAAGGGTTTTGAAGTGTTACACTCAACCACCTTGAGCTGAAATAGGGGCCCGATCTGGAAAGCATCCATCCAAACAAGCATCGCTACACTCTCCACCTCAATAAGAGAAGACAGAAAAGAGCTTGAGAGAAAAGATCTAGCAACCAAATAATCACCAGCCTCAAGAGAAAGGTCCTCCAAACTAGGAGAGGAAGCACCAAAAATCCCCTTTACCACCCAAACACCAAGTAGCCACTCCACCTCCATAGAAGGGCACAATGCCTCAAGAAGAGATCCATGGGATTGGGTAGTAAGAGAATAAACCCTCAAAAGGAAACTAATAGTGGAAGCACCGAGGGTCGGCATAGAAGAAACAGGACCACCAAAAGTGTAACCAAACTCCAACAATAAAGAAACAACCCCCACCTCAATAGGGAGAGAACAAAGTTTCTTCAAAAGGACAAACCACACCAAATGCAGCCCAAAACCAAAACAACATGTGCCCAACAAAGCTGTCTCAGAACAAGAGCATCCAACTCCTTTCGCGAAAGATATCTCCACCTCTATAGGAGATAAAACCTTCTTAATAGGAACATAGAGAGAAGAAGGGTGCCGAGAAACTACCCAAAACCTAGGCATTTCCACCCAAAGGGCATCAAAAGAGCTCCACAAATCCTAGGCTGAGAGGAGGAAACTGAAAAAAGAAGCACTCCAAGCACAAAATCCTTTGACCCAATAGGGGAAAGTGAGAAAATCATAGACACAAGCCAAAGTAGATCAAAATGGCCTAAAAAGGCCGACCCAGTAGACAGGAGAGGAAGAGAGAGATGCCAGAAGAAATCTCCATCGGCTCCAAACCACTAAGCCCGCAGTAGTAGCAACCCAAACAACCGCCTCAGTGAGAGACCCCAGAAGCCAATCCACCAAAAAGAGGGAGTGAGGGGGGCATCACGAATCATCCAGGTCAAGATAGGTAGCAATACCCATAGCCAAGGCTCCCAAGCAATCATCCTCATCATCGTCTAATTCCTCCCCTTCTTCAACCACAACCGAAACCCAAGCTACCGCACTCCCGCTCCTGCTCATCGTTGCATTGAGAAAGGAAGATGTTGTGGATAGGGGTGACAATATTTGTGCAAGAAGTTTGTTGATGATATGTAGACTGAGTTGATGACTACTAATTTCACAGTCAGGTAAAGGTATTTTTATATCTCAATCTAAGTATGCGAAGGAATTGTTGAAAAACTTTGGTTTGGATGATGCTCAGCCTATTGGTACTCCTATGGTAACCAGATGTAAGTTAACAAAAGATGATGACTCTTCGAAAGAAAATCAGACCAAATATAGATCTATGATTGGTGGTTTATTGTTTTTGGCTCAGAATGGACTAGATATTATGAATGCTTTTGGTCTTTTTTCTAGATTTCAAGCTAATGCTAAGGAATCTCATGTTGTAGTTGTGAAAAGAATTTTTCAGATATTTGAAAGGGACAATTGATTTTGGTTTGTGGTATTCTAAAGATGACTTTACTTTGAGTGATTTTATAGATGCTGATTGGGTAGGTGATGTGGATGACTGGAAGAGTACTAGTGGTGGTGTATTTTTCCTGAGAAAGAGACTAGTTGCATGGTCAAGTAAAGAGTAGAATGCTATCTCCTTATCTACTATAGAAGCTTAATACATTGTTGCTGCCAGTAGTTGTACTTAGTAATTTGGATGAAGAAAATGTTGAAGGATATCAGAGTTATTTTTTATGAACCTACAACCATATATTGTGATAATTCAACTTCCATTAATATTTCTAAGAATCTGGTACTGTATTCTAAGACTAAGCATATATCATTCAAGTTTCATTTCTTGAGAGAGAAAGTTAATGAGAAAGAAGTCATATTAGAGTATGTGCCTACTAAGGAACAAATTGTAGATATCTTCATGAAGCCTTTTCCTAAAGATACTTATGAGTATCTCAAAGGGAAGCTAGGGGTAATTTCCCCTCTTGATGTGAACTAAGATGCATTGAGTTGCATCAATCCAGTGAACTTTACAAAGATATCTTGTGCTCCAGATTGATGAGTGGTGACTACTACTCAGGGGGAGTGGTCAATATGGTGGCTCAGATGTTCAATTATGGATATTGTTGATATTTGTCTTTGGCATTTCTATCAAAGGGGGAGAGAGGCATGTGAAAAACTACTATATCCTTTGTTGATCTCAGGGGGAGTTTGTTGAGAATTATTGAGAGTTATTGGTTGTTAATTTCTTTCTTTGCATTGATTGTTTTTCACATTCATCTATTGCCATCAATGCCAAATGGGGAGATTATTGAATATTGTTGAGATGTTTCCTGGAACAGTGTTTTGTCAATGATGTCAACATATTCTTCTGTGTGTTCTAGTGTTGCAGTCAGATTAAATGAGTTGGTTTGGTCAGTGTGTTGCAGTTGAGCTGATTTGGTTTAATAGATTTTGAGATAATTATCTCTAGTTGATTCAACATAAGTTTTAGTGGTCCGCATGATGATTTGATCGAGTTGTGAGGTCCTGTACTATGGTTATTTCTAAGTTGTTCATGTTATTCAGTATTCTAGTTTTTGCTCCACATTACTTCAAAATCGCAATATCTTTGTGTGTGGATTTGGTAAAGTATTTGGGACATTCAGGTGTGTCCTCAATTCTTGTGGTTCATGATTTGGAAATCAACAAGCGAATCTTTCAGGTTGACAGTCTATTATGTTGGTGTTCTTGAGCTTCAGTAAAGAGATGATGATGATTCTAGTAATCTGAGTTGTTATAGTTGTTGTGATGCAATTCATGTTGATTATGAATGTTACTAGATCATGCTCTATTCATTTTGTTGGTCCGCATTGATCGTTGTGTGTGATATTGATCATTTTCTTGATCCGGTGGTGTTCTTCGTGTTATGCGACATTTATGGAGTTGTAGCATGTTTTGGATGACCGAGGCATAATTCTTGGAGGTGTTTCATAATTATGGTGCTGATTTGGGTCCAGACTATGTCTTATCCAACATTGTTTTAGTCTGCATGTGTTGTTGTAGCATGTGAGGTTATTATTTTGTAATTTATGTTGAGGGTTTAGCCGACCTTGAAATATAGGTTGATGATTTGTATATATACATGTAATATTCATTAGAGAGATGCATTTTCATGTGTGAATATTGTATTGATCATTTAGAAGTAGAAGATAAGAGTGAAGAGGTGTAAAAGAGTGTGTAGAAGTATAAGAGAAGAGTTTGGGTATATGTGCTTATCGATACTATAATCAGGTATTAGGAGCTGCTATTTTCTTAGCTCATGTAATCCAGATTGTTATCCAAATCCTTTGTAAGATAGTGAGTGTTTTCTAGGGTTGTAGCCCTTATTGTATTTGAGTAGTGAGCTTGAATGCATGTGCATTCCCCATTTTAATATTTCATTTACTCCTAACAGGGTATTATCTCATTGTGGGTAGTAGGTTCCCACCTTAGTTTTTCCCTTAACCAGGTTTTACATGTCAAAAATCTTGGTGTTATATGTGTTATTGATGTGGTATTAATCTATTCTTTAAACATTAGTTATCAGATCTGAATTTAAGTTTGAATTGTGTAGAGTTTTTGAGCAAACTGATTCACCACCCCTCTTAGTTTGCTGCATTGCTTCCAACACCTTCCTAGTCCCAACAATTTGCCTCATATTTTTAGCGATAGTTTCTAATCTATTTTCCCTTCTAATATCTTTACCTATAGCTCTTTTTGAAATCTAGAACATTATGTCATTATTGTTTTGGACCAATTTCTCATTGTTTTCCCTAGAACTTTCACAATTTTGAATTTTAGTTTTGACTCAAATAAGAAGGAACACCAGTATGATTTGTATTTAGTCTCTTAAGGGTTGGATCAATCATATTCATCTTTCCTCCTTAATAAAAGTTTGGATCTTAAGGGCTTTATCAATCCTCTAGGTTGTAAAACCCACCACATTACAAGTAGATAATGTGGAGGACTGTAATAAGGCTAAGGAATCTGGGTAAATTGATGTGGAAGAGGAAGAGGCTACTTGATTGATGGGGACTTTATTTTTATGGTGCCTCTTAAATTATTATAATATTGGAAGGGATTTGGATCACCTGGAATTATAAACTTTATGCTTTCATAAGGAATTTTGACTCTGATGGTATGTTGAGGGAAAGACCTATGTGGCAGGAATCCTTGATTGACTAAGGAGCATGTTATATTCGAGGTCCAAGTCTAAAACTTGGAATACAATGTCTTGAATTCTTGGACCAAATTTTATAGAGAAAGTGATAAGACCTTTGGATAGACGCTCCACATCATCATATTCTTTAGTATTTATGTGCTTTGATACATCAACACTATGCTTAGAAAATCACAAAGCTTTAACTAGTTTTAAGTTGTAGATATTAAGGTTAGCTCCACCATCTATTATAACTATTTTGATATTGTTCTCATAAATTTAGACTTTGAGATGGAGGGAATAATTGTTAACAGGCTTATGAGTTGGTAGGTCTTCTTTTGTGAATGCGACATGAGGAGTGGTAGAAAGGGGACTCACCATGGTCTAAAATTTGTCAACATTTATGTGATTAGGTATTGCAAACTCTCTCAGGGATTTATCTAGGATTTCCTTAAGGTTGGATGATATGCATAGAAGCTCAAAGATAGAAATCTATGCAAAGGTTTTCTTGAGATGATCCAAGAGGTTGTATTGGCTAGTGGGTTGGAATGTTAAAACTACCCCTTGCAGGGCTACCTTAGATTGACACATAGGTACAACACAAACATGTTTTTTTTTCTTTTTATGGTTATAGTGTTATAAATTGTAACCAGTAAATTCACACCTCATGTTTATTCTCCTACTTTAGAATGTCCCATTTTCATTCCCCCTAGGCCTGTTTTGTCCCCATTTTAGTCCAACCCTAAAGTCACCTATTGACACCACTGAGTGGGCCCCATCTTGGAGCTTCCCTCCCTAAATCTCCAAGTTTCTGGTCCTATTTTGGAGGAACAAGGCATGGGGAATGCTGGTCCTAGACCAAAAACCCCCCAACACCCTAGTCCCCCCAAAATAGGTCCCTATTTGAGACAGGGTGGGCTCTCTCCCTCCTTGATGGAATTTGGTCCCCATGGCTACACTTGACCTTCAAAGGTCAGCTTAACTGGTAATTTACGTAGGGAACCCTATGACATCGTATAAATTTATTTTGACATCCAATTATCTATAGTATTCACTCATCCATTAAGTATTCATCATTAAGAATTTTTAGAGGTTCAAGGCAACATTTTATCCTTCAAGCATTGTGGAGAAAAGTTACATCAATCTTCATGCAAGCATGTGGGTTTGATTAGGTTTTTCATATCCATGTCTTTGTCATGCCATTACATTCAACATTTGTGATTACATCCAAAGAGTATTTTATCATCAATATTTCTATCAATCATTCCAGATCTAAGGTATATCTTCTAGCATTTACTTCATTATTTACATTATTCAATTCAAGGTTAATTCTGAAACTGGGCAAACCCCTATCCACAACACTTTCTTCTCTCTTTTTGTATTTAGGGAATTGACAGGATCTGTAATAAGAGATTATAATAGAGTGGATGACGACAAACAAGTTTATCTTTTGATGGAGTGAAATTCAAAAGATCAGGGTGAATCTTTACTACCCGGGCCTAAAAAATCAGGCTAAACTTTTGGGTACAAATTCTAGATATCCTCTTTTGCCTGGGTCCCCATCTGTGGCTCACTTGGACATTTTTAGCAATATACTTTTACTATCTATCTTCAATTATCCCTTTTTTATCCCTAGTTTCACAATTTACATTCAAATTTCAACTAGAAAGAGGAGGCAAACTAAAAAATAGTGAATTAAATCAAAATTTTAGCCCTTTTCCTATTTGGATTGTGGCTAGATCTATTGGATTCACCCCTCTTTCAATTTATTGGTTCCTTAAGTACTATTAGTGTTTTTATTATATTAATTGGTGAAACCCTAATTTTTGCAATTAATACATTTTGGTGAACCTGACACTTCTTACATTGCATTAATTTTGATTTTCAGATCTTATTTGGGGTGTTTCATCTAGTGAAATTTACTAAATCTGATTCATTTTCTATTTCACATATGATTACATTGTTCCTTAGTTACATTTATCAAAATAATGTGTTGGATAATGGTTTCTTTCACTTTACATTACTTATTTTCATTCATAGTAATTTTGCATATTGCATCTTGAGAATTTCATAGATGCTTTCTAATTACAAATCATCTCTCAAAGATTTTATCCATATGGTATGTTTTTTTTATGATGATATTTTTAAGAAAATGCATTACATATGTAGATCACATATAAGCTTTTGTAGAAAATGATAATCCTAGAGATGACATTGAAAATGCTAACACCTATACCTCTCCTAGGTTATCTCATGAGAATGAGCAAAGAGTCAATAGTATTATCAATGATCTCTCTAATGGAGAGCAATAATTGAAGAGAAACATGACACCATATTCTTCTCATTTGCATATTCTAGTGCAAGGGGGGCAAGATCAAAATTTTGGTGTATCAATCTCTCTAGATCTTGCTTATTCTCCTAGAGATTATCTTAATCATCAACATATTTGTAGGAAAGATGATGTTATGAACTTTATTCATGATCTATCTCCTCATATAGAATTAAGTAAATATGAAATTTAGATAATAAAGACCATCCTTCCCAAGCTATCAAAGAGGACATGAATATGATAAAAGAGAGAATTTCCCAACAAGGGATATCCCTTCCTTATATACTTATCCCTTTGACTCCTATATGTCTCCTTACACTACAAATTTTAAATAAATACATGATAATGGTCCTTCATCACAATTGAAAAATTCATATAGGAGTGGTTATAATATAATCTCAAAATAAGATTATAGTGGACAAGGACTAGGCAAAATACGAACAAGGAATCAAGGTCCCTATAAACCCTCCTTCACAAGCTAGTATAGAAGGTCTATGAAATATTCATCATTCACATATGGATTATCTCCTTAAAGTTCAATGGATTAAGGAGTATTTTTCAAAACATAAAGGCTATCATCCATCTAAATGTTCTTCTTCCTCAAATAATCCTTTATTCACATATCATCAAACTAATGATAATCATACAAATAAATGTCTTGATGTTTAAAATAAAATACAAGGACTCATTGATCATGAAACTCTTAAAATAATAGAAAACAATCCTTCTCCTTCTAGCACACCTAGTCCTCCATCTAAAGAGACAAGACTTACCCATGTTGACACTAAAGACAAATAAGCTACAAGAATCTTTTGGAGATTGAAGTATATGTTATTTTTCCTTTCATAAGATTGAAGGTGATGTGTATTTGTTGGATATTGCTGCTACTAGGATATGTTGTTGTCATTGATGTCAACATATTCCTATGTTTTGATGTTGCAGAGAGTTGTTTGGTGATATGATGATTGCAGTGAGTTGATCTAGTTGGTTTATCTGTTTGATATACTGAATCAACTAGAGATACTTTATTCTTGATTGATTTCATGATGCTAAGATGATTATTTGATCAAGTTGATGATTTTGGTATGGAGATTGGTTTTTAGTGTTCAGTGTTACAGTGTTCAAGTATTTTGATCCATTGTGCTCCGATATGATCATATCTCGTGTTGCAGATTTGGGAGTGTTTGGGATGTTCGTGTGTATCTTCATTTTAGATTGTTTGTGATTTGATGCTCTGCAAGCTATTTTTCTTGCCCGAGTTGTTGTTGTTAAGTGTTGTTGAGTGTTAGCATGTTGATCAATGAATATTTGATTAAGTGGTGTTGGTGCAACTATTGTAGATGTTTCTAACGTGCTTGTTGGTGTTTCCTAACAATGTCCTATTTCCCTTTGTGGTTTGCATTGATCATTGTGCATGTTCTTGAAGATCTTATGGGTCTAGTGATATTCTTCATGTTATGCAGTATTTTTGGTGGTGTAACGTGTTGTGGTTGATCTTGGTGATATTTTTGGTGGTGGTGTGCATTTGAAAAGTTGATTTGGGTTCATGCTATATTGTTTATGATATTGTATTAGTCTAATGGTTGATTTATGCATCATGTGGCATAATTTTGTAATTAGGTGTTAAGGGTTTGACTGAACTTGTAGTAAAGGTTGATGATGTGTATAAATAGGTGTTATATTTTTGTAACTGGTGGTTTGGTGATGTAAGGGTGTTGAGTCTGCATTATTAGAGAGTGGTGTATGTGTGAACAAGTGAATTTATCTTTCAATTTATTCAGAAGAGAGTGTTGCATAGAAGAAATATGAGCTTAACCAGAACTGTCATCAGGCATTAGCAGATGCTATCTTTGTAGTTCATCTTAACCGGATTGTAGTCCGAATATATTTGTAAGGTAGTGAACCTTCCCTGAGGGTTGTAGCCTTCTGGGTCATTGTATTTTGAGTAGTGAGCTCTAGGCAGTATACCTGAATGCATTCATATTCCCCATTGTAATATTTACACATACTACTATAGATCACCATCTCATTGTCGGTAGGTTCCCACCGTGTTTTTTACCTTGACTGGGTTTTCCAATCAAAATATTGGTGTTATGTGTGTTTATATTATTGTTCTTATGTTTCTTTTTGCTGTAGTTGATCAGATCTAAGATTGTGCTTAAATTGTTGAATCCGGTGAAAATTGATTCACCCCCCTCTCCTAGTTTTCCTTCCTTGCTATTGCCAACAATATTGCATTTTTCATCATTTTTCTTCTCATTATCTTGGAAATTGTAAGGCTTTTAAATATATTTTTAAAACCAATATGATCAATCTTGCATAGCTCTTACAACTTATCTTACAGTTTTTCTTGGTGAAGAGGTAGAGCCTTATCCCTCCAATCACCTTATTATGTTGCTCCTCACCCTATGAAACTAGTAATTTGAACTTATTGGGGGATTTTGGTCATGAGTGGTGATACATCTTAATTTTCAAATCATACTTGGACAACAACATAATTCATCCTTGTCTCCTCGCTTAGGGGGCAAGGATAGTATTGTTGGAGTTTTTGTCATTGATGAAGGAGAATGTTTTATTGTCTACTGGTTCTCATTGATGTCAGTACACTTTTGTTGACTTGTTCTATTGCTACTCCATTGTTTTCGGTGATGATATCCATCATGTTTTTCTCCGTAGTTGCATATATGGGTTTGTGGTTTGGGTAGTATGCTTATGGATATCAGATATACCTATATTCTAGATTTCACATGTTTTGGATCTCCAAAAGGTGAGATGCTTGGTTCAGAAATTCAGTTTGTTAGTTGTCCTACTCCTCTGAAACAAAATAGTTGGTTTTGGCATACACATTTCTTTAATTGACTTTTATCTTGCATTTTTGGGACATGATTAAATAGTGTGGATAATGTACATATACCAATTGGCTTTAATTTTTGTTATGTATTTGGCTAACCTATGTGAGTGAAAATGTATGATGTATTTTGATTAGTGTGTAAGGTATATATGGATGACTTGATATTTGGATTGATATATGTGAGATGTATTCCTTTTTGATATGTGATTATGGTATGCATATATGCGAGAGAGAGATATAGAAGGAAATAAAGATATAAAGACAAAAGAGTGACAAATTGATAAGATGCGATTGAAGTAGATTGATAAAGAGTGAGTAAAGGTTGAAGACAACCTACTAGGCTTACTTGGAACTATAATTCATGCATGTGTAAGATGAAATCCTAGCAGTTCATTTTGTTTATTCTTTTGGACAACAAGTCCTCTTGGCAGTGAGCCTCCCTTTTATTTGGTAGTGAGCCCTAGGTAGTGAGAATTGCAATATTTTATAACTAGTAATATTATATTGAGATTTAACCCTCTTTGTGGTTTTCCCCTAATGGGTTTCCATGCAAAATCTAGTGTTCTCTTGTATGTGTTGATATGGTTAATATTTATGTCTTATTGTCACTTTCCTTACCTAATTAGAATAATCTGCAAAGGTGTAATAATAGATTGTTTGAAAGTAGTTTTAGGGAATATTGATTCACCCACCTCTTAGTATTCCAGTCATTCAACAGTTGGTATCAGAGCTTTTGTCCCTTTTTTTAAGCTTAACTTCTTGAGGGAGATCTTGTTGGTTGAACATTGATGGGTTTTGAGTTAAGTGCAGAAGAAATTCTTATGGATGGAGAGTTGTAGACTACCCTTTAAGATCTTGAGAATATGGAGAGTGAGAAAAAATATTTGAAAGAAAATATCAAAGAAGTAAATGAGTGCATTAGAAAGCTAAGAGATCAAATCAAGAAATTTAGAGAAAGATACAAAGAGGTCAAAAAGGAATTGAAGAAAGCAAATGAAACAATTATCAATATGAAGGTACAAATTGAGGGAAGCAATAAAATGAAATAATTTCTAAATGAATTAATCAAACAGAAGATTGAAGAATGTGCAAGATTGGAACAAGAAGTTGTAACCCTGAGATTTGAAGACAAATTCTTGGAAAGTACTAAGAAACTTGATGAAATAATGGCTATACAAAAATCTCCAAAACACAAAAGTGGATTAGGTTTTGAAGATGGTGAATGTTCAAACAAAGGCAAACAACCCTAGAATCAAAAATGCCTTACAAGGAAACCTTCAGTTAGACAATCTAACTCTAAAAGGTAATCCTTGTTTAATGTTAATTGGTCTTTGTTCAAAAGGAATTGTATCAGTGAAGAAATCTATAAGAAACAAAGAGGTTGAAGTATTGGTTGGTGTAATTGGAGATCAAAGAGCCTTACGAATTGACATTATTTTAGACCCTTTGGTAAGATATATTGCTATGGGAATTATATATAAAATTTATATTTGGAATAGAGAAGGTTCTACTTCAGCTATTGTTGTGTATGTTGCTTATCAAATAACTAAGGTAGGAATGAATTATGATTTGTCTAAATTACTAAGACACCAAGTATTATAACATTGAATTGACTAAAAATGATGGTTATCCCTTTTTCTTTGGATTGTTGATTTTATTCTTTGTCTTCTACTTTTTGAATTCATTGTCGTTGAAGGAGAATGTTGCATGAGATGTAAGCCTACCAGTTGGAAAGAAAATAAAAATATATGTAGATAATTTGAATGATAGAGATAGTGCATGCAAAGAATACTTTCATGAACTCCAGAAGAACTTAATTTTGAGATAGAGGATCCCTGAAAGATGTCTTGAGAAATAAAAAGATTCCATTACTTTATTCATAAATAATGATTATTTCTTTATGGAAGCTATGTGTTAGACACTTCAGATAATTGGAAGACAACTGAGAGGCGGGGGGGGTGAATCAATTGTCACAGATTACCAAAAGCATTAAGAATTTAAACTTTAATACCATAACCCAAAACAATAATACCAGAATAGTAGTTAATCCAATTAAGCATAAAAAATAATCATAGAATTAAATCCATCAACTCAACACCAAGATTTGTATGTGGAAAAACCAGTAAAGGGAAAAATGGTGTAGGAGCACCTATGGAGACCTAGGGAAGCAAGGTGCACTAGGGTCATTGATAGGCCCTCATGGAGAATCAAGTGGAAATGAAGTCTAAAAGGCCTTTACGGTATTAAAACAATGTAATCATGGCCATTAGAGCCAATAAATGCAATGAAATGTAATAGAAAGGTCAAAAAGTGTAAAATTGTCAAAATTGGCAATTAGGCCTAGAAAGGGCTAAAATTGAGTTTTGAAGGGTAAAAAAGGTTTGTGAGGAATAAAACATGTCTTAAATATTTGTAAGGTTATTTTAAGACCAATTTTATATGTTGGTAGAGTTAGGGGTCAAGTTTGTTCATGTTGACAACTTTGTTTGTCAAATGACAACTTTTTGAACAACTTTTATTGTCAAAATTGCAAAAAAATGACAAAAATAGTTGGTTAGAGGTAGTTGGGTGGTTATGGTTCAGTATTGAAGGCAAAATATACTATAAAATGTTGTAAAAAAAATACATGGAGGGATATTATGACTGTTTGGTCGAAAACAATCAATTGGAGCAATAAAAAGCATATTTTTATGTGTATTTTCTGAGTTTCAACGTGTACAGTCAGATTCCTTATTGATTTTAATGAATTTGGTGTTTAAATATTGAAATATTATTGTTTAGGGATGAAGAATGATTTATTTAACCTTTCTTTTTAAGTGGTGGCACTTATTTTCATTGTGTTTTATCAAAGTTCTTTGTATTTTTGTGAAAACTACCAGAACCCTGGCTTAGGGTAATCAGTGGCTTCATAAATGTGATATCTTTCATTCTCATGATTAAACAAACCTCATTTTGGGTAGAGATGAGGCCAAGGATGTATTCTACCTTTCCAAGGTGTGTTCAAGGTTCCATGAAGGATTTGGCACGTGCATGAAAGAGGTTTTTATGATTGTTGCAGTCACAGGGGCAGATTGATTGTCATAGTCAAGTGAAGAAGGCTTTGTTTGTTATGGCAGAGAAAGTTAAGGCAAGGATATCTTAGAGGAGTGTTTGAGGGTGTTTCTACTACCTTTCCAAGTGTTGGTGCAAGTGGAGTGCCCAAGGAAGGGCTTAAACCGGTGGTTTTTCCAAAGATAGCACCAGACTGTCATAGTGTAACAAAATGATAGTCACAGAAAAATGTAGCCTAATGCGGAGGCCATATCTCGGAGTTGGAAATTTGGATTTGTCTAAATTTTGGATATGTTGTTTCAAATAAAGTTATTCAAAATCACACTAGAGAGATTGATGAGTTTTAAACCGATTAAAAAGTTATATACCTCTATGTATAGGTATATCTAAGAGGACAACAAGAAGGTAACTTTGGTTTTATTTAATCAAAGTGTTGAGTATTTTTGTCTTGTGAACCTAGTTTGGAGTCTAGTGGATTGTAGGGCTTTCAAATTCAATGTGGGAAGAGTATACCTTTGTTTTAGGGTATGGAGAGTCTTAAGATTCAAGCATTGATCCTTGAGTAGGTCACCAAAACCTTGAGAGTGCAACCTTAGGCAAAACCATGAGATGATCAATCCAGATCAATAGAATTTGGAATGGGAAGTTGGTTTAACCTAGTATGTAGAAGGATCCTCTGGAGTCTCACCTTGAGTGACTGAACCCTTGAGATGTCTAGAGTAGGGGATCCCTCTGCATCAAAAAACCATGGTGAGAAGCCTACCCAAAGTCAGATAATACTTTTGTAGTAAGTATGTGAATTAAAATGAAGGGGCTTGCACTTGCAGGAAGGCCAACAACCTAGAGCACACTTCTCATCACAAAAGAAGCCTCATTTACTACATATAAACCCATACTACAATACAAATAAGTGTTGAACTACAAAAGATAGCATCTCCTATGCCTGAGTATAGTTCCAGTTAAGCTCAATACCAGAGGACTAAATACACTTACACAAATCCAATTCAATCTCTAATGATCAACCAAATCCTCTACCTGAATGATATTACATTATTCTTACATTACATTCCTTGACCATGACCTCTTACAATAACCACGATGATCTACAATGAGATATTACATCTTATTTATACAAACCCTCGACCATAAACAATCAGGTCGACCACCAGACAATAAACCAATTACATAATTACAAACCATGTTAGCCTTAGACCAAAATAAATAATAACAACACATAAGACATCTTAGAAATACAACAATAGGTCCTATCCACATGTTACATTAATGTCGGTCCATAACCTAGATCAATCGAGACCAAGTATAGTATCTCTGATAGTGCACGTCAGACTAATACCAAACCATATCAATCAAGTCTCTACCAGAGGGGCAGAAACCCCCAATCTGTCTCTCGGGTACTCAAATGATTCCTTGGATAAAGGTTTAGTGAAAATATCTGCAATGTGTTCTTTAATGTTCACATAAACTAGTTTAACTTCATTTGCTTCCACCTTCTCTTTCAAAAAGTTATACTTGTTAGATATGTGCTTTGTGTTAGAATGAAATACCAAATTCTTTATTTTATCAATATTAACAGAGTTATCACATTGAGTAACTACTGGTGCGTCACAATCCACCTTTATATCCTTCAACATTTGCTTCATCCATAAAACTTGTGTACAGTTAGTAGCAGCAACACCATACTAAGCTTTAGTAGTAGATAGAGAAGTACATGACTGTTTCTTGCTAATCCATGAAAAAAACTTCTTTCCAAGAAAGAAAACTCCACCGGAAGTACTTTTTCAGTCGTCAACATCTCCAGCCCAGTCAACATCTGTATATGCACATAAAGTAAAGTTATCATCCTTAGGGTACCACAAGCCATATTCTGATGTACATTGCAAGTATCTACAAATCCTTTTCATCGCCATCTCATGATTTTCTCTAGGATCACTCTGAAATCTTGAAACAATACACATATCATTCATAATGTCAGGCCTAGTCTAAGTCAAATAAAGAAAATCTCCAATCATAGGTTTGTATCTTGTAGGATTTACCAATGCAGAAACATCTTTTCTTGTCAATTTCTCAGTTGTACTCATAGGTGTACTTACGTGTTTAGAATCCCCCATACCAAATTTCTTCAACAATTCATTAGCATATTTAGTTTGACAAATAAAAATGCCTTTGTCAGCCTGAGTAATCTACAAACCTAAGAAAATTTTCATCTCACCAATCATAGATATGTCAAATTCTTTCTCCATATTCTTAGAAATTTTTATGCATAACTTATCTTCACCTCCAAAAATAATGTCATCAACAAATACTTCAAAAATCAGTATATTATCATCACTGATTTTATAATATAAATTACTATCAGCACTGACCTTAGTAAAACCAAGCTTCAAAAGATATTTATCCAACCTTGCATACCAAGCTCTAGGTGCTTGTTTCAATCCATATAAAGCTTTCCTTAACCTACAAACCATATCAATATAATCTAATAGTGAAAACTCATTAGGTTGCTACATATAAACTTCCTCATCAAGATCCCCATTCAAGAATGCACATTTAAAATCCATTTGATAAACCTTGTAGTTTTAATAAGCAACATAGGCAAGAAATAATCTTACAACTTCAATCCTAGTTACCGGTGCAAATGTTTCTCCATAATTAATTCCTTCCTTCTAAGAATATCCTTTACAAACCAATCTAGCCTTATTTCATATAACTTGACCATCCTCATTCAATTTATTCCTAAAAAACCCATTTAGTTCCAATGATATTTTTATTTTTTAGGCCGGGGAACCAAAGTCCATGTGTTATTTTTCTAAATTTGATCTAATTCTTCTTTCGTAACTTTTAACCAAAATTCATTTTTACATGCCTCAATTATTGATACCGGTTCAACTTGTGAAATTAAACATACCTCATTAGTTGCCAGTCTTCTTCTTGTCATCACTCCATTGCTCTTATCCCCAATGATTTGATCTTTTGAATGATTTAGTCTTACATACCTAGGAGTCTGACTCTCCGTTCCTCTTCCCTGTTCTTCAGTCACTGTATAATTCTTTGATGTTGCCAGAGTAACTGGTTCAACTCTCTACTCTGATAAAGGTGCTTTCGGTTCAGATATAATCATTTCCACTGCCAGTTCCTTCTCATAAACTCTGATTTGACTTTTGTTTAGCTCATCTACTTTGACATTAATACTCTCAACAATTCTCTGCAATCTCTTGTTATAACATCTATATGCTTTGCTTTCATTAGAATAACCAAGAAATATGCCTTCATCACATCTAGGATCAAATTTACCAATAGTATCATCTCTCCCGATTTAACATTTACGACCAAAAATTCTAAAATACTTAACCATAGGTGTATTGCCAAACCATAATTCATAAGGTGTCTTACCGGTTTCTCCTTTGATATGTACTCTGTTGAATGAATAAACCGATGTACTCACTGCTTCTCTCCAGTAGATATGAGGAAGATTATCTTCCATCATCATTGTTCTAGCAACATCCAAGATAGTTCTATTTTTTCCTTTCCACAACTCCATTCTGCCGAGGTGTCTGGTGTGCAGAAAATTATCTTCTTATACCATGCTTGTCGGAAAAGTTATTAAACTCATCGATGTGAATTATCCACCATGATCTGATCTCAAACATTTAATCTTCAATCCTGTCTTAGTTTCCACTTTAGCCTTAAAGATTTTAAATTTTTTAAATGCTTTAGATTTTTCTCTCAAAAAAGTAACCCACATCATTCTAGAATAGTCATCGATGATTAGCATGAAATATCTATCACCATGAAAACTTTTAATTCTAGTAGGGCCACAAAAATCAGTATGAATAAGATCAAGAACATCATTTGATTTATCTTTTATACTCCTAAAAGAGGTTCTGAAATATTTACCCATTTGACATTCTTTACATACCAGATTATAGGGATTCATAATCTTAGGTATATCTCTAGCAGCCTTAGTTGAATTGATCTTCACAATACAATCAAATTCACATGACACAACCTTTTATACCATAGCCAACTTTCATCAATCTGTGTAATCAAACATGTCTTCTCACCAGAGTTCAAATGAAATATATTACCTTTTGTCTATGTACTGTTTGGAAGCTCCAAGTCAGATATGTTAATGATTTTGCATTTTCCATCCTTGAACTATAATTAAAATCCCTTATCTACCAATTGTCCTACACTCAAAAGATTATGCTTCAAACCTTCAACATAATTAACATTGTCAGTATTGTTCTTACCATCCAATGATATAGTTCCTTTTACTTTAATCATACATGCCTTGTCATCTCCAAATCTAACTAGTCCACCATCAAATTCTTTCAAAGATAGAAACTTCCCTTTATCTCCAGTTATATGATGTGAACAACCACTGTCAATTACCCATTAATCCTTGTCCTCAATTTTAGTAGCAAGTTCCTTCTCCTCAGGTACATTCTCTTCTAGTGCCGAATCATCTTCCTTGATAGCCAGGAATACCCATTCTTTCCCATTGTCAGATCCACTAGAAGAGTCTTCTACTAGTTCATCATCTGGATCGGTAATGCCTTCCTCATCCGCTATGTAGCATGATTTATCTTTGTTTTTATTGAATCTATACTTGTTCTGATATCCAAGGTTAGGCTTAAATGATCTTTTAACTCTTTCTTCAAATCTTGAATTTATTTCAGGGCATCTAGATGGAAAATGATCAATCTTATTACATGCAAAACATTTAAAAGGTGCTTTTCCTTCATACTTACTTCCTATCGGTCCTTTCGATACTCTTCTAGAAAATAGTGCTTCAAGTTGCTCAAACTCATCATCTTCTCTCTTCATATCTTCTAATTCCTTTGCATATAAATATTTCCAATCTTGCTTACCGATTGCAAATGTAGATGCATGAAAAGCAAGTTTAGCCTTCATATCTCTAGAAGGTCCAAATTTCTCAAGCTCAAAAGAAGATAGTTTCCCAACCAAAGTATACCTGTTGATAGATGTATTAGCCATTGTTCTCAACTCATTGATAACAGTAACCTTTATTTTATAAGCCAGTGGTAAGGCTCTCAGGACTTTAGAAATAATTTCATCTTCGCTCAGAGTTCCACCACAACATTGAATTCCCATAACAATCTCATTTACCCTTTCCATGAATGTAGTAATCCTTTCATCTTCTTCCATCTTCAGGTTTTCATATCTCACTCGGTAACCATCAAGTTTAGCAATCTTCACTATAGGGTCCCCTTCATTTAGAGTCTGCAACTTATCCCATATAGCCTTTCCAGATAATTTGTCAGTTAATCCCATTATTTGTTGATCAGAAAGTGTACACAAGAGGGCTTCTCTTGCTCTACAATCATTATCAAGCTCCTTATCTAGGTTTGTCAGAGAAGGATTGACAGATCCTACATTAAAGGGTGTGACACCATTCTATGTGATCTCCCAAATCTCCTTGCCAAGACATCTTAGATGAGTCTCCATCTGAATCTTCCATACTATGTAATGTGTTCCTTCAAGCCTCAGTATATCCCTTCGAAAGATAGCTCCAGAAGAACTGGATGAACTTGAATTGTTAGTCACCATAGGATCTTCCTCAAGCGGTAAAGCTTTCTACAGAGAGGACCAAAGCTTTGATACCAATTGTTAGACAATTCAGATAACCAGAAGACAACTAAGAGGGGGGCAGGGGGGGGGGGCGGGGGGGGTGAATCAGTTGTCATAGATTACTAGAAGCATTAATAATTTAAACTTTAATACCGGAACCCAAAACAATAATATCGGAATAGCAATTAATCCAATTAAGCATAAAACATAATAACATAATTAAAGCCTTCCACACAACACCAAGATTTGTATGTGGAAAACTTGGTAAAGGGAAAAACCCATGGTGGGAAGCCTACCCACAGTCAGATAATACTTCTGTAGTAAGTATGTGAATTAAAATGGAGGGGCCTGCACTTGTAGGAAGGCCAATAGGCTAGAGAACACTTCTCATCACAAAAGTATCCTCACTAACTACATATAAATCTAGACTACAATATGGAGAAGTGTTGAATTGCAAAAGATAACATCTCCTATGCCTGAGTACAGTTCCGGTTAAGCTCAATACCGGAGGAATAAATCCTCTTACACAAACCCAATTCGATCTCCAATGATTGACCAACTCCTCTGCCTAAATGATATTACATTATTCTCACATTATATTCCTTGACCATGACCTTTTACATTAACCATGATGATCTACAATGAGATCTTACATCTTATTTATACAAACCCTTGAGCATAAACAATCAGGTCAGCCACCAGACAATAAACCAATTACATAATTACAAACCATGTTGACCTTAGACCAAAACAAATAATAACATATCATAAGACATCTCGGAAATACAATAATAGGTCCTATCCACACATTACATTAATGTCGGTCTATAACCTAGATCAATCGGAACCAAGTATAGGTCCACACACTTCAGTAATGATCTCTAAATGCCAAGTCTTGAACATGATCACCAACAACATCCTGAAAGTCCATCATAAGATGCACCAACACCACTTATGCAATTCATGAAAGATCTCCACCAAAAGCTCTGTTGATGAAACCCTCCCTGGAACCATAAATCAATCTTCTAAGCAAGCAGGATAGCATCCAAACATCAGACCAAAACCAACTGATCAAATATGAGTATTAGTATCACTAACAAGCCAATTCCATCACTAGATTATACCAGAGCCTACCGGATCATACCGAATCCAAGTTAACTAGAAATCACTTATCCTATCGGGACAAGAAGGGTACTGGTAAAGAATCCAAACAGCTAGTGTTGACATCAATGATAAAACATCAATGCAACACACACTCAATTCCACCAAATGGCCAACACTATGTTGCCTTGGAAGGTCTGATTATCAAGTTTTGGTTATGAAATTTGTGAAGAAGAATGTGTAATGTATGCAGATGAACTTCTTATGTTTCAGGTAGACTTTACTAAAGATAAGTTTGGAACTTATGAAGAACTTTTTGATTTAGATGTTGTTGAACAGGTGGCTCTAGAAATACCTTCCTCTAGCAAGAAGAAAAACAAAAAATCAATTGAGACTCTTGCTCTAGTCACTAAAAAGAGAAAGTCAGTAAGAAAAGATAAGGCCAAAATTATAAGCATTGATAATGTTGAGGATATTGAGGTTGATGTTAAGAAGAAAAAGATAGTTGTACTGGAAGAAGTTGTGCAAAAGAAACCTTCTAGTTCTTCTGATGAAAATCCTTTTGAGGTTGATAAAATTTTGAAAGTTCTTGAGGAACAAGATGGAATCAAGAAAATTGTAGATGCATGCTTGTTGCAACCATCGTATGATCAAGACAAAATTGAAGAAGCTTTGATTATTTATTTTCTTTGGAACTATATCGGTCTTGGTTCACTCAAGAATCTACTCCTAGAAGAACTAATAAACTATTGAGTGATAAAAGAGCCCTTAAAGCCTATGAGAAAGATAAACCAAATATTGAAGATGAAGATTGGAGAGCGATGAGCAGAAAGTGTGTTGCTATACAAAAGAAGTTGACTACATGTATTTAGGATATGAGGAAGTGCATGAGTGCAATTGCTAATATCTACAAGTATTACATTTGGTGGCCTACTGCCACAACCAGTCATAAAGAAATGATTGACTCCCTTGAATCTAAGGTGAACAATTTAGCCTGGTCCTATTATGCCTTGCATATTCACCCCATCATTTTCTTTGACATGAAAATGTCGATCCCCCTTTTTTCCATCTTTTGTTTTTCTTTCTTTTTGCTTTGCCTTTGTGTTTTTATTTTGAACACCACAGAACACCGGAACCTCAAGGTTCCAAGGTGCTCTTTTGTTTTGTTCTTTTGTCTGTTTCAGAACCCTAAAACCCCAGAGTTCTGAAATGGTCTCTTTGTCCTTTCTGTTTTGTTTTTCCACTTCGGAACCTCAGAATCCCGAAGTTCTGAAGTCCCCATTTTGCCATTTTATCACAAGACCCCAGAACCCTGAAGTTCTGAAGTGTTCTTTGTCCCTTTTCTCTTTTGTTCTTTTTGTCAAGACCCCAAAACTTTGGAACCCCAAAGTACCAAAGTCTTCTTTTGTCATTTGGTTCAAGACCCCTAAACCTCAGAACCCTGAAGTTCTGAAGTCTTGTTGTTTTTGTTTTGTTGAAGCCTTAGAGTCCCATAATTTCAGAATCTCGAGTTCTTCGTGTTTTTTTGTGTTTAGTTTTGGAATTTTGGAATCCCAAAATCCTGAGCTCTTTTTGTGTTCCACCCCAAAAATCCGGAACCCTGGAGTCCCAAGGTGTGTTTTCAATGTTTTGTTTAGAGCAGTTTTGAGGTTCTCTTTGTTTTGTCTCAGGACTCCGGAACCCCAAAATACCGAAGTCATGTTTAGTGAAGTTGTATGGTCTCCAAGGGGGGGGGGGTATAAATAGGGCATGGTAAGTGATTTTTATTCATTTGTGCATTCCCTTGTTGTGAAATTGGATCTCTTCATTTGCACTTTTTGTCTCTCCACTTGTTCATTTTTTCCACCTCACTGCCCTTTCCAAGTTGGTTTCCGATGTTTTGTTTCTTGTTTCCTTCTCATTTTTTAAACTAGAGTTAGATTATATTTCTTTCATGTTTTCAATAAATCTAGCCATTTCATTTTTCTACCTCGTGGAACCCTAGTTTCCACATTTTAGGATTTCAAAACCCTGAAATCTCGAAGTGCCCAGGTTTGCTCGATCTACCTTCACTGGAACTTCGGAACTCTGAAGTTCTGACATGAGTGTTCGAAAAGATTTTTACCCATCCAAGGATTCTGGAACTCTGGAATCCCAAATCCTTGAGCCTAATTTTAAGTTCGGTCTTTTCCACATCGGAACTCCGGAGTTCCAAAGTTCCTTCCTTGAGAAGTTTACCTTGTTTTGGAATTCTGGAACCTCAAAATTCTAGGGTTTGTGTTTTAAGCTATGTTACCCCACCTTAGAACCCCAAAGTTCCAAAATAAGCCTTTTGAGCCTCATGGTCAAACTCAGAACCTCGGAGTTCCGGAGTTAGTTGTTTTCTGACATTTCTTAACACAGGACCCCAGAACCCCAGAATCTCAAGATTGGCTATTTTGAAGGGGTTTTATACCCTCGAACCCCAAAGTTCTAGAGTATGGAGTGATTTTGTAATATTAAATGATAGATAATTATGGATATTTTCTTGTAGGATAAAGTAGATTGATGGATCGATCCCCAAGCACATAGAACTTGAAGATATTAAGACTCAGCGACAACCTAAACCTCATGCCGTAGAAGCCCCATACAAGAGAATCAAAATATTGGGCTTGGTAGAGGCATCTATTTTACCTCAAGCAATGCAGTCACCTGAGCTTATCATGACAATTGTAAAATATTATCAACAAGAAATGAGGCAATGTGTAGATGCCAATGGAAACATAATCGTGGATCTTTCCCTAGATATGAAAGGTATGACTTTTGGGATACCAGTAAAGGAGAAGGTATTATTGACAATTGCTTCCCTATTTATAAAGAATACTTCTAATTAAAAAAGGCATATTAATGAGTCATGGCTACCAAAGGCAAGAAAAATAGGTCTCAAAGCTACATATATTTTAAGGGCAGATTTTCAAGAACCCCAAAGAGATCTTATTATTATGCCGAGCTGAGCCTTTGGAAAGGCAGACTGTAAACATTTTCACACATGGATGTTCCACTATATTGTTAGGACTTTCATTAATGAAGTTTAAGTATTGTCATTAATGTCAATTGTAACCGATAATGGAGTTGTTTTGCAACTAGTAGTTGAGCAAGTGAAGGAAATCAGTATTACTATTGAAGCAGTGAGATCAACCGGTAACCCTACCTATTGATATGCCAAACCCTAACTGATGGAGCTTGGTGAATCGGTTATGTTGATCTATGATCAAATGGTGATCAGAGATGATTATGCCACATATGCATGGTGCACGCGATGAGATAACAGTTTTATCTTGGGAATGAGCGAGTACATTGCATGAAGTTGGAACTGCGTGATGAGTTACATGATTCAATGAGAGGTGATCAAGGAGCGGTCAAGGTTGTCCTGTACAATGTGATGATGATTGTTATGTAATCTAATGGTCATGTTTGAACCGATTTGTTTGTAATCTCTATGATATCTTAGGTTTGTGATGTGTTACTGACATATTGTTTTGCTTATAAGGTCAATGAGTTGTTTTGTTGTAGTATTGGCAATTTTGGTTAAGTGTTAGTGTGATTGATTGCCAAACCAGAAGGAGTATCTGCAGAATGTTTTAAGGCAGATAGGAGGATGAAAAGGATATGATCAAGAAGAGTAGTGCTATTTACCAGATCAACAAAAACCCTGTTGTTCTCTAACAATTACAACAGTTAAATCCTTTAACTGGGAAAGATTTAATAGATTTAGTGCTTTCGAAATCCTCTAACTAGGTGATCCATTAGCTTGGATTTAAAATTCTCTATCGAGGTTACTCCTAACATGGTATTTCTTTTAACAGGGCATTGTAGTCAATCCCTTAACCAGGTGGTCCTTAACCAGATCTGTTCCTAACAGGACATTTTTGTAAAGCTTCTAACAAGGCTTGGCTCCTAACAGGGCGAACTTAAAAAGAGTTCATAATACATGTGGGTATTCATCCCCACCATGGTTTTTCCCATTTGGGTTTCCACATGAAAAATCATTGTGTCAAGTGTTGAATGGTTTTTGTGGTTATGTTTTGATATGGTTAATTTTCTTAACTGATAAATACACTTAGATATGTTAAGATGATTGGAAGTGATTTGAATAATTCTTTTACTAATGTTATTAAATTATTTTGATGTTTTGGTTAAATGGTTTGAGACTATTAGATATGTTATACTGTTATCTTGTTATGCTAGTCAAATGGTAAACTTGACAGTTTAGTTGCAGTTGTAGTTCAGTGTTTGAACCAGTTAGTTCAGTGATTGATTTATGAGTTGGGTTTTGAGTTTGGTGAAAGTTTAGTTTTTTTTTCATCTACGGATTCACCCCCCCTCTCAGTAGTTGTCTAGATCCTTATTGATTCATCATATCATCAATTGGTATCAGAGCTTTTCAGGTCCTCTAGTGTCTAAGCCTAACAACTTGAGGTAAAGATCTAGAAGAATATGATGAAGAAAGAAGGTCCAAAGTTCAATAGGAAAAACTAAAAAAATTGGAGTGATAGGATGAAGATCTATATCAAGAGTCTAGGAAGTCAATATTGGGAACATGTTGTTACCAAATATACCTTGCCTAATGCAATTCTGTTAGATGATCAAAAGAAGGAGCAACCAAAGAATAATCAAGCATTGGAGGCCATTGTTAGTTCCTTATCTGATTCAGAGTATGTTGAAGTCCATGATTTGGAGACTGCTTATGATGCGTGGAAGAAACTTGAGGATATCTATAACGGTGATTAGCATGTGAAGATTGCCAAAGAAGGGAGTCTAAGAGTTAAATTTGATGACATGCGAATGGTTGAAGGTGAGAATATTCAACAGTATGGTCAGAGGATCAAGGAGATAGTCAGTGAGATCAAAAGTGTTGGTGGTAAAGTGGAGGATACCATAATGGTTAGCAAGGTGTTGAGAACCCTTCTACTGGTCTATGCTATCCGAGTTGCAGCCATTTAGGAACTCAAGTCTATTGATAAAACAAAGGTAACTCTTGGCTCCATCATTGGTAAACTAATTGCATTTCAATTAAATGGTTATGATGGTAGTGCTCAGAAATCAAAATCTGTATTTAGAGCTTTAGTTTCTAATCCACCGGTGAGGAAAATCAGAGAAGCCAATCATAGTTAGAGTCTAAATCCAGTGGAGAAGTTGATGATGAAGATAGTTTGATTGAGCTTGAAGCATTGTTGGCCAAACAGTTACCCAGAGTTACTAGTAAGTACATAGGTAAATTACCTTTGAAGTATTTTGCATGTAACCGGATTGGACATATTGCAGTTGACTATCCTAATGGAGACAATGAGCATAAATGGGAAAAGTATAATAAGTACAAAGGCAAAGGCAAAAGAGATTTCCTCATTGTAGTTGATTGTGGAATCACTGACGAGGAATCTGAGGGAGATGAAAATGAAGACATTGTTTTTGTTGCCGTTAAAGAGGAGACATCAGATCAAAAGGCATTATTTTCTCGCATGGATAGTTCTGATGATTGGATTATAAACAATGGTTGTTCACACCACATGACCGATCATCAAAGTAAGTTTCTTACTATGAAGGAATTTGATGGAGGTGTTGTGAGATTTGGAAATGACTCACTCTGCATGGTAAAAGGAAAGGAAACGAGTGCAGATGATGTCTACTGTGTTGAAGGATTGAAACACAATCTTTTGAGTGTTGCTCAACTCAATGACAGAGGTTATCCATTGGAATTCAAGAATGGAATGTGCAAAATCTATGGGAGAAAAGGTAAACTGATTGCAACTGGCAAGTAGACAAAAGGTAACCTATTTAACCTAAATCTTAAAGTCAACAACTGTTTAATTGCTAAAGTAGATGATAGTTGGCTTTGGCATCAGATATTTTGTCATATAAATTTTGATAATATTGTCAAAGTCAGTAAGTCCAAGTCGGTAAGAGGTTTGCCTCAGTTGGACAAACTGGTGAATGCTTTGTGTAAGGAATGTCAGTTAGGGAAGATGACATCCTCAACATTTAAGAGCAAATCTTTCTTAGCAGAACATTTGCTAGATTTGGTTCATACAGACCTCTGTGGAACAATAAGGACTAGAAGTATTCAAGGTGATTAGTATTTTATGATCTTCACTGATGATTGATCAAGAATTATGTGGGTCACATTCTTGAAGGACAAAACATAAGCCTTTAAAAATTTTAAGGCATTCAGGGCCTTAGCTGAAAAGGAAAGTGGCAAGAAGATAAAGTGCTTAAGAACTGATCAAGGTGGTGAATTTACTTCAAAGGAATTCACTAGATACTATGAAGGTAATGGAATTAAGAGGCAACTTTCTACACCTAGGACACCACAAAAAAATGGTATTATAGAGAGGAACAATCGGTCAATTGTTGAAGCTGCTAGAACTATGTTGATACAATGAGGCATTGCTAAAAAATTCTGGAGAGAAGCTATTAGCACAACTATCTACACAATGAACCAGATATTGGTGAAAAGAGGTAAGGATAAAACTACTTATGAATACAGGTATGGCAGATCACCTAATGTCAATTATTTTAATATTTTTGGCAGTAAATGTTTTATCAAGAGAGGTGACTATGCTGGTAAGTTTGATGCTAAGAGTGATGAAGGCATATTTCTTGGTTACTGCACCAAGAGAAAAGCCTACAAATGTTACAACAACCGGACAAAATAGATCATTGAAAGTGATGATGATCGAGTGGATGAGTGTCCTGAAGATACATGAGAAACTAGTGAGGAGAAGAAGGAAGATGAACCTTACATTCTAATTTTGGAGCCATAACTGGTGAAGCCAGAATTTGTTGAAATGAATGTTGTAGTAACAGTTCAACTGGAATGGGTAGATTCTGTAGAAGATGAAGATAGTGAGGAAGATGAACCTAAAGATATTGATCATGTTATTCCAAGGTATGTTAGACTCAATCATAATCCTGATTAGATTTTTGGAGATAAAGATGCTGGAGTGTTAACCAGAAGAAGAATTAGAGAGAGTTCTTGTATGAACTCCACTATTGAGCCTAGAATAACAAAGGAAGTCTTTGGAGATGATCATTGGATTAAAGCTATGGAAGAAGAGCTTGACTAGATTGAGAAGAACATTACATGGACCCTAGTACCCAGACCGGTGAAAAAAAATGTAATAGGTACTAAGTGGGTATTCATAAATAAACTGAATGAAGATGGAGTAACAGTCAGAAATAAAGGCAGATTGGTATGCAAAGGTTATGCATAGGAAGAAGGAGAATACTATGGTTAGACATTTGCACCAGTTGCTAGATTGGAAGGTGTTAGGACTTTACTTGCATTTGCAGAATATAAGGGATTCAAAGTATATTAGATGGATGTGAAGTCAACATTTCTAAATGGAATACTGGAATAGGAAGTCTACATTGAGCAACCAGATGGTTATGCTTCGACTTATGCAAAGGATATGGTGTGTAAACTACACAAGGCACTATAAGGTTTGAAGCAAGCACCAAGAGCATGGAATGAAAGACTAAATTCACACTTAGTGAAGATAGGTTTTTCAGAGAACCATTGAACACATCATTATATATCTCAAAACTGAAGGAGATAAGATACTAGTTAGTGAAGTATTTGTGGATGATATTATTTTTGGAGGCAATGATGACATGAGTGATAACTTTGCAAATGAGATGAAAAGTGAATTTGAGATGTCTCTGGTAGGAGAGATAAAATTCAACAGATGAAGAACGGTATTTTTATCACATAGTCCAAATATGTGAAAGAGGTATTGAAGACATTTGGAATGGGAGACTATAAACCAGTTTGGACACCAATGGTTATAGGCTATAAATTGTCTAAGGAGGATGATTCTGCATCCGTTGATGAAAAGGAGTATAGGTCTATGATAGGGAAACTATATTATGTTGTTCACAAGAGACCATATATTTCTCATGCAGTTGGATTAGTTGCCAGATTTTAGAAGAACCCAAAGGAGACACACATGATTGCAACTAAAAGGATATTTAAATATTTGAAAGGTACTATTGATTATGGATTATGGTATCCATATGAAGGTAGCTTTGATTTGAAAGTCTATACAGATGTAGACTGGGCAGGAAATGTTGATGACAAAAAGAGAACAACAAGAGGTGCATTCTTTCTTGGAGGAAGGATTGTATCTTGGAGCAACAAGAAGTAGAGTTGTACATCACAGTCCATTGCTGAAGCTGAATATGTTGCAACATATATGAATTGTACCCAGGCAATCTGGAAGGATTCAAGCTGAAAATCACATAACTAGTAAGGATTTTAGGTGATAACACCAGTGCAATAAATATTTCAAAGAACCCGGTGTTGCATGCAAGAACCAAGAATATTGAGTTGAAATATCATTTCTTGAGAGAGAAAGTGCAAAGTAAAGATGTGTTACTGGAGCATGTATCTACTAAGGAACAACTAGTGGATATATTTACTAAACCTCTACCTAAGACTACTTTTGAGTACATTAGAAGTCAGCTAGGGGTTGTGCCCCTACATGAGGCCAGTTGAACAAATTTTGAAGACATCAGTCCTGAAGCTTATTGAAGATCTTGTAGAAGGATTGGTGTAGAGTGGAGCTACTCCACAGGGGGAGCAACTTGTTGCAAAATGGTGAACTATGACACTGCATGTTTTAATTTCACTTTGGCAATGTTGTCAAAGGGGGAGAATAACTATATGATTAAGGGGGAGAAGAACTATATGATTATGGGGAGAAGAACTGTATGATTGATAGGGAGAAGAACTATAACCAGTTACCAGCTGAAGACATGGAGACTTAGTTGGAGAGTATATGGTAAAATGTAAACCAGGATTCCTATACCTGTGTATGTGCATTACTCTCAATCATCACAATCAAGGGTATTGATATTTGTATTGCCATCAATTCCAAAGGGGGAGATTGTTGGCATTTGCATGAAGATTGCATTAGTGAAGTTTAAGTGTTGTCATTGATGTCTGTAACCGGTAATGGAGTTGTTTTGCAACCGGTAGTTGATAAAGTGAAGGAAACTGGTATTACTATTGAAGTAGTGAGATCGACTGGTAACCCTAATTGTTGATATACCAAACCCTAATTGATGGATTCTGGTGAATCGGTTGTGTTGATCTATGATCAAATGGTGATCAGAGATGATTATGTCATGTATGCATGGTGCACATGATGAGTTTCAAGTGGTTTTTGTGCGATGAGATAACGGTTTTATCTTGGGAATGAGTGAGTACATTATATGAAGTTGGAACCACGTGATTAGTTATAGGATTCAATGAGCGGTGATCAAGTAGCGGTCGAGGTTGTCTTACACAATGTGCTGATGATTACTATTTAATCTAACGGTCAAGTTTGAACCGATTTGTTTGTAATCTCTATGAGATCTTAGTTATGTGATATGTTAGGTCGATGAGTTGTTTTGTTGTAGTGTTGGCAATTTTGGTTAAGTGTTAGTGTGATTGATTGCCGAACTAGAAGGAGTATCTGCAAAATGTTTTAAGGTAGATAGGAGCATGAAAAGGATTTGACCAAGAAGAGTAGTTCTATTTACCAGATCAACAAAAACCTTGTTGTTCTCTAACAATTACAACAGTTAAATCCCTTAACCAGGTAAGCTTTAACATGCTTAGTGCTTTCTAAATCCTCTAACTAGGTTATCCATTAGCTTGGATTTCAATTCCTCTATCTAGGTTACTCCTAAAAGGGTATTACTTTTAATAGGGCATTGTATTCAATCCCTTAACCAGGTGGTCCTTAACCGGATCTATTCCTAACAGGACATTTTTGTAAAGCTTCTAACAGGGCCTGGCTCCTAACAGGATGAACTTCAAAAGAGTTCATAATACTTGTGGGTATTCATCCCCTCCGTGGTTTTTCCCATTTGGGTTTCCACATCAAAAATCATTATGTCAAGTGGTGAATGGTTTTTGTGGTTATGTTTTGATATGGTTAATTTGCTTAACTGATAAATCCACTTAGATATGTTTTTGATTAAGTAAAAATAGGTTTAAGGGACCCAAAACCCGATTACATTCAAAAGATCTACAAGAAGGAAACAAAACAAGATAGCTGCAAAAGACCAGCAAAAAAACTAGTAGCAGAGAAAGGAACATCAAGAGGCCAGGAAGAAATTGGCCCCAAGCCCAGCATTACAAGTTAATTAAAAACTCTTCATAGTTTCCTCAACATTCTGTACCAAGAGCATCATCGCCTTGGCCACTTCCCTCAGGTCGTTGTTTTCCTGTCCAAGTTAACTCTCTTTCATTTTGGTGTCCTTCCCAATAGTGGTCTGCCTAGTTCTGCGCCTAGGGTTCTAGTGGGTGGGGCTGGAAGTTGGAGCATCTTCTATAATTACCATGTTCTTATCCTGATTTTTCCTTTCCAAATGATCCACCAATGCGTTCATATTCTGGGAAGAAACTTTAAGGACCTGGAGGCTGTGGTTCATAAGGCTTTTCAAAGCCTTCTCATTATGGGCGATCCAAGTGTTGGCGTTGTCTTTGTCCTCCTCCACCTGCTCTTTCGGAGATCTAATAACATCCTCCACATGTTTCAGGTCCCCTTTGATCAGATCTTTCTCCAACCAGTCCTCCATCTCCATTTCCTCCTCAGCTTCACTATTTTTCGTATCCTCATTCTATTTCCCAGAGTCAGACATCTTAATCAACTTATTAATCTTATCTTCTAGCTCCCTTTGCTTACCCTATATACTGGTGATGTTTTTGACAACCCATTTCTAGAAATTGAAGAATTCAAGAGTGCAGTTGCGGGCGATGTCCAAGATGGTGTTCGCAGAGTCCTTGCCCTGTTCAATCTCCTTAGAGTTAGGGTTATACTCCTTAGGATTCAGAGCATCACTCTCTCTTTCCGAACCCTTAGGGTTAGAGTGAGGGTTTTTAGAATTACCCCCTTCCTCCCCATCACCATAGATCTCATCCTTATTTTGCTCCATTTCAATATCAGTGTCCTTATCCTTTTCCTCTTCTTCATCACAATGCACCTCCTTTTCCTCATGCTCTATTTCAACTTTCCTTTTTTTGTGGGTAGGGGTGCTGGGTTGATCCCCATTTGAGTCAGAGTCTCTGCAACTCTCAGATATATGAGCATTAATGATCAAAGGATCATCCTTGGTTGCCCTAGCCTTATCCTTAAGATGTTCATATATAAGCAGAATGAGCCCTTGGTGGGCTAAAGGGTAAGAATTAGGCTTTTTAGCATGGTCAGCAAGGCTCTCATTTAGAGAGGATGCTAAATAGAAGGGTAGGGATATTTTAGTCCCATGATGGAAATGGTTCAGGATAGTGAAATGATAGTTATAAATTTTTGTAAATCTGCCATCCACAGTCAAATACTCCATTAAATCCCTAAGAAATTTTTGCCAGAAAGGCTTTACCTGTTGGGGAGTGTTGTAGGAGATGTTGTCCTTCTTTGCAAGCTTGCCCTTCTCATCCTCTAACTTTGGGAAGTTTTTGAAAGCTTCAGCTGCATACTTCCGATCCCTGTAGAATTTAGTCCCCTCCATCTTGAGCCCCATGACCTCTGCAATCATGTTTTCATCGATTTGCCAAATATCCCCAAACAGGGTGACTCTATTGTTACTCCATCTTTTAGCAAAACCGTAAGACACAAAATTTCTGCTTCCATGAAGCTTTTCCATATAGTTAGTGAAGCTGTGTCTGTGGAGCCTTCTCCAGACCTTTCGTTCACTCTTCCAATTCTCACATCGTGGAGGCTCGTTTCTGTTTAGGTTACCACCCATTCTGAGCTCCAAGTAAAGATACCCACTGCTGCAGTTCTCAATCCGTAGATAAAACTCTGAAAACTTGTTATTTCTGGACTTCCCGTGTAAGGGCTCTTTCATAGTTTTGAAATTCCTGCTTATGGCCGCACAAACCCAGCTATTATTGCTATAATCTTTTGCACACATATGATCTTGGATATGATGCCAAAAAACACTCATAATCTAATAGTTAATCTGCCCCCAAAATCTATCTTTGGAAATCGTTCCCTAGAAATTAATCATGAGATTAACTTGACCCATTGATGTGATCAAAGTATAATTGTTGTTTAACCTCCCTTTTGATGTGAGTTTCTCCAATGTATTTGACATCCTTCTCCAAATTGACCCCTTCATTGGCTAGGATATCCACAACCTTATTGCCCTCTCTAAAGGTATGAGTTATACTAATGCTAACATAGTTATTTAGAATATATTTAGCATTTTTAATTAAATTGGTAATATTCCAGGAAACAGAACTTGTACCTTTGAGGGCTTGTATGATGTTTGAAGAGTTCCCTTTGAGCCAAATTTTTTTGAATTTGAATTCCTGAGCTAGCTGGAGGCTCTTAAGCATTGCCAGAGCTTCAGCCACATGGTTATTTTGGACCCCAAAAGGAGAAGCAAAAGAAGCAATGCAAATTCTTTGAGCATTTCTAATAACTCCTCCTCGACTAACCTTTCCAGGGTTCCCTTTAGCAGCCCCATCAAAATTAACCTTTATCCAGTCATATTCAGGAAATCGCCAGACAATGTTATCTCTCTTATTCTTATTTTCTGATCTGTAGACCTTATGCATTAGGTTCCATTCAATGAGGATGTCTCTTTCATATCATTCATATCAGTAATAGACCATTGCTGATTATTCTTGTGAGGAATGTTGATGTTCTCCTGTATAGCCCTGTAGATTTTTTCAAAGACCACCTGAGTGTTACACTTAGTTTCCCTAAATATCCTATTATTTCTTTCTTTCCAAATGCCCCAACAAATCATGGGGAGGGTCAAAGACCAAAGGTTCTTGATGATTTGGCATTTGGTTGGAAAATTCCATTGCCATATAATATCCTTGATGCTCTTGTTCATGACCCAATTAACTTTCCATTTTTCCCACATTTTACACCAAATATCCCAGGTAAAGGAGCAGTGAAAAAAGAGATGATCAACTGATGCCCCCTCCTTCTGGCATAGCTCACATCTATTAGGGAATTTGAAACCTCTTCGGATTAAATTATCAAGAGTAAGGGTACTATTACGAGAAGCAAGACAAAAGAAAATGTTGACTTTAGGGATCAAAATGTTGTTCCAAACTTTACTCCAAATGGGATTGCTGGTTTGAGAAAAGGTGTTTTTATAGGCTGAGGCAACCATAAATTCACCTTTAGGATCACTTTTCCAAAGGAAAACATCATCATAGCCTTTGTTAGGGGAAAAGAACAACAAATCCTTCTGGAGGGAGGAAAATCTAGAATGAATGTCATCAAGCCTAACCCACTTGTCCTCCTTCCAGTAGTCACAAACCATAAGCCCAAACCTCCTTTTACACTCCTCAATAATTTGATTGTTGTTTTGGTCATAAAGAGCTTCATTCGTCATCCAGGGGTTTTCCCAAAACCTTATTCTGTCACCTTTTCCAAGGACCCATCCAGCCCCAGCTTTTGCCACTTTTATGGATTTGGTAATGCTATTCCAGATGAAGGATCCAGCAGGGATATCTTCAGAGTTAAGGACCCCTTGGATAGTCTAATTTTGAATGTATTTGTCAAACCAAATTTGATTCCAATCTTTCTTAGTATCACAGGCTCTCCATAATTGTTTAGCAAGAAGAGCTTTGTTAAAGGTTTTTAGAGCTTTAATTCCCAACCCCCCATTGTTCTTTGGTCTACACACTTTGTCCCAAGCAACCAAGGGTATTCTCTTTTTTTCTTCCACTCCTGACCATAAAAATCTCTTCTGGATTCTTTCCATTGCTTCAGCAAATTTAGCCGGGATACCAAACAGGCTGAGGGCATAAACAGGGAGATTTTAAAGAGTAGCTTGAAGGAGCTGTAGTTTCCAAGCCTAAGATAACATTAAGCCTTTCCATCCAGCAAGTCTTTTATTAAGTTTATCAATAAGCATATTCTAGAAGGAATTTGGGGGAGCTAACCCCAAGGGAAGACCTAGATAGGTGGAGGGGAGCATTTCCACTTTGTACACAATAATTTTAGCAATTTTCTATTGTCTTATGACCAAAGTATTCAGGAAGTACATAACCGATTTGTCCCAATTGACTTGCTGACCAGTAGCCAAAGCATAGGAGTTAAGAGCAGTTTTGAAGGCATCAGCCTCCTTGATCGAAGAGTATCCCATGAGGATAGTGTCATCAACAAACTATTGATGAGTGCAAAAAACATTAGCAGAGGAAGGCTGAAGACCTTTGATAGTTTTGCTTTGTTTCAAATTGTGAATCAATCTGCTCATACTTTTAGCCAATATGGTAAAAAGGATAGGAGATATGGGATCTCCTTGTCTGAGCCCTCTTGAAGTTTTAAAATTTTTTGTAGGAGATCCATTAATCAGAATAGAGAACATAGGAGTGGTGATCAACTCTCTGATTATTTTGGTTACCTTTTCATCAAAACCAAAAGCCCCCATGATTTTGAAGAGAACATCCCACTCCACTCTATCATAAGCCTTCGCCAAATCCAACTTTATCAAGAAACCTTCTTTTTAAGTAGCACTGAGGGAATGAATGTTCTCATGTACAAGAATAATTGAGTCCAGAATCTACCTACGAGGAACAAAACCTTTCTACTCCTCAGAGACGATGAAGGGAAGCAGTGCCAAAATTATAGTGGTCATAACTTTGGATATAATTTTGTAGAAAGAGTTACATAGGCTAATTGGCCTAAAATTTCTGATAGAGTCCACCCGAGAAACTTTGGGGATTAAGGCTATAAAAGTGGAGTTAAGTTCCTTAAGGATTCTTCTAGATCCAAATAATTCTTTGACCGCATTAATTGTGTCTTCCCCCACAATATGCCAGAATTATTGGAAGAAAAACATAGGGAAATCGTCAGGACCCAGAGCTTTATCCCCTTGAAATGAAAAGATAGCTTTTTTGATTTCTCTAGCAGATAGGATAGCAGTAAGGGCCTTATTCTGAATTGGGTTAATGACCTTAGGGATAATATTAACCAAATTGAGTTGGTGGGTCTGATCAATGTCCTTGTTACTAGTAAGAAGCTGATTGAAGAATCTGACAGCCTCATCCCTGATTTCATCCTTATTAAGTATAGTGCTATTTTCAACAATCAGTCTTGTGATTCTATTCGCTACCTTGTGTTTTAGAGAAGTCATATGGAAGAATTTATTATTTCTGTCCCCTGCCTTCAACCATATAGCCCTAGATCTCTGCCTCCAATAGATTTCTTCCCTAGAAATAATGTTGTGGATTTTGACAAGAACATCATCTTCCATGGCTTTGGAATACTTTTTGTAGCCTTCTTTCTGTATTGAATTTTGTATTTGGTCCAGTTCCTCCTTTAGTTTTTTCTTTGTATCAAAGATATCACCAAAGACCTTTTTGTTCCAAGTCTTAATGTTGGTTTTGATGTTTTTAAGTTTTTTGGCAACTTTATACATGGCAGTTCCATTAATATCAAGATTCCACTAGTTAGCAATAGATTTTTCAAGATTGGGGTGGGAGGTCCACATCTTTTCGAACCGAAAAGGGAATCTCTGATTATTCTTAAAATTCTCAGCAACAAAAGAGATGGGATAATGGTTTGACCCAATTCTATTAATAACAGAAAGGGAGCATCTATGAGAAAGAATCCAATCATTAGAAAGAAGGGATCTATCAAGTCTTACCTGGATGAGATCTTCACCATCCCTTCGGTTAGACCAAGTGTAGGAAGCCCCATTCAGATCCATATCAATGAGAGCATTATCATTAATAAAGTCCATCAGGTCAGATCTACTGTCTGGTTGAGCTTGACTACCTCCAAATTTTTCAATGTCTTGCAGAAGAGTATTGAAATCTCCCATCACAACCTAGCTGTTCAGAGGCAAAGAATTTCTTTTATGCTAAATTTTATTCCAGAATTTGCTTTTAGCAGATTTGGAGTTAGGGGCATAGATATTAGTGATAACAAATTCCTTACCATCAAAGATTCTTTTAGCTTTTAGGGATAAAATATTGCCATCAACATCAATCATATCTCCAGAGGTTGTGCTTTTATTCCAGAATATAGCAACCCCTCCAGAGGCTCCATTCGAGCTACTGCCACAAGCCCCTCCATTTTTGAAAAACTTTAATTTCTCCACTTTCTCTTTACTCATTTTGGTTTCTTGAACTAGGATAATATCCGGATTTTGATTTTGAATGAGGTTCCTTAATATATCTTGTTTATTGAGACCATTTAGGCCTCTGATGTTCCAATATATAACCTTCATTTGGAAGCCTGAGGGAAGGATTCCTTGATAGTTCACTGCCTTCCATCAGCTATGTTTTGCTTACTCTTCTGGTCCCTATGCCATTTCATAGTTTTGTGTCCCAGTGGGGATCTTGAAGCCCCAAAATCAGCCTTGGATCTGGTTCTAGTTTTTACTCCATTAAGGCCTCCTACCTTCTTGGTTTTAATTTTCTTTCCATTTCCTGTTGTGTTTTCTTCTTGTTGTTCTGCTCTAGACTCATCTTACATATTTCTCCATAGGTCCTCTCTTTTCTGGGATGAGGTAGTCATATCAACTTCTATATTCTGGAATAAGGCATTTAAGTTTGCTTGCGGCGACCCAAACTTGTTACTCCTTCCCAGTTTTATTTCATGTTCTTGAAACTCCTCCTCTAAATAGTGTTCATCTTTTTTTGATATAGGTTCATGAGAAGCCTCGGGATGAGACTCAATGATATTCTCAATCTCACCATCTTCAAGTGTCTCTTCACTAATTTCATTCTCCTTCGCATGTGACTGCAGAGCCTCAAAGGTATTGCCTGTTTTAATCTCAAACTCCCTAGTTTCATTCTTTTTGTTTCCCTTCAAAGGGGGGTTCTTAGGAATGTCAGTGCTATCTGCTTCCAGGTGTTCAGATATATTCACCAAGTTTCCACTTTTTTCTTCTAACTTGTTGTAGTCTTCATTATTATTTTTTTCTTTCCATACCTGTTTGTGAATATTTGTCATCACAGGTTTTTTAGGGTTGTTGGGGCAAGTCTTAGCCCAGTGACCTACTTTTTTGCAAGAGAAGCAAACAAATGGGAGAGATTCAAATTCTATGGATTGTTCCCATAACCCAAGTTTGGAGTTTATGTCAATAGTGCTTGGGAGGTCCATATTCTATGATATGTTGACACAGATGTGCACATACACCAATCTCTTGCGAGCTACTATCATTGGGTCTATCGCAACAAGCTCCCCAAAGGAGTTAGCGATTCCTGAAAAAACATCCTCCACCTAGTATTCCAATGGCAGCCCAGGCAACCTAACCCACACCAGAGTAGATTCAAAGAAAGAATCATTGAGTTCCATGTTAGGAGACCATTTTCTAATAGAAAGAGAGGATTTGCCAAACATCCAGGGGCCACCACTTAAAGCAACTTCCATATCTTCCCCGCATGAGAAAGAAAAAACAAAAAAGCCTCTAGGCAAGGCAGAGACATCAACCTGTCCTTTCATTCTCCATTTTCTCTTAACAAAGGACCTAACATCCTCAATATTAGGTCGAGGTCCAATAAATTTTCCCACCAAAGAAAAAGACATTAAATTGATGCTATGATCAATAACTATATTAGTAATCTCAATCACAAGTTTACCTATTCTATTATCTGAAATATCCTTCACAAAGGGGAAAGACGATTTACTAGTCAGTTTACCAGATGCTTGTCTTGCAAAGAGACTATTCCAGGGTTTAGGTATTCGCCCCTCCTTGATATTTTTTGAGTCAAACTTCACCGCCTCGGGGCTTGAATCTTGAGAATCTTTTAAGTTTTGGGGATCGGGAGGAGGGTCCCATATTCATGGGTCCCTATCTTGCCTTCCATCCTCATCATCAGATGCTTGTCCTTGAGCTATAGTGGATTCAGAACCAGAGGATCTAGCATCATTGTTCCCTCCATTTCTTGATTTCAAATTTCTTGCTGCAAACGATGTTCCCTCCGCTGTTCCCATCCAAAAATTTCCACTTAGATATGTTAAGATGAATGGAAGTTCTTTAAATAATGTTTTTACTAATGTTAGTAAAGTATTTTGATATTTTGGTTAAATGGTTTGAGAGTTTCAGATTTGTTATAGTGTTATTTTATCATGCTAGTCAACTGGTAAACTTGACAGTTTAGTTGCAATTTGTAGTTCAGTGTTTGAACCAATTAGTTCAGTGATTGATTTATGTGTTGGGTTTTGAGTTTGGTGAAATTTAGTTTGTTTTCTATCTACTGATTCATCCCTCTCTCTCAGTAGTTGTTTGGATCCTTTTGATTCATCATATCATCATATATACTACAATTTTGATTGAAAAAGATTATTTTAACTGGCCACAGATCATTTATGATAATATTCATAATCAGATAATTACAGTTCAACAAACAAATAAGTTCTTTATGACTTCTTATGTAGTATGGGTGGTGGCTCGAGCTGGTAAATTCCCAAGATTGAAGACTAAGGGAAGGTTATGGGAGTATTACACTCAACTACCTATCTCTGAAGCCAAGCTACATTTGAAAAGAATAAATGATACATTTATTTATGCTGTAATAATAAAACTAATAGGAGATGTAGGATATAGGCTAACCATTGAAGCTATGCAAATTCTTAAGATATCGGGATGCTGGTTCTTGCAAAACCAATGATCTACTTACCTTCAGGTTAGTGTGTTGATAGGCAACCCATTCCTCCTATATTGCAGTAACAGAATAATCATTTTGGAGTATGCTAGACAATTGGCAGGTTTGCAAGCATTATTGACACTTAAGCACAAGGCTGGAATCACTATGCATATTTCTCTTGAGCACTATACATGTCCTAACATACAATTAGCTAAGGCGACCAAGCAGGAACTGCAAAATTTAAGTTTAAAAGAGTTTGATCATGCTCGCGAGTTTTATGATGCCTATGGTAAATTGAAGCAAATAATGCCAAAATAATATGAGGGACATAAGCCCACCTTGGAGGATTTTTGGGCCGACCTCCAAGATAGTTTTGAAGTAAGAGAGAAGGGATATTATAGGTTGTCAGTGCCCCAAATCAGGAAATTTCAAATTGAAACAAATATCCCTAAGGAGTTAATGGATGATGGTGAATTGCTTGATCCTACATTCAAGGAGAAGGGAATTTATCAAAGACCCCTTACTCCTATTAGATGGTCCAACCAAGAAGAATTGGATATTGAAATTATTATAGCAAAGGTTTTGGAAAGGATGAGACAATGGCTAAATTTAATGATCCGTCCTAGTGCTACGAAGGAGAAGAAAAAGGGGAAAGAAACTTATAACCCTCATACCAAAGTCCATAAAGAATATATAAGGAGACCAAGGATTGATTTAAGAAATAACACTTCCACTAATTTGGAAGAAAAAATAGTGCCAATTGACAATTGAGAGCTCAAGAGACAGTTGGATGCCAAGATGAAAGAGTCCCAATTTTTAAAAAATATTGTGGAACATGGGATCACTACAGGGTTACAAGCTATCCCATAGGCTTCTTTCACTCACATCATTCCTACTATTGGTCTTGTTCCAAGTGAGGGTGTCTCTCAAGTTGAGACAACTGAAACACAACCACCTCCTAGCTCTCAAACAAAGGAAGTTGAAGTACAACCTCCTCCCCCTTCTTCTACAAAAGAAGCTACATCTACTCTAGTGCCAACATACGAGACAGTCATCATCCATAATATTGAAATAGATTCAGATAAAGATGATGAGCCTATTGTAGTTGTAGCAAAGAGGAGGAAAATTGAAAATAAATCAAGAAAAGCACATGAAGGCTTTGTTGCAACTCATAAAGATAAGTAATTGGAGGGTGCGGAAGGACCAACTGTACATGTGCAACCTATGAAAATTCATGTATAGTTATGGGAGAAGGAGAAGATGAGGAGGAACATGATGTACAAGATGAGAGGATGGTCCTTACTCCTCAGGACCAATAAATTTTGCTTCAACAATTAGTAGGAGGTGAGAAAGGGCATGAAGATGAAATAGAAAGACCATTTGAAGAAGATGTTTTTGAGAAGTTAGAAGAAATATCAAAGAAAAAACAAGTCGATCGATCCCTTCAAACTAACCTTGCCCAACAAGTTGCTCAATTTCAGCAATGACCACCAATTCCTCAAGATCAGCAAGATCAACAAGACGATCAATAGGAGGAGCAATGAGGTGAATATTGTTAGGATTCCCAAAGATACTGAGAGGAGGGGGGTGAATCAGTATCTGACCGGTTAATGAATTTTCTGAACTTATTATATGAAAAGCATTCCAAAATTGTGTACCGGTAAACCAAAATTAATACAGTAAGTAAGACAACGACAACATGAAAGACACACCATAACAAAATATTTTTAACAAGGAAACCCTGTGTGGGAAAAAACTCAGTGGGATTTGTAACCCACAATATTCGCTTACTGGCCAATAAGAGAATATTACTATTACAATAGGGGTCTGCACATGCAGGAAGGCCAAGTGCCTAGAGCTCACTGCTCAGTTACAAAAGAAGTCTCACTGACTTACAAAAATGGATTATACAAATCCAATGTCATGTACTACTTCAGATCAGAATCTACTATGCCAGGTTCAGTACTGGTTTAAGCTCTGCAATAATCATAAACCCTTATCCAAAATTTGCCTTACAATTCACAGATTAGGTCTGCAATAATCTAACCATATCCACCTCTTCTTTAAATGATCTACAAGAGCTCATACTTATATGAGTCTTATTACAATCCATCATGTCGGCTTACAAAAACATTTTATAATTAATTACAAAATACAATTAAACGAAATTCTTGTCGGCCATGGTGCCGGTAATCAATCTTTTCAGTGTAGGTGAACTATATGCCGGTGCCTGCTGGTAACATATGATTGTAAGGTTGCCATCAATGACAAAACCTTCAATCACCTACAATTTCTCATTGGAGTGTGCATTTGCCAACAATCTCCCCCTTTGGCATTGATGGCAACACTCATGAGAAAAATAAAAAAGTGTCCAAAAATGTTGTCCAAAAAGAATTTGCCAAAATGTCTTATCAAAACCGTGTTATCAAAATGTGTGCTCCCCCTGAGCTGATGATGTCTTCCTTCTGATCATTTTTCTCATCTCCACTACTCCCCCTTTGGCGTCAATGACAAAGGTTGTCATTCACTATCAATGGAGTGTGGTTCCTGCCTAGATCCTTGTAATCGGTGGGTTACAATCTGATAGATGTCCGCCAATGCAAAATTTTGACTTTCATTGAACTTCTCGTTGTCCTTTATTGCGACATCTGTTCTCTGAATTGTACAGGTGAGTATGTGCATTTTCTCTTCCGGTGTCTTAAGTCCTAGAACCAGAGCCTCAGAAATTTATTTTCTCAAAGAAATGAGGTAATCCATTTTAGGGCCTAGTTTGCATTTTAAATCCTTCATTTTGTTGTTGTTCCCCAATTCCAATGTTTTCAACTCCAACATTTCCTACTGGTGGCTCTGTTGCCACATATGGCTTCTTAGTTTATTCCTTATCCACCACAATATTGACTTCTTGAGTGTTAATGTTCAATGTGTATAACACCTCAGAATTAGGATTTGTATCCTCATGTGGTGTATCCATACTCTCAGTTGTCAGTTGTGTGTCAACAGTTTCTATCGCTGGAGTATCAGAGAGAGGTGGGGGAAAGTTATTAGTTATCTTTAGGCTCAGAGGTCCACCTGCCTTACCTTTCCCCTTATCCTTCTCGTAGACTTTGATAGTCTTTGGTTTCTTAAGTTCTTCTTGTTTTTGTTTCTCTACAAAAAATATGTCCCACTTATCTGTTGTTTCCTCTAATATCTCATTTACTCTTCTTGCCAATAATGCTACATGCCAGTGTCCAGTTGAGAACACTGTCTATTAGCTTCACTGATTAGCTCATCAATTTCTTGAGTGGAGTTCACTGGGTGAACTGCAAGTAGTTTTTCTATTTTTATTTTCTTGTCTAACTCCACAATGGCTACCCTTCTAGCTTTTAGTCTTCTGTATAGATCATTGGGTATGTCATCTACAATCTCCATCAAAAATTTCTTATAAATGTCAAGATGTAAGATTACACTATTTTCTATGCTCTCCTTTTCATCATTGGATAATGTATTATACAACTTGCTGATATTTGTCAGTTTACCATATTTAGTGATCTCTTCCAAAAGTTTGTCAAAAGTAGGAATAACCTGTTTTTGTTTCCTCTTCTTTGGTGTCAATTTCTTAGCCAGAGGCCTAACTTCCTGTTGTTTTTGTCTTGTCTTTCTGGGTGTAGGTGAGGGTACTAGTGAGGGTTTTCTTTTTCTTTCTACCCTTTTGAATACAACCGGTATCTCACTGTTAGAAGAAGTTACAATCAATGAAAGATGTGCTTTCAGTTGAAGTTCTTCTAGTTCTCTTTCCTTAATACCAGTTTTCTTTAATACATCTTCTTTTATTGCTTTTGCTTGTCTTGTTCCCTTCCTCACTATCTGTTCAATTTTCTTAACTCTTTTCTAAGATTGAATGCCACTTTCAATTGTTTCAGCATTGCCAAACACTTTTTCTGTTGGTTCCTTAGGGGTTTCTAAGAGGAATTTTTCATAAGTTTCAATTATGTTGTCATTTGTCTCATATCCCATCTTGGTAACCCAAATAGTTCTAGGGACAACTGCCTCCATCCAGATTTCATCTTTCTTTATCACAAAGCATATCTCCTTTTGATACTTATCAACAATTGCTTGAGATAGCCTTATCTTCATTCTTTCTTTCAAGGTTTGAATATATTCATTTATATTTTTCTCTCTGTCATCTCCCATGTTGTTTAGTATGTCTAACAGTTGCTTTCCTACCGGTATATCAAAACCAAAGTCTTTCCTACTAATACCGGGTACTTCCTTGGTAATGTATAGCATTAAGCACACAAGCAAGTTACCAAATCCGAAAGTTCCCTTCTTATCACCTTTGATTTTCTTCAAGCTGTCTATCAGTTCATCTTTATGCCATTCACATACATCAATTATTGCATTGTCATTCACCATGTCATATGCACTTTTAATATATAAGCTAGAGATAGAGTTTAGTTTGTTTGCATTTGTAGCCTTATAACCAAGAATCATACTGACAAATCTAACATTGATCTCCTTCACATCATTGACTCTTAGGGATCTTTTTTTAAATGTTGCACCGGTTAAGGTCATCACAGTGTCATTTGGAACTTTCTTAGTTTTGTCAGGCCTGCTATCGGTGGAAGGTAAGCTTGTTACTTCCCTAACTACCTCTTTAGTGATCTTATGGATGGAATCCAACCAAAATAATTATCCATGGACTCTGCTCAGGACTATCCTTATCACATCTTTAGGAAAATAAGGGATACTAAGAATGTCCACAAAACCTAGGGTTTCCACTACCTTGTGTTCTAGTTTAACATTACCATTTTCATCATAAATTACAATCCTATACATGTTCATTATTTCTTCAGCTCCTAGTTCCTCAATATGACAATTTATATATATTATAGGATCCTCTGCATAAACTATTCCCTTAGATATTTTTGAAAATGCTCCCAGGGTATCATCTTTCTTTGCAATTTCAGGAATAAGTTTGAACACAGGTCTAGGGCGCTTGATAATTTCAATCACAGTAGGGTTTACAATAAATTCAGGTGCATATGAAGAAGCCATAGTTATAAATGCCTTAATCTACCTTTAGGATGAGTGCTTGAATGAACTGCTTCACTTTTTTCTAAGGATGTCTTCGCTCGGGATTTTCGCACTCTCTAGAGATTTGAATGCTCGGTGAATGAAAAAAGAGCCAAAACACTTTCTTTATAGTGTTATAACCTTCAACTGCCACATTTAATGCCTACTAGTTAAAAACTTAACTCATCTACCGGTAATGAAGTAATTCAACTTCTCACCATCAACAAAGGGTAAATTAGCATGTTTTCAATTTGTTGCCATACCCCCTAAGGATTTTCCTTCAGTTAGATGAAGAATCTCCTACTAGTGGAGTGATACTTTGTTTTGCCAGTGGAGGAGTATTCCCATCAACATTCTGATCTGACTTTCTGATCCATTGCTTTGAAAATTCTTGCTTTACCTCTTCAACTTTTTCTTTACCTTTCAAGTTGGGTCCTTTGTTATTTGTCGGTGATGTCTTACTTCTAGAAAATTTTGCAATATGTCCAATCTTGTTGCAAGCATAACAAGTCACATTGTTTTTTTGAATAGCTTTCCAATCCTATGCCGGTATGTGTTCTACATTGATTAGATAAGTGTCCAAATCTTCCACAAACATAACATCTTACATTCATTCTACAATTTTCTGAATCATGACCAACTTTGTTGCATTTAGAACATTGATCGGTGGGTGTATTAGTGTTCTGATAATTTCTAGATCTACACTGATTTTCTCTATGACCATACTTGTTACAGTTAAAGCATTTCCCATTAAATTTGTAAGCATTAGGTTGTCTTACCGATTTGTTGTGATCATGATTGTTTACAATACCAGAGCTTTCACCAATTTCAAAGCCAAGGCCATTTGTATCACCATTAGATTCTGATTCTTCAACATGTCATCAATTTCTTCTAAACTTTTCTTGAATTTCTCCTTGTGTTTATTTGCAGTAGCCAATTTATTTTCCAAGAAATCTTTCTGTCTCATGAGTTCAGTTTTGTCATGTTCTAAGTGAATTAGATCTATTTTTAGCATATCTTTCTCATGACTGAGTCTTAGATTTTCATTTGCAGGATCATTGATTCTTCTAGTCAAGTCATCTTCGTTCTTCTTCTGATTTTCAGTCTCTTTACAAAATCTTATAGTCATATCCTGCATCTCATTCTTCATTGTATTGTTTTCTTGTCTTAGTTTGTTCACCAGATCATTAAGAGTTTCCTTTTCATCATCATCATTCTATATCTTTTCACAAAGTTTGCTTCTTTTGTTTCTTGCAATAGTGAGATTCTCTTGAAGTCCTTGAATGATATCCTGTGCAGCCTTCAGATCATCTTCAAGTTTGATATTCTTCACTTTTTCTGCATCATAGTCTGAAAGAGTTGTTTCTAATTTCTTTCTCAAATTTTCCATCTCTACCGGTGTCAGAATCTTCCTCAAGTTGTTAGGCTTTTGAAAATAGAGGACCAATCTCTGATACCAATTGTTAGGATTCCCACAAAGATACTGAGAGGGGGGGTTGAATCAGTATCAGATTGGTTAATGAATTTTCTAAACTTATTATATGAAAAGCATTCCAAAACTGTGTATGGGTAAACCAAAATTAATACAGTAAGTAAGAACAACAACCACAACATGAAGAACACACCATAACACACTATTTTTAAGGAGGAAACCCAGTGTGGGAAAAACCTCGGTGGGATCTGTGACCCACAATATTTTCTTACTGGCTAATAAGAGAATATTACTGTTACAATAGGGGCTTGCATATGCAGGAAGGCCAAGTGGCTAGAGCTCACTGCTCAGTTACAAAAGAAGTCTCACCGAATTACAAAAATGGATTATACAAATCCAATGTCATGTACTGCTTTAGATCAACATCTGCTATGCCAGGTTCAGTACCGGTTTGAGCTCTGCAATAATCATAAACCCTTATCCAAAATCTACCTTACGATTTGCACATTAGGTCTGCAATAATCTAACCATATCCACTTCTTCTTAAAATGATCTACAAGATCTCATACTTATATGAGTCTTATTACAATCCACCATGTCGGCTTACAAAAAGATTTTATAATTAAATATAAAATACAACTAAACAAAATTCCTGTCGGCCATGGTGCCGATAATCAATCTTTTTGTTGCTGGTGAACTGTATGCCGGTGTAGAGTTTGTCGATGCCGGTGCCTGCCAGTAACATATGATTGTAAGATTTCCATCAATGAAAAAACCTTGAATCACCTACAATTTCTCATTAGAGTGTGCATTTGCCAACAAAGATAAACAATAGGAAGAGGAAGAATAGAATTTGGATGCTCATTGAATCATTATGGAAGTAATAGTGCAAGGGGAGGAGCAATATGACTCTATGCCTCAATGGTTAAACTTTACTTTCAAGAAGAAGTCGAAGGTCATTCTCCCTAATATATCTTTACATGAGGCAACTACTGAATCTCCAAGGAGAGTGAAGAGACCAAGAACAATCCATCATTTCTCAAGGATGGATTCAAGAGATGTCATTGCTGATATAGCAGCACTAGTGTAGGATGTCGAAGGCTCCTCTCAAGCTACCCCAAGATATCAAGTGTCTATGGTAAATCTGGGTAAACAAAGCAAGTGGGGAGAGATGACTACATTAGTTGTGGCAATATCTACTATGCAATCAAGGATGGAGAAGGAATACAAGACCAAGGCAGAGGTTAAGGCACAATTGAGGCTGTACAAATAGTTAATCAGAGAAATAGCCAAGCCTCTTGAATTCCAAAATCGATGACGCTTTACCATCTACTTCATCTCTTCCATAGGGTGACATAAAAGCATTGTATGAAATGAGAAAGGTAGCCAAAACAATTAAGACTTGGGAAAGAGAATAAATGGATAAAGTTAGAATGTTCTTACAGGGCACATTGCAAGTGGTCATAAGAGCTTATGATAATGAAAGGGCTCTTGTTTCATGTTCCAATCAATGGGAACAATAGATCTCTCATCTCTCCCAATTACAAAAGATGATCAAAAAAATTCAAAGATTGGGAGAAGAAATCATCACAAAGGAAGATTTGTTAGGAGGGGAAAGTTTTGATAACTTACAATCATATAGATATTACAAATTTAAAAATAGAAATAATGGGGCAGTGTCGTGATAAGGTGCTTAAAGAGAAACCTCCACTTCTTAAGACACTTGATCAATGTGAGCAGCTCATAGTTAAGTTGTTGGGAAAGTACGGTTATAGTCTTAAGTAGACAAGAGTACTACATCAAGAGACCATACTTAGCATATGTGATTCATACATTGTTGACCATTTTGCAGGCACCATGAAATTTACTGTGGAAACCATGAAAAGGTACATGCATGTGGTGTTCCAATGTCAGGGTGCAAATCCAATAATGGATGATATGGTTAGTAGGTAGTAAAATGCAAAAGAGATACTTAGAGTATCCAAGTTCCAAATTCTCTATATTGCTGACCCACCGACTGATTCCATGGAATGTCTCATCGCCAACTACCACAACTACAAGAAGTATATAAAGAAAAACAAGTAGTTTTAAAAGGAAAGTGCATGTTGGAGCACCGTCACTGTCACCACAACTAAGATGTCAACTAGAGTTGCCTCTACTACTTGCTTTTTGGGCATTATTTTTTGTATGGTTCAAAATACTGCATGCTGGAGCACTATTTTTGAAGTAGACATGGAGTCCCAGTTTAGTAACACTTAACTGGAGTTCGTAGGCAGTGACTTGCATGTCGACTGTGAATCCTCCCTTTTTTAACCCTAGTCTATAGGCATGACTCTTTCCTAGGATGTAGGGAAAAACTCTATAAATTGTGGAATTTGGGTCATTTTGAGGGTCCACAAATTGATGATTGAAGGCCATTTTTAGCTAGATAATTTAGTTTTATGCAATTTATATCCCATGAACTCTTGAAGAATTTTGTTATTCATTTTACAAAGATTGATACAAAAGAATCTTGTGGATTGCCTGATCTACAATACGTGTTCTATGGGTTTCTGTTCTTCATAGTTTGGTATCTTCTTTCATTTGAATCAACAACTTGTTATTCCAAGCTTTATTGTTTTATGAATCATATTGAGCATTTTAATGGTGTGTGAGGATAAAATGGTAGAGTGATTATCATATATTGTGATTGATATTTCCGTTTATGTGTGGGTTGTATGACTTCGCATGGTTACTGGAACGTCCCGTTTGAAAGTTGATTAGATGTTATTTATAATACCTTGTTGTGATCCATTAAATTTGTAGTTCATTAAGTTGTAGAGTATTGGTTTAGTTGTTATCTCTTGTTACCCTGACTGATCTTTTGAAGTTTCTTTATCAAGTGAAAATAAAAAATACAAAAAAAAGGATTTTGTTTATTTTGTTTCAACCAGCAGGCCCCTTGACATGTACAATTGCATCAGCCATTGAGTAACCCAATTGTTGAAATGTGGCGACTGATAGCAAAGTACTGTTTTTTGTTGTTTTTCGTTCATGAAAACCGACATTGTAATAAAACCCTAAAAAGGCCGACTTTGTTTGTTGCTCTAAAAACGCATGTTATAAGCGGCTAGGATGCTTAAGGCATTGCAAGGTTGATGTACTATTTTTGCGAGATAATAAGAAAGATTGGACGACTATGTATGGTGGACGTAACCCATTCTGGGTGAACCACGTTAAATCTTTGTGTTATCTATGTCCTGTTTTATTTCTTTATCTTTTGTATTTAAATCTACATATAATTGTTAGTTCATATTTGCTTTGGATCTGCTTGAAACCCTAACAATTGGTATCAGACCGAGGTTTTCTGCAAATTGGCAGGACTTTCAGTTTGAGTGGGAGCAATGGAGGATTCCAAATTCAAGGTCAAAAAGTTTAACGGCCAGAATTATTAGTTATGGAAAATGCAGATGGAGGATTACCTGTATCAAAAGGATTTGTGGCGGCCATTGAAAGGAAAGGCAAAGAAACTGACCACAATATCAGATGAAGAGTGGGACATTTTAGATAGAAAGGCATTGGGATCCATTCGATTGTGCCTTGCATCGTCTATAGCATTCAATATAACAGAAGCAAAAACAATTGTAGATTTGATGGCAACATTGGCTAAGTTGTATGAGAAACCCTTGGCTTTGAATAAGGTATTTCTTATGAAGCGTTTGTTTAATTCGAAAATGAGTGAGGGAGGATCTGTAGTGGAGCACTTTAATGAATTTAATACAATTACTAGTCAATTGTCTTCGGTAAAAATTACCTTTGCAGAAGAGGTTAGGGCTCTCTTGATTTTATGTTCTTTGCCAGAAAGCTGGAATAGCTTGGTTATGGTTGTAAGTAACTCTATCTCTGGTAAAAATACTTTGGTATTTGATGATATTGTTGGTGTTATCCTAAGCAAGGAAATGCGAAGGAAAAGAATAGGTGAGACTCCAACATCATCGGGTAGTGTTTTGAATGTGGAGAATAGAGGAAGATCAAAGGAAAGAGGAAAAGGCCCTGGGAATGAGAAGTCATGAGGGAAGTCAAAGAAAGGACACTCTCAATCTAGAGGAAAGAAAGATTGTTGGTACTGCAGAAAGCCTGGTCATCTAAAGAAAGACTGTTGGTCTCAGAAAAACAAAGAAGGAGACAAAAATGAAAATGACAGTAAGGAAGCTAATACTGCAAGTAATACTTTACAAGATGCTTTAATCTTATGTTTGGATAATGTTAATGATTCCTGGGTAATAGATTCTAGGGCTTCATTTCATGCTACACCCCATAGAAAATATTTTCTAGATTATGTTCAAGGTGATTTTGGACAGGTATATTTGGGTGATGATGAGCTCTGTCAAATTGTTGGAAAAGGAAAGATAAAGATCAAGTTGCAGAATGGTAATGACTGGTTTCTGCAGGAGGTAAGACATGGTCCTAATTTAAGAAGAAATTTAATTTCTGCAAGGCAACTAGGTAGTGAAGGTTGCATAGTTACCTTCTCAGACAGTATGTGGAAGGTCACTAAAGGATCATTAGTAATAGCTAAAGGTGTGAAGGTAGGCACATTATATCTGTGTACTAGTAACACTTACTCTACCTTAGCTGCTACAGATAAAGTTACTGCAGGGACAACAACAATAAATGTTGCAAGAACAGATTCGATAATGTGGCACCATAGGCTTGGGCATATGAGTGAGAAAGGGATGAAAATCCTTCACTCCAAAAATCTATTGCCAGGACTAAAGAAGATTGATTTAGAGTTCTGTGAAAACTGTGTTTATGGTAAACAGAAAAGAGTCAGATTTCTCAAGGTTACGAAAGAGAAGAAGAGTGAGAAGCTAGAGCTTGTACATTCAGATGTATGGGGACCGGCTCAGGTATCATCTCTTGGTGGCTCTTGTTATTATGTTATTTTTATTGATGACTCAACTAGAAAAACATGGGTATATTTCCTAAAACAAAAATCAGATGTTTTTTGAAACTTTTAAGAAATGGAAAGCTTTGGTTGAGAATGAGACAGGAAAAAAGTTGAAGTGTCTCAGATCGGATAATGGAGGTGAGTATTGCAGCAAAGCATTTGAAGATTACTATTCCTTAAATGGGATTCGAAAGTAGAAGACAGTTCCAGGAACTCCACAGGAAAATGGTGTGTCAGAGAGAATGAATAGGACTATTATGGAACGTGCGAGGAGCATGAGATTGCATGCTGGATTGCCCTTACATTTTTGGGCAGATGTTGTACATACTGTTGTCTATTTGATAAATAGAGGACCTTCAACCCCTTTGGATGGTGGTAAATTATTCTTTTCTAAAAACTTTTGGTTGCGAAGCTTTTGTCCATGTTGATAAAGAAAACAGAACCAAGCTTGATGCTAAATCTCAGAAATGTACCTTCATTGGATATGGGATATATGAATATGGCTATCGGTTATGGGATTTTGAAAATAAGAAAATAATTAGAAGTAGAGATGTTATATTTAATGAGAAGGTTATGTATAAAGAACAGATGCAGGAAAAGAAGCATGAACAGGACAAACAAGAATATGTGGTGTTGGATGAGATTCCTGAAAATGAAATGCCATAGGTACCTAATGCTCAGCAACAACAGATTGTCCCACAAACTCCTGCAAGTGTTAGACATTCTACGAGGACATGTAGACCCCCTGAAATATTTTCTCCTTCTTTGTATTCTATTTTATTAACAGATTCTGGTGAACCAGAAGAATATGAAGAAGCAATGCAGGTAGATGCCAAACAATAGTGGGAGCTAGGCATGAAAGAGGAGATGGACTCCTTGATGAAAAATAAGACTTGGGACTTAGTCCCTTTACCTGCAAAAAAACAAGCCTTGCCTAACAAATGGGTTTATCAGCTGAAGGAGGAGGAAGGAGGTCAGAAAAGATATAAGGCCAAACTTGTGGTAAAAGGTTTTGCATAGAAAAAGGGTATAGATTATGATGAAATATTTTCTCCAGTTGTAAAAATGACTTCAATTAGAACTGTACTTAGTCTTGTGGCTGTAGATGATTTATATCTTGAACAATTAGATGTCAAAACAGCTTTTCTCCATGGAGATTTGGAGGAGGAAATTTACATGTTGCAACCACAGGGATATGAGGTCAAAGGTAAGGAGAACTTGGTGTGTAGGTTGAAGAAAAGTCTGTATGGCCTAAAGCAAGCACCCCAACAATGGTATTTAAAATTTGATAGTTTCATGGCTGAACATGGTTATCATAGATGTCATTCTGATCATTGTGTATATTTTAAGAGATTTGATAATGGTAGTTATATTATCTTGTTGCTTTATGTTGATGACATGCTTGTTGTTGGGTCTAACATGCAACATATAAATGATCTTAAACATAAATTAGCTAGGTCATTTGCTATGAAGGATTTGGGTACAGTTAAGCAAATTCTCGGTATGAGGATTACAAGGGATAGGAAAAATAGAACCTTGAATTTGTCCCAAAGTGAGTATATAAAGAAGGTGTTGAAAAGATTTAACATGCAGGATGCAAAAGCAATTAGTACACCTTTGGCTAGTCATTTCAAATTGAGTAAGGAGATGTGCCCAAAGGCACAGGAAGAGTTTAATAAAATGTCTAACATCCCATATTCATCAGCTGTTGGCAGTCTAATGTATGCAATGGCATGCATAAGGCTAGATATTGCACATGCAGTGGGATTTGTGAGCAGGTTTATGAGTAATCCGGGTATGGAACATTGGAATGCTGTGAAATGGATTCTTCGGTATTTGAAAGGAACTACTATGAAGGCATTATGTTTCAAAGGATCTAATGCTGCTTTGAGTGGATTTGTTGACTCTGATCTGGCGGGTGATATTGATTGATGGAGGAGTACTACAGGGTATGTTTTTACTATAGGGGGAACTGCAGTCAGTTGGATTTCTAGGCTGCAAAAGGTTGTTGCACTTTCAACCACTGAAGCTGAGTATGTTGCTGCTACAGAAGCCAGCAAGGAGATGATTTGGTTGCAATGTTTTCTGAAGGAATTGGGTCAGACACAAGAGGATAGCCCATTGTATATTGATAGCCAGAGTGCCATTCATCTTGCAAAGAACTCTGCTTTTCATTTAAGGACAAATCACATTCAGCTCAGGTACCACTTCATCCGGACTATTTTGGAGGAGGGTCAGTTACGGCTTGAGAAGATTCACACAAGTGAGAATCTTGCCGATATGTTCACAAAGGCAGTTCCACAAGAGAAGCTGATTTCTTCATCAGTTTCTATTGGTCTTTTTGATTGATAATTTTGGAATTTATACCAGTCAAGTCCTAGTGTTTTATCCAGTGGATGTTGCATGTACAGTGGTGTCATGTAGTATCAATCTCCAAGTGGGAGATTGTTGAAATGTGGTGACTGATCAACAAAGTACTGTACACTTAGCACGTATCCTCACCGGGGTGCAGGGGTGGTAGCCCCTGAGAAAAGTGGGGGGTTCAGGGGTGGGAGCCCCCGAGAAAATTTTTTTTGGGTATTTTTTTTGAAGAAAACCGACATTGTAATAAAACCTAAAAAGGCCAACTTTGTTTGTTGCCCTAAAAACGCATGTTATAAGCGGCTGGGATGCTTAAGGCATTGCAAGGTTGATGTACTATTTTTGTGGGATAATAAGAAAGATTGGATGGCTGTGTATGGTGGATGTAACCCATTCTAGGTGAACCATGTTAAATCTCTGTGTTATCTGTGTCCTATTTTATTTCTTTATCTTTTGTATTTAAATCTGCATATAATTGTTAGTTCATATTTGCTTCGGATCTGCTTGAAACCCTAACACCAATATCGTCATGACCCAACTATAGAGACCTTGGAGTAGTTAGTCTTTCAAGATTGATTGCTTTTCAGGAGAGGTGGTATACATTTCATATTCTACCCGACTGTTGGTGAGTGTGTCAAAACACCCGTCAACAAGTCCTTGGATATTTATAATGACAAGGATGGTACATTAAGAAAAAAGGTTAACTTTGTATAGTTAGAACTATCCTCGATGCAAAGATAGAGAGATGATATTTATAGGAAAGTTTTTCTATTGAAGATATTGTTGAAACCAAAATGGATCATTACGATCGTTAGTTGGAAGAAGAAGAGAAGGCAAAGCTAAACTAGTCCTAGATGACTTGGTTAGTGTCATTGATCTGCTTGTGCAATCTAATTGTTAATGCATGACATTGACATCTGCTACTAGTTCTTGTAGTTCTCTTCTCCCAAAATTTAAAGAAAAATACAAGGAGATTTTTCCACCGAAAGGTAAGTAAGACTCTTTTTCTGGATGAGTATAAGTTTTTTTTTCCTTTTTCCTTGATGAGAAAGGGCGGGAGATTGATGTATTTGATATGAGGAGATAACAAGGATAATAATAATATGACATGTTTTGCTAAGGGGGGGTGCTTGTAGAAAATGAAGCTTTAATTTTGAGGTGCAAAGTCTTTTTCTCTTTTAGTAGTTTCCTTTATGTTGCCATCAATGACAAAGGGGGAGATTGTTGAAGTTTTTGTCATTGATGAAGGAGAATGTTGTTGTTGGAATTATGCATTGTTGTGGTTGTCATTAATGTCAAACTTCTTATTTTGGATAGTTGTTGTTTTAAAAATTCTATGGTGCAGAGATATCTTGTTGTATTGGTGTTGTAATTATTCTATTGGTTAGACTAGAAGTGTTTGGGTCTAGGATGTGTTGCTAATGTTGATTGGTGTTGTTATCTTCATTGGTTATGTTTCTGGCATTGTGGTCTAGAAATATCTTTGTGTTCTCTAGATGTTATGGTACATTTCATTATCAATTGTGATATTCTATGTTAATCCTACTTTTGGGTCTGAATATAATTTGTGGATGGTAATTCAATGTGTTATGGGTCTCACCGTAGTGTGTGTAGATTTTGATAAAAGTAATTTGCATTGGAGTATATGTTTTGGCCCACTTATCTATATGGACATGTTGCATGTTGGAATGTTGTGGGTCATATTTCAGAGTTTGTGAATTGGTGGATTGAACTTAAAATGATGTGTTTTGGTCTCCTCTTTTTCTTGGAGTGGATCAACATGTGTGTTTTTGGTCTAGAAGGTGTATTTTTGTTTCAGGCTGACTTGGTTCAAGTTTTGATGATTTATTATGTATATAAAAGAATGTATGAGATTGAGTTATGTAAGAATGATAGTGTGTGATGTGAAGATAGAAAAATTCAGTGAAGGGAAGATAAGAAGAGTTGTGTTCGAATTGTATGCAAGGTGTTTGAGATTGTGGCAAACGTATGAGATAGTGTGTTGATAGATGAGGTCCAAGTAGTGTGTGTTGATGTTGGCCGCTTGATGTAGAGGTCAAGGACAACTTCATGGTCAGGAGATCCTTCTTTTCAAATTATTTTGTTGTATCTTGCCTTGTTATAGTTAGCATTAGGTTTGCAAGTCTAGAGCACTGTGGTCTTTCATTGTAATTTGATATACATAGTGGATATATATATTTTGTGGGCAGGTGCTCACCGTGGTTTTTCCTCATTTGGGGTTTCCATGTACAAAATCATGGTGTTGATGTGTTCTTTTTGTGTTGTTTATTAATTGGTTATATGCTATATTAATTTTAATTAGACCTAATTCATCCCCCCTCCTAGTCTTTCTTTGGGTTCAACAATTGGTATTAGAGCAATGTTCCTCTCAAGAGTAAGCTTAACCACTTGAGGTAGATCTGGTATAGCATAGGATGTGCATTACAAAGTTTTGATATTCTATGGCACACACTTTTTGTATTGGAAGGAGAGAATGGAAGCAAATTTGGAGAAATTACATAATGGAATATGGGACACCATACAAAATGGATACACTCCCATAGGGTGGTCCTTAGACTCTAACCAAGTTGAAGTTACAACAGACTAATTTAAAAGCTAGAGCTATAATTTTTAGTCGTATAAGTGATTCAGTGTTTGGAAGAGTAAGTGGATTAAAAGAATCCAGAGCTATATGGAACAAGCTATGTTTGGCATTTGAAAAATATTTGAAGACAAAACAGGCTAGGCTGATGAATCTAATGTAGAAGTATGAATATCTAATAATGCTTAAAGATGAAGGTGTTGATAACTATATTCATAGAGTGAATAAACTTGATGATGGTATTAGAGCCGATCGTGGATATTTGGATGAAGGTGATGTTATTCAAAAGATCTTGTTGAGGTGTACCATATAAGAAAGTAATGATTTAAGAAAGTATACCATTTATCATCTTACCAGTACCTTGGCAGCCTTTGAAATTTCAAAAATGGAGGAAGAGAAAAGAGAAAAGAAAGAGGTAGCATTTAAGGTTTCAGGACATGATGATCTGGAATGTAGTAGAGACATGGATGAAGCTAAGACAAACTTTGTGAGAAGACTACAGTGAGGCACTAGAAGATACAAAGGTAAGTTACCTCTGAAATGTTTTTCTTGTGGTAGAATTGGACATTATGCTTTTCACTCCACTTATAGGGAGAATTATAAGAGACCATATGATGATGAGAAGAAAAATAAAACTAGAAGATGTAACTTTAATAGAAGAGAAAAAAAGGGCTTATGTTCTATAGAGGAACATACATCTAAAGGTGAACTTGATGATGACTTGAATGAAGAATCCTTGTTTTTAGCAATAAAAAAAAAAAATACATTAGACAAACCGGGAGAGGAGAAAACAATCAAGACTGCATTGCATGCAAAAATAGAACCAGATACATGGATCATTGATTTCATATGTTCAAACCATATGATCAGTGACAAAGACAAGTTCATTAATCTCAAGAGATATGATGGTGGATCAGTGAAATTTGTTAGAGAAGATTGTGCAACTATTTGAGGTATTATAAGTGTTTCTATTGATGGTAAACATAAAACTGATGTCACTTTTTATGTTGAAGGATTAAGATATAGTCTATTAAGTGTTAGTCAAATGTGTAGAAAAGGCTTTGAAGTTTTGTTAAGAAGTATCAAATGTGTGATTAGAAAAGAAAAGACTAGTAAAAGGGTTTTAGAAGGCATTAGAACAAGTAGAAATGTATAATACATCAAGGATAAAAGAGAAAGAAACTATTTCTTAACACAAACTAATACTGAAACTGAGGTGGAGATTGTTCCAACAATTATAGAGAAGACAAGTGATCTAGAAGAGAAAAAGAAGAAGGAAAAAAATGATGATGAAGAAAAAGAGGAAGACACAACAAAAATTCTTGCTAACTATGTCTAGAAGCATCATTCAGAAAATCAAATCATTGGAGATAAGACAAAAGGTGTTCAAACAAGAAGGAAAATTATCAAAGCACAAGAACAAGCCAACTAATATTTTCTATCGATGACTAAGTTGGAGACTTATGAGGAAGAAAGTAAAGATGAAAGTTGGGTAAATGCAATGGAAGAAGAAATAAATCAAATACAGAAGAACAAGACTTGGGAGTTGGTACCTAGACCAATGGACAAGAATGTGATAGGTACTAAATTGGTATTCAGGGAACAAACAAAATGAGGAAGGACATGTCACAAAAAATAAGCAAGACTGGTATGCAAAGGATATTCTCAAGTGGAAGACATCGATTTTGAAGAAACTTTTTCTTTGATAGCAAGGATGGAAGATATATGAATGTTTCTTACTTTTTACAAGAAATTTAGAGTTTATTGGATGGATGTCAAGTGAACATTGTTGAATGGAGACCTAGAAGAAGAAGTATACATTGAGCAATTGGATGGGTTCAAACTAACATAAGATATAGATATGGTGTGCAAACTAAAGAAAAAACATTGTATGGGCTTGAACAAGCACCTAGGGTCTGGTATGTAAGATTATATAGGTATTTTCTATGATAGAACTTTAGGAAAGGTACAACATATAGTAATCTTTATTTCAAGATTGATGGAGATAAATTACTTATTTTTATAGTTTATGTTGATCAAATTATATTCAAAGGAAATGATAAAATATGTAAAGAATTTTCTAAAGAGATGAAAAAAGAGTTTGAAATGTCATTGATTGTGAGTTATCTTTCTTTCTTGGATGACAAGTTATTCAATCTAAAAATGGAATTTTTATCTCACAAAGAAAATATGTGAAATAAATGTTGAATAAATTTGAGTTTGATGGTTGTAAACTTGTTACAAATTCTTTTACCATTGGATGTAAGCTAAGAAAATATGACGAGTCTCTAGAGGTTGATCAGAAGAAGTACACATCAATGGTTGGTGGATTGTTGTATTTGACTGTGTGCAGACTAGATATCATGTATATTGTTTGTTTGGTGGCTAGGTTTCAGGCTAATACAAACGTGACACATGAGCAAGTTGTGAAAAATAATTTTTAGATATTTGAAAGGTACTGTGGATTTTAAATTTTGGTACAAAAAGGGTGGATATTTTATGTTGAAAGTTTATACTAATGCAAATTGGGCCAAAAGTGTTGATGAACAAAAGAGTACTTGATGTAGGAGCATCCCCGGTTCATAGCAATCTTGCATCAACCAAAAATATTTTCCTTTATTTTTTGCTTTCTGTTTGCAGTTTCAACATTTCTTTCTATGTGTATCAATTTTGGCTCACCGGATCCCATGGAGTTGGATTCTACTTGAAGACTTGATCATCTCTTTTATTTATAGACCACATCACATTTGCATTATTTTCCAACAAGTTATTGCTATCGGTTTCCTTGATAGTTTCTTGTTACCAATTGATAGTTTCTTGTTACTGATTGTCTGGACCTAGTTTTGGTGATCTACCAGAACCCCTTCCAAAGCTTGCAGACCCTTGGGCATTGATTGCGATGTTTCTTGGCATGTGGCCGACCTTTTCCCATGATCTACACTTCATCATTTGTATTTTTTGGAGGAATCTCTTGGTAGAGGTTGACCTTGTTGGTTTTACATGTTAGGTCTTGTTCTTTGGGTTTTGATCCCTTTTTGGGCTGATCGGATCCCCTTGGATTGTATAAATTATTGTAATTAAGCATTAGAATCTATCAATCGAAGAATAAAGTAGCTATACTGAGCATAGAGGATAGATCCTAAGATTGAAGCTCCCGGTTGTGACCTATTCAGTACTTTGAGCATGTTTTAGAAGGCCTGTGAGTTGGTTTTTGTAACCCAGTTGTTACCGGTTGATTGTAATTAGTTTTCATGAAATAAATCAATCTATTCTACATTTTCTCCATCATATCTTTGTGTTTCCATTGTGTTTACTCTTGCTAATCAGTCTGAATTGATCTCTTTGAGGTCCCTCCTAACCAGTGACTTCTTCAAGTGGTATTAGAGTGAGTTTTCATTCTAGAAGTTGTGTGTCCTGAGATTTTGTTATTGTTAGGTCCCAGAGAAAACTGAGAGGGGCGGGGGGTGAATCAGTTATCCAATAAATTCAAACCAAAATTAACTTAACCAAAACTTAATGCTTAATATCGGTAAACCAAACTTTATGTCGATAGACAGTTTATCAGTTAATTGCAGTACCGGTAAAGATTAATGCATGAAATAGAAAGACAATAACATCCACAACACATAACACAAATATTTGTACATGGAAACCATATAAGGGGAAAAACCATGGTGGGAAACCTTACCCATAATCAAATGATACTACTGTAGATAGTATGTGTGTACAATATGGAGTCTGCACATGTAGAAAGGCCAACTGCCTAGAGCTCACTGCTCAATCACAAAATGGGAGTCACATTGACTACAATTGGATGGTTAAATCCAATGATAATGTACTGCTCAAAATAGCATCTTCATATTTTGGATTCAGTATCGATTAAGCTCTGATTATCTTCTCAATATCTTCCTTCAATCTTCAAATAATGTCTACGTGTATAGCTCTACTTATTTTCACATATACCTTATTCGCACTTACTTACATTCCCATTATCAATCTCACAAATGAGATCTTACATTTATACCATAGCCTAAGACCAATTGAGTAGGTCAGCTCACTAAAGATATTAAAATAAAATCAATTACAAATAAATCATTATGTGATGCATCATGTCGGCTCAATTCATTTACAATAATAATAAATCATCTTCATAACGTGTCGTGCTGATCTGGCATAGATATTCTTGTCGGTGCATATCCTAGACCTATTTGCCAGTAACAACAAATATGAAATCCGATTAGATCAATAACCAAATAACCAAAACCAAGTGATCAAATAGTACCTTTGACATAACCAAGTAGTCTCCAAGTCATTCCAAGTGTCGGTGAACAATATAACCTGTCGGTCAACCAGATACCGATGACTGTGCATTAGTCACTGAACATGTCGGTGATTGTAACCAAAGATCTCCAAGTGCTGATAAGTGTTGACAAGTGTTAACAAGTGTTGACATCAATGAAAAAACCAATGCAACACATCCAAAATACCAACAATCTCCCCCTTTGGCATTGATGGCAACACAAGATGGAAAAACCATCAAAGTGCCAAAATAGAAATGCCAAAAATAAAAAAACCAACAATCTCCCAAAGAGATCATTAACCAGATATCAAAATACATAATATCTCTCCCCCTAGGAATAATTTCTCCCGAAATGTGTTTTTCCATAATATCTCTCCCCCTTTGACATCAAATTCCAAAGCAATACAAAACCAAATACAAACAGTTCATTGAACTTATTACAAAATACCAATTTATCAAATTTATCAAACTACTCCCCCTGAGAAGTAGCTCTCCTCATCAAAGATGGAAAAAAAAAATCTCTGTTAATTCTGTTGGTTAATGATAATCATCAACTATCTAAGTCTCTACTAGTGGGGGTAGAACCCCAAGCTACTCTTTGAGATATTCAAAAGTTTCTTTAGGCAAAGTCTTAGTAAAAATATCTGCAATCTGCTCTTTAAAATTCACATAAACCAATTTCACTTCTTTTGCTTCAACATTCTCTTTTAGAAAATTGAATTTGATAGAAACATGTTTACTCTTAGAGTGAAATACCGAATTTTTAGATATATCAATTGCTGCCATATTATCATAGTAAATAGTTATAGGTTCCTTGCATTTTACCTTTATGTCCTTCAACATTTGCTTGATCCATAATACTTGTGTACAATTAGTTGCTGTTGCAACATATTTTGATTCTGCTGTTGATAGTGATGTACAACTCTATTTCTTGCTCAACCATGAAATTAATCTACTACCAAGAAAAAATGCTCCGCTAGTGGTGCTTTTTCTGTCATCTACATCTCCTACCCAATTAGCATCTGTATATGCACATAAATCAAAATTTTCATCTCTAGGATACCATAAACCAAAATTTGTAGTGCCTTGTAGATATCAGAAAATCCTTTTCACTGCTGATTCATGATTTTCTGTAGGATTACTCTGAAATCTTGAAACAATACATACTGCATTCATAATATCACGTCTTGTTTGTGTCAAATACAGTAAACCTCCTATCATAGATTTTTATCTTGTCGGATTAATAGGTGCTGATTCATCCTTCAATGATAACTTATTAGTTGTAGTCATAGGTGTGCTTACTGGTTTAGAGTTCTCCATGCCAAATTTCTTTAGTAATTCCTTCAAGTACTTAGATTGACATAAGAATATACCTTTATTAGTTTATGAAATCTACAATCCTAAAAATAATTTTATCTCCCCAATCATAGACATTTCAAATTCTTGTTGCATTTTATTAGAAAAGTCTTTACACAATTCATCTTCTCCTCCAAAGATTATATCATCAACAAAAACTTCAATAACCAAGATATCATCATTAATCACTTTGTAATATAGATTGTTGTCAACATTACCTTTAGTGTAACCTAGCTTCAAATTTTTTTTATCCAATCTAGCACACCAAGCTCTAGGAGCTTGCTTTAGTCCATATAGAGCTTTCCTTAACCTGCAAACCATGTCTTTGTCATCTGTCAAAGAAAATCCATTAGGTTGTTCAATGTAAACTTCTTCTTCAAGTTCTCCATTCAGAAATGCACATTTAACATCCATTTGATATACTTTATAGTTCTTGTGATCTACAAAAGCCAATAATAGTCTGACTGCGTCAATTCTAGCTACCAGTGCAAAGGTTTCATTGTAATCAATTCCTTCTTTCTATGAATATCCCTTACGCACTAATCTTTCTTTGTTTCTGATTACCTTGTCATCTTCATTAAGTTTATTTTAGAAAACCCATTTAGTTCAAATTACATTTTTGTCTTTAGGTCGAGGAACCAATGACCAAGTGTTATTCCTTTCAATTTGTTCCAATTCATCTTCCATAGCTTTAATCCAATATTTATCTTCACAAGCCTCATTAATAGTTGTAGGTTCAATTTGAGAAGTTAGACATACCTCTTCATTTGCCAATCTTCCTCTAGTCATAAATCCTTGATATTTATTTCCAATTATCTGATCTTCGGAGTGGTTCAATCTTACATACCTGGGTGTATTCACTTGTTGCCATTCTTCAGTGACTGTGGAATTTTCAGATGATGTCGGTGTGATTGGATCAACATTTTGTACCTGTGTACTCATAGTAGGTTCATTTGTGATTATCTCTATTGCCGATTCAGAGTTCATGGACCTTGAATTACCTCTAAACTGTTCATCAGTCTTCACATTTGCACTTTTAACTAAGTTTTGCAATCTCTTGTTAAAACATCTATATGCCTTGCTCTTAGATGAATAACCAAGAAATATTCCTTCATCACTTCTAGGATCAAATTTGCCAATATACTCATCTCTTCTAATATACCATTTACTTCCAAATATTCTAAAATATTTAAGAGTAGGAGTATTACCAAACCATAGTTCATGAGGAGTCTTACTGGTTTCACCTTTGATGTGGACTCTTTTGAATGTGTAAACTACTATATTCACTTCTTCTCTCCAATACATATGAGGTAGGTTTTCTTCTGATATCATGCTTCTAGCTGCATCCAAAATAGTTATGTTCTTCCTTTCCACAACTCCATTTTGCTGGGGTGTCCGTGGGGCTGATAGATGTCTTCTAATCCCATTCACTTCACAGAATGAGTTAAATTCTTTAGATGTGAACTCACCTCCTTGATCTGATCTCAAACATTTGATTTTCTTACTAGTTTCATTCTCTACCATCACCTTGAATAGTTTGAATTTTCCAAATGCTTCAGATTTCTCCCTGAGAAAAGTAACCCAACACATTCTAGAATAGTCATCAATGATTAGCATAAAATACCTATCTCCTTGTATACTCCTAGTTCTTGCTGGACCACATAAATCAGTATGAATTAAATCAAGAGCATTATTGGATTTTACTAGAATACTCTTAAAAGTTGTTCTTACTTGCTTTCCAAATTGACATTCTTTACATACCGGATTGTGAGGTTTAACAATCTTAGGTAAATCTCTTATTACCTTAGTTGTAGTGATTTTCACAAAGCAATCAAAGTTTACATGACAAAGTCTCTTATGCCATAACTAACTTTCATCAATATTTGCAATCAAAGATACTTTCTCATTGTTATTCAAATGAAAGATATTACCTCTAATCTGATTACCGGTTGCAATTTCCAAACCAGTTCTGTTTAAGATTTTGCATTTACCATTCTTGAATTGTAACTGAAATCATTTCTCAATTAATTGACAACCACTCAAAAGATTATTCTTCAAACCTTCAACATAGTAAAATTATTAGTATTGTGCTTACCATCAAAAGATATAGTTCCTTTTTCTTTCATCATACAAGCTTTATCATCTCCAAATCTTACTAGACCTCCATTGTATTTCTGAAAGGTTAAGAATTTACTCTTATTACCAATCATATAATGTGAACATCCAGAATCAATGATCCATTCATCCTTATCTTCAATTTTAGCTGTCAGAGCCTGCTCTATCGGTTGAACAATAGGTATCGGTTGATCTTCTACTATAGAAACAAAATCCCATCCATTGTCTGTCGGTTCCTCAACAGAATCATCAGTAACTCCTTCATCAGCATAATAACAAGATTTGTCTCTATTCTTCTTGAATTTGTATCTCTGATAATCAGGGTTAGGCTTATATGTTCTTTTAGCTTCTTCTCTTAATCTTGCTTGTCTATTAGGACACCTAGAAGCCATATGGCCAATTTTATTGCAGTTAAAACATTTAAATTGTGCTTTACCATCATACTTACTTCCAACTAGACCTTTAGGCATTTTTCTTGCAAAAAGTGCTTCAAGCTCTTCCAGTTCTTCATTCTCCTTTCTGATTTCTTCAAGTTCTCTTGCATAAAAATATTTCCAATCAGATTTCTCAGATGATGATGATGCTACAGATGATGATGATGCCTTGAAAGATAAATCTGTCTTAATAGTAGCAACAGGACCAAATTTCTCAAGTTCAAAAACTGAAAGTTTTCCAGCCAAAGTGTCTCTAGATACTAATGCATTAGGCATTGTTCTCAATTCATTTATGGTAGTAACTTTCATTTTATATGCTGGTGGAAATGCTCTTAAAACTTTAGAAACAATCTCATCTTCACTTAAGTTTCCTCCACAACATTGTATACCCAAAACAATTTCATTTACTCTTTCCATAAAAGCAAAAATTCTTTCATCTTCTTCCATTTTCAGATTTTCATACCTGACCCGGAAGCATTCAAGTTTTACAATTTTAATTGTGGTATCACCTTAATTAAATGTTTCCACCTTGTCCCAAATAGATTTAGCAGTAGATCTATCAGATAATCCCATGACTTGTTGATCTGACAATGGGCTCAAAAGTGCTTCCCTTGCTTTGCAATCATTTTCCTCATCTTTAGCCAAAGTTGGTGGATTAGGTTGACCTTGAGTAGGAGTAGTATAACCATTCTTTGTAACATCCCAAATGTCCTTTCCAATGCAATTCAAATGAGTCTCCATCTTGATCTTCCATATACCATAGTCAGTTCCATCAAGCTTTGGACTGTCCTTCCTGAAATAGTTAGAAGATATTGGATCTCCTCAAGTTGTTAAACTTCTGCAAAAAGAGGACTAAGCTCTGATACCAATTGTTAGGTCCTGGAGACAACTAAGAGGGGGGGGGGGGGGGGGGTGAATCAGTTGTCCAATAAATTCAAACTAAAATTAACTTAACTAAAACTTAATGCTTAATACTGGTAAACCAAACTTTATGCTGATAGATAGTTTATTAGTTAATTGCAGTATCGGTAAAGATTAATACATGAAACAGAAAGACAATAACATCCACAACACATAACACAAATATTTGTACGTGGAAACCCTGTAAGGGGAAAAACCACGGTGAGAAACCTTATCCACAATCAGATGATACTACTGCAGATAGTATGTGTAGACACCCAAAATTGTCCAGTCTAATTAAATAAATATTTTAGCCTAATTCTTCTATTAATTAAATAAATCTTTATTTATTTAATTAATTCATTTATCCTCTTCTAGCCTTATTTCTCATTTAAATAAATACATTTATTTATTTAAATTATCCTTTTCCTAAATTAAATAAATATCTTATTTATTTAATTGATCCAACTTCTTCTATTAATTAAATAAATCTTTATTTATTTAATTAATTCATTAACCTTTTCTACCCATGACACATGTCATTCATCTCTTAATTCATACACTACCTACCCCTTTCATTATTTTATTATTTCTTTTACCTACCCTCTAATCATAGCCGACCTCCTTTTACACCTCTCAATCTTATCCCTCCATTTCATATAGTGTCTTCTATATAAGGAGATGCTTCCTTCATTATCAACCCTAATCAATCGTTCTAATCAATCATCCTAACTACTTAATCAATTGACTACTTGGCATATGCGATCCTACTTGCAACCACATTCCGTTCTTTGTTGAGCTCTTGTGCACATAAAATCTAAGAGCAAATATATCAAGCAAGATCAATGGAGATAGGAAGAATGGAGATCCAAACCCTATTGGACATGTGATGGTATAATCTGTGTGATTTCATTTGATTTGCATTGTCTTAGGTAATCTTCATTTGTTATGGTGGATCTTTGTTGTTGTTAGGCTAGGGTTTTGTGGTTGAATTCATTTAGCCTTTCTATATCGTTATTATTGTTATCCATTTTCACCATATACAGTATGTGTTTACAATATGGAGTCCGCACATGCAGAAAGGCTAACTGCCTAGAGCTCACTGCTCAATCACAAAATGGGAGTCACACTCACTACAATTGGATGGTTAAATCCAATGATAATGTACTACTCAAAATAGCATCTTCATATACTAGATTTAGTACTAGTTAAGGTCTGATTATCTTCTCAATACCTTCCTTCAATCTTCAAATGATGTCTGCGTGTATATCTCTACTTATTTTCACATATGCCTTATTCGCACTTACTTACATTCCCATTATCAATCTCACAAATGAGATCTTACATTTATACCATAAACTAAGGCCAATTGAGTAGGTTGAATCACTAAAGATATTACAATAAAATAAATTAAAAACAAATCATTATGTGATGCATCATGTCAGCTCAATGCATTTACAATAATAACAAATCATCTCCATAACGTGTCGTGCTGATCTGGGATAGACATTCTTGCCGGTGCATATCCTGGACCTATTTGCTGGTAACAACAAATATGAAAACCCGATTAGATCAATAACCAAATCCCCAAACCCAAGTGATCAAATAGTATCTTCGACATAACCAAGTAGTCTCCAAGTCATTCCAAGTGCTGGTGAACAATATAACCTATCGGTGAACCAGATACCGGTGACTGTGCATTAGTCACTAAACATGCTGGTGATCATAACCAAAGATCTCCAAGTGTTGATAAGTGTTGACAAGTGTTAACAAGTGTTGACATCAATGACAAAACCAATGCAACACATCCAAAATACCAACAGTTGTAGGGTGGTGGACTATGGATCCGACCTGCAGCTACAGAGGACTAGTGTAAATGATGGCACAAAGAGGAACTAGGAATGGTGGAGCACGTGGGAATGTAGACCCTGTTGTGATGGAAATGTTGTGAGAGATAGAAACCCAGTTGGAAGCCATGGAGACAGCCTACAGAAGAGGCCGACACATTGAAGATGTAAGTGAATATGAAGAAGAAGAATCCTCAACAGAACAAGTAAACCCACCGACAGTTGATTCGGATGAGGAAAGGTTTTTGAGGGTTTTGAGTAGGGCGAATACTAAAACTCATTTTACCCCACCAAAATTTGATGGGAAGTTGCATTTAGATGAATTGATGGATTGGATCTCAGAGATGGAGAAATACTTTGATTTTAAAAACATCGTAGAAGAAAGGAAGGTGAAATATGCATGTACTAGGTTGAAAGGTCATGCATCTCTTTGGTGGGAACATTTGCAAGTTGATAGACAAAGAAGAGGTAAAGAGAAGATCAAGACATGGGATCACATTTGCTAAGTTGTAGTCAAAGTTTATGCCAGCTGATTATCAAGTGAATCTATTCCAAAAGTTGTAGAATTTGAGACAAAAGGAATCTACTGTAAAGGAATGCACTGAAGCATTTTACAAGTTGAATATCAGATCCAGACATGTTGATGATGAAGTTGAACAAGTTGTAAGATATTTGAATGGATTGCGGGTGTCTATACAAGATGAACTTAGTTTTATCAAATTAAAGAGTGTTGAAGAGGCTTACCAGTATGCCCTAAAGGCAGAAGAGAAGCTAAACAAAAGAAATGAGAAGAGGCAGAGAGGCATAGGTGGAAGGTTTACTGGAGGAATATTTCAAGGAGGAAGAGGATATACCAGAGGTAGAGGAACCTATACAAATCAGAACAAGGACAAGGAGAGAACCAGATGGCTACTGGAATGAGAATTTTGGAAGAAAAGACAAGAGGACATTTAGAAGAAATTTCTATAAGTGTGGAGGAGAAGGACACCATTCTTTTGAGTGTAAGAAGACAAAAATACCGGAAGAGCACCAGTGGTGAAATAAAACCCCATCGGATCAATCAATAAACTAGAAGATGGAGAACTGTTGATGATGAGGAGAGCTTTGTGTCATATTGAGAGAGATGAAGAGCCCTTGCAGAGGAAGAACAACTGTCAAGATAATTACATTTTATAAACTATGAAATTTAATACAATTGAAATGACTTAAATTATAGTTGTAATAGAATTAAGAAATTTGGAAGTTAAAAATAAATGAAAATATTTAGTTGGTTTCAAATTTAAAAGATAGTTTTCTACTATTTTGATCATATATTTGAATTGTAGCTTAAATCACTTAATTTCAAATGTGTTTGTAGAAAATGGACAAAATCTAAACTAGGTTGCTCTCAAATTTTCATTAGAGTTGACTCTGCAGTATAAATGATAAAAATGATGTGAATAAAAAATACAACACATGATTGACCTTTTCTTTGAGAAATTCACCTATAGTGTGCAACACCTATCTCTAATGTGTTGTCACCTAGAAACTAGTTCGCCTCACCTTCTAATGGTTCACCTCAATTTTTGTCTTGACTTTGCTCAAGACTAGATATAAGGTATTCGATAAGTATTGTAAAGTTGTTATTGATAGTGGTAGTTCAGATAAACTTGTTTCATAAGAGGTTGAATAAGTTTAGTTTGGAGAGATTGAAACACCCTAAACCTTATTAGATAACACGGATTCGGGATGAACATAAGTTGTTAGTAAGTGAGCAATCTTTGGTGAAATTGAAAATTGGGAATTATCATGATGAAGTCTTCTGTGAGATTATGCCTATGGATATTTGTCATCTTTTCTTGGGTAGACCTTGGCAGTTTGATAGATAAATAGTACATGATGGGAGGAAGAATATATACACTATTGTGGCCAATGGGATTAAGCAAAGCTTATTGCCCTAGGAGGAAACTTTCAAGAATTAAGTTTGTACTATTGGCAATTGACACTCTATTGGTTGGTTTCACTATGTTGTCATTGATGGCAACATTATTTTGTGTTCTGGCTTCATGTTTTAATTCTATGGTATACCAATAGACACTTCATATATTCTACATTGGCACCAGCACCGACAGGTTAGAAAGATTTCTTTGGTCACTGACAATGTAGGTTGACATGGTATACTAAAGGTTATTAGTATTGGAGGCTGACACATCTTGGATCTGGCATCGACAACTTATTTTAATGTTTATACATTTATGTTATCTGGATGACATGTAATCTGATATTGTATATATCTTTGTAAGCCGACATAAGGCATAAAAGTTGTATAGGTTATATAGGTCAATTTAATTAGATCATTTTGAGATAGGGAGATAGACATGAGATAGGAGATTATGATGATGTGAGTATAATATGATGCGAAATATATCAGAGAGATTATGTATGTGAGGAATTTATTGTAAGGGTTATTCCAGTAAAGGGGTTTAGGGTTTCTAACCGGAATAGACAAAGATTAAACTGGAACTGTATTCTGGCATAGAAGATACTATCTTAGTAGTTCACACTTCTTCGGATTGTTGTCTAGAATTTTATGTAGTCAATGAGGCTCCTATTGTGATTGAGTAGTGTGCTTTAGGCTATAAGCCTTCCTGCAAGTGCAAGCACCTCATATTTTTTAATATCTCTTCATATGGCCAGTGGATTGATATTGTGGGTCACAAATCCCACCGTGGTTTTTCCTCATTGAGTTTTTCCATGTATAAATTTGTGTGTTATGATTCTCATTTATGTGTTTGGATTATTGGTTTCTTTACTTCTTACAATTCTATTTATACTGGTAATACCGGTGGGTGTATGAATGTTTTGTTAAGGCTAAAATCTACTATTCTGGTATAACACTAATTCATCCCCCACTCTCAGTGTTATTGGTTTCCAACAATTGGTATCAGATCCTTGTGCCTCAGAGGAAGTTTAACAGCTGGAAGATCCTGAAACTGGAATAATTGAATATGGCTTTGGAGAAACAACTTGAGATGGCACTTGAAGATTATGATGCTAAAAGGTTGAAGAACTTAAAGCTACAAGATGAATTGACTTCTGCTAAGGAATTCATTCTTGTCCTACAAGAGAGGATATCATTTGTTCAAGCTAGGAGGAAGGAAATTTTACAAAATGAGGATGATGAAGAGAAAAATGTACTTAAGGAGCAATGTCATAAATTGAGTCAAGAGAACATGGTTATGAAGAATGAAATGCAAATTATGACTATAAGGATGTCTAAGGAGATTGAGGACATAAAGAAAAAGGAAGAAAATCTTGTTGTATCCCTAAAGAACAAGTTTGAAGAATGTGATAGACTGGTTCATGAAAATGATATGTTGAGAGCTGATTTGGTACAATCCCAGAGTAATGAGTAAGATCTTGAGAGACAAATGATAATACTAAGAGAAGATTTAACTACTGCAAGTGAGTACAAAGAAAAATTCAAGATCAACTCAACACAACTTGATAAGTTATTGAAGAGACAGAAGCAGATTGGAGATTCCAGTGGACTTGGATTTGACCAAGGATAGAGTTTCGGTACTGCTAATGAAGATCAACACCATAAGGCACCAGTAAGAAAATTCAATGCTTATAAATTCAATGGTAGATGTTTTGTTTGCAATAGATTTGGTCACATGGATAGGCAATGTAGAACCAAAGCAAATCAGAACCCTAATTCTACTCCCGGTAAATGTTCTAAATGCAATAAAGTTGGTCATAAGACAAAAAATTGCAGAATGAATATTAAATGCTATGCTTGTGGAAAATTTGGACATATGGCTAATCAGTGCAGGTCAAGCAATTTCATTGGTTTTAGTAAAGCAATTCAAAAGAATAATGTTGCATGTTATGCATGTAATGAAGTTGGACATGTTTCTAAGTTCTATAGAAGCAAAAATCCACTGGTTAGTAATGGAAAATAAAATGAAGAAGGGAAAGACAAGGTTAGTGAAATCCGGCAAGATCATACTCAGAGATGAGTTAGGAAGATTGGAGAACAATCATCAGATGGGAATGTCCTGGTTACTCATTCGATAGAAGAGGCTGCTCCTGCACTGGTAGTGAGCTCATCCGGTAACTAAGGTAGATGCCTTAGGGGTAGGGAAAATTCATGAAGATACTGCATATGCCCCAGGAAGAGATTCTAGAAGATGTTCCAGATATTGGAAAGGATTATCCGGCATGGATATGTTCTGAGCGAGATCCAGTATCTTTCACTGGTAGTCATTTATGTTAATGGAAGATTAAGGTTTTTCTCAATGGTAAAAGGTTGAATACACTTCATTATTAATCACCCTGTATTCAGAGCATTTTCAAAGCGATTCAGAGTGACTAAGTGTGATCAAAGGCTATTCAGAGGCAATCAAATTCTTTCTTGAGCGATTTCATCGATGTCTAGAAGAATCTGTTGAAGGTTTTCACCAAGAGCAACCTAGAGGTATTTTTATTTAAACATGGAAGTGAGATAATCATCTATTCCTATTTTTGTTGCGAACCCAACTGTAGTGGAGGTCAAGGACCGCCCCAGGCCAATTTTCAAGTGGTGTCCACATGTGGCTACCCAAGTAGATTTGGTTGGAGCATTTTCTTGCATTCTGGAGGGAGTTGTGTATGTAGAGGATGTTAGGGCATACATTCATTGTTATATTGAGTACTTGGGAACTTCAAAAATCAAGGGAATGTATATGAGTGAGCTAATGGGAGAATCTGGAAAGATCAAACTGACATATCAACATATTGAAGAACTAGGGTCTACAAACATTCTGGATATTCCAGAGTTTGAGGATGAGATAATCAGATATTTACTGAGCTAAGTGCATGGGGAATTCATATGGCTGGATAGACCTTACAAAATCACCAAGAAATCCATCTGGGCAATCACTGGTTTGCCATCGTAGGGAAACATCCAGACAAGAAAGTTTCAAACGACTTCATGAGGAATATCATTGATGCTACATCTGACAAAAGATCCATGAAAGTGAGCACTATCATCGACATGGACATCAAATTCGGTATCATGATTATCGAATATAAGGCAACTCAGTCAAATTGACTAAATTCTATTTCTAGTTCATGCATTTTAGCTGCATATAAAATGATGAGAGATAATGTAAAGTTAGACCTATGCGGTTGGATGCTTGATGAGTTGTTAATCAACTTAGGGAAGATTAAGGGTGAGAAGAAGGGCACTTTCCGGTACAAGAACTTGTTAGTCTGCTTAATGTTATATTTTCTGAATGATACACCCGATTCTGGTAAAAGACAATGGGCTTTTGACATTCTGGTAGGAAGACAATTGAAATAGTCAATTGCTGCATTAGGAATCTAGAGAGATGATAAGATATGGGGTTATTTTAAGGCATTTCAAAAATATTTGAGGTTTAGGGTAAGGATACCTAAGCATATAGTATAAAAATACTCTATCGACACATGTTTCATGGTAAAGAAGGATGAGAATCTCATGGAAGTAGTTAAGCATTGAAAGATTTAGATTGAAGAAATGGGCTATGAGGTAGATGCATAGATTCTTGATGCCTACGCAAAAATGCTAATTGATGCATCAATAGATGAGACAAAGAAGCCTTGTGGTATTGCACAACAGAAAACTCAAGAGGTTGAAACAGAGTTCAATCGGAAGAAAAGGGAGAAACACAAAGGAAAAGCAAGTAAATTTGTATAGAAGGTCTCAAAGGACATAAAGGAACTAATTGATGTTGTCCCAAAGAAAGGTAGAAAGAGGAAGGATCCATAAGTTCATATTGAACTCGTTACTATAGAATCTGAATTGGAGGATGACACACCGTTAGCATTTAAGAGGGTTGTTAGGAAGAAACCAGAGGAAACAAAGGTGGAAGCAAAGAAGCAACTAGCACAAAAGAAGGCACCTAAAGCTACACCCACAATTGCATCTAGTACTGCCAAGAGGAAGAAGAAGAGTGACATTGACTTAGCACTTGAAACTGGTAATGTAACTATCATACCACCTAAAACTTGTGCAGAAATTGTAAATGAAATCACTAAAGATGGCATGTTGAAGAATGTTAAATTTTATTATGAAAACTTAGAGGATGATGAATAGAGAGAGGTAGAAGAAGCAGTCCTATTATACTTGGATATCTATAAGAAAGCCTTAATAAAGAGAGAAAATCAAATACCGACTGAGTTATATAACATGTTAGATGCTAGAAGATTATTTTCTATGCAAGAGGATAAACACATTAAAATGAAAGAACTATTAGCTTTCTATGTTACTATAGCTCAAGATGAAATGGATAAGACAATTGAGGCGGTAGATAGAAAAGTCTTCAATAGAAAACATAGGATAACTAGTCTGATGCTAAGGAGAGTGAATGAAATAATAAAGGAAAATCAAAAAGCATGGATTAATTTTTTGGGAGAACACAGAGGATTCTTTACTTCACCTGAGACCAAGATAGATACTATAGATACCCCAGTTGAAGGAAAAGGAAAGGGGATTCTGGGCACTTCACCCTCAGTTTTGAAAAATATTAAGATAGTGGAAATTGAGCCACCGATAAATACAGATGCAAAGAAAAATACTGAGATACCAGTTAATACTAAGAATGAACAAGATTAAATTGTACAGAATACTAATATTGAGAAAAATTCTCCTCTGGATACAAATGTATAGGTTGAGGATATTGTTCCTACAGAGGAACCAATAGTTACACAAACTGCACCAAGTGGCGAAGCCACCGGTGCAAGTGAGGAGGTAATAAAGGATAAAACATCATAGGAGAAAAAAAGAGAATCTGACAGGGTACCAGTTGTTGGCCCATCATTATTGTCAATTGATACTTCTCAAGTAGGAAAGAAAACCATCACAAAGATGAGTCCCACTAAACTAATGATGATGGATGCTCAAAAATTGATGGAGGGAACCACAGACAAGGGGATTATAGATCAATCAATCATTGTTCTACACAGATTGGTTCTATAGTGTAATATTGAAAATGAAATGAGCCCTTCCATCAAGCTTAAGGTAATCACTGAGCACATATCAAAAGACTTTCAATCCTTACAACAAATCTCAAACTGACAAGCACTAGAAAGATTTAATCAGGCTAAGAGAGTCGCATTTGATCAGGTAATTGAAACAGAGAAGAAAAAGATTGAGGAGAAGTTAGTTCTAATAGAAAATTCTTAAAAAAAATGTACAAATATATAGGGTATGTTGTAACACTGAAATACTTACAACAAATGTAGATAAAAAGATAAAAGAGATTCAAGAGAAAATTGTGAGTATTGCTAACTCTTTTGATGAATTAATTTCATTGACTACATCAATTGATGATCAAATTTTGATTTTGGAGAACCAAATTTTTTCTCTTGAGAAGGAGATAGACAAAATAATTTGAAGAGCCAGAAGTTTGAGAGGATTGGTGAGTCCCTGGTTAGATACACTTTGTGTACACAAGAAAGAATGCATGGATATGGTGGGAAAGCCCACACCGATAGAGGTAAATGAGAAATAATATTTTTCACATTTATTGAGTGGACTTGTATCTATTTCCAACACATTCAAAACTGTTTGTAATACTTATGTGGAGCTACTAGAGAAGGCTTATCTAGAAATTTTGAAGTTGGTCAAGCTCCGAGAAGACATTCTTGGAGATATTCAGTGTACAGTTCTTATTATTTGACATCCTTTTTAGATTTTATTTGGGAATTGATGTCAAAGGGGGAGTAGTATAGATGTGAAAAAAAAGGAATAAAAGGGTTTCATACATTAGGGGGAGTTATAGAGTTTTGGAGTTTTTGGAGATATGGAGTATTTTGCATATTCAGCTCAAGGGGAGCAGGGTAGGATGAAATCGGAATATGAAACCTTGACCATTTTTCACATGAATGTTGCCATCAATGCCAAAGGGGCAGATTGTTGGCAATTGACACTCTATTGGTTGGTTTCACTTTGTTGTCATTGATGGCAACATGATTTTGTGTTCCCGCTTCATGTTTTGATTCTATGGTATACTGATAGACACTTCACAGATTCTACACCGACACCGGTAGGTCATAAATATTTCTTTGGTCACCGACAATGTAAGTTGACATGGTATACTAAAGGTTATTGGTATTCGAGGCCAACACATCTTGGATCCGATATCAGCAACTTGTTTTAATGTTTATACATTTATGTTATCTGGCCGACATGTAATTTGATATTGCATATATCTTTGTAAGCCGACATAAGGCATAAAAGTTGTATAGGGTATATAGGTCAGTTTGATTAGATCATTTTGAGATAGGGAGATAGACATGAAATATGATATTATGATGATGTGAATGTAATATGATGTGAAATATATCAGAGAGATAATGTATGTGAGGAATTTATTGTAAGGGTTATTTCGGTAAAGGGGTTTAGGGTTTGTAACCAGAATAGACTGAGCTTAAACCAAAACTGTATTCTGGCTTAGAAGATGATATCTTAGTAGTTCACACTTCTCTGGATTGTTGTCTAGAATTTTATGTAGTCAGTGAGGCTCCTATTGTGATTGAGTAGTGTGCTCTAGGCTGTAAGCCTTCCTACAAGTGCAGGCCCCTCATATTTTGTAATATCTCTTCATATGGCCAGTGAATTGATATTGTGGGTCAAAAATCCCACCATAGTTTCTCCTCATTGAGGTTTTCCACATATAAATTTATGTGTTATGATTCTCATTTATGTGGTTGGGTTATTGGTTACTTTACTTCTTTCAATTACGTTTATACCAGTATACCAGTTGGTGTATGAATGTTTTGTAAGGCTAAAATCTACTATTCTGGTATAACACTAATTCACTCCCCCCTCTCAGTGTTATTGGTTTCCAACATGTACGAATGCTAGAATCTGTATGGTAGATGGAAGGAAATTACTGGATGGATTGAGACATGACAATGTGTATTTTGCCTTAATTCCTAAGAAGATTGAGTATCCAAAGCATGAAGAGGAACAACCAGGAGAGATAAAATACTTGCTGACATAATATGAAGACATTATTTCAGATAATGTACCTAATAGATTTCCACTTGTGAGATGTATCAGTCATTTCATGGACTTGGTTCCCGGAGCTAGTTTGCCTAAGAAAGCTACACACTGGATGACACCGACAGAGAATGAAGAACTAAATAGACAAGTGCAGGACTTGTTGAAGAAAGGTTTGATCAGGGAGAGTCTAAACCCTTGTGCAATACCAACAACATTGCACCTAAGAAGAATGGAGAGTAGAGAATGTGTACTGATTCTAGAGCAATAAACAAGATTATAGTGAAATATCGGTTTCCTTTGGCTAGGATGGATGACATAATGGGTTGTTTGAGTGGATCCAAATACATTACAAAGATAGATTTGAAGAGTGGATATCATTAGATTAGGATCAGACAAGGAGATGAGTGGAAGACAACATTAAAGACAAATGAAGGACTGTATGAATGGTTGGTGATGCCTTTTGAGTTAACTAATGCACCAAGCACTTTCTTGAGTCTGATGAATGAGGTATTGAAGAAATTCTTGGGTAAGTTTTTTGTTGTGTTTTTGGATGACATTCTGATTTTCAGTAAGACAAAATAGGAGCATTTGCTGCAATTGAGACAACTTTTGCAGAGGTTGAGAGAATAAAAGTTGTTGATAAATATTAAGAGATGTACTTTCATGAAGGATGAGTTAGTCTATTTGGGATTTGTGATATCCGAGGATGGTTTGAAGATGGACCCTGAGAAATTAAAAGCAATTGTTGAGTGGCCTACACCAGAAAGCATTGGAGAGGTAAAGATCATTTCATGGATTGGCTAGTTTCTACCAGAAGTTTATCATAAATTTCAGCTCAGTTTGTAACCTTATGACTAAGAGCATGAGAGGAGATCAGAAGGAATTCAAGTGGACCAACAGAGCAAAAAAAAGTTTTGAACTATTGAAGCAAAAAGTGATTGAGCAACCTATGTTAGCTTTACCGGATTTAAATAAAGTATTTCAAGTGGATTGTGATGCAAGTTGAACAACAATAGGAGTAGTCTTGAGTCAAAAAGGGAGAGCAGTAGCTTATTTTAGTGAGAAATTGAATGATTCTTAGAGGAGATATTCAGTGTATGATCATGATTTTTATTGCATATTTCAAGCCTTGAATAAGTAGAGACATTACCTATTGCCTAAGGAGTTTGTGTTGTATACAGATCATCAAGATTTGCAGTATTTGAATAGTCAAAGTAAGTTGAATTAGAGAGATATGAGATGGGTAGATTTTTTTGTAGAGTTACACCTTTGTGTTGAATCATAGAAGTGGAAAATCTAACAAAGTTGCTGATGCATTGAGTAGGAGAAGGAATTTGCTGATAGAGATGAGAACAATGGTATTAGGATTTGAATGAAGACCTTGTATGATGATGACCTGGATTTTGCAGAACCTTGGAAAGCATGTAGAGAACCGGTTATCGAAGATAGAAGCAAGTTGTTGGATTACTTCATTCAGGATGGGATGTTATTCAGACGAGTTCAGTTGTGCATACCTAAGAGTTCTATGAGGGAGAATCTGATAAAGGAGAAACATAGTGGAGGATTAGTTGGACACTTTGGTATTGACAAAATAGTAGCATTAGTGAGTGAGTGGTACTTTTGGCCCTAGATTCATAAGGATGCTAAGAAATATGTGCAAAGTTGTAGAGTTTGTCAAGTTGGAAAGGGTAGTAGTCAGAATGTGGGATTATATAAACCTTTGACAGTAGCGGTAAGACCTTGGGAGGATATAAGCATGGATTTTATACTTGGATTGCCTAAAACACCGAGAGGGAATGATTCTATATTTGTGGTAGTGGATAGATTCTCGAAGATGGCTCATTTCATACCTTGTAAGAAGACATCAGATGCATTACATGTAGCAGACCTATTTTCAAGGAAGTAGTGAGATTGCAAGGATAACCTAAGAGCATAGTTTTAGATAGAGATACTAAGTTTGTTGGCTATTTTTGGAGAACACTTTGGAAGAAGATGAAGATAGATTTGAAGTTTAGTTCTACTTTTAATCCACAAACTAATGGATGTCATAAGTAGTTAACTGAAGCTTAGGAAATTTGTTGAGATGTTTAGTTGGAGATAAGAGCAGAAGTTGAGATTTGATCCTTGCATAAGGAGAGTTTGCCTACAACAATTCAGTAAACAGGAGTACCAAAAGAACACCATTTGAGATTGTTACCAGAGTGCATCCTAGAGGTATATCAGAATTGAGAGATATTACCAGTGAACACCAGAGAAGTTCAGAAGCAAAAGACTTTGCAAATCACAAGTAGCCTTGCATATTTAGGTTAAGGAGCATTTGGAGGACATGAACAACAAGTATAAGGAGAAATAAGATGAGAAGAGGAGACATAAGGAATTTTTAAAGTTGGCGATGAAGTGATGGTATATCTGAGAAAAGAGAGATTCCCGATTGGAACATATAACAAATTGCAGATGAAAAAGTTTGGACCTTGTAGGATTTTGAAGAAGTTCAGTTCTGGGAATGCATATGAAGTGGAGTTACCAGATAGTTTGAGTACTTCACCTCTTTTTAACATTGCAGATCTTCATGAGTATCATGAACCAGAATCCGGTGAGGACAATATTGCAGACTTGGGGAAATAGTTTCCCTAGAAGGAACCAGATCAGATTGAAGACATTTTGGATAGTAGGATTGGGCATAGTACTCAGAGCAGTCAGTATAAGGAGTACCTTGTGAAGTGGAAGGATAGACCAGTTGAAGATTTGTCTTGTATTTCTTAGGTAGAGGTAGACCGCCTTGGTTTTCCTCTGACCCCAACAAAGTGAGAGGCTCACTTTTTCAATAACCCTAGATGTCTGATGCAAGAGCATCCCCTGTTTATAGCAATCTTGTATCAACCAAAAATATTTTCCTTTCTCTTTTTCTTTCTATTTGTAGTTTCAACATTTCTTTTTGTGTGTACCAGTTTTGGCACACTAGATCCTGTGGAGCTGGATTCTACTTGAAGACTTGATCATCTCTCTTATTTTTATATTGCATCACATTTGGATCATTTTTCAACAAGTTATGCTATCGCTTACTGGTTGATAGTTTCATGTTACTGGTTGACAGTTTCTTGTTACCGGTTGCCTAGACCCTTTTTTTGGTGATCTACCAGAACTCCTTTCATAGCTTGCAGAGCCTTGTGCATTGATTCCAATGTTTCTTGGCATGTGGTTGATCTTTTTCAATGATCTACACTTCATCCTTTTGGATTTTTTGGAGGAATCTCTTGGCGGAGGCCAACCTTGTTGGTTTTACACATTAGGTCTTGTTCTTTGGGTTTTGATCCCTTTTTGGGTCGAGCGGATCCCCTTGGATTTTATAAATCATTGTAATTGAGCATTAGAATGTATTAATCGAAGAATCAAGTAGCTAGACTGAGTGTAGAAGATAGGTCCTAAGATTGAAGGTCCCGATTGTGACCTATTCTTTACTTTGAGAATGTTTTAGTAGGCCTGTGAGTCAATTTTTGTAACCTAGTTGTTATCGGTTGGTTGTAATCAGTTTTCATGAAATAAATCAATCTGTTCTACATTTCCTCCATTATATATTTGTGTTTCCATTGTGTTTACTCTTGCTGATCGGTCCAGATTGATCTCTTTGAGGTCCCTCCTAACCGGTGACTACTTCAATACTAGTAGCGGTGCTTTCTTTTCAAGAGATAGATTGGTCTCTTGGTTCAGTAAGAAACATGATTTAGTTTCTCTATCTACTATTGAAGCAAAGTATATTGTAGCAACATCTTGTTGTACTCATATAATATAGATGAGACAAACTCTTGAAGATATCAAAGTAACATATGATGAAGCATTTCCTATTATGGTTGACAATACAAGTGAAATAAACATTTTAGAAAACTTGGTTATGCATTCAAGAATAAAACACATTTGAATAAAATATCACTACTTAAGGGAGAAGTTTGTTGAGAAGGAAGTTCAGTTGGAATATATTTCTACAAAAGAATATGTTGTAGATATTTTGACTAAGGCATTGGAAAAGGATAGATTTGAGTTTCTTCAAGATAAGTTTGGTGTTATTGCCCCTCCTTCTAACTAGGTGCATTATGAGGGTGCATATTTCTAGGGGTAGCTTTCATGACTATTTCCTTTCCCGGATTGATTTTGTGGCCACTCTTAGGGGGATTAGTGGAGTATATGTTAGTGTTGTGGCCTTTGTCTTTGATGGAAAAGTCAGAGAGAAAGATAAATTTGTTGTAGTTGTTGTGGTTTCTGAAAGTTTCTTTGGAGAGGAAGAGAAAGTTATTGCAGTTTTTTATAGAGTGGTATGTTTTGCAGGTTGGTCAAGTGTTCAGATTGGTCAAGTATTGCCATCAATGACAAAGGGGGATACTGTTGAAAGTATGTGTTGTTGTGGTTGTCATTGATGTCAAACTTGTTGTTCCACATAGTGATAGGGAGAAGCCCACAGGAGGACCAAATAAAGCTAAGTATAATCTTCTTGTTAAGAAACTCCTTCAAATGAGAGAGGAAAGGTTTTGGTTTTCTTGATAAGGCCCACTTTCAATGTTCACAAGCTTCACTCAACCTAAAACTTCCTCCTTGAGCTCTTCCTATCATTTGTTCATTCACTTGCTCAACTCAAACTACCATGCTCTCATTCCTCAACCCATCAACTTCAACACCCTAATACCCCTGCTCACCACACATTTTTTATACTGTTCCTTAGCAGCATTTAGCTAATTCAAAAGGTTTAGACAAGGAGTTAAAAACTTGCTCTTGGTTTTGTTCTCAAAGACCTTGTTCAAGCTCACTTACTCAACACTTACTTAAACCCTTCTTATAGGTCTAAACCCTAAATATAGTACCACTACTCATACTAAGGTGTTAGGAGGCTTTCTTGAGTGTTTTCAAATGATTTCCAATGGTTCTTCAACCATTTAACCTTACACAAATCGGGTTCACACTTTTTGCAAAACAAGGCTAAAAAGGGCTACTAGCTAAGTAGGCCTAATTTGAGGTATTTTTTTCTCATACTGACCAACGATGGCCAATTCCACCTTAGGATTTGTATTGGATGCTATTAAAAATATCAAGGCTCAAGGATTTTTGTAGTTTTAGTTGCTGAGGAGGTTGTTTTGGGACTGTCCACCATTTTAGGCATTTTAGTAGGGTTTAGACCCAAGCAACATTGGAAACCACATCTCCTTCACTAACCAAGCTATCAAACTAACATGAAACCTTCTACCACACCATGTGGAGCCCTCATACGTTGCTTTCCTATAGGTATTAATCCAAACATATGGCATTCAAACTGAAACTATCATTTAATTCACAAAAAACAATGAACTCACTGTTATGCAACCAAACTGAGAATGCTTTATAGAAAGCAACCTTCTCTAACAAACCAAAATGACTCTCAACACCCTTGGGAACATTCTCAGACCTCTATCTCATAGATTTGTCCACTCCAATTAGTTTTGGGTGCAAATTTTGAGTTTTAATCCATGATACTAGCCGAGTAACCCATACTTGCCTAGTATTCACTCAAATCCTTCTTCCAATCACAACTCTGGCACAAAATAAGACATATATACACTATTTACATGTATACCAACTTGACCATGTCCATTTTTGGGAGCCCAAACCTGGATTAGTCAAGTAGTTGCATTTTTAAGCCTCAAACCCTTGACAGTGCAGCGAACTGGCAAAAACTAAAAGATTTTATTTGATGAACCAAAAATCAGTAAAAACCCTAACACAAACAATGAAAAACCTTCATAAAACCATGAAAAAAACTCCCATGAAAGAAGAGTATGGAAATATTGTTCTGTATAGATTGTTACAACAGATTTAAGCTTAAAAAGCATGAAAAATAGTCATATTTAATAATTTCCTGTTGCCAATACAAAGCCAACCTATTTAAAATGTTTTAAGTGTACTTATATAGGCACACTAAAACCATTTCAACCCTTATGGTATCCATAACTACCTTTTAGAGTGATTTTACAACTTTTCTCACTTTTTGTCAAAATGTTGCTTGACAACATTGGCAATTTTTGACTCTAAGTGCATTTTTGACCTACAAGACAAATATCTTCCACCTAAGAATTTGAGAAGGTTTCAAATCAATAAATACACCTACTCCAAGTCCTTTCTAGGCTTGTTACAAAGTTTTGAGCATATTTTCACTATAATGCCATTTTTGGCTTACAAGGCACTATGGACCAAAACTGGAAAGAAAAATTGAGAAAAACTATCTAAACACTCTAAGATAAACCTAAACCATAATGAAACCTAAAACACACACTTGGAATCTTATAGTAGTCCTTTATTCAATTCATGATCCCATCAGGATCAAACAAGCCAAAATTGTGAAGGTGCTCCTGCACCACATAGTTGTCCAGAAAGTGTTGCTAATATTGCTTGGTATTGTTATATTCTTTGGTTATGTTTTTGGCATTATGGATATGTTAGTTTGTGGTTCAAAAATATCTTTGTGTTCTCTAGATATTGTGGTATATTTAATTTCTAGTTGTGATTTCCGGTGTTAATCGTGCTTTTTAGTTCGAATATGATTTGTGGAAGACAATTTGATGTGTTATAGGTCTTGCTATAAAATGTAGAGATCCAAATAAGAGTTATTTGATGAATAATGATGAATAATAAATACCTTAAATGGTACTGAGCGGGGGGGTGAATCAGTACAAACAAAAACTTTCTCAACAACTTATCAAGTTAAAGCAATACCAACCAATTGTCTTCATCACTGAACTTAACCATGGCAATACCAGTTAAACATAGTAAGACTTAAGACAACATAAACTGATAAGTCTAAACACTTCAAATACATTCAATACTTCATAAAAAATTCACCCATAAACATATGCATGTGGTATACTAGTAAAACCATAACCTATTAGCTCTCCATGCATAATCACTCAAACATAGAATACTTAATCATTACATGAAAAATGTACAACTCATGACACATAGATTTTTCACGTGGAAACCCAAATGGGAAAAACCACGATGGGGATGAATACCCACAAGCTTGTTTTGAACTCTTTTGAAGCTCACTCTGTTAAGAGCCTATTCTGGTTAAAGACTTTACAATAAGGTTTTGTTAGGAACCAATCCTATTAAAGATAACTCTGTTAAGGGATGGCTATATACCCTGTTAAAGGTTGAAACCCTGCTAAAGGTTACCCCACTAGAGGATTTGAAGAACTCAATGATCTTGAGTCGCCCAGTTAAAGGAATTAAAATAAGCCTATTAATAATACCTGATAAAGGGATTTTACAACTATTGAAATGGTTAGAAGATAATAAGTAAAAACTCTGATTTGATAACAACACTACATGACAAGGCAGATGATTTTCATTTCCTCTACTCTGCAATCACACTCTGCAGTTTTCCTCTTACTAGTTTAGAAAGTATCTCATCACTCTAATACACACACACAACATTTGCCAACACAAACAATAACAAACATCATCGACCTTATAGACAACAATTAGGTTGGTAGCATAAACCCTAAACCTTAAGCGTTTAGGTTTACAATACAAGCGGCCCAATACTGACTGTCCAAACACTTTGCATAGAGAAATTCAATCTCAAACTGATCACAAGACAATTTATATCATCCATTATTCACTGCACATGGGAATCAGTAACCCATCATGCTCTCTCCTCATATTGCCAAGAAGAATGATCATTCTCGAGGTAGACATTTAATGCAATCGATCTTCTCATGTAAGATCCTCAAGGAAATCCTTCATGCACACAAAACTGACATGGCACCTCAATCTCATAATCATCTCTTAGCTAACTCATCACATGATGTCTTCAGTTGCATTGCACAAGATGGATTGCCAGACTAGAAACCCTAGAGCTGAGATTACCAACTGGTAGTCACACTTAGTGAAACCCCGACACCGATTCACTACATCTTTTCATATCTCTTCATACCGGTTCACCAACTTCTTCCAATCTTCATACCATTTCACTTGCACTTATTGACATCAATGAAAACATATATTATCATCATATCATCATGTCGGTTCATCATATGCCAACAATCTCCAACAATCTCCCCCTTTGGAATTGATGGCAATAATCAGTGTAGCATTGCAACTATAAACATCATAGACCAGTGTATCTTCATCATCCGATATCTCCTCCTCTATACATCAGATATCTTCTCCCCATACATCAGATATCTTCTCCCCCTTTGACAACAATGCCAAAGTGGAGGCACAAGCTTCCATTCTCTACTATGTTGCTCCCCCCATGGATTAGCATCCTTCAGCACATCAATCCTGAAATATTTGACACTGTAGTTCCTAACTGATATAGAGCACACAACTTTAGTTGACTTCATGAAGGGGCAGAACCCCTAATTCACCTCTCATATAGGTAAATGTAGTCTTCAGTAAGGGCTTAGTGAATATGTCTGCTAAGTGCTCCTTACTGGAAACATGTTGTAGTACAACCTCCTTATTCTAAAATTTCTCTCTCAAGAAGTGATATTTAAGCTCAATGTGCTTAGTTCTAGCATGCAATACTGGAGTCTTGAAATATTTATTGCACTTGTGTTGTCACAAACTATATTCACCGGTTTAGATGCAAGTACTTTGAAACCTTCCAATACATGTTTCATCCAGATTGCTTGAGTGTAGTTCATAAATGCTGCCACATATTCTGCTTTAACTATAGATTGGGAAATACAGATCTGCTTCTTACTCATCTATGATACTAGTCTTCCACAGAGAAATAACGCTCCATCATTTGTGCCCTTTTGGTCATCCACATTACCTACCCAATTGGCATCAGTATACACTTTGAGATTAAAGTCACCATTATATGGTTACCACAATCCATAGTCAACTGTTCCTTTCAGATATCTAAGAATCCTCTTGACAGCTACCAAGTGGGATTCTCTAGGACATTTTTGAAAATGAGCTACTATGCCTATTGCATGAGCAATATCTAGTCTATTGTGCACCACATAGTGCAGCTTACCAATCATTGACTGATACTCTTTCTCATTCACCAATGCTGAATCATCTTCCTTACTCAGTTTTTAGCCAAACACCATCAGTGTACCAACCGGTTTTCTCTCCTCCATGCCAAAAGTCTTCAATACCTCTTTGACATACTTGGGCTGGGTAATAAAGATACCCTCTTCCATTTGTTGAATCTGTAGACCAATGAAGAATTTTATCTCCCCATTTAGAGACATCTCAAACTCTTCCTTCATTACATCTATAAATGCATGGTTCATTTCATCATCTCCTCTAAAGATTATGTCATCTACAAAAACTTCACAGATCAGAATCTGATCACCTTCTGATTTCAAGTAGATGTTGCTATCTCCACTTGTTATCGCAAATCCAATCATCACAAGATGAGAGTTTAATCATTCATACCATGCCCTTGGAGCTTGTTTTAATCCATACAGGGCCTTGTGTAATCTAAACACCATGTTACTATCTTCTAATAGGGTAAAACCATCCGATTGCTCTATATATACTTCCTCTTCAAGGATTCCATTCAAGAATGCAGACTTCACATCCATTTTATATACCTTGAATCCCTTAAATGATGACAATGCAAGTAGCATTTGAACACCTTCTTGTCTAGCCAGTGGGGCAAAGGTTTCTCCATAGTCTTCTCCGAGTGTATCCCTTGCATACAAGCCTAGCCTTGTTCCTTATAATTGTGCCTTCTTCACTCAACTTATTTTTGAAGTCCCATTTGGTACCAATGACATTCTTGTGTTCAGGTCTGGGTACCAAAGACCATGTTGCATTCTTCTCAATCTAATCTAGCTCCTCTTCCATTGCCTTAGTCTAGTATTCATCTGTAAGTGCCTCTCTAATAGTCTTAGGCTCCAATTGAGAGATCATGCAAGAGTTCTCCTTCACCTTTCTTCTCGCAAGTATCCCTGCATCTTTATCTCCTATGATTTTCTTCGGATCATGATGTAGTTTCACATATCTAGGAATGACTCTAGCTGGTTCTTCTTGCTTTTCCTCTTCTTCTTCTTCTCCGACCGCAACTTCTAGTAGTACAGGAACATTGAGATCTTTGCTTGATTCTTTTGTAACTAGTACCCAGAAAGCTATTCCCGGTTCACCTTCCACTTGCTCACTATTGGTTCCCTCATATTTCTCAGGGGATTCATCAACTTTGACATTGATGCTCTCAACAATCTTCTGAGTTCTGTTATTGTAGCACTTGAGGGCTTTTCTCTTAGTGGAATATCCCTGAAATATTCCTTCATCACATTTAGCATCAAATTTTCTCAAATGCTCACTTCTCTTGATATAGCACTTACTCCCAAATACTTTAAAGTAACTCATAAGGGGTTTTATCTTTTCCTTTATTGATGAGTACCTGGTTCATTATATAGACTGCAGTACTCACCGCTTCTCTCCAAAAAGTGTGAGCAACCTTTCCTTGGATCAACATTGTTCTCATCACTTCAACTATAGTCCTGTTATTCCTTTTTGCTATGTTGTTGTGTTGTGGTGTCCTAGGAGAGAACAGTTGCCTCTTGATGTTGTTCTCTTCAAAGTACTTGTTGAATTCATCAGAAGTGAATTCTCCTCCTTGATCAGTTCTTAGGCACTTTATCCTTTGGCCACTTTGCTTCTCTACTAATGCTTTGAAGGCTTTAAACTTTCCAAATGCTTCAGACTCGTCTTTCAAGAATGTGATCCACATCATTCTTGAGTAGTCATCAGTAAGAATCATAAAATACCTATCTCCCTAAATACTTCTAGTTTTCATAGGACCACACAAATTAGTATGCACAAGATCAAGTTAATTCTCTGCTGAAAAAGACTTACCTTTAAAAGTTGAGGAAGACATCTTCCCTAGTTGACATTCTCTACATAAAGAATTCTTAGGTTTGATCAGCAAAGGCAATCCTCTTACCGCCTTGATCTTACCGGCTTTAACAATATTGTCAAAGTTCATATGACAAAGTCTCCTATACCATATCCAACTATCATCAAACTTATCCATCAGACACTGACTAATCTTGGCATTCAACTGAAATAAGTTACCTCTGGTCTGCTTACCAGTGGCAATAAGTTCACCACTCTTTCCAATTATACTACAGACTCTACTTTTGAACTTCAAAGTGAGTCTTTTGTCATTCAGCTGAGCAACACTTAAAAGGTTATGCTTAAGACCTTCTACCTAGTAGACATCATCTGCACTGCTCTTTATGTTCAGTGAGATGGATCCTTTACCTTTCACCAGGCATGGTGCATCATTGCCAAACTGGACAACACCTCCATCATATTCTTCCAGAGACAAAAACTTTCTCTGGTCACCAGTCATGTGGTGAGAACACCCACTATCTATAATCCACTCATTGGGGTTTCACTAAGGTATATCTCCTAGCATTTACTTCAGCATTTAAATTATTCAACTCAAGATTAATTCCTAAATCGGGGTCTAACCTAAGGAAAACCTCTTTCTTCTCTCTTTTTGTGTGCAAGGAATTGACTTAGGAGTTGTACTCAGAGATTTTGGTAGAGTTGACAATGAAAAACAAGTTCAAATTTTGATGGAACGAGATTCAGAGGACCAGGGTGAATCTCTACTACCCAGTCCCTAAAAATCTGGCCAAACTTTGCAATATAGATTCTCAATATCTTCTTTTGCCTAGATCCCTATTTGTGGCTTGGTTGGACATCTATAATAGTGTATTTTTACTATCTCTCTTAAATTATCCCTTTTTTTTTCTCTAATTTTACAATTCACATTCAAATTTCAACTAGAAGGATGTAATGCCCACTAAAATACCCTAGAGAAATAAACCAAAAATCTACTAACAAAAGGTGATAATTTTTTTTTTTAAAATTAATCCTCATTTCAATGCTAACACTAACATCTAGAAATTCCACAATATCACCAATACTCATCCATGAATCATTAACTATTCACGTGATTACATAAACTAACATGAACATAACCAAGTATCATATTATGCGAGCAAAACATCTATTTAATCATTAACACAAATCCATAATAAAACCACATAATACATCTCCATTCCCTAGGGCATTTCAACGTCACTACTAGTCATAAAGCTAACTCATCACATAATCATTTAGAACATCATATGCTATTATCTCACTAAACATATACTTTCCATATAACTATAATAAAACATAATCACATATTCATAAATCTATCTCGTTTCATACTCTTTAGGTTCATTTTAAAGTACCAATCTAATGTTCCTAATACTCGTCTTTACTCATTTGAACACTTCACACATCATGAAACTAAATGCATTTATCCTTTTTCACTAATGGTATTTGATTATTTTCTTAAGCACAACTCATCAAGAAAACTATTCAAATACATGTGCAAGATCATAACAGCAAGTACTTATCTATATCAAAATATGATTCCAATCTACTAAACAGGTTCAAGAGTCATATGATTCTACAAGAATAAATACATTCTAATATTTCAATCCCCTAATTTCAACATAGGACTTCATTCTCAACATAATAAACATATCTATATCATGAACCACATACCAATATATCATCTTATTACAATACCATAGTTCATCTACATCAAGTTCAATTATATAAGAGCACATGGAGCAAGCACATAGTCTCTTTAGCTACATCCCATCCCAATGCTTAATAATACAAGTTACATAGACACATATTCATATTCCTCATTTACACGACATCGTAATATGGTAACATCTCTAATTCATATAAATCAGCACCATAGGACTACCACATATTGAAAAGACATACAATCCATACAAACTACTGTTATATAAATTTTTCCAGATCTCTAGCTATCTAATATTGAAGATTACATCTTTCCAATCAAGGAATACATGATCATTAACACATTCAATATCATCACAAGATATACAAAAAAATTACATTCATATTTCTTGATCATTTAATTCCTTTCTAATCAAGAATAACTTCCACAATAGATTATCCTTTTACATTAGTCTTATCCAATACATTTCACTTTGCAATCATCCTACTACAAGTTCTACTATACATGTTCTCAATACATTGATTTCATAGTCATCTTTAAATTTACATCTTTCATAACATATGGTATCCTTTCAAATTACATAAATATGCTTCAATGAATCCAAGCACATGATGAGATACTATAGATCCAAATCCACACACACTAACATCTAAGGAAGAATATCCTAATGGTAGAAGCATCAAACTACCCGACCATGTGGAACCAAATAGGAAACACCACCCATGCTAGGAGATGACAAAGGTTCCAACTCACACTCAAGACCTAACATGACACCTAACAACCATAGGATACAACATGACACCACAAGACTCCAACATAGGAAATATAACATCAAAATACATGGCTAAATCAAGAAAATAACCTCCAAAGGTACAAACAACAAATCAAGGTATATGGATAATGGAAACATGTGGGGTAGAGTGTCATCACATGCTAACCTCATGTGGCATCTATCTCCACCTTGGAGTAACTCAAGGGAGATCAGGTATACCGCTCCAACGGTCTTCCCAATTTAGGATCCCAAAACCACCTCCCTGGGTTCATCCAATTGGGGCATACAACATCATATTCTTTATCTTGATTAGGTAAATTCCTAAATACACAACCCACTAATAAATTATTAATAATGTTATCACTTTCAAATTAAACCATAAATTCTCCATCTGGTTCCATAGGTCTAGACCCCCTTCCTAGAGATCTAGTGCTCATAACCTAGGTTCAACACATGCAAGAGCCCACTCTCCCAAACATGGACCAAGACCATAGGGTAAAAATATAACAAGATACATCTTACAAAAACATTAAACTCAACATGGAAAGCATCCAATATACCATAAAAAATCTGATACAAAACTGACTCATAAAGGACAACTTATACTCATGCATACAAAGCAATTTAACAAAATCATGCAATAAGCTCAATGCATCGTAATGCAATAATAAAAAGAGCCTCAAAGTGATATAAACACATAAATAGGGAAATAATATGAATCCAATGATACCACATAGTCCTCAACAATGAGAAACAACATAACCTCTCGCTGGAGTTGCATATACTCATCTTCAACAGCAAGGGATGCATACATCTTGCTAGAGCAAAATTCCATACGTCAACAAACAAGTGCAAAACTACTTGTTGGAGCCCAAATATGATTCAAATGCATCAAAAAGGAATACCATAGTGCCCAAATAATAAAAAATGATAGTACAGAGCCTATGGAGTACAAAACCATCAATAAAAGTTCACCCGGAATGTCAAAACCCTAACAAAAAATGTGACTCAAAAATCCAAAACAGCAGTACAAAATCAACAATGTGTTAACGACACTCTGCATGTAGTGTCACTCCTAGACTTGTTTAGAACTATGATGGATATTTGGTTGATCAATTATGACTCCTTTTCTATCTTAGATGATATGATGGATGATAGGACTTATGTGGATTTATGATAACTCGATATGGCTCATCATGTTTTGGAGATTTATGTGATAGATGATGCGAGACCTATTATATGATATGTGGTATTTTGATGATTCTTATGGATGTTGGCACATAGTATCACCTGGATGGATGGATTTATATGATTCATGGATTTATATGTGATCATTGCTTATGTGGATTATATGATTTATGATGATACTAACCCTATTTCATGATTATGATTCTATGCGATAGTTTGATATTATATTATATTGATGATTCTATGCTTCACAAGTATGAGCGTGCCTTTATCCCAATGGCAAGTTGTTGGAGATGACATAGTTTCCCTCGCCCAGTCTAGGTCTAAGATGAGTACCTTGTCGATTGTGCCACGAGGCAAGTTGTGGTTAAAGTATTCGTTTATGTTATCCCCTTTGGCATAAGCCAATTGGAGTCTATGTTTATTTATTTGAGTTTTGTAGTTATTGTCTAATTAGTCGATTATCAATATTTATCTGTTTACCTTAGGATAATGATTTTATTGTGAGATTTTATTTAAACCAATTTGGAGTAATTTAATTATTGGGCCATTAATTGATTTAATTACTATGTATTTTTTAATTATTAATCATTTAATTATTTATTGATGGTATATTTATTTAAATTGATTATTGACGAGATTTAATTATATTCATGATTTATTTATCTATTTATTTATTGTTTAATGATTAACCTTTAAATTGATTTAGTATTTATTTATAATGTTTTATTGTTGAATGTTTTATTTATTTATTCTATTTATTGTTGTAATGCTTTATTTAGTTTATTATTATTTTTGGATTGATTTATTGACTTTATTAAAATTATTTATTGATTTTTGTGATTAGATTTTATATTTTAATATAGGAACCTATTTTTAAGGTCTTATCTATTTGATTTATTTAATTTCTTTTATTGGGTAGTATTATTATTAATATGTTTATATAAATTGAATATTGTCGGCAATTACATTTGAAATATATATTACCTACCCATTTATTTGATTGGTTGGGGGAAAAGGTAGGTAAATAAAATATTTTTATTAAATACCTTGAACTATGTAAATGTAGGTATAACATATAGTATAATAAAATACTTTGATTGGCCAACATTTTGAATGGTTTTCATATTTATTTTGTTTTCTACAATGGTTGTCGGGTTAAGCATCTGGTAGATTTTGGATTTCATTTTGGAATTTCATTGAAGATTTGGCTTAAGGATTTGGGATTGCTTGTGGATTTCTCTACTTCATATTTCTAAAATCTTTGGTTGCGTTTGTAGGTTGGTGTGATTATTCCTTTGAAGTTTTCATTTTCCAAAAAGATTGTCCTCTTCGTGCCTATGCAATTTGATTACTAGTTATTATAAAATTATTTTGGGAATTCTTGATTTTGAGTTGAAGGACTTTTAATTTGGTGTTGAAAAGAATTGGGAAGGGAGTGCAGATTATTATTGATTTTCAGATATTTGGGATTGATTACTGGAATGTTTTTCCCGTGTGTTCTCTGTGAATGATATATTTCCCTTTCCATGAGATTTAGAGTTGTTATTTGTGTTATTATGGAGTTTCATGTTAATCTAGGTGTTTGTTTCCTTGAATCTCCCTTTGTTTCAGTAAGGTTCTTTTGTTTTGAAGCTTCCTGAGAGTATCTTTCCACTATCTATGACTTTCTTTTTATGAGAGAAGTCCCTTAGGGAGTATCTATGATTATGTTTTGAATTCCTTATGCTTGTTTGATATTCTTTTGATGATATTTGGTTTATTTGTTTATCTTTCATTCATGCTATATGTTGTAGATCTCAATTTGAGCTCTGTGGGAGATAGTTTTGTTCACTGTTCTCTTTCCTTGTGTATATAAATTTGCAATCTTATTATTCTTCAATAATTTTTGCATCTTTTAGGCCCTCTGAGTTGATCATGGGTGTTTATTTTGACCCCTTTGCTAATATGGGCAAGTGCCCTGTCCAATTGAGTAGTTTATACTGCAATTTTGACTCATCTCCCAAAAGAGCTACCAAAACAACCAAAAATGCCATTGGATGTACCAGAAGCACTATCTTGCATCCCAAGAGCACTATTCTAGAATCCAAGGGTATAGGGGAAAGAACCAGGAGCCCTGGCTAAGTGGCCCAGAGTGCCAAGTCCAAAACCCAGAAAGCTAGGTCATAAACTGATAAAGTTGTCAAATGAACCCAGAACATTGGGGAATGGACCCAAAATACCATTGCACTTATCAAAAACACCATTTCATCTACCAGGGTTACCACTTTGTATTCCAAGAGCGCTGATCTACATTTTGGGAGAGCTAGACTGCTCCGGGGGTCCTAAAAAGTCAGTTTTGAGCCTAGATTTGTGTCTTGATGAGTTTGTGATTTATCCAGAGGATTTTGTAGTCTGTGTTGACATTTTTAGAGTTGAATTTGACAAATTTTTATCCTTTACATTATTTCATGTTCTCTGGTAAGAGGTTTCATGCCTTACCATTGAGGTGTTTCATATTGGATATGTGGCTCCGACGAGAGGGAGAATGCCTATATGATGAGGGATTGATTCTATGGCTCCAACTGGATGTGTTATGCCTCATTTCTGAGGATTTGATGTTATTTTGATATCTTTTATGGATTGCATTCATGATGGGCTTTTCCTTTATGATGATTTGGTGAAGGCTTCTTTCTTTGAGTATGGTATATGAGTACTCTATGTTCAATTTTTGTTCAGTTTGTTGTATCTGTTCTTATATCACTTTTGAGCCTTCATGATGTTGGTTTATATTTTATGGATATGTATTTACCCTATGGCCTTGGTTCATGGTTGGGGGAGTGGGCTCTTGCATGTGTTGGACCTAGGTCATGAGCACTAGATCTCTAGGAAGGAGGTCTAAACCTATGGAACCACATGAAGAGTTTATGGTTTAATTGAAAGTGATAACATAATAATAATTAATTAGTGGGTTGGTTATTTAGGAATACACCTAATCAAGATAATGAACATGATTTTTTATGCTCTAATTGGATAGACCTAAGGAGGTAGTTTTGGGATCCTAGATTGGGGAGATCGTTGGAGCGGTATACCCGATCTCCCTTGAGTGGCTCAAAGGTGGAAACATATGCCACATGAGGTTAGTATGTGATGACACTCTACCCCACATGTATCCATTGTCCATATTCCTTTCTCTATGGATTTTGCTGTTGGAGGTTATTTGCTTTGATTTAGCCATGTGATGTATTTGATGTTATATTCCCTATGTTGGGGTCTTGTGGTGTCTTGATGTATCATTTGGTCATTAGATGTCAACCTATGTGTTGAGTGTGAGTTGGAACCTTTGTCATCTCCAATCACGGGGGGTGGTTCCTATTTGGTTCCACATAGTCAGGTGGTTGATTCCTTCTTCCATTGGGATTTTTCTTATTGAATGTAACATGTGTGGATTCTTGGACTCTTCATGTGATTATTCTTCAGAGCTAATTTATATATTTAAGGAAAGAAGATATTATGTCATGATGACTTGTATATGTAAAGGGATTGTGTATGTTGTAATAGGTATCTATATGTTATTGTAAATGACATTGTGATCAGACGTGATTAGGAGAAGAGTTCCTTGATGTATCAAATGTTCATTATGTATTATGAATTTATGAGGTCTATGTGAAAGAGAGAAAAGAGATATCTTATATGTATTTGTGTTGCATTTAAAGTCATGAAATGAAATTGTCATGTGTAATCCTATGAAATGAATGATAGAAAGAATAGTAATGGTTGTCTTGATTCTTATTGGGTAAATAGGAATTATCTAGAAGAAATGGTTAAATAGATCTATGATGGATTATAATAAAAAGAAAGTAAGATTGTGTACTTACGTAAGTTGTGTTAATCAGCATTAGGGTGTGATGTAGCAAACAAAAAAAATAGCTGCTTGTTCTATATACTCTTATGTGTTAGGCCTTGATGATGTAGGAACCATGATCTTGAAAAATGATTTATTATTATTTGGTTCATGTTCAAGAGATGTTCGTTATGTTGGGATTGAGAAACTATGTTGATTTAAGGATTGAATGAATAGATAATGTTTATAGTATTAAATATGATTCTTGAAATTATTTAGTAGCATGGTATTCTATTCGGAAGATAATAATTTCTTTCTATTATAATCTTGCTTATGAATATAGATAGTATCCTTGATGAGATGTGTAATGATTGTGCTTAATGAAATAACAAAGTTCCATATGTAGGAGAAGGATTAATGCATTTAGATTCATGATGTGTTAAGTGATTGATGAATCAAGGTGGTATTCAGGCACATTTGTTTAGTGTTTTTAGAAGAACTTAAGGAGATGCATTGTGATGAGTTATGCATATGTGTTAATGTTAATCTAGTTTCATGGAATGTAAATGATTAGTTGATTGATAATAGAATATGATATTCTATATGGATGTGTTATATTAGAATGATGTCAACTAGTGACGTTAGGATACCCTAGGGAATGGATGTGTTGCAAGATTATGGATCTATGTTGATGTTTAATTTTTTTAATTTCGCTTGCATAATATAGTTTTTATGACTATGTACATGTTGGTTTATGTGATCTTGAAAATAGTTAGTACTACATTGATGTATGTTAATGATAACATAGAGTAATGCATGTTTCTAAAAAAAAATTATGTCCATTTGTTAATAGATTTTAGATTATCTCTTTAGGGTATTTTGGTGAGCATTACATCTGATATTAGAGCCCGTGTTGCAAACACTGGGATCTCTGGTTAAGGTTGTTTCTCTTGGTCTTGCATGGTGTGCTATAATGTTCTCTTGACTTGAGTTGCTCTTTGAGATTGTAATGGAAAAGGTCATTGGAACTTGGGAGATCTTATATGTGTATGCTTATGTTTATCCCTTATCTCTCCTAAGAAACGTAATTGTGTGCAATATGTTTAATCATTCCTTGTGCATGCCTCCTAGATGCGCATGATGTCTATATGACTCTATGTAGTCTTGTTTGCTAGTAATTTCTAGTGCTTACCTAAATATTAGAGATTGTTTTCCCTATACAAATGATCATGCTATGGAATAAAATAAAATTGTGCATGTTCTCCTATCTAAAGTTATGTTTATAGGGTTATTTTGTTACATCGATTTTCAATATGTACTTGGAATAGAAAAAATTGTACCATGATGCTTTGTACTTGTAAAAGAGATTATGTACCCTTATGTTATGTATCTTCATATATTTGTTGATGTAATTGAAAAGGGAATGCAATGTAGTAGTTTAGGAGGAGTTATCATTGTACATTCATTGATGCATTGGGTATTCAATATGTAACGTAGATTATAAGATTTATGTAGAAAAAGAAAGAGTTGGTATTTATGCATTCACATTACACTTGAGATTGTGAGGGATTAGCATCTGCATAGGGAAATGGTAGTTTAAGAGATAAGGAGCCCAAAAATTTGAGAGATGCATTCAATATTTCCATTAATGTTGAAGGAAATAGGAGAGCTTTAGGCAAACTTAGGAGAAGAGAAGACCCCGGGTTCTCTAAGGTTGCAAAAGATAACATGGAAAAGCCTTTGGGACTGAAGCCAAAGGAAGAAGATAAATGGGATAAGGTGCTCACCACCTTGAAAGATATTAAGTTAACTATTTCAAAAAATGATAGGGGTGTTGCACTAGGAAAGCAACAATTCAACAAATTTAACAGACCTCCAAGGTTATAAGATCATCCTTACAACACAAATTGGAAGGATGGAAAACCATTTCAACAGCAGCAATGGAGTAAATAGGAGTATCAAACCCCTGATTCATTGCAAAAAAATACAATGAATATTATTGAAGATACACCTTGGTGCATTTTTGGTCAATCACCTCATTTAGTTGAGTATTGTGCAGTTGCAAAATTTATTTCTGCCAAGAGCAATATAAAAGAAGAAGAAGAGGAAAAGATTGAGGGTGACAATGTAGATTGTATTATGACTACTTCTTACTTGGGGGAAGTAGAATACTTCTCTGATATCGAGGATAGGGACTTGGATGTGGATTATAAGAGGCAAATAAATGAATCATACCATCAACAAGTTTTTTCTGGTGAATAATTATGTGTTGATGATCAAGCATGTGATGTTGAACAAGGAGAATATATTGTGTCTTTAAGAAGATCTTCTAATCAAGAGATTGCCCAAATAACAACTGCTATGGTAGCTCAAGTCAAAAGTAGTTACCAGCTGAGGAGCAGAACAGTTGGTGAAGATCAGGCTAAACCTTGTGGTTTATTCATCAAGGAAATAAAGAATAAGGGTTAGGAGATTGAAGAAAATAAACCAAAGAAAGATGTGGTTAAGGAAAGGGAATGGGCTAAGAAGGTTGTAACTACAAAGCCCATTGAGGAGAGTGCTTCAACCAAAGTGAAGATGAAGTTGGTTGAAAAGCTTACCACACCTACTGAACAAAATTTGAAGCAAAAATAAATGTTGAAATAAGAAAGTTGAAGAGACATGATGAGAAACTAGGTATGTCCCCTAAATTTTCAAAATACACACCTATTGACATGTTCCAATTGCTTTCTCTATGAATAAATGAACATAAAGAGAAAGTCATGACTTGGGTTAACAGTGTTTCCTCCTCTACCCAAGTAGAATATACAAGCACCATATCTAATGTAAAGGAAAAATCAAATAAAAATGAGGTAAAACATAAAGAATTAGAGGGGATGGTTTCTCAAATTCCCGAGATTTACCTTGAGGATACAGTGGATGAGTCCTTATAAAATGTAGATCCCTTCTTTTTGAGTGTGATTATAAATGGAGGGGTATTAAAAAATTGTACGGTTGAATCGAGGGCTTCAAATAATGTTATGCCAATAAGGATAATGCAAGACATGGGTCTAAGGGTAGACACTCCTCAAGGCCAATGTTGTTCTATGAACTCAAGAGAAGTATCTATTATAGGTACCATAAGAGCATTGCCTTATAATATTGCATCTTACCTAGAGATGGATTTGACTATGAGTTTTTTGGTTGTGGATATCCCACCTCATTATCGGATGTTGTTGTCTAGGAAATGGAGCGCTTCTATGGGAGGAAGTTTACAATGTGACCTATCTTATGCTATCTTTTGTATTGATGGAAAAAGTGTAAAAATTGCAAGGGAGTCAAGGGTACCGTATATGATGGTACATGAATAAAAAACTGATCAAGACATGCCATGTTTAATAGATACTGGCATCAATGCCTTTAGAATTGAAAACACCCCACAAGAAGAAAAGAAACAACTTACTCCAATGGAGAAGGAAGCTGAAAACCTATCAGATGATAACAATTTATGAGTGATGTACTTTGACACTGCCAGTTCTAAGGAAGGTTCTGGTGCAAGAATATTATTCATCTCACCAAATAAAATAACGTTGAAGTTTTATTTTACTCTAGATTTTGCATGTATAAATAATGTGGCAGAGTATGAGGCATTATTATAAATATTGAGATTATCTAAGAAGCATGGGATAAAGAATCTTAAGGTCATCAGAGATTCTAAGTTAGTTATATCCTAGATTAGATCAAAATATGCATCAAAGAACAAGATGTTAAAGTAGTAAATAAATGTTGTTGTGGGATGAAATTGAAAATTTTGATGCATTTAACATTGATTGGAAAGAAAGGAGCCATAAAAGGATGGAAGAATTGTTGGCTAATACTGCTCTAAGGCAAGAAGATATAAATTTTGTAGGAATCTCAAAGATTGAGGTTCAAACAAGACCATCAATCCCCGACAACATTCCAAACTGGCAAGTTTTCAATGATGATGATATTCTAATATTTCTAACATGTGTCGAATAGTATGAAAGTCAGGAGATTGATTTTGGTTCTTTTGTGCAACATAGGATGGAAAAGAAACTAGCTTTGGGAATGAAGTGATTCAATTAAAAACTAATAAAATTCCCAAAGGGCTGGTAGTCCTAGAAAGGGTGTTTGACAATTAGGATAAGGCAAGGACTTCTACAACTACCCCACATCCTGAAGATTTGGAGGAGATAAACCTTGGGACAGAGGGAGACCCCAAAAAGGTATACATTGGGAAGAAGATGTGACCAAAAGTGAGAAGTATGCTAATTGACTTGTTGAGAAAATATAGGCATGTTTTTTCTTGGTCATATGATGATCTGAAGGCTTATAGGAAAGATTTGTTTCAGCATGAAATCCCTTTGAAGGAAGGAGCTAAGCCTTTTAGATAAAAACAAAGACCAATCAACCCGACCTTGGTGCCTAAAATGCAAGAAGATTTGGTTAAGTTAAGGGATGTCGAGATTATAAAACCTATCAGACATTCATCATGGGTGTCAAATTTAGTGCCTGTAAGAAAGAAAAATGGAGATATTAGATTGTGTGTGGATTTTGGGAATTTGAATATATCTTCATTAAAGGATAATTATCCATTGCCAAATATGGAGACAATGTTACAAAGGGTCATAGGTTGTGAACTTCTATCTATGATGGATGGATTTTCTGGTTATAATCAGGTAATGGTCAGAGAATCAGAGCAATTCAAAATGGCTTTCACCACACCATGGGGAACATATGTTTATGTAAGAATGCCTTTTGGGTTGACAAATGCAGGGGCAAATTTACAAAGGGCTATGGATGTGGCATTCTCTGACATCATAAACATATTATTAGTTGTATACCAAGATGACTTAACAACATATTCTAAAAAAGAGGGAGATCATTGTGATCATCTAGAAAAAAATATCAATATAGTTGTTGAATATGGAATATCTCTAAACCTAAAGAAATGTGTTTTTGGGGTAACTAAAGGTAGAGTTCTTGGCCACATCATTTCAAAAGAAGGTGTGAGGATTGACCCCGAAAGGGTAACAACAATTGATAAGGTCCCTCAGCCTAAAAAATGTGAAGGGAATTCAATCATTCTTTGGGCAGATAAATTTTCTCAGAAGGTTTGTTACTAATTTTTCAGAGATCAGTAGACTTATCTCTAAATTGCTTAAAAAGGGTGCAAAGTTAGATTGGGAAGGAGGGCCAACTAAGGCTTTCCAAGAGATTAAATAGGCTATCAAGAGTGCACTTGTTCTGAAAACACCTAATTATAGTAAACCTATGCAAAAAAATTCATTTGCATCTTTTCATATTGTTGTTGTAGTATTGTTACAAAAAAATGTTGAAGGTTATGAGCAACCCATTCCATTTTTTAGCAAGTCTTTGCAAGGTGCAGAGCTAAAGTATCATATAAATGAAAAATAGGCTTATGCATTAGTGAAGGTAGTGAAATATTTTAGGAGTTACCTTATGGGAGAAACAACGGTTGCATATGTCCCCACTGTAGCGGTTAAAGACATTTTCACATGACAGGAACTGTCTGGAAGAAGATGTAGGTGGATCAACAAGATCCAATAACTCAACATTGACTTCCAAATCACTAAATTAATAAGGGGACAAGGACTGGCCAAATTGATGGCTTAGAGTTACTTGGATGCCAACCAAATAAATGTCATAGGAGAGGAGAAAAGGGCTTATCTGTGTGACATGGATACTTGTGAATTGTATACAAATGTGATAGGCTACTTGCAGAGGATGAAGTGTCCTAAAGGAATCAGTGACAGTAAAAGGAGGACATTGAAGTTGCACGCCATTAAATATGTCATTGTAAGTGAAAAGCTTTGGTGGAAAAATAGTGATGGTGTCATGTTGAAATGTGTGGACCAAGATCAAGCCCAAAAATTACTAATAAAAATGCATAGTGGGGTTTGTGGAGGACATTATATAGCTAAAACAATTGCACAAAAAAATTTAAGAGCTGGATTTTGGTGGCCGACAAATTTTAAGGATGCATATCATTTGGTTAAAAAAGTGACCCATGCCAGAGGTTTTCTAGAAAGTTGAAGTTTTCAGGAAATTTGCCTTTGAAGCCTGTGAGTGTGCAATCCCCATTTTAGCAATGGGGTATTGATTTTATTGGGGAAATAGCATGTAAATAAAGTGGTGGTCATTCCTAGATCATGGTAGCCACTGATTATTTCACTAAATGGGTGGAGGCTATAGCAAACAGGAAGGCAATAAGTAAGGTAGTGATTGATTTCATCACTAATAATATATTGACTAGGTTTGGTTGCCCAGAGAAAATAGTCTCTGACAATGCTATGAGTTTTAGGTCAGAGGAATATGAAGAATTATGTAACTCATATGGTATTAAAATTTCCTATTCATCACCTTATCATTCCCAAGGAAATGGAAAACTTGAATCGAGTAATAAGAGTTTGATGAAAATCATCAAAAGAATCTTGGACAAGAATAAGAAGGCCTGGGATTCAAAGCTAAAAATGGTAGTTTGGGTAGACAGGGTAACCATTAAGAAGGTGATAGGATGTGCTCCTTTTGATCTGGTCTATGGTATATGAGCCTGGTTGTCCCAAAATAATCTATTGTAGATGTATAAGTTTGTACAAATATATAATGATGATATAGATGATGATATGCAACTGAGGATAGAAGCTTTGACAGAACTGGATGAAATTAGGAGAGAAGCTACTGCCAAAAACGTGAAACTACAAATGTAAGTAAAAACCTTGTATGATACAAGAGAAGTTGCAAGAATTTTTCAAATTGATGATTTGGTCTTAATGTGGAATGCAACGATAGAGGATAAAGGGAAGTATGGAAAATTTGATGCCATTTGGCTTGGTCCATATCTAATCCAAAGTAAGTGGGGAGAAGATTCATATTTTCTCCAAAATATAAATGGTGAAATTCTTGAATTGTTTGTTCATGGTCAGTTCTTGAAGCCCTACTTTTCTTAAAGTAGTTCTTTTCCACGAGCGTTATTTTTAGGTTTGTATATATGTAGGTTAGTTTCCTTTCTTGTTTGGGTCCTTTGTTCGGGTGGTTCCCTTTTGGTCTGCATTGTGGTTGGTTTGCTTAACCTAAGATTTTGGATTCTCATATCATCCCAGAGTAAAGATCGTCCCCAATTAGAACCACTAATGGTCAATAGAAATGACCTAGCAAAATTTTATTCCTTAGCTGATAGGAGGGTTTTCTGTGTCTTATCTTTCTCTTTTTCCCTTGCATTTTAGGCTTTGGGTTTATTTTGATTTTGTCTAAAGTCTTGGTGAGATCCCCTAAACTTGTTTTAAACTCGCATTACCTTTTTATTTTATCCTGAGGGTTTTAGCACGTTGGTAGGGCCTTTTTTATGTGTCCTAGGTGTTTATTAAGTGAGCGGGTCTTTCTTTTCCTGAAACATTCATTTTTATTTTCCTAGGTGGGTCTTTTTTCTTGTTCTAGCTGATATATTTGTATTAACTATCAAGTTACTAATGTTCCCATTGTCCGCACATGCTAAAATCAGTGAAGACCTTTTAATCATAATCGAGAAACATTCTTGGTCGTTAAGTGACTGAAGGGAGTGCACACTGAGGTTATGGATATAAAGTTCCAAAAGATCTAATGGTTCTCGCTACCTTGAAATATAAAATGCACAAAATTTAATGATCACGCTATTGGGAGATGATACCATGTGTCTTAGGCGGGCTGAAGAGAAGCCGAATGGTGGGGCCGCTAGCAAAGATGAGAAGGATGATGAGATGGAAGTGTTGCATCATACTTTTTATGTCACCATCTTCCACAAGGGATGGTTAATTTTGGATTGAATAATATAGATCGCGTGATATGCCACCATGGATGGAATCAATGGTCCAGTTTTAAACCTAGTTCAAATATGGATTTGAGCCGTTTTCCACTTGCGCGAGCACTAATGGTGAATGATGTGGTGACGCCTTATTCAAGAATAGAAATAAATTCCTTTTTTAGAATCATTTTGATTTAGGAAGAAATCCAGAGAAAACAGAAGGCAATTTTAGAGCCCAAGGAGTTTTGAGTGAACTATCTCAGTGAGAAATTAAGCTTTTTCTAGTGTTTTCAAATTCGTAAGTTGATTATCTTCCTCTCTGTGTTTTAAAGTTGGATAGTATAAGTTGTGTGAATTTTTTGGTAAAGGATTTTAAGAATGTTGTGAGGTTTTGTAGTCTTAGCTCAGGGAGTTTGTGAATTTTCCATTTTTATGTTGGAATTGTTGGTTCGTGGTTAAATCCTGGTTTCTTTTTCCCCATTTGAGGAAGCCCTAGTTTAGTAAAATGCCTCCCTCATGAAACCACTCTGGGTAGACTGAATATTTGAAGAGAAATTTGTATGATGATTTTTTAGACCAGTTGAAACCATCAACAAATGACAAATTTCAGGGGACAAAACTTATTCAAGGAAGAACCCTAGGAGAAGGGTTAGTTGATAAAGCATATGCAATTTCAGATGCTAGGGTACCTATGACCAGGATAAATATGTTTAAATTATGGTATGGGTAGAGAAATTTTCATTCTCCACTCTCGAATGCGTGGCAATATGACCTAGGCAAGCTGGTGGTGCCTAATGTCTTCATGGATGTCGACCTTCTCAGGGTAGCGGTAGATAGATATGACCTTGTTTCTAGGGTAATAAGGGGAAATGATGGGGAGGTCTTATTGAAAATCTGAAGAGAGGAATTCTATGAATTTTTTGACTTGTATGAACCTTATGCTACACTGATTCCAATAGAACTGAATGAAATAAAGGAGGAGTATCACAGAACAAAGGGTTTTGTCAGATCAAATCTTCACCCTGCCCACTTGGAAAAAGAAAGAAGCACACCTTACCATATCGACCCAAATTTAGTCGAGCCTTTTCCAATTGGTGCTTTTGCTAAGTATTTATAGGCTACCTTTTTCTCTCTATGTCAAGTTTTAGGTTTTAACCCTTCCACAGTTATTGCACCTGATTTCATGTTTATGGCCATTCAAATTCAACACCAAGACTTTTCAGTGATTTTTTATTTTGCTCCTTATCTTGAAGATAAGATTCATGAGGGATTGTTGGATATGAAGAAAAATGAATTGAACACTAATTTTTATTGGTACTCATTGCTGATGCATGTGTTCTTATTCAATAATTCAGATTATTTTGAAGGTACCATGGATATCAGAAAGACAATTAATAATATTGAGATACCACTATAGTTGTGAAGTATGGAAATGTCATGGGATGGTCCAAAAGCTAGTTTTGTAAGGTTTGGTAATGGTTTTTCCTCCAAATTAAGGCAACAATTGATAGTTAATCCACCCAGAATCCCTACATAGTTACATGATTTCTTGAGACCAAAAGAAAGGTTTCCAATCTTGAGAATTGATCATAATTGGGGTGATGTCTTTTCTTATCCGGTCAACACTGTCATTAGAGTTTATGGTTTCCTAGGGAAACCTCATGTATTACCATTCAATGTCCCATTGAGACTTGGGTTTGTTGAAGTAATTTGGCAAATTGGTTCTATCCAGGATAAGGATTTGAAGGGCTAGGGCAAAGGAACTATCTTCCCTGATTACACTGTTATCCCTTACTTTGGAATCCAGAAAGGAGGGTATGTGCATTTTGACAAACTTTTCACACCATATTATTTGGGAGTTACTGTAGCTAGGCACAGTGAGCTAGAGGGGTTCTATAACATTTTTAGACTAAGAATAAAAGGAGCTAAACTACCTCATGAACACCACTTCCCTGGAGATGTAATCAGAAACAAGTTTGATTTTTCTGTTCAGGATTGGAAGAAGGAGAAGTGGATAGCTTTTAAGAAACTATGGGCAATTATATAGAAAATGGATCCAAATTATGATCCATTGAGATATTTCAACCCTTTCTCTGCTAAAGTTGATTTTGTTATGAATAATTTTGATGAGTTAATTATTTCTTTGAAAGAGAAGAGAACGAAGCTTGAGGAAATTCATGGCAAACAAATTAAGAAGAGGAGTGTACAACTTACACCCTTTCCACCTGACAATACAACTTTGATTCAACAAATAAGGATGAAGCAACCTAGCCCCCTTCCTCCTCTACCTCACAAAATAGATGGATTATAGGAGACTCAACCTAGTTATGAACCTCCTCCAAGGGGAAGTATTGTAACAAAAAGAGTGAGGGATGAAGAAAGTAGTGAAGAGGATAGTGGTAGTGACAGTGGAAAGTTGGTGAGGAGGAAAGGAAAAGAAATAATGAGAGAAGAACCAGCCTCAGTGATGCAAGTTAGACCTTTGAAAAGAATCTAGATCATTGATCTAGAGGATTTAGATAGAAGCCCCTCACCACCACATATCCTCTTTTCACCTCTGGTACATTTTGAAGAACAAGGAGGAGATCAGCGAATTGAAGAACCACATGGTGTAGACAATGTGGAAATTAAAAATACGGAAATGCCAATTGGTATCCCTCCTGTACCACCTTCTCTATAATTTGACATCACGCCTCTAGACATTCAAGATAGACCATTCAGGGATGCTAGAAAAGAGGCATGTGAGAAATTTCTTGAAGATGAAGCTTTTGTTAAGAGCTTGAATTTCCTTCAAATGATGTGGAAAGTGAAAGTTGATGAGTATAGGAAGAGAAGTTTCCAGAGAATGGCCCAAAGGTCAAATAGGTCTGACCATGAAAATCAGGAAGAGGTCAAGATTGAGATGATGGAAGAATTCAAGGCAATCATGATAGATCAAGGAAGAAAGATTGTAAACCAGGCCGATATCTTGATTCTGCATGAATGGGATATAGCTATGGCAATGGCATTTGATAAAATCAAGAAAGAAAGAGGCCAACACTTTACCTCATAAGAGGAAGTGAGGTTAGCATTTAAGGGATCTAACTTTATAGATGGTCATGCAACCTTAGCAATATGGTCTCTACAGCAAGGGCCTAGGAGGCCTGATGTTAGTAATATAAATCCAAATTTGAAAGGAGGCCTCATCATAAAGAGAGCTTCTGAATACATCAAGCATCCAAGCTACAAATTTTTTTGTTGATACAACCATGTTAGCTCATGAAACTGCAAAAAGGGAGGCTAAGGAGAAGCAAGAGTTAATGAATAAGTTTGAAAACCTTTTTTAATGATTATAATATAGTTCAATAGAAATATGTGTAACTACAAACAAAAGTACAACCTCTTGAGAAGAGATAGCCAGGAGCATATTCTTCATCCATTGCCATTTCATTGGTCCCATCAACATCCAAGTCCCCACCGAGTCTCACATATAGGTACAACAACTTAGTTAGATAGTGAGACCGATGTTCCTATAATATCATTAGTTCCTTATTGTGTAGGGGAAAAAGTGAGACTAAGTATGGAAACCCTAATCCCACTCTCATACACACTCATGGAATACGAAAGAGCCTAGGGAGGTAACACACTTTGGCTACTTCTTATGAGGAAGAGAGAGCCATGGATTACCTCTTAGGTTTTCTATTCCTTTGTTGTAAATGAGAGAGAGGAATGATGCAAAATGCAATCTAACCTGGAATGTAAGTAAGCAAGTAAACCCTAATATGAGAATGCAGATCAACAAACAAATGATATACTACTGAAAAAGTATAGTTCAGGAGGCCAACTCTGAGAAGAAATATTCAGGACCAGGGTGCCACGCCACTGTCCTAATTCTGCAATTCTGGAGCTGCAACTGACAGGAGGGATTCTGGAGCCTGCAAAGTGTTGTTCTGCCAAGTCTTGGTAACAGGACCATGGCACTAGACCACTGACTTGTGCAGGACCAAGGCATCACGCCCCTTTCCTTAGGTTTTTTGACAAGATCTACAACCTAGAACTGTCCATGTGTGCTCTTCCAGTCTTGAAACTTCCATCAACGCTCAGATCTGAACCTGTACCTAAAGCTGAAAAAGAGGGTTTGGGGTGGTTATATAGGGTTTTTCCTTAGTCAAACCCCCATGTTGGTGATTTCCACCTCCACAAATAGATGGTAATGTACTAAAAATGTGTGTGCATGAACCTTCTATGTGTGCAAGATCCTAAGATGAAAGTAAACAACCTAAAGCAACCCTAAAGAGTAAACCCTAATTTCTTATAATTGACAAAGTAAATTCTCTAAATCCACAATACAAAGTGATCTAAAGAATAAATATAAATCAAAATGAAGCTTATGCGAAGACATGAAAATAACATGAAACCATACCCAACCTTAAGGGAAAGGTACAAGGAAATCGTCAGTCGGTGATCTCCTATTGTTTTTCTACATCTTCAAAAGCCCTCAATTGATAAAATGATTCTTGATGAATTTTTGATGGATGAATGTTGAATGTTGTTGAAGATTTCAAAGATCTAGTCTTTCACTGCAAAGAAGGCTCTAATGCTCCAAAAACCTACTCTTAAATTCTTTGAAGAAGACCACTTCAAATGAAGAGAGAGAGCTCTTAAGTATGAAACCCTAGATCTTAATTTCATGTTTAGGCCGACCTAGGATTTGAGTTTCCCCCTGATATTTTGGGGTTAAGCATTATTATATCATAAGATTACTCCCGAAATTTTGAGGAAAAAGGTTGCGAACCATGTGCATTCCCGCCAAGGTCCGACCAAATTTTCACCAAATTTTTGGGGTCATTAGATATGATGATATTATAGTGCATCCCAAAGTTGCAGTTGATTTCAAGATGTTTTGATGTGTGAAATCAAGCCTAAATGGTCAAAATAGGACACAATTAGGGTTTATGATTAAATGATATATTGGAGGAATAAGATGAAAAGGGGCATGCTCAAGGTAAAGGGCCCAACTTTATAATATGTAAAGTGATGAAACATGACCTTAGATTTAATTAGATTAATTAATTAAATGCTTAAAAGGGAATTAGAAATGCAAGATGTAGGACACAATAAGGCAGGTGATAACTTAAGTGTGAAATTGTACCACCCTAGCAAGGGTGTATAGTTTATGACACTACATTTAGCCCCCACTTTAGCTATCATATGACACTATGTGCATATGCAAGGTAAAGTACAAAAAAGTAAACATCATTTGAAAAAGGATGTATCCATAAGTTGTCGGACGAAGCCCTCGACAGTATCTGCAGTACATAGTTAGGAACCACACCCTACAAAACCACATGTTAGACCACAAAATCACCTAATGCTTACTAAGGAAGGTGATGAAATTTGCGGGTAGCTATATACCCCCCTTGTTTTGAATTTCTTATTAGTGAGGTGAAACGGGGTACCATGTTTACCATAGCAAATTGTGATAAAGATTTTGATGAAGAAAGTTCATAGCAAGGCTTGATTTCTCATCCAAGCATGTTATGGAACTAATGCGGAGTGAGAGGGAGAACTAAAAATTCCAATGCCAATGACGATGTGAGAATCAAAGATTTATAGCTCAAGATATGATAGATTGAAGCAAAAGTGCATAAATTAGGGTTTTAACTTAAAAACATAAAGTCAAAAAGTGCATAACACATAAATATGAAAGTGACACCTTCATTTGTCACTTTCTAACTTTTTGGCACTATTCATTGTAGAGGATCCCACATATTAGCCATCATGGCTCGATGTCAACCTGAGTGACCTAGATAGATGGAGATCCTACGCCAGTTCGTACTCGCCGACTTTCCACTCGATGAGGTGAGTTGACCTTTTGTTGACTGCATTTGACTTTTTCATGCTTTCATAGTTTTTAGGAATGATGATGTCATCACCAAGTCTGAGTCGGGGCTCTCGCTTCAAACACCTAGGGGTCCTAGGGTGCCCTGGTCCTTCTAGAGCACCATGGTCCCAAGGGGGTTCCCTGGTCCTCATAGGGCACCCTGGTCCCACCCGGATGCCATGGTCCCAATAGGTCACCCTGATCGACTCAGGATGCCTTGGTCCTTTTTCAGGGCAACCAACGGTGACACAAGATTAGGTGATGAACGTTAGTATTGATAGAATGATTGCATTGATTAGATGATAATGATGATGGGGTATGTGCACAAAGATGGTGGTCAGAAAAGTGGACACCACCCAAAAAAACATGGAAAAATAAGCACCACATACACGGTTATAAAATTTGAAATCACCGCATACGTACGCACTCGAGTTTGTTGTTCACAAGCCTATAAAAGGTAGCATGTACATGCTACTTTTAGGAAAAGGAGTGCGTATGTACTACCTTTAAGAAAATGAGTGCGTACGCACTAATTATAGGAAAATGAGCCCATATGCGCTAATAAGACCTAAAGGACCGTGTATGCGGTACCTGTCAAAAAAGTTTTTAAAAAAAAACTGGGTCTTATTTTCCCGTGACAGTCACATTTTTTCCCCATTTTCTCCACCGAACCGCGAACAAGGTGCCTCATTTATCCTCCAAAACACAAACAGGGTGCCTCATTTCTCCTCCAGACACTATGGACCAAGGTTAGTTTTTGTTAATTTTTGTCTTTCTTTCCCATTTGTTCAATTTGTTTTACATTTGGAATTTAATTTCATTAATTTTGATTAGGTTTTTTCATTTTTTGTTTCAAAAACCAGATTCTGATAATCCACAATAAGAACAACAAAATGCACCTCCTGAAAACCCACAAGATACACCCCCAATTCCTCCTTTTGACTGCACACTTGAAACACAAGAATAGTTAATTAATCCATTAGGGAAAAATACATCTAAAATCAATAGACTGGTTGATAAATTGAAAACATCTGAACTTGAGCATCATAAATCCCTCACCACTAGCCTAGAAACATTGGCTAGTGGTGCCATAGTTATTTCCACACAAATTACAAAATGAGGAAACTTTAGGGAGAGGTGTCGTCAATAATATGCTGATGGGTTATCATGCGAGGGAGTCAAAAACAAAAATATTAGTAAACAAAAAATATGTGTCCTTTTTGTTGATCCTAAAACTGGTCAGTCGTTACCTCTTAATGCAAAAAGGTTTCCCATACATTGGTGTACCAATGTGCAGATGAAGAATATTTTTTGGTAGAGGTGGTGGATGGTCTTTGATGATCCACCATGTAATAATTATGAGGTGCCATTGTATTTTTTGGAAAAGTATACTATGAGTTTGTGCTCAATGTGCGGCCAAACTATTTTGACATTAGAGAGTTCCATGGTAGAGGTGGCGGCTTTGCCCAAGATAGACTTGGAGCCCGTAGGCGAGTAGCCCTGGAGAGTCATTGCCCCTATCATCCAAACCTAAGGTGAATCAGGTTGTCCCAATAGAGTTGAAATAGTCAATAGAGTTACAGACTCTTCAGGTGGTCACAAGATTGAGTGGTGCCAGCATGGGACATGGTTAGCACACTCTATTGTACTGGATGATGAGCCATTAGTTGCTCAAGGTGGTGACAAAGAGCCCATTCATCATATGTGTGTCAGTTACTCAGGGATATTCTTGGGGATAGATGATGCGGTCGGTGCAGATGGATCCACATCTCATCCATGCATGATTTGCGAGAGTAGATGTCAGGCCCACACGGCTGAGGATTTCATGTTGACAGATGAGTTGATGGACATGGTGTTTTCCCATCAGTGACAAACACAAGTGTGTTGATTTGAATTCATATTATTTTATTTATCAGTCACTTTAAATTTGTAATTACAGAAATGAATTTTCATTTATACATCGATTTAAATTGAGATAAATAATATGCATTTCAGGATGCAGCAATAGTATCCCATACTCCTCCCCCAGTTACTACAACTGCAAATTCGATGCCTAAGGTATAAATTTTGCAACATGTTAAAATATAATAGTACACTTTGAATTCAAAAATATTACAAGATATACTAACTATCTTTAATGCTTGGTCCAATTTTTGGTTTGTAGGTGTTGACAGAGGACCAAATGTCCCAGATTGATGACATCATACTCTCGGCGATCGATTTTGGCCTACAAGGCTATACGATATCATATTTTGTACAACCCTTTTTATGTATTGTTTTGATGGAATATGAAAGTCATTTCATTTCAGATTTTTCAAATTATGTTTAATATATTATCTGTACTGATATCTCATGTTAATTTTTTTTTTAGGGTACCCCCTCCGCGTCTAGGCCTCGTTCTAAGAAAAAGAATTCCTCGAAGATGCCAAAACGTGGGAAGAAGGTAATTGAACACATTTTTAGTTGTACAATTATTTGAAAATGTTGAAATCAAGTATTAGTTGGGGTTTGTAGATTGATTAGTGTTTTTTGTTTATTTTACATGTACAGTGGCCATTGAGCTATGTCGATTTGTTGGATGCACCTGATTCGCCCATGGATAAAGAGAGGGTGGAGGTATGTATCTCTACTTTATTTTCTTTATTTTATTATTATATGCACACGTACATGTGAACTTGTGATATATCATAATCTTATATTTTTTTCATACAGGAAATATACATAGTTGTTTCATCAATGGCGATCCCTCCTCCGTGCACTGGAGAAGCATCTCAAGATCTGGTACACTTTTGTTTCATATATTACATTAATTATTTTTAACCTACAATACTTATCATTATATTAATTATATTTAATCTTTGATCATTTTTTGTATAGGTAATAGCGATAGTTTCTCCATCGATGGTGAGCCATCCTCAGTCTAATGGAGAAGCATCTCAGGCACGTGTACGTCACTGTTCTCTATATTATATCTTTAACATGTTTTTGATATATTTATGTTAGTATATTGTATTAATTGTACATTTAATCTATAGTAGACCCCTTTGCGGTATGGCCATAATGTGGATCCTTTTAAGTATGTCTTCATGAAAACTCCTAAGAGTGACAAGGAGAGGAGAGTGAAAATATTAGCTCCTAGATCAGTCGATGAGGTAATCTACATTTCAATTGCAAAGGAATTATAGTTAAATGCATAGTTATGTTGTTAATTGTGAACTATTTTGTACAAAAGAATTCTAACTTGGCTTTTGAATTGTGGTTTTGCAACCATCTAAAGAGCCATGTACTGCTTCGAAGAGGCTTGATTTTGATGATCCACCACAAGTTTAGGATCATATTGTATGCGGGAAAAGCGGGTCAATAGAACTCAATATGTGAAAAATGGAGCTCTATGGAGCCTTGCTCATACACTCACAGGACTTCTTGGTGCAAGCTATAGAGTAATGAAGTATCACTCAGCTTCCCAAGGTGGGTCCCATGGTTCTCTATCTTACACGGTCCCTCAAACCAATGTTTTTTCTCTCAGATCACTGAGCAAAATGGTTTAGGGATGGCAAATGCAAGAACGAGGGATGCTTTTGTTGGTTTTAATATGAGATGCATCCTAAACTATGCATGATTCTAGAAATGCAATAAACTAACTATAAGCTGACAAGGTTAGCAAACAAACTATCCTAGCATACTATATTAGTTCAATGATTTAAGCTAATGATAATAGAAAGTATTCTAAACATGCATATTTAGACTAACTCCTAGTTAAAAGAGAGGCTAAAATGATGAGCATATATGAAATGAAAGCTTGAATGTATTTGAGCATAAGTATGATACTACAAACTTGGATCTATATAATGGAGGAATGAGAGCTCTATTTATAGCAAAAATAGGGCAATGGATGGTTAGGATTGAAAGAGTTGATCAAGGGTTGAGCTTGAAAGTTGGGAATCCATGTTTGCAATTTGCACCAATAAAATGATGACAAATGTCAACATAGGGTTGGGTTGAGAGAAGGGGTTGGAGGCATTAAATGCCTGAGAAGACCTTAAGGTTATCTAGAGGGTAAGGGTTAAGCTTAAGTTAGGCTTACCCATTGGATTAAGAGTTAATCCAAGGATAAACCCTTGTGCAAATGATTAAGGAATAACCATGGTCAAAGCAATAAATGCTTGAAAAGACCCTTGGGTTGGATGAAGGTTAACTTAGGCAAAAAGTCTCTAACTATGTAAGAGGGTTGAATTAACCATTAATGGTTTGGGAGACTTTGGGGATATTAAGTGGTTGAAGACTTGAAGCCTTTAATGGTTATCAAAGACTTTAAGGTTTTGAGAAGTGACCTCCCCTTTGTTTAGGGATGTGACAAAGTTTAGAAGATGGGTTAGGCTAATTAGAAGCGATTATAAGAGTCTAGAAGGGATTAGAAATGGGTTTTAGAATGCAAGTGGGAGATGTAGGAAAATGCAAGTGGATGGAGGGATAATAGGATTTAATTGAAATAAAGTAAATTTAATTCAATTTGGTTGCAATTTGGGGCAATTAAATAAATTAGATTTATTCAATTTAGGATAACTTATTTAATTAAATTTGAATTTAATTAAAAGTGGATAGAAGGGATTTAATTGAATAAAATGATTTATTTATTAAATGGTATAGTGAATTTAATTTAAATAAATTGAGTAATTTACTTAATTAAATAGAGGAATATGGGTAATTTAATTAAATTGGATTTAATTAAATAGAGAAATGAACATAAAATATTCATTTAGTAATATGGTCATTTTTATATGTCTACATTTTGCCCCTCTTTGAAGTGACGTGTGTGCACATGTTATTTCAAAGAAAATGACGTGTTATCATGTTTTATGATCAAATAAAATATTTGCATTGCTCTTATGATTTGCAAGTCGTGTCTCAGATTTGATGTGTGATGCCCCCTCAGGAGATGGATCAATATTTTGAAAATTTTTATTGGATTTGATGATTTGTGTGTGGTGTGTATGATTTTGTCTATGTGAAATGTTGAAATTGATTCATCTCCCGATAATTTACATTTGGTAGGGTATAAGGGAGACCGCGAGCAAATTACATGCCCGGTTCTCTAACCCAAATTTCATTTTCCTCCTATAAAAAGGGAAAAGGGCTTTGATTTGATTCATTTGTGCATTGTTGACTTTGGAGAAAGAGAATTTGGAGAGAAGTCAAAATGCCTATTCCGTATTACAGGCATCGTTTTGAGCGCGGAGGTACCGGAGACCTGCCGCATATGGACCACCAGTAAGTCAACACTTTTGACCCTTTTTTGATTTTTGATTTTGTTATTTTTGGTCATTTTTTTATTTTTGAAATTCGGTTTTAGCATTTTAGTGCATCAAAGTCATAAATTAGTGCATACGAAAATTTAGGTAGCGTATGAAGCTTAATTTTAGGGCTGCATCCGAAACAAAATATCGTAGCACATATAAAGTCTAGCACGTAAAGTCAGTCTAGCGCATAGGGTGAATGGAGTAGCGCATAGGAAAAACAGCTTAGTGCATGGGTAGATTTTAGCATGTAGACAACCTATTTTAGCGCATCCGAAAAAAATTTGTGAGATGAGGTGATTTGTGAAATTGTTGTGTTTTGCTATCATGTGTTTTATTGATTTGTCCAATATGAGTGTTGATATAACTTGTTTTGATTTGCGATATTTCAAGTTATGCATAGATATCAATGTGTTGTGTTAATCAAAATATGATTTGTTTTTGCATTGTGTTTCAAGTTCAATGTGTGAAGCCTAATTTGTGTTACAAGCTAATATGGGTTGGAAACTTGAGTTGTTTTTCAAGCTGATATGGGTGGGAAACTTGAGTTGTTTTACAAGTTTATGTGATTTGGAGACTTGAGTTGTGTTACAAGTTTTGATATAGTTTTTGATAACTTGAGTTGTTTTACAAGTTGATATGAAATGATAGGATTTTGAACTTGATGTAGATGAGCAAATTGTTTCATGTTGCTGATGTGAGTTTGATTTTTTGATATCTTTGTTTTGATGTGGAAACTGATATTGGACTTGTTTTGCTGGTTGACAGGAGCGATTAGGCCTGGTGCAGTCGTGGGAGCGATTTCCTAGGCCTTGGACTCTGATACCACGGTTGACATAGGCCGACCTAGATATTATTGAGAGATGCGGGTTGACGTCCCTGTTGGATATGCCTCGGTTCAAAGTGAACCGGGGGCTACTTACAGCACTTGCAGAGAGGTGGCATAGCGACATGAACACCTTCCACTTTGCCACAAGTGAGATGACAATCACACCAGAGGGCTGTTACAGGATCCTGCACATACCAGTAGTAGGTGCATTACTACCATATGAGTAGTCGGAGGAGGGTGGCACAGAGGCACTTCACCATATTTTTCATGATGAGATAGTATGTGGATATGAGATCCCATGGCAGGAGTTCTTAGACCTAGATTATGCACCGCTTCCATTAGTATTATAGGGTTTATCAGTGGATTCCTTTGTCCTAATCACAGGTCAAAGGGATTCTCTGTGGGATGGGGGCTGGTGTTAGAGGACATGGTTACACAGGGCCCCAGGTTCACGTGGGGATCGACTATGCTAGCCCATCTATACAGGGACTTGCATGAGGCGGTATACCTAGGTTATGGCAGTATGTCAGCTGGCGTGACGCTCTTACAGGTATGGTGCTGGGAGCACATTCTAACTGCTAGGCCATTAGTAGACAGAGATAGGCCCGTTGGATGTGCCTATGCTTACAGATACAGGGGTCTAGTTGTCCAGCAGAAGCTGGGAAAACTAGAGCATTGGAGGAGAGTTTTGGATGATATCGATACGGTCACATAGTGATCATATACAGGGTGCGAGGTGTGGGCGGAGGACAGGCTTGAGATGCCCTATGTTTTTATGATGAGATACCTGATTGGGAGGACCCCATTTGTTATTGAGAGGCTCGTGGTGACCAGAGTTTTGTGACAGTTTGGTCGACAGCAGGGTATACCTCAGGGGGCCTGTTTATATGCACGACAGAGGCAGGATATATCAGATTGGGGCCCGACCATTGATAGTACGGTGGTGATGGAGGAGTTTGTTGGTTTGGTGGGCCAGATATGGGATTATGCCCTAGAGATTTTGGATGCGGGCATGACCGATGAGTTCGCAAGATTGTTTGTTGTGCGGGCAGTGGCCAGGATATCGGATCCCGAGGAGATGCAGCCGACATTCGATGATGATGAGGAGGAGGGAGAGGGAGATGATGAGGATGATGGAGATGGTGGAGGAGGATGATGAGGGAGAGGAGATTGGGGGAGGAGAGGAGATAGAGGGAGGAGAGGAGAGAGAGGTTTGGAGAGAGCTGTCAGATGGCCGGTGATGGACAAGGGGAGAGGTGGATTGGCTATTGGAGCCGGTGGAGAGGGGAGGGTGGGGGAGGTTCTAACTACAGTGGGGGGGACTGACGAGGCGATACGGCTAGCCTAGAGGAGGAGGACGGATGTGCTCCCACCTCCAGCACTGAGTACAAGCAGAGTGAGAGGGGATGTCACTGCACAGGTACCACTTCGGGTTCGGATCCCTACTCATGTTGAGGATGCACAGATTCAGACCCTACAGGTGACTGTACAGTAGCTGTAGGCATAGGTTTTGACATATCAGCGGAAGATTGCGCAGTTGACCACTGAGCGGGACTTAGAGATAGAGTGGAGGGTGCGAGCAGAGGAGCTTGCAGCCAGCATGTAGAGAGCAGCTGCGGGTGGTCCGATGAGAGACACCCTAAGAGAGCTATCTTTGAGAGCTCAGGAGGTGGAGTACTACCACCGGCACTATGAGGCTGCGGTACCCAGGGATCGCCAAGTACAAAGCTTCACACAGTTGAGATCTAGTTGATCTTGAGATACTGGGTCGCGGTCCGAGAGCCGAGGTGTGATAGGGCCATCAAGACAGGATCCCCCTGGAAATCCAGGGGTGGGGACATCTGGAGCCAGACCATCTCCGTCAGGGGATAGCCATACTTGAGAGACGTGGTCTTTGTTGTATTTTTTATCATTGTATTCTTTGTACTGGACACCGAGATGATAAATTTTGTACATTTTGATCATTTTTGGAGATATATATATATATATATATATATATATATATATATATACGGCTTCATTATCTTTGATCATGTGGTGTGTTTATATGGATGGATGTGCTTATGTGTTCTTTTCGTTATGTGATGATGATGCAATGCTTAAATATATGATATAATGTATGATGCAGGATGTATGCTTTTAATATGTTTGTGAGATGTATCTTGAAAATGAGATGTATGATTTTATATGTTGTGAAATGTATCTTTGAGATGTATGATAATGATATGTAACTTAAGTGAAAAATGATATGCAACTAATTGTAAAATGATATGCAACGATATAACTAATTGTAAAATGATATGCAACTATATAACTAATTGTAAAATGATATGCAACTATGTTTTTGGAGCATCCTCATTCTGCATTTGTCATCCCGATACAACCATATGTTGTTTGCTTTCTTTGTAGGTATCATCATTGAGCATTGATTTGTTGAGGATATATTGAAAATTTATACAAGCATAATGGTATAATTAAACCATGATGACTTGAGAATTACATGATGTTTTGATTTTGCAAGATAGCACAAGCATCAAGGTATAATTGAACCAAGATGACCTGAGTACGTATTGTGTAAACAAACAAGATTAAATCATTTGTTTGTGTGAAGTGGAATCAGACCTTCAGTGATATTCGATGTATCACGTCTCGAGGTAAGTATTCACATAGTACAAGTGATCGCCTCCCAGACAGAAGACTAAGAAAATATTGGAAGTTCCCCATGATCTCTAGCTTTGAAGCATTTAGTGAGAAAAGGAAGAGAATCCAATAATTTAAAAAGTTCAAAATGCAAAACTAGTCAAGATTTTTATGCTATAATGCAACATTCAGTACTTCAGAAAATCATCCATCCTTGGTATTTCTGTGAATTTTTTTATTTTGTTTTGCGATGAAGAGTAGTTTTGGTTGTTGGATGCCATACTGCGGAGTTTTGCTTCTAGTTTTGACATCTTGAATGTTCGCAAGTTTTGACGATTTTAATGCCCCTAGCTAAGTGTGCCTCTTGATGTGAATATGTACAGTGATTTCCAAGCCATGGTGGAATGTGTTAAGAGGATATATATGGATAAACCAGGATAGTGACTACGCTAAGTATGTCCTAAATGGATATGTGCTAAGTGTCGGGTGATGGCCGATAGTGTTTGTATGGATAAAATGGTATGGAGATAGATAGAGGAGCCGTTCTTTCACAAGAGTGCCTATTTACCAGGTTTTCACCATTTGTTTTTATTGTACTTTGTTTTGTTTTTTTTGGTTTTTTTTGGTTTTTTTGGTTTTTTCCGTGCACTAGGCTACTTAAGTGTAGTACTTCTTTAGATGGATGTTGTTAGTTGGTTCGTCGAGCACATCTCCTTCTGAAGTTGTTAGCTGATAGGCACCTGATCCATAGACTAATATGATGACATAGGGACCCAACCAATTAGGTTCAAATTTCCCTTTCTTTTCTCGATCTTGCTGATTTCTTGGATTTTCTTTGAGGACTAGGTCACCAATTTTGAAGTTGCGAGGGATGACCTTGTGATTATAGCTCCTGCACATGTGTTGTTGATTTGCTTTGAGATGAGTGTAAGCATGCTGACGTCTTTCATCTAATAGTTCGAGTTCTTGCAGTCGGTTAACTCGATACTCTTCATCTGGGATTAAACCTTTCAAAGAGACTCTGAGAGATGGGATTTCTAATTCCAGGGGTAAAATGGCCTCTGATCCATATACCAATGAGTATGGTGTTTCTCCTGTAGGTGTGCGGATGCTGGTTCGGTATGCCCAAAGTGCTGGATTGAGTTGGACGTGCCAATCTTTGCCTGCATCATTCACTATTTTCTTTAGGATTTTTAGTATTGTCTTGTTAGATGCTTCTGCTTGACTATTTCCCTGTGGGTAGTATGGTGTAGAGAACCGATGTTGGATTTTGAATCTTTCACATTATTCTCGTACATCTTTGTTTTTAAAAGGTCGTCCATTATCTGTGATGATTGAACTTGGAATACCATATCTGCAAATCAGATAATTTAGGATAAAAGAGGCAATTTGTTTCCCAGTCACTGTGGTCATGGGAACTGCTTCTATCCATTTGGTAAAGTATTTTATTGCCGTTATAATAAACTTGTGTCCATTTGAAGATGAAGGATGAATTTTGCCAACTAAGTCTAGTCTCCACTGACAAAAGGGCCAGGATGTCATGAATGGTTGTAGTTCCTATGTTGGTGCATGTATCAGACTACCATCGATCTAGCATTTAGGACATTTCTTGGCGAAGTGATATGAGTCTTTCTCCATTGTAGGCCAGTAGTATCCCATCCTTAGAATTTTTTTAGCAAGAGTAGTACCACTTGAATGTGTGCCACAAATACCTTCATGAAGCTCATGTAAAGTAGAATCAGAATCATTACGATCAAGGCAACAAAGAAGAGTACCATCTAGACCTTGATGGTACAAAGTACCAGTGGTAAGGGTATAACGGGCAGCTTGCCAGATAAAGTTACGTTTTTGGTTATGGGATTGGTCAATTGGTAAGATATTGTTCTTGAGGTAGTCGTATATTGGTCCATATAACAGAGAATCTGAACCAGTCAAGGCATAGATAACATGGTATTCAGAGTGGTCATAGGTAGGGGAGAATAGTTGCTCTACAAAAAACTCATAACGACTCTGTTGCTCTGGAATTTGTAGTAATGAAGTGATAGTAGCCATTGCATCAACTGCTTTGTTGTTCAACCTTGGTATTTGCTCGAAGGTGATGTGCACAAAATACTGCTTGAAGTCATCCACCATTCACTTGTAGGGTAGTAGCTTGTCATCCTTTGTCTGATAGTCATTGTTGATTTGATTGATGACTAGTTGTGAGTCTCCATAGACCTTTAACTCTGTGATTTTCCATTCTATAGCCATTTTGATTCCTATAACCAATGCCTCATATTCAGCCACATTATTTGTGCATGGGAACATAAGCCTATATGATCTTGGTATAGTGTGTCCTTCAGGAGTGATGAATAGAATGCCAGCACCTGAACCATGTTGTGTGTAGGATCTGTCAAAGTATAGGGTCCATTGTTTGGTAGAAATAGCAAGAACGTCCCTGTCCAGAAATTCAGTCTCCATAGTTTGTTGTCCTGGTAGTGGTGCTTCAGCCAGCTGATCTACAATTGCTTGTCCTTTGATGGGTCGTCTTTCTATGTATTAGATGTCGAATTCACTGAGAATCATGACCCATTTAGCCAATCGACCTGTAAGAGCTACCTTGCTAAGTAGATATTTGAGAGGATCAATTTTTGTGACTAGCTTAATGGTGTGTGCTAGCATATAATGTCAAAACTTCTGAGATGCGAAGACCACTATTAGGAAAGCCTTTTCAATGAATGTATAGTTGAGTTTATAGCCATTCAATGTCCTATTGATATAATATATGGCTCGTTCCTTTCCTTGTTGATCTTCTTGTGCCAATAGTGCCCCCAACGATATATCTATTGTTGAGATATATAGGATAAGAGGCTTTCCTACGACTGGTGGTACTAGAACTGGTGGATTCATTAGGTATTGTTTGATTTGGTAAAAGGATTTTGCACACTTAGTCTCCCATCTAAATGGTACATTTTTGTGTAGTAAATGGTTAAATGGTAGACTTTTATCTGCTAGCTGAGCGATGAATCGCCTGATTGATTGAAGTCGTCCTTGTAGAGATCTGAGTTGACTGATATTCTTTGGTGGGGGCATTTCCATAATGGCTTGTACCTTTGCTGGATCTACTTTGATACCTTTAGTTGAGACTATGTAGCCTAGTAACTTGCCTGATGTAACCTCGAAGACACACTTCTTGGGGTTGAGTCTAACTTGGAATTTCTCCAATCGATCAAAGATCTTTATCAGGATGCTGAGATGTTCCGCTCTAGTGAAGGATTTAGCTAGTAAATCATCTACGTAATCATCCATAAATGTGTGCATCATGTCATGAAAGATTGTTGTCATTTCTCTTTGATAAGTGGCCCCTGCATTCTTTAAGCCAAAAGGCATAACATTCCAATAGTACGTTCCCCAAGGACAGGTGAACGCAGTTTTATCTTGATCTTCTGGGGCTATTTTGATTTGATTATAGCCTGAGAAACCATCCATTAGTGAGAGCAGTGCATGGCCTGCTGTGAGATCTACAATTATGTCGATATTGGGCAGAGGAAAGTCGTCTTTTGGACAAGCTTTATTGACGTCTCTGAAGTCAATGCATATTTTGATACTACCATCTGGTTTTGATACTGGAACGATGTTGGAAATACATTTTACATAGTCAATGGGTCGGATGAATCCGACATCTAATAGTTTCTTTAGTTCAGTTTTGACCATGAGTGCTACCTATGGATTCATCTTTCGTAGCTTTTGCTTGACTGGTTTAACTCCTGAAGAGATGGACAAGTGATGCATGATTAAGTGTGGATCCACTCCGGGTATATCGGCATATGACAAAGCAAAGTTAATTTGCTGTTCTTTAAAGAAAATGATGAATGATGATCTTTCCTCCTCTGTCCGAGATTCTGCAAGGTGTATGTTTTTGACTGCTTCTGTGGTACCAATGTTGATCGATTGAGTGGGCTCAATCAATATGGGTGATCACTCATGAAAGTGTTCAGGAAGAGTGTCAAGTCTCTCATCGTTAGGTTCCTTAAAAAGGTTTTCACCCTCAGATGCGTCCTTTATTTTTACTTTTTCGTGATCTAGAGCTACCATTGACTGGTTTTCAGCATCAAATCTTTCATTTGGTTTATTTTTGCGACTGAGAGACTTGGCACTCCCTGATTGGTAGACATCATTACTTTGTTCACTGGTAGAGCCTATTTCCAGATTTACGGTACATAGGTAATGGATAATAGATTCATCATCTGGGAAAATTGGTATATAATGGATTTCGGGTTCATCCCAATCGATGAGGTCAGGAAAGACAAGCAGTAAGGAATCGTTAGGGGGATCAAGTTCTGCTACTATAAGTGTTAGGAAAAAGTTTTCATCGTGATTGTTCTTGGTTTTAAAGAAGTCCAGGATTTTGTTGAGGTCTTTGATGGTATTATCTTCTGTATAGATTTGTTCATAATGTTTCTATTCGCTCTCCTTGGCGTCATAGATATTCTGTGGTCCAAATTCAAGAGGTCTATTTTCTGCGTTATGTTCTTCATGAGAAAGGGATATGGAATCAGTATCATTAGGGATATCTGTAGTAGCATTGGATCAGGTACCCCATTCATATTCATTAGAATCAGTCTCTGAGGTATCAACCCAGATTCTATCAGTGTTGTAAACAGGTATGTTGTATGGTGAAAATAAATCTTTGATGATGGATACCATTTTGATAGTTTTGGTTGATTCGATGTCAGATCCTGCTTCTACTTTCTATATTTGTTCATAGACTGTGCCTCCTTGGGGAGGAATAATGGTATCCGGAGATGATTTTATTTGTTCTTGAGATATTGGTGTTTGAATATGAGCTACTGCTGCAGATATGGCCTTCTTGTGGCTTAGAAGCTTTCCTTGATGTAACTTCTGATCTTGACGTTCCCATGCCTTGTGGATTATTTTTGCTGATTCAAAAAGTGTTTCCTGCCAAGATTCTTCTTTGTACTTCTTCTTTACTTTCTGTTGAGGTTTTGCAGTTATGCAGGGCAGCTTTCTTAATAGGAAAGTGAGCTTACAACCCAATCCTGCTTTGTTTCTACTGGGCTGTGAAGGAAGATCTATGGGTTCAGTGACTCCTTTGCGTTTCCCAATAGGTCCTTTACCGTCATATCCCATTTGCTACATGATTAAGTATCCTTTTCCATACAGGTGTGTAGGTAGAACAATGTCTAGAGTAGCTGCTCTGTTACCTTCTTCCTTATCTTTGTATAACCAGCTAAGAACATCCTTGTCTTCTGATTCATGCGCTAGAGTGCCCAATCGGATGAAGGTACCATCAAATTTGGTGATGGGCTAAGTGGCCAAATGTGTTGATGTAGTAGGCAATCCATGAGATCTAGGTGATTTTGGCAATTTGGCCAAACATAAGGGCTCCAAAGAGTATTCTCCCATGCCTTGGTCTTTGATTTGCATTTTCTATTTGAAATCTCCAAATAAGGAGTTGGGCTTTGCTGTTTGGAGATCTGATGTTGAAGATCGCTGCTTTTCTCTATTATGAGGAACCAAACTATCTTGGGCTGCCCCCATTACATTGCAATGTTGAAATGGATTGTGATCAGCAGATATGGAGATTTTTTGTCCATCATAAGGAAATTTGACACACTGGTGATACGTAGAAGGTACTACTTGCATTTCATGTATCCAAGGTCGCCCTAACAAAATATTGTAGGTGAGATCTATGTCTAAGACCTGACACATAGTATCTTTTTGCACTTGTCCCACTTGAATGGGTAACATCAAAGTTCCTTTAGATGACCTTTCCTCATCATCATATGCCTTTATGGTAATCTTCGTACAGGGATCAATAGACTCTTCTGTGAAGCCTAATGCATGGATAAGCTTTAAAGTACATATATTAAGTTTGGCTCCTCCATCTATTAAGACTCATTTTACTCGGTGTTTGCAAACAATGACTTCGATATGGAGAGGAGTGTTATGCAGATAACTCAAGGAAGCATTGTCATTCTCTGAGAAGGTGAGCTTATGAGGTCCTGTCATATGGGTGACCATGGCTTGAAATCTGTCTGTATCCAGATTTTGAGGTACATTGGTTTCCAATAGCGCTTGTTCCAATATGTCTTTGTGCTTTGGTGATAGTTTCAACAATTCGAGTATAGATATCTGAGCTAGAGTTTTGCGTAGTTGGTTAACCAAGTCATATTGGATTTTTGGTGTAGTAGTTGTAGGTGACGTATGTCCTTTTAAGACATATTTCTGAGTTCGGGTTGTCACATTAACAGATTCATGATTATGCTGATCTCAGATGGTGATGACATTTACTTGATGATCTTCAACTGATATGTGATTTATGGTGTTGTTGTAGATATGGTTGATACGAGCTCCGCGTGTATCATCTAAGGTTGAAGCTCCATCTTTGTTGTAATTTGGGAGAGGATTTTTAAAGGCTCTATGATCACTATTTGTTTTGAGACCATCTACTGTCAAGTCACCTCGATCAATCATGTCCTGCAACATTTGTTTTAATGTCATGCAATCATTTGTCCGATGACCCTTGTTACGATGGAAATCACAATAGTGTGAATCATTCCACCAAGGTGGTTTGATTTGGGGTTCATAGTTGCTAATTGCAGGCAAGGAGAGAATTTTGTTTGCCAGAAGTTCTCTAAATGTTGATTCTAGTGATTGCCCCAGTGGTGTGAAGATACACTTTTGGAAATTGTTCGTGTTGTTGCGTGAATTGTTGTTAGGTCTTGGATTCATGTTTTTGCTTTGAGTATCATTGGTGTTGTTTGTGTTGAGTTGTCCTTGATCAGTGTTTGGTGCATATGTGTTAGCATTTGGATTAGCATTTTTAGGATTTTTCGTATTTTGAGGATTTTTGGATAATGCAAGCACTGGTTGCTTAGATTTGGGATCATGTGATTCATTGTTGCCTTCATTTTTGTTTCAAGTCCAAAATCAAGATTTGTCTAGGTTGTTGTTGTTTTGGTTATTGTAGTTTGATGAGTTTGTTCCTTCCTTGTAGAATTTGAGTGTTCCCTTTTTGGTACACGCTTCCTCTACTTGAATGCCATTTTCAATCAATTTAGCGAAAGACGGTATGCATTGAAGTTTTAGCCTATAACTCATTTCACCATTCAAATTGTCAATGAAGATTTTCATTTTTTCCTTTTCAGGAATATCTCGAGGATATCTGGATACCATACATCACCAGCGTTGAAGGAATATCATGAATGTTTCGTTGTTCTTTTGTTTGGTATTGCAAACATCTAGCATGGTTATGGCGTTTTGAATGTTATAGGAGTATTGGGTTATGAATTTATTAACCAATTCATCAAATGATCTGACAGGTGGTGTAATTTTGGATAACCATTCCATTGTTTGCCCCCCCAGGCTTCTTGGGAATAACCTCATCAGATAGGTGTCATCATGAGCAAATTCAAGACTCATTGTGCAAAATTCTCGAACATGATCTCAGGGATCACTTTTCCCATCATATTTATCAAATTTGGGAATGTCTGAGTTTGGAGGAAAAGGCACCATGTTCAATCTTCTGTCAAATGGATAAGGACAAATTTCGTTTAAAGAGTACCGCACTGTTGTCCCTTGTTGCATGTCATGTATTTGTCTTTGTAACATTTGCATTTGTTGAGTAAGAGCAACCAAAGGCACATTATTTTGCCGAGGAAGAAACTCTTTCCTTGTATTAGTTCTTAGTTGAAAAGGTGTGTTAAATGGTATATTTTGCTCTGGAGTTTCTAGCTCAGGTATACGCATTTCTGGTATACATTGTTCTGGAATGTGTTGCTCAGGTATGTGTTGTTCAAGGTTACGAGTTTCTTCTTCTCTTTGTTGTTCTTGATATGCATATTGTCGAGATCCAGTTTTGAAGATGTTTGTGTCTAAATCGTCGGGAAGTTTAACACCTTTACTTGTGAGCATGAGCAGATACTTTTCTTTGTCAGTTTCCATAAGCCTTTCTACAAGTTTTTGGAATGAAGGGTTTTCCTAACATTCCTAAAGAAGTGCTTCAGAAATTTCAGTTTCTTCTAAGTGTGGAACTTCAAAAGGATTTGACAACCTTCAATTCATACTAGACTCTGCGTGTGTCTTGCTTTGTTGGTTTCTTTGAGAGCGAGTAACAGGCATTTTTAGTAGAAACTTTCAGTGATGAAGGGGACAAAATCCTCATTGATATGTTGCTCGGGGGTGGGTGGTTTTGGTCTAGATGTGTTATAAGTGATACACTTGTCGGGCAAGAATGCCGGATTGATTTTTCCTCCACAGTTTATGATTTGATTAAAAGCAGACTTTTGACAGTAGGCTCTTATTTTTAAGGGCTCCTTATCAAATTCGTTGGATTTGTTTTGGATATAACTTTTGACGTGATGAAGGAATACTCGATGAGATTTGAAGAGTTGATGATTGATGTATAAAAACTCATTTCTCTTGATGAACTTGGAAAAACTAGGTTGTTGTTTCTTCAATGTGATGTTACGATAAAGGTTCTTTCTTCTCAGAATATGGGGATTAGTCATGCATGAGTGATCAATGGTTTCCTTTGATTTGTTTGGATTCAGTTGATCTTGCTTGGAAAATTTCAAATCTTACTCTATCAAAGTGAAGGTTTAGATGCCCCTTCACGACAAAGCATGTCAAATGATATGGATAAAAGCCTCTCGATATGGAGACTTGATTTGACAACTTGAAATTTTTAAACAAGTGTTTTTGAGATGAAATCCGTAAGATGGAAAAGGATTTTGTTGATACTGATGATGAGGTTTCCGGATTATGATAAGATAGACATGTTTTAATGTGTGATTAGTTTAGGATTTTTACAATGTTTGTTTTGACACAAATTTAGCTCAAGAAATAGTTTTAACAGTTTGTTTTCGCTACTCCGTTTTGGTGAAAAATGTTGTTTGATAATGAGAGGCTTTGAAAATGTTTTCAATTTTTTTAAAAATTCCTCACTATTTTTTCCTTTGTCTATATGTTTTTGATCACGCGCTAAAACAGGGATGAAATGCGCTACCAAAATTACTCCAAGCGCTAAAATAATGACCACACGCGCTAGACTGCCCCCAGACACGTGCTAAAGTTTTTACTGTTCAAAAAAATTGTTTTCTACCTGTTTAAAAAGTCATGCGCTAGCCTGGGCCTATGACGCGCTAACTTGTGAACCTGATGCACTAATGTTTAGCTTCCATGCGCTAAGCTGATGCTTCCACATGCTAGACTATTTTTCTAATGCGCTAAATGTTTTAACACTATTTTGATTTTGGGTTAAAATGCTACTGTTTGGAATTGACGCGCTAACTTGATGGTTGGATGCGCTAACAGAAGTACCTCACCCACTAAGAAGTTGCTCTTATGCACTAAACTGCCTTGATTTTTCCTTTGGTTGGTTTTTGCAAATTTTTTTCAGGTTTGATGGATGATTTTCTAAAGTAGTAAATGCAAGTACGACACAAAAAGTACAACCATTTTGCCTAATCTAACAAAAAGTGTATGTTCTGTGAGGATGTGCTCAAATCCCCAATGTTTTAATAGGTTTGGATATGAATAATACACTTCAGAAAGACTCTTTATTCAAAGATCATAAACAACATCATAGCCCACTAGTCTTGATACTCAGTCAGCTCAAACAGCCATGTCACCCCCTAGAGGGTGCCCGTTTTTTTGCCTTTTGCCAGAAATTAACTCAAAGTGAATTGCTTCACAGTTGAGTAGTTATCTTGGGAGATATATGGTGACTAATCTTGGGGGCGGATTCTTCTCCACCCTTGCACTATGATGTTACAAATGTCTGGTTACTGACTCGGTTCAAACCTTCTATTTCTATGGTTCGTAATTAGGCTTCCGGTTCGGCCATCAGTGATAAACTCCCTCAGAAGGCTTCCCAACCTTTAGAACAAAGGCTTTACATATCTCGAGGATATTGGGGGAAGGCTAATCATTGCGCGCAACCATTGAAAAGGACTTTCGTCACTTTCCACTTTTGATTATAGTGGGTTGGAATACTTGGCGTCAAAGTCGTTTCCCACTTAGGTCGTTCCCTTCACGCTGGCCATAAATGGCTTTAAGAGTTGATTTCAACTCCTTGGGAAGGCAGGCCTGCTAAAGGATGTAAAATTCTTTTGAAGGAAAGAAAGCTTTTTAAGAGAGGTCTGGTTTTTTGGATCACCCAATTAAGGGGAGAGCATATACCTTCCTCTTTCGATTCAAGGAAATCACAAATTCTTTTTAAACCTTCAATTTAGTGATTTTCTAATCTCTACTGGGAGATGTTGCTCCAAGAAAAGCATGGTGTTAATTTTACTTCCTCAAAGCAATGATTATTTAATCTAAGGAAATAACTGCGTCAACAAAGCAAAATGTTCGATTTGTTCAACAAATAAAAATCGGTAAACAAAAGGGGAATCACTTCCCTCTTTAATTGTAACAAAACTTTTGTGATGAGGTTCTTTCCTTTGCAAAAATGAAAGTGGATCCTTTTATGCACCAAAGGATGGTGAAGTTCTTTTTAAGCTCTACTTTTTAAAAAGAAAATTTTGTGTTGTTCTTTTTAGAGCCCAAATTGAGAAATTTTCTCCTAGGAAAGCAAGAAAAGATTTTGATTTGTTGTTCATTTTACTTGCCCAAAATAAAGTGAGTTCAATTTTATTTAAACAAGAAAAGAAATAAATTTGAACTTTTGCCTGACTTAGAAAAGTTAGTAAAAATTTAAACTACTTTAATTCTAGCCTAAATAGAATGGATTCAAAACTTGTAGCCAACTGTCAGTAACCTACAGAAAACCAGTCAATTTGATAGCAAAAAGGCAAATTCCGTGGACTTCCACAAGTCTAAATTTTAGTTTCTGTTATAAATTAGTTTTCTCTTTTCTGTCTGTGATGCGCTACAGAACAAACTGTACATGCTACAATGTAATAGAGATGTGTTAAAAGATGGATATGATGCGCTACACTGTATTTGGGATGCCCTACTCTGCGTGCCGAAAGCGCTGCTCTGATTTGTTCCCGCGTCGAGACCTACAGGAAAAAATAGTAATCCTATGTGCTAATAAATGGAATTTATGCGCTAGATGATGGACTCCACATGCTGAACAGTAAACCGAATGCACTAGGTTGTTAACCAAATGCACTAAATAGTTAACTTAATGCGCTAATTCATTTTTCCCGCGTGCCTGCAAAAGTGGTTAAATTCAAAAACTGATTTGATATATGGGGTCGAGCCCCACGGTGGGCGCCAGAAATGTATGTGGCAAAAGCGGGTCGATAGAACTCAATATGTGAAAAATGGAGCTCTATGGAGCCTTGTTCATACACTCACAGGACTTCTTGGTGCAAGCTATAGAGTAATGAAGTATCACTCAGCTTCCCAAGGTGGGTCTCATGGTTCTCTATCTTACATAGTCCCTCAAACCAATATTTTTGCTCTCAGATCACTGAGCAAAATGGTTTAGGGATGGTAAATGCAAGAACAAGGGATGCTTTTGTTGGTTTTAATATGAGATTCATCCTAAGCTATGCATGATTCTAGAAATGCAATAAACTAACTATAAGATGACAAGGTTAACAAACAAACTATCCTAGCATACTATATTAGTTCAATGATTTAAGCTAATGATAATAGAAAGTATTCTAAACATGCATATTTAGACTAATTCCTAGTTAAAAGAGAGGCTAAAATGATAAGCATATATGAAATGAAAGCTTGAATGTATTTGAGCATAAGTATGATACTACAAACTTGGATCTATATAATGGAGGAATGAGAGCTCTATTTATAGAAAAAATAGGGCAATGGATGGTCAGGATTGAAAGAGTTGATCAAGGGTTGAGTTTGAAAGTTGGGAATCCATGTTTGCAATTTGCACCAATAAAATGATGACAAATGTCAACATAGGGTTGGGTTGAGAGAAGGGGTTGGAGACATTAAATGCCTGAGAAGACCTTATGGTTATCTAGAGGGTAAGGGTTAAGCTTAAGTTAGGCTTACCCATTGGATTAAGAGTTAATCCAAGGATAAACCCTTGTGCAAATGATTAAGGAATAACCATGGTCAAAGCAATAAATGCTTGAAAAGACCCTTGGGTTGGATGAAGATTAAGTTAGGCAAAAAGTCTCTAACCATGTAAGAGGGTTGAATTAACCATTAATGGTTTGGGAGACATTGGAGATATTAAGTGGTTGAAGACTTGAAGCCTTTAATGGTTATCAAAGACTTTAAGGTTTTGAGAAGTGACCTCCCCTTTGTTTAGGAATGTGACAAAGTTTAGAAGATAGGTTAGGCTAATTAGAAGCGATTAGAAGAGTCTAGAAGGGATTAGAAATAGGTTTTAGAATGCAAGTGGGAGATGTAGGAAAATGCAAGTGGATGGAGGGATAATAGGATTTAATTGAAATAAAGTTAATTTAATTCAATTTGGTTGCAATTTGGGGAAATTAAATAAATTAGATTTATTCAATTTAGGATAACTTATTTAATTAAATTTGAATTTAATTAAAAGTGGATAGAAGGGATTTAATTGAGTAAAATGATTTATTCATTAACTGGTATAGTGAATTTAATTAAATTGGATTTAATTAAATAGAGAAATTAACATAAAATATTCATTTAAGAATATGGTCATTTTTATACGTCTACACATAGAGTGTTAGTTTTGGTCATAGAATGACCAATACATGTAGATATATTCTAAATTTTTATTGTATATTGATTTGGACATGGCTTATGCCACATTTTTGTAATACTTGTATTGACTTGGCAGACATGCCTTTTTTTTATATATATAAATGTTGATATTCGATCCACTAAATGTGTACTGAGTTCATTATTTTGTATTCATTGTATTTCATGGTTGTCCTTTTATAAAGTTAATTGATCATTTGCCTATGTAATCAACAATATGAATATAAACAACAAAGATTTATGATATAAACATTGCAATCGTGGAATATGATTTGATAAAATTTCTAAAATGTTGAATTAAGTGCGATCTCTCAAGTGTCCTAAGTCCAAATAATTGTCAAACGTTGATGGATTGTTTCTTCCAATCCAAGACACATATGATTGATTTATTTGAACCTATGGGGTCGTGTGAGGATTCTCTACAATGTCCTATCTCATTTTTTGACAACTCGAAGCCATTTTCAATTGGTAGCATTTTTTTGCCTGCTGAAAAACTGTCAATTGCATGCAATGCAAAGTTGCAGGATTGGCTAGAATTGATTCGGTTTGTCGTGTGCACAAACTGATATTGTGAGCACATCTGGGTGGGAAGGTTTATGCTAGACATTCTCCTCTCATGCATCCCAACATGCCAGAATGTTGAGAGTCATACCCTACCGACGCGATCTCTCAAGTTTCCTAAGTCCAAAAAATTGTCAAACTTTGATAGACTATTTCTTCCAATCTAAGACATATATGGTCGATTTGTTTGAAATCATGGGGTTGCGTGAGGCTCCTCTACAATGCCCTATCTCAGTTTTTGATGACTCGAAGCCATTTTCAATTGGTAGCATTTTTTCGCCTACTGCAAAAATCGTCAGTTGCATGCAATGCAAAGTTGCAAGATTGGCTAGAATTGATTTGGTTCGCCGTGTGCACAAAAAAACATCATGAGCATGTCCAAGTGGGAAAGTTTATGCTAGGCATGCTCCTCTTGTGCATCCCAAAGCGTTAGAACGTTGAGAGTCATACCCTACTAGCGCGATCTCTCAAGTGCCTTGAGTCCAAAAAATTGTCAAACTTTGATGGACTATTTCTTCCAATCCAAGACACATATGATAGATCCGTTTGAACCCATGGGGTCACGTGAGACTCCTGTAAAATGGCCTATCTCAGTTTTTGATGAACCAAAGCCATTTTCAATTGGTAGCATTTTTTCGCCTGTTGCAAACACCGTCTGTTACATGCAATGCAAAGTTGCAGGATTGGCTAGAATTGATTCGGTTCATCGTGTGCACAAACCGACATCATGAGCACATCCGAGTGGGTAGGTTTACGCTAGGCATGCTCCTCTCATGCATCCCAAAGCACTAGAACGTCGAGAGTCATACCCTACCAACACAATCTCTACTCAATCTATGACTCCTATGACCTGATAATGACTCAAATAATTCTCCATGATTATACAAGAATCAAGAATGCTCATGATTGACCTTATCACATCACATAAAATCAAAACATAGTCACAAAACATTGTCACATATTCAAAAATTTGCCTCTAAATATGGTCAAATCAACTCTTGGCTATTTGAATATATAAAAAAGTGTCTTACAAATCATCTCATGGGCTTTTATACAAAATTTGGCATTACAATATGTGTGATTCATCTCATCGCCATTTTAATATACAAAATTTGGCATCTGCATATGTACAAATCAACTCATTGCCATTTAAATATATAAAATTATGCCCCTAAGCATGTAAAAAGTAGCTCATGGGCATTTATATATACAAAAAATGAATATAGAACAATTCATCGACGATATATACAAAATTATCAAAATCATTCTACTATGAACCATAGAATCAATCAAGTGAGCCTTCAGGATTGGCTCTAACCCGTATTATGTCAAGTATTGCCTCGTGGTCAGATTCACGAACTTTCCATAAAATCTTGTTATGAGGTCTACCACGATACTTCATCAAGCGAATATTTGTTGCAACAACAAGGTTAGAGAAATGAAGCATATGTCTATGTGTTTCAAAGTCCTTGAACAACCAAACATTAGAATTATTGATAGGGTATCTCCTAAGACATGTTCATGTCACGACAACAGACCCTAGTGAGTACTCAATACCCTCTCCGTCAATGATTGTGGTTGTCAAATTTCTTTTTGGCTCAACACAACGAAATAAATAGTAATTTGTTCCTTCTTCATTGTTCTCTTCTACAAGAACTGCATATACATGACCTGCATTTTATAAAGTGTTAATTAATACCAAAAATAAAGTATGATGTACAACAAAATGAACCAAAAAGAATACTTGCAAAAAAATTAACTCAAAAAATCACCCGAATCCACTAGGTCGGATACATGGTCAAAATCCACTAATGTCTCCATCTGGCTCAATTGTAGTGCTTTGGAAATTTGATATCTAACAATGGGAACCAACTGTCTACAAGAACATTTCTCAACCCACTCTTGTGATTCACATTCTTCCCACAAACAATACATGCATGAAGAGCAAAAACATACCATCTATCTCATATAAATTACCAGTGAACTTGAATTTGAACTCATAAATGAGTGCATGTCACTCGATTCTACAACTGTACAACAATCTAGATAGTTTTCAATGTTAGATTTAGTGATCAACCAAAAACATCTATGAACCATTAACGTACCTAGATTACCTGGACCCATCATAGACTTACACCATCGTACAATTGTTTCTGCATCTATCAACTCAGCACCACCTTCGTACTTCAATTCTTCTCTAGCTAGGGCTCTTTTTACACATACTCCTTGTAATGCCCCGCCAGGAAACCCCTAAGGGTTTAAGTTAAAAACACTCAATTAGAGTGTAAATTTTTTTTTTAAATAATAATTAAGAGCGTTAATGAAAAGTTACAATATTAAGATAGATTGAAATTATCTCAAAGTTATCTCTAACTAGATAACACAGCGGAAGGCTAAAACGATCCTAAGGAGTTTCCTAACGCGATTACATAACCTTACACCTAACTCAACTTGCGTCATTAGATCCATTAAACTGGATATCTTAATTACGAGAATATGCATAGATCTTGATTATATATGTGTTCAATGGTTTGACATCTTATAACTTTAGGAAGCGTTCATTTCCTTTGGGTGGTTAGGAGGCCATTGAGAAGTTATTTATTCATTGCACTTTAATTCATAATTACATTAAGAGGCCTCCAAAAAGGTTCATGCGTTTAATATAATGAAGTTCATTCATTTGGGTTTAAGGTAACCACCCACAATCGATATCTTTCTTAAATATTAAAAGTATGGTTAATCAGACGAGATTCATTCATTAAGGATTAACTACAATTAATAGAGTGAGGTCCCTTCATTTGATTTCATGCATAGCCAACTAATGAGTTGTAGTTCTTATATGAAAGATAAAACGTGAGTAGCCATAGAATTCATTTGAAGTGTTGATAATGCAAATAAATGGACTAATTTCATTAAGGTGGGTGTGTATTAGCTCACACGAGAGCATTCTTTAAATTAAAATATCGTTAGCTAGATGATATTCATCATTTCAAGATTTGAATGATAAGATCATAGTGACATTCTTCTATTAGGATTAAAAATACAATTTTCTTATTGCATATCACTCTTTTTTTGTTAAATGAAGTTAATATGAGAGAGATACTTTTACTAAGATTTAATGTATAAACAACTAATCAATCATTTTCCCATTTTAGTTCAATTTTAGCAACCATAAGGGATTTTGTTTTATAAGGGTTATAACATGGATACCTAGTTGAGTCCACACAATTATCAAATAAAGCTGGTGAGGATTATTGGTTATAATTACAACATAAATGACTAAATATATTCATCTAATATAGTGGAATATAATTAACATGGCGTTGCTCATTTAAGAAGATAAAAGTAATTACCTATATGTTGATCATCCTTTAGAATCCAACTTAGAAATTATAACGTTAATTCTATCTTTGTTTTCCCATACTCATTTGTTCAATTTGCATGCTTAATAACAAGCTAATCTAATGATGTAACCTAGCAAGATTCTTTCCACTATTACTACATTTGATTAACCTTATCAAAATACTTTTTCCACAACTTTAATTACAATGTTTTAAATACCAAGCCATCATCATAATTTACAATGTTTTATGAACCTAAATAACTACATTTATTCAGATGAATAATGTTATGCACTTAGATTTGAATTCATTAAATTTCCACCATACACTTATGCAAGAATACAACCATCCATGGTAATTTAAAGTATAAAACAAAGTAAGCTAAAAACATCGCATAACACAGATATGATCTCGGAGTTCACCCCTAAAGGGCTACATCTCCGGGTCTGCTCAACTGCAAGACCCCTCTGGCATTTAATATAGTTAAGGTTACATATTTACATGTCTTTACAACTCTGCCCCTTAGGCGAACACATACACTATTCAACATCTACCTCAATTGATTATTACATAGTGATCCCTTTTAAAAGCGGGTCAAATTGAATCATAACAAAAAAGAACAGACCAACCTAGATTCTATTGTTTGACTGACTTATGACCAAACACTAGCATATCAAGTCTCACTATTACCTAACCAAATTTTATTACAGCAATTTAATCTGCAAGGACATCATCCGGAAGAGGCATTCGTTTTTCCATATCATTTCTATCCATTAATGTCGATCAAGTTTATGGTTTTGTTAGATTAACTTTTATTTAAAACTTCACATTAATCCATCATTAATACTTAGCCCATGTTAATAATGTGTAATACCCGAGCATGACATAATCAAAAGGAATCAATAACTATATATGAAGTATAAATTTACCAAGTGATGGTTATCTAAATCCAAATATTATTTACTAATCTGGAATTAAATAATATAATAGAAACTGAATTTAAAATTAGATAATATAATAGAAAACTGAATTTAAAATTTCTTAACTAAATTTAACTTCACTCATTTATTTAACTTCACTAATTAATTTATATATAATAATAATAAAAAAAAAAATGTAAATTAATAAATAAATAAATAAAAACTTTTTCAAAATAAAAAAAAGGAGGGAAGGTACCCACGTGGACACCCACGTGGGCCCTCCCCCTTGGCAGCCCAACTACCATTGGTAGCGCTGCTACCAAATGGTAGCAGGCCGCTACCTTTGGTAGCGCTGCTACCATTTGGTAGCAGTCCGCTACCTCTAGTAGCGCTGCTACTAACAGGTAGCAGTTGCTACCAGCAGCGATGGGGGGGGGTTTCAAATTTTATTTTATATATATTTTTTATTTTATTTTTATAGTTTTCTACAATATACAGATTTGTAACAAAAAAAAGAAATAGATAAGAAAAAACAAATAACGAATCCCCAAATGCATATCACACAGTCTCACAGACAGGGGTTTAAAACATTTTCCAGCAACCTCTCCATTTTGTATATTTTTTTTTTTTGAAGAAACTCACATTCCAGAAACCTCCTAGTTTGAAAGAAACTCATAATCCATATATTTTCCAGATTTCTCATAGCAAACAACCAACTGGGGAACTATATTTTTTTTTTTGAAATGATCAAAACAACCAAAACAAAATGTAAAAACCCTCATTCTCCATTTATTGCAGTCACAACCCCTTTTTTTTTTTCCTTTCATTTTCCAGAATGTTATGGATTCCAAAATAAATAAATAGAAGAGTAGAAGATTTACCACCAAATCCAAAACAATGTTTGCATTCCATTTTCCACTCAAGATCCAACAAATAACAAGAGGGTGGGTTGGAATCCTACCTTCAAACGCATTCCGGGAAGAATATTTTTGAAGAAGAGCTCCAAAATTTGCTGCTCTAAAACTCCATCTCTGTCCAAAATCCCCAATCTCTCTTGCAAAAACCATGTTTTTCCAAAAAAAATGACCAAAAGCCAAGAACCCCCAAAAACATTTCCCAACTAGTTTAAAATGAGAAACCCTATTTTTGCCCTAATTTTCAATTTCGAAATTAGGCATTTATTTTTTTTTTGAAAATAAAAGAAACATGAGAATGGAAATCATTATTTTCCATTACTCAATAAATCTAACTTGTTTTATTCTCATTAAAATTAACATGCTTCTATTTCTTATTTAATCTCTAATTTTAATCTCTCAATATCAATTTAGGCCTACATTTATATTTCGGAACTATTGACCGAGTAAGGCATTTTGATTAATTTAATTTTCTAAAAATCAATCTTTTTATACTATATCAACTATACAAGTAAAAAGGAAATAATTTCTTTTTAAGTAATAAAATTTACCCTTTCTCTTCCAACATGCGAAAATGATTAATTTATTTCTATTTCTCAATTGACTTTTAAATTTTTTTCCTTTCTAAAATGCATAACTCAATAAATTCGTTATTTTAAAATTAGCTATTACATTAACTCGCTATAACGTAGTAAAGCGACATTTTTAAATAAATGACTAATCTAATGCAAGAGTCTTATTTATTCTATTTTCTCAACTACAAATGCGTAAATGTTACAAATGCGTAAATGAGCACACTAACCCAAGTTAAATACCTTAAGCTTTCTACAATAATAATTAAAGCAATCCCTTTAAATTAACGATTACTCGTATAGAAGAAACTACCTATTTAAATTTCTATATCACTAATGTGTACGTTTACTCATTAAATTGAATTTAATACTTAGGATAACAAACTCCACTTACCTCGCGCAAGGCATGCAAATCGAGGAAGTCCTCCAAATCTCTCGACATGCATCCCAATGAAAAGAAAGCCCCACGAATCCACACACGATGCTCACCTAACCATGGCTAAGGAAAGACGAGAGTTATATGACCACCAAATCCGAATTCTAAAGATGAAGGAGGCATACTCAACCTTGCAAATCCCAAAGGAGATGAACCTTGCCCTAAGTGGTGTTGTACCTGCAATCTGCTGCACCCATGAATTCATACAAGCATGCATATACATATACATATTCAATGAAGGTGTTAGCTCAAGATTTATCACAAGGGTTAGGAACAATTACATTTACATGAGAATCGATGCAAAAGCACAATAATAAGTATGCACAGTTATTTATATTATCTAAACTACACATTGCATCATGGTTAACCTACCATTCAAGGATGCCACATAGGAAGTCAATCAAGGTCAAACAAGTTTTTACAAGTCCGACTAGGGTATGGGCATTACACTCCTGCACAATCGTACTCCCTTACCATGTCCAGCCTTAGTGAAATTCCAAAAATGTTGTACACCACTTTTCATATGCATCCTTGTCAACCAAAAAAGAATCCTTGCATTCTTTAATTGTGCGGTGTAGGGTGATCGTATGGATCTATGTCACACTTTAGGCTAACAATGCATGTTCCAGCCGGAATGATTTGGCAGCCACATAGCGGTTGCGTGGCAAGGGGGTTCTGGCCAGAACGTTTCCGACCAAAACCCTCTTGACATATATAAGAGTCGAAATCTGCCCAAGCCCCTCATTTTTCATTGAGTGGCTTGGAGTTGAGCAGGAGGGCGCACAAAATCTCAGAGATCCGACTGGAAGGGTTTCAGTGGTAAGTACCTTTTTTTTAAAAAAATTTAAATTTTTTTAAATGTATTCATTTCATCATATTAATTTATATTGTTTTTTTTTTAAATAGTTTTTAATAGAAAATTAATTTTTTGATAGCAAATTAGTTTTATTTAAGTTTTTAAAAAATACATTTATTTTTTTGTATTTATTCTATCATATTACTTTAGAATATTAGAAAATAAATACATACATGTACATAAATACACACATACATACAAAGACATACACAAACATATACATACATACATACCTACCTACACACATACATACACATACATACAAACCTACATGCATACAAACACATACATACACATGTACATACCTACATAAATACAAACCTACATACAAACATACACAAACATACATTCCTACCTACCTATATACATACATACATACATATACATACGTATAAAATAATTATATGTACACCTTAGGACATACACATACATAAAAATACATACCTAGGTCTACATACATACAAACATACACACATACATGTACATACACATACATACATAAATACACAAAATAATTATATATGCCTTAGGACATACATACACCTCAGGACATGCTATCAGGGGTCGTGTGTGGTCCTGAGGGGTCACACACATGTGTGACCCCTCACGACCACACACGACCCCTGATAGCATGTCCTGAGGTGTATGTATGTATACATCCTAAGGTTTATATAATTATTTTATATGACCCCTTAGGACCACACAAGGCCCCTTATGACACATGTGCACCCCTTAGCACCTTTTAGGACCACATAAGACCAAATGGTGTTGCAAGGGGTCTTAAGTGGTCCTAAGGGGTCACCCATGAGCACACAAGGCCCCTTATGACACATATGCACCCCTTAGCACCAATTAGGACCACATAAGACCAAAAGGTGTTGCAAGGGGTCTTAAGTGGTCCTAAGGGGTACACGCATGTGTTCTAACACATGAATGACCCCTTAGGACCACACAAGACCCCTTATGACACATGTGCACCCCTTAGGACCTATTAGGACCACATAAGACCAAATGGTGTCGAAAGGGGTCTTATGTGGTCCTAAGGGGTCACACATGTGTTATAACACATGGGTGAACCCTTAGGACCACACAAGGCCCCTTACGACATATGTCCACCCTTTAGCACCTATTAGGATCAGATAAGACCAAATGGTGTCGAAAGGGGTCTTATGTGGTCCTAAGGGGTCACACATGTGTTCTAACATATGGGTGACCCCTTAGGACCACACAAGGCCCCCTACGACACATGTACACCCCTTAGGACCTATTAGGACCACATAAGACCAAATGGTGTTGAAAGGGGTCTTATATGGTCCTAAGTGGTCATGCATGTGTTCTGACACATGCGTGACCCCTTAGGACCACACAGGGCCCCTTCTGACACATGTGCACCCCTTAGGACCTATTAGGACCACATAAGACCAAATGGTGTTGAAAGGGGTCTTATGTGGTCCTAATGGGTCACGCATGTGTTCTAACACATGGGTGACCCCTTAGGACCACTTAAGACCCCTTGTGACACATGTGCGCCCCTTAGCACCTATTGGGACCACATAAGACCAAATGGTGTTTCAAGGGGTCTTATGTGGTCCTAAGGGGTCATGCATGTGTTATAACACATGGGTGACCCCTTAGGACCACACAAGGCCCCTTACGACACATGTACACCCCTTAGGACCTATTAGGACCACATAAGACCAAATGGTGTTGAAAGGGGTCTTATATGGTCCTAAGGGGTCTTACATGTGTTCTAACACATGCATGACCCCTTAGGACCACACAAGGCCCCTTACGACACATGTGCACCCCTTAGGACCAGGGATAACTTTATGAAACCACCGCCTGGGCAACTGTGTAAAATCCTAGCGAATCAGACATTATTTTCGGGGGGAATTTTCATAATGATGGCGAATTTGTTTTTCAAAATAAGGCAAAAAATTATTTTGTATTGGGGATTTTTTTCTACGAAAATTCCATAATTTTTTGCTGAATTATACCTTGTTCTATGGGGAAAATATATATTGTAGGAGGCGAATAATTTTTGTTAAAAGGAACAAATACATAATTGTATGGGCGAAAAATTTTACTCCAAAGGAAAAATTATTTAAATGTATTGGCGATTTTTATCCATCGCTTGAAAATTATTTAATTTGTTTTGGCGAATATTTTGTTATTTTTCCACATATAATTTATTGGTGATTTCATGAATTCATTGCCATTAATAGATAAGGCACGTCATATCACATGAGTACATCACATTAAGTTCGGACTCTGCACGATGTAACAATAAGCATGGTCTCTTTGACACGTGAAGGGTGACACATACCTAAAATCCATCAATGATTTTAAACCATTCAATGATCATAGATCAATGGCTGAAGTTTTATTTTGGTCCAATTTTCTGAAGAGAACATAGCTCACCAGAAAGTGCCCGAAATGGAATTGGATTCAATAGACACGTATCAAATGTCATGAATCACGATCGATAATTTTGATAATTTAAAATATATATCTATTCACTTACTGCAATCCACTTTGTCCCCATGACTTCCAATGTGGTACTTGCATTTATGGGAAAGATTTGCAGAGATACAAAAGATTTAAAAAATTTAAAGCAATTAATATGGTTAGAGAAGTAATTAATATAATAAAGAGCTTCAATTATTTATATACGATCTCTGCTTCTTTCATCTTCAATTAGCCTTTGTCATTTGCTAGATAAATCGTCAAAGCTCACGGTATTTAAATTCTTCCTCTAGTTTAGGTTTATAGGCTCAGGTTGTTTAATTTGTTAATCTTATTTCTCAATATGGACACTCCCATCTGCTTGAGAAGCATTTCTATAGAGGACTAGAGGGCCTTTATGGGCTCAGTGAGAGACCCAACACTCCAATCAGTCTGGAAGGAGGCTGGGTCATTCACCAATGAGGTTGTGTGGATGGTGTTGGGCAGAGAGTTTCTACGAAATGAAAATAGATATCGTGTTAACATGGACATTACATCTCAGTTCTTGATGTCTCTTCTAGACCTGGGAGGAGACAAGGTGGATATGTTGATGCTGTTGAGGAAGGTTTTTAAGGAAGACTTCCTTGGAGATGACATTACTGTTGTCATCCTTGTAGAAGTAGGAGTGGGGATCCCTTGGGCAAGTGAATTATCCAAGATTCTCCTCCCTGGCCAAATAGTGCCAGTGGCTAGACAACCATTTCTCCTAAACCTGAATGCGGAGCACTTGATGCATCACAGGAAATGGGCGTGGATTGGCAGGGACTTCCTCCAGAAATGGTTGCTCCTGGATGACTTTCCAAACTACATGTGGCTTGGAGAATTCTCTGAGCTTATGTTGTCTGAAGAATTCTACATGGAAGGAGGGTCAGATTCTTAGGGCAAAGTTGTAAACCATCCACTACCTATGCCCTAGCCCTGTCCCCCAAGGCCTCTAGTACTTGTTTTTTTCCTATGTCCTCGAAACCTAACAGGCTCAATGGCTCACTCATTTTGGCTATTATTTTTTTCAGGGACTCAAGTCTCAGACGTAAAAATTGTAAATTTCCAAAGCATAAATATTAATGATAATTTTTCAAATTCCAGTTTGTTTTAGTTTGCCTCTTAGAGTCGTATGGATATAAAAATGCTTTCTATAATTCTATTTCATTTTTATTAATTGAAGTTTTTCAAATGCTTTTTGTATATGAGCTACGTTATTTCAATAATTTGTTAAACAATGGAAATAAATTTAATACTGTGATCTTTTTTATGTAATGTTTCTTCCTCTATATTTAATATATATATAAAAAATTTAGTTTGTTATTAATTATTTGTACATTGATTATGGTTGATTATAATTTTATAAATATATAGTTAAGATTTGAACTAAAACTCCAACTTACTTGTTGTTGAACTTGAAGTTTTGAACTAGTGCATGTTTGGGTTGGTACTGGGTACATGCTATGATTTATAGTTAAGTTTTTGTCAGATTTTGTCATAATGAAGAAATTTGAGACATTTATGATGGGTACCCAGCAGATGGGATCACTTTCATGGAAGAGAACAAAGGGAAAGGATGTCCCAACTTCACACAAAATTGATTTGAATTAGTATTTAGGAATGATAGCAAAAATGACATCTAAGCACTTAGTACCAACCTTAACGGGAAGTGGAAGAGTAATAGAACCTATAGTAGGACAAGAGAAACCATCTAAGATCTTAACCACTAAATAAAATTTATCATATCAATATGTTACTTCATGCAATTGTAAAGTATACAAATATTCTTAACTTATTACATTCACCATACATGTTGGATCAATCATCAATGAGAACCCCTTGTGAGAGTATGTCTTTGATCTTTGCAGGTGATATATAGACTTATATTGGATCATTAGGTGTTTCAAATTTCAAATTCCAATAGTCTCACAGGATCAAAGGTAATGCATTGCATAGGTCCTTAGGAGGTGCGAGTTTATCAATAAGATTCACCACATTATTTATCAATAAAATTATATTAAATTAAAATGTATATTAAACTAAATTTATGTTGAACTTCTATATATATTTTTAGTCTTTATTTATGTTTTAAATTAAAATTTATATTACATTAAATTTATGTTGAACTTATATATATATTTTAAACTATTTTTTAAAATTATATATCTTAAACATATTTTTAAAGAATTTTGTTAAACTTTAAATTAATATTTTAGATTTAATATTGAATGTTTTCTTTTTTATATTAAACTTTTACCTTTCAAATTGTATATCAAAATTTATATTTTTATTTAGTTATTGGTTTTATTCTAGAAACTAAGTTTCATGTTTTATACTATTTTTGAATTTCATATTTTTACAAATAATATTAATATTATATTTAATAGTTATATCAAACTATTGCATGTCTTTAAATGTCTCTTATTATGGGACCGATGACATCTGACAACAGGTACCATCGTCCATTGGATGAGCAAAGATCAACGACTTAGGGTGGATTTTGGCCCAAATGTGGGAAGTGAACACATTTGTGAGAACTTTGCCCGGAATTGAACATTTTAAATTTAATTAAATATAATTAAGTTTATAAAGCTCTTTTTCGGACATAAATTTAAAATGATTAAACAGACTTTAAAACCAGACCCGAAAAGTGACACGAGTATGGTGACGTGCCCAAAAAATGGTAGAAGTCATGGGACCCACGACATTTGACAATAGGTACCATCATCTGTTGGATGAGCAAAGATCAACGACTTCGGGTGGATTTTGGCCTGAATTGGGAAGTGAACACATTTGTGAGAACTTCGCCTGGAATTGAACATTTTAAATTTAATTAAATATAATTAAGTCTATAAAGCTCTTTTTCGGGCAAAAGTTTAAAATGATTAAACAGACTTAAAAAACAGACCCAAAAAGTGACACGAGTATGGTGATGTGCCCGAAAACTAGTAGAAGTCATGGGACCCACGACAAACGACAACAGGTACCATCGTCCGTTGGATGAGCAAAGATCAACGACTTAGGTTGGATTTTGGCCCAAATGTGGGAAGTGAACACATTTGTGAGAACTTCGCCCGGAATTGAATGTTTTAAATTTAATTAAATATAATTAAGTCTATAAAGCTCTTTTTCGGGTGGAAGTTTAAAATGATTAAATAGACTTAAAAAACAAACCCGTAAAGTCACACGAGTATGGTGACATGCCCAAAAAATGGTAGAAGTCATGGGACCCACGAAATCTGACAACAGGTACCATCATCCGTTGGATGAGCAAAGATCAATGGCTTGGGTTGGACTTCGGCCCGAATGTGGGAAGTGAACACATTTGTGAGAACTTCACCCGGGATTGAACATTTTACATTTAATGTCCTCAGAATTTATACTGAAGTAATGAATGTTTTGTCCTTCGACATCAAATAGTTATTATTATTAATAATAATTAATAAAATTACAACATCATTCTAGATATTTTGCCCTTTAGGTATTACTTTTGTACTTTCTAGAGTTTTCAAAATAAGAGACTCGTAAATCATAATCGTATTTCATTTCATGGACAAACCAGTAAATCAAGGGAGATTCGAAAACAACTACTAGATTAAGGAATGCAAGTTGCAATAGAGACTATTTGCGCCAATCTAGTGAAATAGAAATTCCGGGTAAAATCTAGAACACCTACATCCCGCCTTTTTTTCTTTTTTTAATTTTGTGGTCCAATTTGAGGGTTAGCATTTTCAAGTTTTTATCTAGCATTATTTTGAATTATTAACAATAACAACGATGGGGAAAATGGGAAGTAGTAGTTCAACAGGAAGCCAAGTGAAAAACAAAATGTACCTAACCAACCTGATTAAAACATCAGGTTTCACTGATGAATACCATGATATTTATGACCCTGCTATCCATGGTGAAAAGTGTATCATAGATATTAGCTATGCATTATCTAGTAAGGTGGCAGATGCATGCAGGGCAAAATTTATTGTTTTCAACCCAATGTTAAAACATAGAACATATAAAATCACATCGTGGGATGCTGGATTGGGAAGCATGGTGTTACTTGAAGTATTCCCTTGCTTTGATTTTGTCATGTTCTGCACCAAAAATTATGATGAAGATAAAAAAGCAATTGTCAATAAAATACAAAAGAGGAAATTCTATCCATAAACGAGGGAGAATTTACTCATTTGTTGAACCGAGGATTTGAAGCCCAAAACTCAAACGTCCAAATTGACCTTGGAAAGCTAGTAGGGAATTATGAGAGTCTCGATCCAAGTCACAGAGATTCATTTATCAAATCTCTAATAAAGAGTGGTATTGGTATTGTGTTGGATCATAATCATAATCCTCCTTATGATTCTAACATTTTTGTTCCATGGGTTGGGGATACTATTTCCTTACTGTCATTTTGCTTGGGATTGGAAAATGATAGGGAAGTGGGTGCAAGCCTTCTTGAAATGCTTTATAATATCCATTGTGTAGGTCAGCCAGTAAGATATAATTTTATTGAGCACATTGTTCAATCCATGCAAAACAATTTCTAATTATCAAAAAAGGTTCTTGTAAGCCATTTAGGTTCTCATCCTACTTGTGCTATCTCCTTCTATCCAAGTATCGTGAAATATTCAAGACCAGCAAGCTTCAAATTATGAACTATAAGAGTGATGGGAAGACTGGGAAGAGAACAGAGTGTCCAATATATAAATGGACACCAAAGATAAGGATGCATGATAACAGAAAGAACTACAACCATTTTGTAGACTTCTTTTTGGCACCAATGTATAATGAAATTACAAGCACTCCAATGCCTAGGTTGCCTATGTTTTGTAGAGATTTCATTCAACTTGAAAGTCAAATAGAATTGGCTGACTGGCTCTTCATGGAAGAATTCGCTGTGTTAGGGTTTTTCGGATTGACAGTAAAATCATATAGGCTTCCAATACATGTGATAGAGAGGGTATTTGCATTGGAGTATGTACGATAATTAGAGAGCATAGATAGGCACTTCCATGGTTAGAAAAAGAAGATCATATTTTCTTCCTTGCCTTTCTCATGTGGAGGGTTCACATTTGAGAAAAAATCATTCAATGTGGCACGTGATTTTTTGACTATTTTTAACTTTGGTGAAGAGGGTCTCTGGCCTTATGATCCAATCGGTGTAGTTCAAGCAAGGCTTAAGAAAAATGGGAACTCTTCACCATTATGTCAACATGAAAGTAAACCATTGCTAGAAAAGCTTAGAAATATGGACTCATGGGATGAGGTAAAAAAAGAGATGGAGAAAATTGCAGCTGACAATAACATTTCAACAGAAGAAATTTCATCACAAATTATGGCATTGCATAGATAGGGGACAACAGAGGAGGGCTAGGGAATCCAAAATAGGAGGTCCTACAATTTCTACCAAAAATATGCTAATCCATCTAACAAATCTATTCCCAAAACAATTTTGCAAGAATGTAAAGATTGTTTTTGGACTCAAACAAAAATAAATGATTTTTGGACTATGAGGAAGAATCTGGGTGAACCAAAGACCAGTACAGAATTTGAGACCATCGACGAGGATGGAGAGTTTAGAAAATTATGGAATATGGAGCATCCCACAACATCATATGACAGGAGTGAAGATGATGATGAGTATGAGGTTAAGCCCACTCCAACAACTACTAGAGTCCCTAAAATATTAGGTGGAGTCAATGAGTCCATGAAAGAAAAATATAGCAAAGGGGCAAGCATTGTCGAAAAAATGGGTTTTGAAGGTAGTGGTCTAGGTCCCAGAGGAGAGCGCATTTGGTATCCACTTCAGGTGCAACTTCCATTAAATTCAAAATCAAAAGCTCCTGTTAAACCAGTCATTGGACTTGATTTTTTAGATTCATCACGGATAGGTACTACTCATTACCCTTAGGGTCCACCTACATTTGTTTTAGGTTCAAATCCACAACCACCACCACATCATGGTATTCCCATTGGTGGTGAATCAAGTATGACTACCACAATTGAGGAATCTGGGGATAGTATTCTCATTATTGTTCAGTCAAGTGACACTATGATTGGTGTGGTTGGCATGGGTACTACTACTGATACTAGTTGTCTTGGTGTTGGACAAGAGCTACAACAAAATATCTCTCGCAAGAGGCCACTAGTGGTAGATACTCATACTATTCAAAATCCTATATCAAGTGCCACTGACACTATAAAACAATCATTTGCAACTTTAGATCACACACCTAAAAAGATTATGAAAACTACACATGAAAGTGTCAGTGAGAGTGGGATGAGATTAGGAATTTTTGTTGGTAATCCTAGTCAAGCATTAGTTAAAACCACAGGAATAAGTGGAACTGGAGCCTCTGATATTCCTATGTCACCTTTCAAACATTCAATTGCTTCAACAAGCCCAGATTTTCAATTTCATGATTACTATGCAAAATATGAACACACAACAAAAGTAAATAAAGAAAAAAAGAAAGCATTTCATAGGGGTGCCTTGACTGAAGTTTTAGACAAACAACTTGCAAGGAACAAGGTATTTCCAACATATGACCCACATAAAGATATGATGGAGTTCATGGTTGTTATGCCCCCGACCATAACTAAGGATAAAAATCCACCGCACAATCAGATAGATCCCTTTGAATTTTAAGTTAGCACCTTCCAAATGGATTTTTCCAAAGTACATAACGTGGACAAAATTAGTGTGTCAAAAAGGACTAATGAAGTGGTTTACACTTCACTACAGTTGACTTTCCATAGTTTGTAGCATATTGACCTTCCATCAAATGAAGAGTGGATCACCCTACAAAAACTGGCACATAAATCTTAAGAATCATAGTATGTATTGCACAATTTTCTTCTTTTACTCTTAATTTAAAGGTTTTATGTTTTTTTTGTTTGGAATTCGGCATCGCTTGAAATAACTTTGTTTTGTGAATAGGAAAAAACCAGCACTCACTATTGCTATTTTGCTAATCCAACTTATGAATCTATGATGCACAATGCAAAACTTTAGCCAATAAATTTGTATTCTCAAATTCTCCCTTGCTTTAACATTTATGCATTTCTCTATTTCCGATTACTAGGTTTTAGGCATTGCTATTATCTATATTTAATTTGTCATGGCATGAATTAATATTTAATTTTGAACTCTATTTTTGAACAAGAGACATCAGACATGTAGTAGATGTTAAATTGCTAATATGGCCTATCATGGCCATATAAATCTGTGTTGAGTTTGTGATTTTGATGTTGAGTCTTCACATGTTGCAAACTTGCAATTCGACTTGAAGCTGTTGTTGCTCCCTTGTTTCTATAAAAGGGAATTTAGGGTTATTTGCAAAGGGTTCTGAAACTTTGTATTCACTTTTACATTGGAGAATCACACAAGAGTTGTTGTTTCTCTCTTGTTTCTATAAAAGGGAATTCAGGTTCATTTGCAAAGGGTTCTGAAACTTTGTATTCACTTCTGCAATTTGTATAGAGAATCACACAGATTGGTGTATTACTATTGAATGAATTGTATCATATGGCTATATTTTGAAAGAATTAATGAAAATCTAAGTTCTCGACATGTGTATGTTGTATTACTATTGAATTAATTGTATCATATGGTTCTAAAATGTATCACACATATTTGAGACTCAAACATGTCTAAATAAACAATAAACATCTTTGTATCAATAAACACATTATGGTATTTTATTATGCTATTTTAAATCTACAAATAGAAAGTTGAAAAATACAATTACAAATCAATATTAAATTCTAATTGCAAAAAGTAATATTCTTTTGTAATATGAATGATGAGATATAGTAATAAGATTAGTAAATACCAATCTCTTACAGTTGCCATTCATCCTCATTAAATTCAGAGCTTTCTTGATTCTTGTCTGTGGTTTCTTCACTCTGAATCTGCATACCTTCATTGAACTGCATCTCAATGCTACTAGTAGGTCTAGTACATGAGTCAATAGTCCCACTAACACTTTGGTTTGAAGTGTTTCCCAAACCTCTTCTTTCACATTTGGACCTCCAGATTTGCAGTGCCCTATCGTAAGGAAAAGTGTGGAAATCATACCTAGATGTATAGAGCCTCAAGCAATTTTCCAAATTTTTGTCTAGTTTGTTTCTTAGCTTTTATTTTAGGAACCCCAAAGCACTGAAAACTCTCTCATCTTCCACCGAACCCAATATCATGGTAAGACATAAATCAACAAGCTTCAAATATTCTACCATTGAATCACGCAACACTGCATTCTCAGCTATAATTTTCCAAAGTCTTGTTACTGATCCCTCTTCGTGAGGGTTCTCCATTTTGCCATATTGTTCTCTCATAGTGTATGCAAAATGAGATGATTTCTCTCGAAGATGAGTTTCATCTAATATTCCATTTATAGTTACTCCATTCAATTCTCTGGATATGCAAAATTATTTTATCAAAATCAACAGCTTACTTTGAAAATCAGATGCAATGTTGAGGCTCCAATAATGAGGAACACAATAAACATGGCTTCGAGTAGGTTGTCAGGAGGGAATCTACTTCTAATTTGTGAGGAAAGATCATACGCAATTTTCTTCATAGAAGTAGTTTCAGTTTCAACAATCTTGTCAAAATCTTCCCTTGTAACTCTTGCTAGTTGCTTCCTCGGGTGCTTTCTTGGTTCCTCGGGGTTGACCGTGGCATAGAAGTGCATTGGTATCTCAACTCCTCATACATTGGCACATACCTCCCTATCAGCACTGATTTGTAAAAAGTTATCAGGATTATTCAAATCTGTGAGTGTCTGCCACTTAACAAATTTTTCATTAGATAGTGTTGGTTGATTTTGGTAGAGATTGTTGAGGGTCATGCATGTCATCTTACACAGCATAGCATATTTTTCAATATACAGAGCTCTTTTTTGGGCAACCTTCATAATATTCCTCATTTCCTCTAGAATGGGCAGAAGAGTTGCTAAAGTTAATAGTGTCTCTAAATTACTTAACCTTCGAAGAAGGTCAAGAAATTTTGGTTGATTTGATTTGTCTCAAGTTGTGTGAAATAGTCCAATCAAGGATGGATATTCTGAAAACACTCGATGTGTTGGACCATCCAAAGAGACCCATCTGGTATCATTATCCTTGAGAAGCTTGTTCCCATCAATTATTCCATCAGCAAAGTGTTGAAATTCCATAAATCGCTTGGGACTTCGACAAAAGTGTGATACAACTCTCTGATTAAAATTTAAATTTTTTTTACCGAAGCATACTTGCTCACAATTCCAAAAGCTAGATTCATTCTGTGAGCCATGTAGTGAATTACAGTAATGTACGGTGCAAATGAAGTTTCAATTTTTGTACAAAGATCATTCCTGTGACCTTGCATTACTGAAGCTCCACCTGCTCCAACACACACCAATTTTTTGGCAACTGTCATGTCATCCATACCTCCATATTCAATTAAAATTCTCTTTACTAGTTGAAATAAATTTTCTATTGTTGCACTCTCCTTCATTTTAGCAACATATAGTAGATGAGGTTGGCGGGCATGATTCTGTACAGTATAAACATGCATGCATACCCATGAAATATTGTCTACTACCGTAACTTTGTCTAAAGAAAATGCAATAAAGTTTGACTCTCTAATTTTTTCCTTTACATCTTTTTTTTCAACCTCAGCAAGACAAATTGCCCATTCCCATCCACTGTTTACCGACCAGTGTCTATTAGGATAGTTAGGAACTTTCAAAAAGTTTAATAAACCACTAATCGATGGGAAATCTGTCATAGCATGCCCTCTACTCAAAATATAAAAAACAACGCTTAACTGAACAACTTTTCCCAATTTTTCTATTTGTATTGCTTTTCCAAAACTAGCTTCAATAGAACCTTTAACTTCAGTAGGCTTTGTTTGTATTTTTTCATGAAAATAATACTCTTCGGCATTCCTCACATGCTTACATTCCTCCTTTGTTTTCCATCATATCACTGATTTTTCAACTCTGTCTATCATTTGTTTTTCATAAACTTTACCCATATGCTTTTCAATGGTGTCAAATTTTAGTTGCAACCCAATTTCATTGTTATGTTTCCAAGTGCAAATCTTACACCTGCATTTTAATGGAGGCTTGCCTTCAATTGGATTCTCCATTGGTTCAATGAATGGATACTTTGATGCCTAATTAATTTGAAAATTCCTCACTAACATATCCCACTCCCGATCCTTTTTTGATTATGGTTCACCATTTTTTGATATGGCTTTTCTTTTCCCCTTTCATGCATTATCATCAATGGCATTATCACCCAAGTCGATTATATCATTCCAGCTAACTTGGGTATCTGCCAGATAATCTTCTTCAAGATCATCCTGATCTGAGATATCAGGTTTGTCGTGGTCATCAACATGCGGTGTAGGTGGCGAATTTGTTACTTGTACTTGTGATGATGTACCTTCCTGATTTTCACCACAATCTTTTCCAATGCCAAAGTACGAAGACAATGTTCTTCTTTTTTTTGGCCTCTCATGGCCTTCCCCACATTCAGGTTTCCTACCCCTCTTCCTGTTCGACATCTCCAACGAAATAAAGGCTGCCAAAAAAATATCAATTTGTTGAAAAAGCAATAATAAACTATAATGTATAATATATGTTTCATTGGCCCTACCACCTACAATATATGTGTCTAAGGTCTGAATGTCCCCCCTGAGTCCTGACTACTTGGCACTGACGAGTCACCATTGAATAAAAATGAACTCAACAATGCAAACAAATATAGATAAATTTAGAATAATATTATAACACTTTAAAAATATAATCGCTCACCTTTAGGTCACTAGCAGTCACCAATGTAGTCAACAACAATGATTTTCCTTGGTCTGAAACTTCATTATTGATTAGAATTCAAAGCCTAGAACCCACCATATTGTGTTGAGATAGATCTGATCTTTGCATGTATTTATACCAATCCTTATATGGCGAATTCCATGGTAATTTTATATGGTATATAAATATTTGGCGAATCCCACATAACTATAACATGACTTATGTAATTTTTGAGGTGATTATAGGTCGTCCATATACGACTTATAGAATTTTTGAGGTGATTATAGATCGTCCAAAAAATTGGCAAATACAATATAGTTGGCAAAAGTTGGGGTGAATGGAGACACGCATCAGCAAAATGTTGGGTGAATTGGATCCTCCTAGCTAACAAATCTTCACGTGCCTATAGGCGAATTATGGTCGTCTATTAAGGCAACCTCAGAGAGTGTAGGCAAAAAAATTAAATTTACCGTGTGTCCACCATATATTGTATTGTCAAAATCATCGCATAGAAACATTTAATTGCATAAAACATATGGAGATCGAGCCGTGACTTTGATGGAAATTGATAATGTTCTGGCAACATGGCCACCCCTAGTCAGTACAAAATATTTGCCATTGGCAAATATTCGCCAATAAAGTAATCTCTGCTTAGGACCTATTAGGACCATATAAGACCAAATGGTGTCGAAAGGGGTCTTTTGTGGTCCTAAGGGGCCACGCATGTGTTCTAACACATGGGTGACCCCTTAGGACCACACAAGGCCCCTTACAACACATGTGCACCCCTTAGAACCTATTAGGACCACATAAGACCAAATGGTGTCGAAAGGGGTCTTGTGTGGTCCTAAGGGGTCACACATGTGTTCTAACACATGGCTGACCCCTTAGGACCACTTAAGACCCCTTGTGACACATGTGCACCCCTTAGCACCTATTAGGACCACATAAGACCAAATGATGTCGCAAGGGGTCTTATGTGGTCCTTATGGGTCATGCATGTGTTCTAACACATGGGTGACCCCTTAGGAACACACAAGGCCCATTTACGACACATGTGCACCGCTTAGGACCACAAAAGACCAAATGGTGTCGAAAGGGATCTTGTGTGGTCCTAAGGGGTCACGCATGTGTTATAACACATGGGTGACCCATTAGAACCACACAGGGCCCCTTACAATGCTTTTGCATCCCTTAGGACCTATTAGGGCCACATTAGACCAAATTAGGACCTATTAATAATTAGATTATATATGCAAAATTGTAAATTAATTTGACTTAATTTGTCTTAATTTGACTTAATTTGACTAATTTTCAAATTAATTATTGTATATGCAAATATATGTAATTGTAAATTAGACATATATTGAAATTTAAAATTAAATTTATAGTTGTTTAAATTTCTTTTGTACATAGATCTAAAAAATTATCGTAAATTTGTCTTTATATCTAGAAAATTTTAACTCAAGTATTCATTTATGACGTCTACATTTCTTTTTTGTATATATCCATTTTTTTTAATTTACATGTTTAAATATGTTTAAAATGATTTAAATGTATGTATACTTTTTTAATTATTGTTTAATGTGTACTACATGCATGCACATGTGTGTATATATATATATAGATCTACATTACCCACTCACATCATGTCTGACCCCTTAGCACCTATTAGGACCACATAAGACCAAATGGTGTCGCAAGGGGTCTTACGTGGTCTTAAGGGATCACACATGTATTCTAACGCATGGGTGACCCCTTAGGACCACTTAAGATTGCTTGCGACACATGTGCACCCCTTAGCACCTATTAGGATTGCATAATACCAAATGGTATCGCAAGGGGTCCTATGTGGTCCTAAGGGGTCATGCATGTGTTCTAACACATGGGTGACCCCTTAGGACCACTTAAGACCCCTTGCGACACATGTGCACCCCTTAGCACCTATTAGGACCACATAAGCCTAAATGGTGTTGCAAGGGGTATTATGTGGTCCTAAGAGGTCACGCATGTGTTATAACACATGGGTGACCCCTTAGGACCACACAAGGCCCCTTACAACACATGTGCACCCCTTAGGACCTATTAGGACCACATAAGACCAAATGGTGTCGAAAGGGGTTTTATGTGGTCCTCAGGGGTCACGCATGTGTTCTAACACATGGGTGACCCCTTAGGACCACTTAAGATCCCTTGCGACACATGTGCACCCCTTAGCACCTATTAGGACCACATAAGACCAAATAGTATCGCAAGGGGTCTTAAGTGGTCCTAAGGGGTCACGCATGTGTTCTAACACATGGGTGACCCCTTAGGACCATAGAAGGCCCCTTATGACACATGTGCACCCCTTAGCACATATTAGGACCACATAAGACCAAATGGGGTCAAAAGGGGTCTTATGTGGTCCTAAGGGGTCACACTTGTGTTATTAAACATGGGTGACCCCTTAGGACACAAGGCCACTTACAACACATGTGCACCCCTTAGGACCTATTAGGACCACATAAGACCAAATGGTGTCGAAAGGGGTTTTATGTGGTCCTAAGGGGTCACGCATGTGTTCTAACACATGGGTGACCCCTTAGGACCACACAAGGCCCCTTACGACACTTGTGTACCCCTTAGGACCTATTTGGACCACATAAGACCAAATGGTGTTGAAAGGGGTCTTATTTGGTCCTATGGGGTCATGCATGTGTTCTAACACATGGGTGACCCCTTAGGACCACACAAGGCCCCTTATGACACATGTGCACTCCTTAGCACCTATTAGCACCACATAAGACCAAATGGTGTCGAAAGGGGTCTTGTGTAGTCCTAAGGGGTCATGCATGTGTTCTAACACATGGGTGACCCCTTACGACCACTTAAGACCCCTTGCGACACATGTGCACCGCTTAGCACCTATTAGGGCCACATAAGACCAAATTGTGTCACAAGGGGTCTTATGTGGTCCTAAGGGGTTACGCATGTGTTCTAACACATGGGTGACCCCTTAGGACCACTTAAGACCCCTTGTGACACATGTGCACCCCTTAGCACTTATTAGGACCACATAAGACCAAATGATGTCGTAAGGGATCTTATGTGGTCCTAAGGGGTCATGCATGTGTTCTAACACATGGGTGACCCCTTAGGACCACACAAGGCCCCTTACGACTCATGTGCACCCCTTAGGACCACATAAGACCAAATGGTGTTGAAAGGGGTCTTAAGTGGTCCTAAGGGGTCACACATGTGTTCTAACACATGGGTGACCCCTTAGGACCACACAAGGCCCCTTATGACACATCTGCATCCCTTATACCTATTAGGACCACATAAGACCAAATTATGACCTATTAATAATTAAATTGTATATGCAAAATTATAAATTAATTTGACTTAATTTGTCTTAATTTGAGTAAATTAATTTGACTTAATTTGATTAATTTTCAAATTAATTATTGTATATGCAAATATATGTAATTGTAAATTATACATATATTGAAATTGAAAATTAAATTTATAGTTGTTTAAATTTCTTTTGTGCATAGATCTAAAAATTTATCTTAAATTTGTCTTTATATCTAGAAAATTTTAACTCAAGTATGCATTTATGACATTTAAATTTCTTTTTTGTATATGTCTATTTTTTTTAATTTACATGTTTAAATATGTTTAAAATGATTTAAATGTATTTATACTTTTTTAATTATTACTTAATGTGTACTACATACATGCACATGTGCATATATATATATATATATATATATATATATATATATATATATATATATATATATATATATATATATATAGTTCTACATTACCCACTCACATAATGTCTGATGAGCCTAGATCACATAACACTAGTAGTTCTAAGCCTAGTGTTCATCCTCGTGGGAGTGAGCAGATGTCACATAGGTCTACCACAACTCCACATGAGAGATAACAACTCTACAATCAGAGAAAAGATTCACTCCATCGTGCCTTAGATCATTTAAATATCACATTGGGAAACATGTGTGATCAAACAAATAAACAAAGGGTGAGATTATTAGACATGAGCTACTTCATATGATTGACCTCATTGACAATTATAATCCATATGATGAGGTCAATGCAGAGGAATTCTATAGATCCCTTTCACGCAGTGTACGTGGTACGGTGAAATGGGACACGGTGAATGATAGGGTTTCCACAGCTGATGTGAAAACCATGTTTCCTCATTATCAGGCCTTTGGTAGGGTGAAGGGTTATATGCCTACCAGGTGCATGGATGTAGTAGTAGCACCTTTTATCTATCCTATATGGTTAGCCACTCATCATAGGTGGCCCTAAAAGGATGAGTTGCCCCTTTATTTCTGCAAACAATTGTTTATAGAGTTTCATTTGTTGGAAGATGTTGATTACACCAATTTTCCAAAACATGTTGGGCAAGGGAAGGGCAAATTTTTAGATAAGTTTAGATGACCAGGTGCACCCCCACCCATTAATAAATGGGCATTGATTGGTCCAAACCTTGTGGTTCTTCCCAAGAGTGCAAACCTAGCACATGCTACAGATAGTGTACCAGATGACACTCGACAATCCATCTTTTCTAGTATTGCTACTATAGCCACATAGGTGGATGAGATGACATCAGATTGCGTGGGTAGATATTTGTTGTGCTCTCATACTAGCATTCATGATGCATCAGTGAGTGATGATCCATATGTTCAAGTAGATATACCATTACCGATGGATGTTGCACGCATGCTTATCCAGTGTTGTAATGCCCCGCCAGGAAACCCCTAAGGGTTTAAGTTAAAAACACTCAATTAGAGTGTAAATATATTTTTTTTAAATAATGATTAAGAGCGTTAATGAAAAGTTACAACATTAAGATAATTAGGAGTTATCTAAAACTTAGATAACACAGCAGAAGGCTAAATGAACCTAAGGAGTTTCCCAACGCGATTACATAACCTTACACCTAACTCAACTTACGTCAATTGATCCAATGAGCTGGATAACTTAATTACGAGAAAATGCATAAGACTTGATTAAACATATGTTCAATGATTTGACATCTTATAATTTTAGGAAGCGTTCATTTACCTTGGGTGGTTAGAAGGCCATTGAGGGGTTATTTATTCAATGCACTTAAATTCATAATTTCATTTAGAGGCCCCCAGAAAGGTTCAAAGCGTTTAATATAATGAAGTTCATTCATTGGGTTTAAGGTACCCATCCACACTTGACATCATCCTTTAATATTAAAAATATGCCTAATGAGATGAGATACATTCATTAAGGAATAAACTACAATTAATAGAGTGAGGTCCCTTCATTTGATTTCATGCATAGCCAACTAATGAGTTGTAGTTCTTTTATGAAAGATAAATTGTGAGTAGCCATAGAATTCATTGAAGTTCTATTAATACTAATAGATGGCTAAATTCATTAAGGTGAAAATGTATTAGGACACATGAGAGCATCCCTTAAATTAAAATATAGTTAGCAAGATGATATTCATCATTACATGATTAAAACATGAGTACATATTGACGTTCTTTCATTAGGATTAAAGTATAATTATCTTATTGCATGTCACTCCTTTTTAATCAAACAAGGTTAACATGAAGAGATACATTTACTAAGGTTGAGATGAAATCAACTATACCCATACTTCCCATTTTAGTTCCATTTTAGCAATTATAAGGAATTCTTTTATTAATGATTACAATTATGGATAAATAGTTGAGTCCACCCAATTATCAAGTTAATTTTGGTAAGGATTATTGTTAAGATTAAAACATGATATAACTAAACAAATTCGTCTAATGTAATGAAACATAATTAACATGGCGTTACTCATGTAAGAGGATAAAAGTGAATACCTATATGATGTTCATCCTTTAGATTTCAACTTAGAAATTATAACATTAATTCTAACTTTGTTTTCCATTCACATTCGATCAATTTACATGGTTAATAGCAAGTTAATCCAATGATGTAACCCAGCAAGATTCTTTCCACTATTACTACTTTTAATTCACATTTTCAAAATACTTTTCCATAATCTCATTTACAATCTTTCATGAACCTAATTACTACATTTGTCATGATGAATAATTTTATGCACTTAGATTTAAATTCGTTAGTTTCTCATCGTACACTTTACAAGATAACAACCATACATGATAACTTAAAGTATGAAAACAAAGGAGCTAAAACATCACATAACACGGACATGATCTCGGAGTTCACCCCTAAAGGGCTACATCTCTGGGTCTGCTCAACTGCAAGACCCCTTTGGTATTATATCGTTAGGAATACATAATTGATAAGTCTTTTACATCTTGCCACCTAGGCAAATACAATCAATATACAAATAACCACCTTGGTCCATAAATCCTAGTTGTCTTCCACATAGAAGTAAAATCAATAGTGCATGCTACAAGGAAGTACAAGGTCCATTGCCCAACAGTACCCTATTTAGAGACCTAAGACTTAATAGGTGTCCCAATGACAACACGACAGGGTCCAAACAATTACATCAAGGTTTTGCCATCACTTTAACAAAGAAAATACAAATCTTAAACTTATAACTTTCCAACTCGATACATTGTCCAACTTCCATTCATTTTACTAGCATATCGATGAAGTAATAACAAAATATATGAAGATAATTTAGATTCAAATTTCATACTCTCCTATACTATAGTTTTCATTTCTAAAATTCTCGGAAGATCCTAATCATTCAAATCGAAAGACAATGCTTATTTAAAAGAAATACAACGTCTTATTAAAATATATTTCATAACGTTAGCAATGGTGTTTTATTTCAAAGGACTCATATACAGACAATATTTGATCTCTTCCCCAAGGATACTTCCCTATTAGATTTGGTTCCAAAATTAAATGTAACCAATATAAATTTAACAATACATGACTAATGAATTTTTATTTTCTTAAATAAATCAACAAATTCATATATACACAAACTTCGTATTTACTATATATATATATAAACAATATTTAGCGAATTAAAAATTAATTTCAAATAGAATAAACCTTCCTACAATATACTACAAAATCCTTTTATACATACCCCATGGCATATATTATAATATATATTTTTTTGTTTAAAACAAATTATATATAAAAAAATATATCTTAAAACAATTTTTTTATTTTATTTTATTCTAAACCTACCTGCGGGCCCCACCTCCCATCTCGGGAGTGGGTGGAACCCGTACGCAGGTCCCTGCGGCCCACAGCATGGATGTGGGTTCCTGCGAAGCCACACTGTGGACGCAGGTTCCCTGCAGCCCACAGCGTGGACGCAGGTCCCTGTGAGCCACAGTGTGGACGTGGGTCTCCCTGCGGCCCACGTTGTGGACGCGGGGTTCCCTGCGAGCCACAACAGCGCCGCGGGGGAGGGGCGGGTTGAGCTTCGGCTCCCCCCCGAAAACCCTAATTTAAATTTTTTTTTTAAAATTTTTTTTTTTTTTGTTCAATCAATTCTTTTTTGTATACTTTCACAGTTTCAACTAAAATGTCTCTGAATGAGAATATTGAAAGAAAAGAGCATACACAGTCACAGCCATTTTTTCTCCTTTTTATTTTCTTTTTTTCCAGAATAACCAAAATATCAGAATGGGGAAAGATTTCCAAATAACAGCTCATGGTTTTCCCCCCAAACACAAAAAGAAATACAAAAAAAAACTCTTAGATAGGTAAGATTTACTAACTCATAGGGCAGAAAAAAAAAAAAGATCTTGATCCAATGTCCACCATTATTTCAAACTAGAACTCAGATTTTTAAGAGGGAATCAAACACATTCCTTTTGGTTTAAAATGAAATAAAAGATAAACAAGAGACCTACCTCCCATTAGCATTCCTGGCATGAATTTGAAGAAGAGCTCCACCTACAACTCCAAGCAAATTCCCCATTTTTTCCAAAAACAAGCTCCCCCGAAAAGAACCCCCAAAAAACATTTTAAAACTAGGTTAAATGAGAAACCCTATTTTTGCCCTAATTTTCAATTTCGAATTTAGGCATTTATTTTTAAAATAAAATAAATGAAAATGAAATTGGAAGTCATTCATTTCCATTATTTATTACATCTTATTCACTTTCCTTATGAAAATTAAAATGCTTCTATTTCTTATTGAGTTTTAAATTTTAATTTCTCAATATAAATTTTAGGCCTACTTCAAATTTCGAAACTATTGACCGGGTAAGGCGTTTTGATTAATTTAATTTTCTAAAAATCAATCTTTTATACTATATCAACTATACAAGTAAAAAGGAAATAATTTCTTTTTAATAATAAAATTTACCCTTTTTTTCTTCCAAAATGCGAAAATGATGAATTTATTTCTATTTCCCAAATGACTTTAAATCTTTCCTTTCTAAAACGCATAACTCATTAAATTCGTTATTTTAAAATTAGCTATTAAATTAACTCGCTATAACATAATAAAGCGACCTTTTTAAATGAATGACTAATCTAATGCAAGAGTCTTATTTATTCTAATTTCTCAACTACAAATGCGTAAATGAGCACACTAATCCAAGTTAAATACCTTAAGCTTGCTACATTAATAATTAAAGCGATCTCTTTAAATTAACGATTAATCGTATAAAAGAAAACCACCTATTTTAAATTTCTAATTTACAAATGCGTACATCCACACATTAAATTGAACTAAATACTTAGGATAACAAACTTCACTTACCCCGCGCTAGGCATGCAAACCGAGGAAGTCCACCAAATCACACGACACGCAACCCAACGAAAAGAAAGCCCCACGAACCACACACGCGATGCTCACCTGACCATGGCTAAGGCAAGACAAGAGTTTTATAACCACCAAATCTGAATTCTAAGGATGAAGGAGGCATACTCAACCTTGCGAATCCCAAAGGAGATGAACCTCGCCCTAAGCAGTGTTGTACCTGCAATCTCCTGCACCCATGAATCATGCAAGCATATATATACATATACATATTCAATGAGGGCGTTAGCTCGAGATTTACCACAAGAGTTAGGAAGCAATTACATTTACACGAGAATTGATGCAAGAGCACAATAATAAGTATGCACAATTATTTATATTAACTAAACTACACATTGCATCATGGTTAGCCTATCATGCAAGAATGGCCACATAGGAAGTCAATCAAGGTCAACCGGGTTTTACAAGTCCAACTAGGGTAGGGGCATTACAAGTGTTCTCTTGAATTCATATTAGGTCATTGCTATGGAGCATGAGATCCCACTAGAGGATGCCCCATCATTTGATAGGCGTGTACTTGGTAGACCGGGTGCTTCTAGATGTGGTTGTGAGCATACATATTCTCAGCCTACTATTGTTGCACATCTTATTGCCCCACCCTAACATATAGCAGTTGGTCAGGATACACCTCCTCCTCCTATTTATACATCAGTTGATCAATCCACAATACCTGGTACTAGATTTTTAGGGATTTTCACTACCATGCTTATAGAGCCAGATAGTGAGGAGGATCATGTTGTAGTGGGCTCCTTGCATGGTTTTGACATCAGCAGGATCGGACGAGCCTTACATGCTGCAAGAGAGGTATGAATTATTTAATATATAATTTACTAATTTTAATTTAGAAATTTTATATAGCTACTTGATTTTACACATGAACGACATAGATTAAATTAATTATATATATTGGATTGTATTGTTTGAACTATATAGGGTATCATGTTAGGGTCGATGTATGGAGATTTGGATGCTGCCACTGACCCAGTTGTTCATCAGGAGACACAGGTATATATAAAGTTTAAATTATTATTATTTTGTTTTTAAGTTCTATTTAAATGGATATCTAGGTGTTGATTAAATAATTTCAAGTGAATCGAACAAAATGTGTGCATTGTCTAGGGTGAGCAAGCATTGCACATGATGAACCATTCATCCTGCAAATGTTCTAGAGTCTAGCATGCGTGCGATGGAGGTGTTAGAGACCTCCAGGTATGTTTATCTACAACCATGTGTACATGTACAAGTTCATGTAGATTCGATTTGATCTTTAAAATAAATTATATATATATATATATATTTAAAACTTAATAATGAATGTTTAAATAATGTACATGTGAGTTCATGTGTAATTTATATTGCAGGCGCAAGGGGCGATGTTTGAGGATTTGCACATTGCCACCGACCTTGTTCGTCAAGAGACACAGGTATACATTATAACTTTAAATTAATTAAATCTTAAATATTTAAGTTCTATTTTTAAAGGGTTAGTTTGCAAGCTATAAATATATGTGTACATGTATATCTAACTAAATTTCAACATTGCAGGATGCACCACTATTATGCAGGTTGGGCTCCTCGTCACATAGACATCCTAGAATCCTACATGCACATGGTGGTGATGTTAGAGAACCTTCAGAGGTATGTTTTTCTACACATATGCTCTTAATATATATGTTACTTAAAAAAATTCACTCTAGTATTCAAATTAAATGTTAAATTAATATAAGAGTTTATACGTGCATACTCTATTGCAGGCGCATGGGGTGATGTTTGAGGATTTGCACATTGCCACAGACCTTGTTCATGAGGAGACACATGTATACATTATAACTTTAAATTAATTGTTTCTTTTAAATATTTAAGTTCTATATTTAAAGGGTTAGGTTCCAAGTTATAAATATATGTTTATGTATATCTAACAAAATTTCAACATTGCAGGATGGACCACTATCACACAGGTTGAGCTCCTCATCACATAGACATCCTAGAATCCTACATGCACATGGTGGTGATGTTAGAGACTATTTAGAGGTATGTTTGTCTATGTATAAATTCTCTTAATCTATGTTACTTAAAAAAATTTACTCTAGTACATTCAAATTAAATGTTTAATGTATGATTTTATGCATGCATACTCTATTGCAGGCGCATGGATGGGGACATGGTTTAGGACAGTGCCCTGAGTGACCCATATTTATATGTGTGTGTGTGTGTGTGTGTGTGTGTGCATTTGCAAACAATTTATAGACATTTCATATTTGTAGATGTGTACTAGATATTTATTTTCCATATTTCATGTGTGTGTGTACTAGACATTTAATACATGTGTACATGCAATAGATAGACATATATGTGTATGTGTTAGATCGATCTACATTTCATACTACTTTTCATATATATATATATATATATATATATATATATATATATAGAGAGAGAGAGAGAGAGAGAGAGAGAGAGAGAGAGAGATTAACTTTTTGAAAGTTAAGTGTTTATGTACACGTTTTAATGAACTTATATCCATGATGCAAATATCCCCTTAAGACCACTTAAAACACCTTAGGACAACATAATTAGATGAATCCAAACAACACAATTAAATGAAAAAATATATGTGTAAACATATATTAAATGAATGTACATAGATGAATAAAACGAATCCATGCATGTGTAAAAATATAAAAGAATCAATGACACAAATATACTCTTAAATCTCCTTAGGACCACTTAAAACACCTTAGGACAACATAATTAGATGAATCCAAACAACATAATTAAATAAAACAACATATCTGTAAATATAAATTAAATGAATGTACATAGATGAATAAACCGAATCCATGCATGTGAAAAAATATAAAAGAATCAATGTTGCAAATATCCCCTTAAATCCCCTTAAGACCACTTAAAACACCTTAAGACAACATAATTAGTTGTTCATTTTAGTTAAATCCCCTTAAGCATACAAATTTAGTCGTTAAAATTTAATTTAGTTGTTCATTTTACTTAAGTGTTTATGTATGTTTAATGAACTTAAAAAATTTAATGAACTTATATACATGACACAAATATCCCCTTAAATCCCCTTAAGACCGCTTAAAACACCTTAGGACAACATAACTAGATGAATCCAAACAACATAATTAAATGAAACAATATATGTGTAAATTTAAATTAAATGAATGTACATAAATGAATAAAACGAATCCATGCATGTGTAAAAATATAAATGAATCCATGACACAAATATCCCCTTAAGACATACATTTAAAGATGATTTAATAGGTGATTCACACATTGAAAATTCAAGCTAGCTGTGTAATTATATATACATCATACATGTGTAACTATATATTTAACATAATTAAATGAATACATAGATGAATAAAATGAATCCATGCATGTGTACAAATATAAACGAATCCATACATGTATTTAAATGACCCTTTAAGACAACATGCAATGAAATGAATCCATACACATAAATAAAATTAAAAATTAAAATCAATATGTATACATGTTCAATGCATAGACAAAAAATATTTAATTTAAGAATAAAACATGTAAAATCAACATATAAAATGTAAAATAAATGCATCAACAAAACTAAATTTCCACAAGTTATCCAAATTGCTACACATGACTAGAAATATCTAAATATATATCTGAGTTTATCAAAATAAGACCTATCTAATATAATTTACTTGTTCAAACATGACAAGTGAACTTAAAGCTCATGGTACATATAATCTAGATCCTCCCTATTTTTTTATAATTTCTAAAAAAAATCATGATCTTCAACAGGCAACCTCCACTTTTGGTTGCCACGTCCTCTTTTTGGCAATGTCTCCAACTGCAACCTTGTCGCTATTACTTAGTGACTATAGTGTAGAACTTTTTGGCCAGACATATAATCAATGAATGTTACATCATTTGTATCTATCTTTATTTGTTGATAATAGGCACCTTCAACAACAACTGAACTAGTGGGATATTGTTGCCCATCATCATCACTGAGTGATTCCAATAACTTGGATTTTGGTTGTGTTCATCTTAGTAGATAATAATCTACACTTTCAGTATTGTTAGGATCATCAATCACTGCGAAAATATCCCTTGTGAAAATAGACCACATGTATATATATTTCAAGCAATATTAGTTCATTACACATTTTTAAATTAATTTTGAACAATATTAAATTAAATAGAATTTAAAAATTTGTACATGTACATATATAATTTACAAAATATGCATGCATGCACCTATAACAACTAACTCAGAAACATGTCCATAATCAGCTAAATATAGAGGATCATGAATATCAATAATGTCACTATCTTCGTAAGGAGGAAGTGTGTAAAATTCTTTCATTTCCCATTGTAGAACATATCCATTAGCAATATTTTGACAATGAGTATCTATGTTGTTCACAATGCAATCAACACAAAAGCATGATTTTCCTCTTGCAAGAATAACACGAGGCTTGCTAAATCTCATAGTCATGACTTGATGAAAACTTATAATACCTTTAATTGATTGACAATTTTAAGGATTTGATCGATCAATATCCGATGATACAAAAATTATTTAGCCAATTTTAGTTCATTTCACACACACACACACACACATATATATACACAAATTTTAAAAATAATTCAAGAACACTTGAATGTTGAAGAAAAAAAATAAAAAAAAAAATATATATATATATATATATATATATATATATATATACCTTTAACTTCCCAAAAATAACACTTGTTGTAAGTTGTATCATGATCAACAAAATGATTTTTGCACCATTCAATAATATCATTAGAATTACGTATGGTGTTACCTATACAGAAGCTCTTTCTCTAGAAAATTAGACAACCCACACACACACACACACACACACACACACACACACACACACACACACACACACACACACACACACACACACACACACACACACACACACACACACACACATATATTAGTCTATGATGAGAATTAAAACTGTACACAAATATGAAGAGAATTAAATATGTAAACAAATATGAAGAGAATTTACCTACAAGTTCATGTTGGTGAAGTGCATGCTCCTACTCCATCATGCTCTCCTTTTCCATGTCCACTCTCAAAGAAGTTCCACAAAAACTTTATGCTACGTCGAGCATGTTGTAGGGATAACTAGTTAAAAGCTTTTGCAGACTTAAATTGCCCTGACATGAATAACACACACACACACACACACACACACAAATAAATATATATTTAAACTTTTGACCTGTTATATACAATCAAATCATATATAATAAAAATTCAACTTAAATAATCAATTTCAAATCTAATGTACTTATCGGCAAATCCATCTGACCAAATCCAATGTTGTGTACATTCTATCCAACGATCTTTAATATCTTCAAAAAACATTCCAAAATAATGTGCTATATAGCTCCTATCATGACACGTATCATCACTGATATAGAAATGGACCTCCTTGATGATAATGCATTCATTTTTAGTACTCTCTATACCATTCACATGAAATTGTGCATGTCTATAGAAAACTTGTACAAATATTGCAACTTGATCAGAATGATAATATTGACTTTGAATTTCTGTGTGAGGACTAAATGTATAGCTCTCGGAGAAATCTACAATTGAAAGAATACAACTAGGTGGAAAACAATTCTTTGAATCACAAAACTGTTTAGCCTGCCATCTTGCACCATGACAATGTTGGATATGTGGATATATTATATTACGAAATCTATCTATAAACCGAATGTAGGGCAATTCACTTTCTTTCATCATAATTTTTTTGGATTATGTTCCTGACTTACTTTGGTATGTCTCATATTCAAATCTCTTTCATATAGCTAGTGCATGAATATCAATATTCTCAGTTTGCAACACAAACTTACTCAAAAATCCACAATCATTACATTTACCTTTTATACATTGTATTTTGAAGTCATCCGAATCTTCTAATTTATCACATAGAATAGACTTCACAAATTGTGTTGTACTTGTAGGAATTACTAGATTTGGATTAATTGTTGCCATGAACTTCTTATATGACTGCAAGTGTAGATGCAATTCAACATGATTTCGACAACAAAAAGTTTCATGTACCTTATTTATATGTACAAAGAAAGGACGAAATCTCTCAAACATCCTTTGGCAAATCTTTACATCTGAATTTTTTTTGCTTGAATGTTTCAAACAATTCACTTTGTGTTGTATCTGTAGCGTAGAAATTAGGAATCATCAAAAGACAAGTAGATCAATCAAAACACAAGACATGCTAGCTCAATCAAAAGAACTCTCATTGAAATGAACCTAATTCCAAAGCACATTCAATAGAGGTATGAAAACAAAGCATTTAAAAGAAAATGTCATGCAGACCATATAACAATTTGGATGCTTCTTCCATGTGGCTCCATTGTTGTTCTTTCCTCTTCAATGGGTTTGTGGATCTCACCTACAAGTGCTCACACAATTGAAAACAAAAAGTTCAAGAGTACTAGAAATGAAAGTTCGGTAGTTTAATAGAAATTTGGGATTCATGAAGGATTCGAAGGATCTGATTTGATTGAAAATCATCCAATTTATAGAGAAATTGGATAAGTGACAAGATTAGCATGATGCAATTCAAATGGAAATTGCAAATCAATATGACAAATATGACAAATTATGCACTTTCCATGCACAATTTGATTGATTGATAATTGATGACAAATTATGACACATTCTATGTCAAAATTGATTGATTATCAATTATGACAATTTATGACAAATTGAAATGTCATTCCCATGGAATTAGGAGAGAAATAGGAGGAATTTGAAATTAGGAAATTTGAAAAATTAGAAAATTGAAATTGATGACAATTAGGAATTAGAAATTGATGGAAATTAGAATTTAGGAATTAGTGAATTAATTAATAATTTTTCATTTATTAATCAATTCACAAAGAGGGATAATTAGCCAATTAAATAAAGATTTAATTGTAATAAGAAGACTTAGGATTAATAAATAATTTAGTAATCCTAGAGGAAGAAATGGCAAATTAGGTTAAATGACTAAATCATAAAACCCTAGAAGACGAATTAGAAATGCGAAAATGACAATTAGGTCTTGATTGAAGATAATTAATATCATGATTTTGAATTGATAAATGACCAATGCGACAAAATGATTTGATAAATGTGCCAATTGACGAGGAACAATGACAAATCGATCCAAATTGACATAATTGAGACAGACAATGATCGATAGCGAAATAATCGCAAAATGACAAAATTGACAAGAGGACAAGGATCGGCAACAAAATGGATTGCAAGATGACAAGATTGAAAATGACCACGATCGATGACAAATCGATCGCAAAATGACAAGATTGAAAAGAGGACAAAAATCGATGACAAATAGATTGCAAAATGACAAGATTGATAACGACCATGATCAATGACAAATTGATCGCAAGATGACAAGATTGAACATGACAACGATTGATGACAAATCGATCGCGTGATGACAAGACTGAAAAGAGGACAAAACCCTAATTAGGATTGACGATGTCCAAAATGATGACATTGATGATACGATTGATAAGATTGACAGGATTGATGATAAGATTGATAAGATTGACAGGATTGACAGGAGGACAAAACCCTAATTAGGATTGACGATGTCCAAAATGATGACAAATGAATAGGCACATTGATGTAACAGGGTAAAATTAATCAAAATCATGATTGGATAATGTTATCGACAAGACCAAATTCGAGGACGAGATGAATGAAGAATGTAGAAGAATGACTCGATGTTCGCAAATGATAAAGACCAAGTGCGTGACATAGGAGAAATGTTAATGCGATGCAAAAACCTAAAATGAGGCAATGCGCAATTGTTAAAGTATGACTTCGCAAGCGTTGACCATTTTTGGGTGTCTACAGTATCTAAGAAATGTTTTGGATGTGTAATATTTTTACCATCTTCATCTATCATCTGTATAGTATCCCTTCTATTGGAAGAAACACAAGATTGGTTGGTCCAATAATCAATGACCTATCTTTTTACATCTTCAAAAATTCTATCTTTTCTAGGAACCCTACGGATATTTACCCAATTCTTTTCAATGTTTGCATCCAACATATTTCTCTTCCTAATGTATCTTTGAATAGTTTTTCTAGATACATGCATTAATTGAGAAATTGCATTAACTTGTTTTCTACGAGTCAATTCCTTACTAGTAATCATAGTCATCAATGCTCTACGTGCAACACTTAAATCAACACCTCGACTTGTGTTGTCAATACAATTCAATGCTTCTTGTAAATTTTCAATTATAGTTTCTTTTACTAATGTATCAGGAGAACTTTTCTTATTACCAACACCCAACAATTCCAAAATAGGTTTCATTTCCTTTTCCTAAATAACTTAGCAAATAATTGTGCTCTTCCAGTAATAGACTTATTTTTAAAATAATCATGCCACAATTTCTTACAATGCAATTTTAATGTGCTTTCAGGTATCATATCTTTAGATGAAATTTCATCGAAAAGACTGTATTCATCCATTTCCATCAAATTTTCCATATAAGAAAAAAAAATTCATCTCGTACCTGAGTAGATGTTTCTTGAACATCATCAGGTTGCTCTTGAACAACAACGGATTGTTTATGACTACATTTTGTATGACCTTTCATCTTATCATCCCTTTTACGATCATACAACCTTGATCTAGTCCTCTTATTCTCCATTTCAAAAAATATTTAGATCTTCAAAATTTTGTGCTTTGAACCTAAAAACAAAACATGCAAATATGCAGATCTTCAAAATTTAGTGCTTTGAACTAAAAAGGTTATATATCTAGTTACTTTTCCTCGATTCTAAACAAAAAAAATGTAATTAGTAAAATGTATAAATAATTTTGCATTCTTAAACTTAACATGTGTAAATTTCATCCATTTAGATCATTTGATTTGAAGTCCAATTTTTATAATTTAGAAAATGAAAAAATAAGGCTCAAGAAATTTAGGAGCATTGATAAAAAGTAAGAAATTAAGTATACTTCAATTAGATATATTTGACTATATGCTATGTACATATGAACATGATTTAATAACATTAATTGCTTGAAATCACTTAGCTAATATATACAGAATTTGAGTCAAGTATTAGGAAATTAAATATAATATAATTCCATACTAAATAGTGTTGGATACATACTCAATTTCATTAAAGTGTTTAAATATATTTTACAAATTCAATATTTAGTTAGATTTTAAGTATGTAAATTTATAGGAATTAAACTACTCATATAGTAAATAAGTTATATCTAGTTACTTTTCCTTGTTCTTAACAAACAAAATGTTATTAATGAAATGTATAAATAATTTTGTTTTCTTAAATTTTTTAAATTGAATAAATGAAACATGTGTAAATTTCATCCATTTAGATCATTTGTCTTAAACTCTAATTTTTAAAATTTAGAAAATGAAAAAACAACATTCAAGAAATAAGAGCATTGATCTAAAGAGTACGAAATCAAGTTTACTTGGATTCTACATTTGAGTATGCAATGTACAATGAACATGATTTAATATTAATAACATGATTTAATAACAACAATTGAAAAAATAATTTAAGATAACATAATTGAAAATAAATGATTGAAGTGTAATTAATGAATAATAAAATAAAGTTTTAAATTTAATCTAAAAAATATTTAATTTCCAAAAAAACATGTAATATTGTAAATTAAGCATGATTGAAAAATTAATTTAAAATTTCTTACTTGGAAAGGGTAGACGCCTTCCAAAAAAAATTCAAAATCTTCGCCCCTTTATAAAATTAGAAATATTCGCCCCTTTATAATCTTCCTACTCGCTCCAAAATGCCACTTTATTTGAAAAAAAAATGTTTTTTTGCAAAAATAACTCTTGTTATTTTTGCACTTGATTGTTTTGGTTTTTTTAATGGGAAAAATAACTCTTTTTTATATGTGGTTCAAGCGAACGGTCACGTTGGCCCTCACAGTTTTGGCTAGAAAGGGTTCCGGTCAAAACTATTTTTGAATAGTTCCGGCCAGAACCCTTCTGGCCTATGTGGAATGGCAAGTGGCAGCCACATCAACAAAAATGATGATTTTCTCAAACTTGTCACTTCTGCAACAAAATTCAATAGGTAAATTAAACTTATTAAAAAAAATTTAAAATACCCTTTTGTAGAGATGGAAGTCACGATTCTACTCATATAATTTTTTTAATGTTTTGATTACATTTAATATATAAAAAATTTAAAATACTACAACTAGGTATTCTTTTATTCGATAATAGGCTGCTTTGAAAAACCAAAAAAAATATCGAATCAGTTCAAAAAAATTTGAAAAAAATGGTTCACTAGAAGAGAGAGTCTTCTCCAAAAGGGTATTTTTAATTTTTTTGATTATCATAAATTGAATAGACAAATTGTGGTGGGAGACAAAAACTGTCAAATTCTACTGTATTTGACTTCCAAATGCTATTACAAAGAAAATATACATCAAAAGTTTTTTTTTTTTTTTTCATGCACTATATAAATATGTGATCTATAATGGATATAAAAATCAAAAAAAAAAAAAAAAAGTTGATTTACATTTTCTTTTGAGGTGGGAACTAAACCCCTTGTTTTTCAGTGTTTTTCATCAAGAAAAAAATGGACTTTAAAGCTAAAAAAAACATATAAATTATTGAATTTTTTTTTTCAAAAAATAGTAGACTTAAACTTCAACAAATTTTACACATTTCATCAGTTTACATCATCTTCAAATTCAAAATGCAAATGACACTTTTATGGCGACAAAATTGAACAGTTATTGTTGTATTAGCCTTTTCCTTTGTAAAAGTGTGACACAAGTTTGTACTTTTACCCTACAATTATCTGACCATATTAAGTGTCAGTTGTATTGTATGTTCCTTTCCCTTAAACTATCATAGAAAACTTTAAAGCATCCTTGTACAAACTCTGATGAATGAGTACGATCATCACTTATGTAGAAGTGATACTCTCTTACAACCTTTCTATCCTCCTATGTGCTATCATCTGAATGCATGAATGCTATGTGTACAAAAATAGAAACTTGTGTAGAATGATAATACATAGATTTCACTTCATTTTGAGGTTGTAGTGTATAATTTTCAGAAAAAACAACGATAGAGACAATGGTGCCAAGAGGAAATGTGTCCTTACATAACTTGAATTGCCTATCTAACCATCAAGTTCTATGTGTATGCATTATGTACTCATAAACTAGTTTCTCTTGAAACATTTTCATAAATTCAGCCACACATATATCATTTTTTACTAGCTCACATCTCTTCAAATCTTTTTCATCTTTAACTCCATACGTGATTGTCTTGTATTTTCCAAAAGAAACTAGTTTCCTACCAATTTCATGTGTGCTCTCCAAATGTACGCATCTTGGTAAATGTTGCAAACCACCACATATAGCACAAAAACCTTCCAAACAACACACATCCATCATGTCTATTACATAGCACACTTGAAATAAATTCTCTTACCCACTTAGGACGTGCTTGTATATTGCATTCCTACAAAACATCGTTAGTGTGCAAAGTAAAACATATATGATGAAAAATATCATAGTGCATGAAAAATTCAATATGCATCCTACAACAACACATGGTACGTACATGATTAAACTTAATATAAAAAGGTTTTGCCATTTGAAAAAGTCTTTGAGAAATTCTTATTTGAGGAAACCTTTGAAGGAATCTTTCATAAAATTTAGTATGAGTTATATCCAAATAGTGTTTGGAATGTGGCTCATGATTTGTAGACCCGATTCGCCTTCTAACAACATCTCTTTGGTTGAGCGAAACTCTTGTGTTGTCATGCAAAAAAATTTCAATTAATGTTCTTAGTGCATCAACAACAACCTTTTCTTTGCATGGTAGTCTACCCGAGAATGCCCAAAGAGAATTATTGTTAGGTTCCTCTATTTTTTCTCACCTCCTTAATGCTTTACTTAATGTTGTTCTACTAACATTTAATGACTTACTTGTTTTTCTTATCAAATGACCTTTTTTTATTTTCTTGCTCATTATGGTTGATGTAATGACACATGGAGTAGCATTAGAATCTTTAGTACATTATTTTGAACCATTAGCTTGATATGCATCAAATAGATTTCTCACAATAGTTCTTTCACTGTTACTTTCAGATGATCTTAGGCCTAGAATTTTCATTGTCTCTCTAAAATTCATAATTTTAATCATTTGAACAATTAATTGACATATTGCGGTTTGATTTAAGTTTTCAAAATAGTTTTGCCATATTCTTTTAACCATTCTCCTACAAGTTCGTTCATTTATTTTATCGGGCATTGGCTTCAATATATTCTCATCAATGTCAAAAAGATACTTTGGTTTCCTATGAATGATTCTAGGAGGTGTTAACATCGATGCATTATGTAGATTCAATTCATCAAATAGAGAAGGTGTATGTTCATCATTTAATTGATTATTCAATGTGGTGTCTTCTTCAATTGCATTAGGTTCATACGGTAAATCAAATGTCTATTCTTCAATTGCATTAGGTGCATTATGTTCATTTGGTAAATTGAATTGAGATGTTGAGGATGACATACCTTCTTCTCCCATTGTTCTTATGTCATGTAATTTCTTCATACGCTGCCTTTGTCTTTCCTTTTCAGCCTCTCATTGTTCCATCATTCCTCGCTTGTTCTTTCCCATGGTTGATATCGATTGTCCTAAATAGAATCATATTACATATATATGTAAACAAAAGTTCATAAATAAATAAAATACCACAAATATACATCTTATCATTATTTTTTTGAATCAAAACTATTAAACAATCACAATAATATTGACAAAACTAATAAGAAAAACAATTCAATAATTTGAAATCATGCAAAAATAAAAAATTCACTTACTTCTATGTATAAACAAGTGATAGAAGTGCAAACACAGTTGCAGTGGGGCCTTCAACGACCTGAAAAACTTTTTTTGATTCTTTTGAGGCTCTTGGGCAAATAAAACTATGTCCAAGTACCCCGTATGTGCTATATTAATAACCGTGTGCGCGTTGTTAGTTCAAAAAATGTTGGCAAGCCCAACAGTATTTTTTTTCCACTATGTACTAATAAGTTGCGCGTACACACTCCTAATCCTTAGAGAGAGAGAGAGGGAGAGAGGGAGAGAGAGGGAGAGAGAGAGGGGGGAGGGAGGGAGAGAAGAAGGGGTATGGAGGAAGGGAGAAGGGGAGAGAGGGAGATAGATGTAGAGAGAGAGAGAGAGAGAGAGAGAGAGAGAGAGAGAGAGAGAGAAGGAGGGGGAGGGAGGGAAGGAGAGAGAGAAGGAGGGGTATGAGGAAGAGAGAAGGGGAGAGAATCAAGTCTCTATTCTTCTCTCCCTCTCTCCCTCTCTTCACACCTCTCTCTCTCTAGTCCCTTGTACTCTCATTCCATCCCTTCCTCCCTCTCACTCAAACTCTATCTATCTCTCACCCTCTCTCTCCTTCCCTCCCTCCACCTCTTAGGTCTCTCTTTCTCTCCCAATCCCTCTATCCACCTCTTAGATCTCTTTATATCTCCCCCACTCCCCATCTCTCTCTCACATTCTCTTAGGTATTTCTCTCTCTTTGAGTCCCCTTCTCTATATCGCTCTCTATCTCTATCTCTCCCTCTATTTCCCTCTCTCTCTCTCTCCATATGTCCCTCCCCCTCCCTTTCCCTTTCTGTATCTTTGTCTCCCCTCTCTCTCTCTCTCCATCCCTCTTTCTCTCATTTATCTCTTGTATCTCCCTCTTAGTCTCTATCTATCTATCTATCTATCTATCTATCTCACTCTCCTCCTCTCTTAGGTGTATCTCCATCCCATACAACTGAACTTAACCATAGAAATATTGGTTAAATAGATGTACATCAGACAGATATACTAGTTAAACAAAAATACTTCAGACAATATACAACAGATCTCAAATATTGATGACTAATTCACCGATATAATCATGCATGAGTTGTATCAATAATACCACAACCATTTAATACTACATGTATCTCTAACTTAATCTGAATCACACAATCATCACATGAAAAACACACAACCCATAACGCATGAATTTTTCATGTGGAAACCCAAATGGGAAAAACCACGATGGGGATGAATACCCACAAGCTTGTTTGTGAACTCTTTTGAAGTCCGCTCTGTTAGGAGCCTAGTCAAGTTAAATACTTTATAATAAAGGTTCTATTAGGAATCGATCCTGTTAGGGATCACCCAGTTAAGGGATGGCTATATACCCTATTAAAGGTTGAAACCTTGTTAAAGGTTACCACGCTACAGGATTTAAATAACTCAATAAGCTTGAGCCACTTGGTTAGAGGATTTACAACAAAGCCTATTAAAGCTACCTGGTCAAGGGATTTACCTTCTATTGAAATGGTTAGAAGACAACAGGTAAAACACTCTGATCTGATAACAATCTAAGGCAAATCCTTTTCAGTTCCTCTCTTCTACAATCACACTCTGCAGATTCCTTACTCCGGTTTGGCAAGTATCAAAACATGCGGACACACACACAAATTTTGCCAACATTTCCAATAATGAAACTCATCGACCTTATAGAAAACAATTAGGTCGGTAGCATAAACCCTAAACCCTAAACATTTTAGGTTTACAATAACAAGCGGTCCAAGCCTGACCGTCAAATACATTACATAGAATGAAATGATCTAAAACAGATCTCAAGTCATTCTACATCGTCCAATCTTCACTGCATTTGGAAAACAATAACCCATCACACACTCTTCACATTCCGCTAGGAAAAACGCACATTCCTGAGGTAGACATTCAATGCATTTTATCTTGACATGCAAGATCCTCAAATAAATCCTTCACATGCACATAGCTGATGTGGCATCTTGATCCTTATCCTTGTTCTTAACTAACTCATCACAAAACATCCATCGGTTGCACCGCACAAGCCAAACCAGAAACCCTAGAGCTGAATTGAGACTACCAACCGGTAGTCACACTTAGTGAGCCCCAACACCAGTCCACTCCATCCCAGTTGACCATAATCACTTGCAATATTCATACCGATGCATACCAGTTCACCTTCTTGAGCACTTATTGACATCAATGACAACATACATTGTCACCGCTTCATCATATGCCAATAAATGACACCAGATGGATTCCTAAGGGGTCAAATGGTGTCCTAAGGGTTTGTTGGAGACCATATGACCCCTAACAACACCATATGGTGTCCTAAGGGGTCATAAGGTGTCCTAGGGGTCATAGGACACCATAAGACACATAATGACACCATATGGTGTCATAAGGGGTCATAGGACACCATATGATCCTTAGAACACAATACGACCCCTAACAACATCTAAGGGGTCATAAGACACTATATGATCCCTTAGCACACCATAGGACCTATAATGACACCAAATAGTGTCCTAAGGGGTCATAGAACACCATATGTCCCTTTAGGACACCATATGGTGTTGTTATGGGTCGTATGGTGTCCCGAGGGATCATATGGCATCTTCTGATCCCTTAGGACACCATATGGTGTTGTTATGGGTCGTATAGTCTCTTAATGGGTCATATGGTGCCCTAAGGGGTCATAGGACACCATATGACCTCTTAGGAAACAATATGACCTCTAATGACCCCTAAGGGGTCATGTGGTGGGCTAATAAAATGATATATTATTTAAAGTTATGAATAGAACATCATAAAATAGAACATCAATCATTTAGTTTTGATATAGCTAATTTAGACCATTGTCAGCATAAAAAAGACTCCAAGAGAATAGACAACGAGGCTTGAGGCTTGCTAAAAAGCAAGTGTAAGAGCTTGACCTAACCCTAAGAGTACTGCCTTTCTAAAACGTATGATGCTATTAAATTTGCAAGGTTATAGGACTAATATTGATTGTGACTATAGGAATTACACACTTGATTTCTTTCATGGGTATGTACCCTTCTAGGGCTTTTGACAAGTGATGATCATCATATACTACCACTACCATGATTACAACAAACTTTAATTTCTTTAGGTGATAGGCATTGTGTAACAACATGGGAACTCTCGCATACCCACCACTATCATTCTTTGTGACATCATCTGTGTTACTCTCCCTCTTTCTCTTCCTACCATTTTTTTCCTTCTTAAAAACATATTGCAGGTAGTCTAACTCATCATTTTGCTTTATTGACACTATTTTCAAGAGCTGCTCTGCTCATTAAAAACACATTCGAGAAGAATATTTTTGCAGGTTTCCTTGTTTGTCACAGTAATGCACCCATAGTTCAATTTTAGACCCTTCTTCCTCCTATTCAATATACACACACAAATCCATCAATCAGTTTTCTTAGGAGAGAATACATGATAAAAATCAAAGAGGAAGTTGCAGACAAGAAATAAATTCACTTACTTCTATAGAAGTGCAGACATAGTTGCAGTGGGGTATGGAGGGAGGGAGGGAGAGAAGAAGAGAGAGAGGGAAGGGTTATGGAGGAAGGGAGAAGGGGAGAGAGGGAGAGAGATAGGGATGGGGTATGGAGGAAGGGAGAAGGGGAGAGAGGGAGAGAAAGAGAGGCACCTTGTATGTTCTTGAGAGGGGGAGACAATACACTTAAATGTGTGTGTATATATACTTCTATATTATATATTATATACACACATATATATATATATAAATATTATATATTATATATAAAAATTATATATGTATATACACATATTATATATACAATATTATATATGTATATACACATATTATATATACAATATTATATTATACACACACCTAAAATTTAAAAAAATGTAGCACGTATGCACTGTTTATAGTAAACATAGTGTGTACGCACTTCTTACACCATACATACCCCGCACATGCTTTTTATACCATAAGTACCCCTTACGCGCTTTTGAGTGTTTAGGCTTGGAAATAGGTCTAGATGACAAAGCTACGGTTTGGAAGTTTGATTTCCCTCCTTTTTGACATGTTTTATTTTATCAACTTGGTTTATCGACTTTGTCATCATCAGGTTTACACTTCATCAAGTGGGTATTTCTAAAATTGACACCATATTTTCACCCATTTTCTGAGCTTTCTAACCATATAATTTTTTTAAAATTTGAACAACAATAGCATATTACTATTTAATTTCTTTTACCAGTGTCTCCATAGTTCTCACAGATATAGGTGCACCATTTTTTTTAATAAATTTTGATATACTTATCCAAATTTAAAAAACTTTTATATATTATTGTTGTTGGGATCTGAGAACACAGAGAGGGGGCGGGGGCGTGAATCAGTGTTCTACTAGAATCAACAATTTTTAACTTTCTAAACCATGCATGTATGTACCAGTAAACAAATAAGCATATAACAAGAAACAAATAAACCATCCACATAAATGAACACCATAACACACATAATTTATACATGGAAAACCTCAATGAGGAAAAACCAAGGCTGGATTTGTGACCCACAATATCAGTTCACTGGCCATATGAAAAGATATTACATAATACAAGGGCCTACACTTGCAAGAAGGCATACTGCCTAGAGTGTACTGCTAATCACTAAAGAGCCTCACTAACTACAAGCTTTCTGCCAAAGTAAATTACTGAAAATGAACTCAAGAGTGCATTTGCTATGCTAGATAGAGTTTTGGTTCTGAATCTGCTCTATACCGGTTCACAAAATTGAACTATTACCGGTATTACTTCTCCAAGAATGCTTTCCAGGCTATCTATAGATCATTGCATAATACAAAGTTTGCATAAAAAAATGATCTCCATACATGTAATTCGCATCAAAGTTCCACTATACTTATTCACCTATTACATCATTCTTTCATTCACATCCTATTATATTTTTCTTTTCAAAATTGACCTAGCAGACTGACTTATATACCTATTACAAATGATATGCCTTATGTCGTCTTACAATGCATTTACAAAGAATATTCAATGTCAGCCTCGAAAATAATTACAAATGATTTACTAAAATAAATCTTTCTTGATGTCGGCTTCTTTGAAGTACTCAAGTCGGGTGATGGTGTCGGTGTAGCCTTGAATGCTTCCAATACTGGTATTTGTCGGTATATGCCTCCTAGTGCCAGTTTGTGACTTCCATCAAGTCTTGTTGCCTTCTATCTGATCTTGTTTCCATCAATGAAAACAAAATGAATCCAATGAGTGTCAATTGCCAACAATCTCCCCCTTTGGCATTGATGGCAACAATCATGTGAAAAATGGATTCCCAATGGATTCCCTACCGATGTGCTCCCTCTGAGCAAAACACTTCAACTGATAACATATTCCTTGATATTTTTCACATATGTACATACTCCCCATTTGACATTAATGCCAAAGACCAGTGAAAGAAAAAAAATGAAAGAATATGATTATAGTCATTCGAGCTTAGTCATCTTCAGAATTTTAGGGTATGTCTTTTGCAGCAACTGAAGATATGTGTCCCAGCTAGATTTGAAAGTGTCTGATACCAATGCAAGTCCACTGAGTAAGTGGGAAAGTGATTCCTTCTCCTAGGTATCTACCAGTGTGGGCTTGGCTAGCATGTCCATGCATTCTCTCTTATGAACACCCAAAGAGTCAAGTCTCGGACTCACCACTCCTCTTAAATTTCTCGCTCTCCTAAGTATTTTATCTTTTTCTTTCTCAAAAGAAAAAACTTGGTTCTCCAAGGAAAAAACTTGTCCATCATCAGATGTAGTTAGTATAGTTAGCCCATCAAAAGAATTAGAAATAGTAGTCATTTTGTCATATAATTCTTTCAATCTGTCATCTACATTGGTTGTTAGACTTCCTATATTACAACATACCCGACAAATATTGGTGCATTATTTCAAACAAACCTCAATAGAGATAAGTTTTTCCTCTATCTTCTTCTTCCCAGTTTCTATCAGCTGATCAAAAGCTGCTCTTTTTGCAGCAGAGAAATTGTCCAAGGCCTATCGGTCTAAAATCTCTCTCAAGGATTAATAGTTATTTGATGTGTTATCTTAAAGCTTTGATCTTATCGGAAGGGCTTTCTCCATCCTCTATCAGATAGCTAGTCATTATTCTGTGTAATACAGAGACCGATTGATCAATTAACCCTTTGTCTACAGTTCCTTCCTTTAACAATTTCCGAGTGGCCATCGTCATTAGTTCTGTTGGACTTAACTTAGAGACTGATTTCTTCTCGACCTAAGGAGTGTCAATTTCCAAGACTCTTGCCGGTGAATCTATTTTGTCTGCCAGTATGGACTCAGTTGATTTAACCTTGTCCATCTCAACCTCTTTTGCACCTGTGGCTTCGCCACTTGGTGTAGTGTTGGTTACTACTAATGGAGTATTATCCACAATCTTTCCAGTGTCGTGTACACTCTTTGTGACTACCAGTTATGATTGTGTGCCTTTAGTTACAACTGGTTGTGATTGTGTCAAAATTGGAGTAGACCTACCTAGAATACCCTTTCCTTTTGATTTATCAGGAATTGTAGGGGATGTTGCCTTTGCAAATTCTTCCTGAGATGTGAGAAAGTTTGGGTTTTTCTGAAAGAATTTGGTCCACCCCTTACTTGTCTCATTTACCACCTCATTCACTCTACCCATCATAAGACTTATCTGCTGGTTTTTTCTACTGAAACTTGTCCTATTAGTAGTTTCTATACATCTTTTCATCTCTTCATTATTTATAGTCCCACATTGTTCCAAAAGTGCAACTTCCTTGATTTCCTTATCCCTCTTGATAGCATCAAGTCTCCTAGCTTCAATTTTATTGTATAGAGATAAAGGTATCTCTTTCAAAATTTCAACTAATGTCTTCTCATATATATCTATATACAATAAAATAGCTTCCTCTAACTCATTTTGCTCACCCACTTCAAAAACTTCATAATATTTTGATATATTCTTTAATATCCCATCTTTTGTCACTTCATCAATAATTTTAGCACAAGTCATTGTTCTCTTACCAGATCCGGTATCTTTAGCCTTCTTCTTTTTGCTTGTTGTTGCCAGTGTGTCTAGTTTCCTCTTCTGCATAGTCTTCCTTACCGATGGTGGAGGTGCAGTAGGCTGAGCTACTTTTCTGACAAGTCTCATCCTTGGTTCTTCCTTTTGTTGCTCTACTGGTGGTTTTAACACATCCTTCCTTTGTACCCTTCTAAAATCCAAAGGCTCGTTATCCTTAGGGTCAGAATCAGAAGTGATAGGGGAAATGTGAACTTGTGACTTCTTCACTTCTTCAGTAGAAACCTTTGCCAGTTTGACACCCTATTTAGATTTGGAACCTAGCTGAGTGTTTATCTTATGCAACACATCTTGTACATATGCAGACATCTTCTCAATTTTCTTCTCTGCTTTTTCTATTGAAACCTATTTTCACTTCAAGAGCCTTTTCTCCAGCTATACCAAAGTGTCCTTTCTTATCATCTAATGGGGCATCTAACAACATTTTTGCCTAAAGCTCAAAAATACTATCATCTACCTCATATCCAAGCTTAGTTATCCAGATTTTCCTAGGTTCAACTAGTTCCATGAGTGTTATATCAGTTTTCACCATGAAACATATGTCAGTGGAATACTTCTCCACAATGTTCTTAGAGATTCTTTCCCTTTTCCTCATGTTCTCCTAAAATTTCTTGAAGTAACCCCAGAGCTTCTCATCCCTATTGGTACCAAGACCGGTGATAGCCATTTTGATTTGCATACCTACTGGTATGTCATGAGACCATTGCTTCTTTCCTAAACCGGGTAGCTCATTCAAGAAATAAAGTATTAAACCGACAATTAAGCCTCCATATCTGAATGTACCTTTCTTGGTTCCTTTGATCTTTTTAAGGTTTAACATTAACTCACTCCTCATCCATTCACATAAGTCATACTTCACATTATTTCTTAACATTTGATATGCGGCATGAATGCATGAACTTGCAACCAAATTTAAACAATTTGATTGAGTTACCTTATATCCTATGATCATGCTTGCAAATTTTATGTCTGAGTCAGTTATTGTTCTTACCCTCATTGATATGCTATCAGATGTAGCACTAGTGATTTTTTTGACCTCTATGTTGGAAATTTTCTTACCAGGTTCTTGTCCAACCCTGGGTAACCTAATGACAACTTGAATAGATTCCTTCATGATCATGTAGGTTTTTTCTAACCAAATGAATTTGTTGTGAACCCTTCTTAGAACGTATCTGATCATCTCATCCTTGAATTTTGGTATGTACAGAATACCGGTTAACCCTATATCCTCAATTGCCTTGAATTCTAGTTTGACCTTTTCGGTGTCTCCCAGTATCACTAATTGATATGTTCTTTTAATGTCTTTGGTGCCCAAATCCTCCTCACATCTTCAACATACATTACTCCTTCAAGAACCCTAGAAAACGCTCCCGCAGAGTCTTCCTTTTTGACAATTTCAGGAACCTCCTTAAAGACTCGCCTTAACCTATTCTTAACTTTGATGATTGTCGGATTTGCAATAAAAGTAGGAGTGGGAGATCTAGATTCCATTTCGGAAAATACCTGAGTGAATGCCGGTGAAATATTTGAGTGCTTCAGATAATTGCTCGAAATCCTTTCTCAATGCTTTTCTCACTCTTAGTTTGCCTTTACTTCGCTCTAATTGCTTCAATGCTCGATGAGTGAAAATGAATTCACTTAGCTTCTTTTATTAGCGAATAAAACCCTAATTTTCTGTCATTAATGCTTCACCAACAACCCTACAGATGTCAGTTTCACAGTTAAGTGTCGAGGTAACCTACATCAATGATGAACATAGTTCTCCAGATTTCTTTCCAGATCTCCTTATATCTCTTCTGAGGTAATATGCAAAATTTAGCAGTGACTTTGCCAACCCCTAAGGCTTATGCGTTAGTTCCCAATGGAATTTCTTGCCGATGGAGGACTATCATGTTCTACCAGTGGATATACCAGTATAGATGCATCTCCACTTTGTTCTTTAGATTTTCTAACCCATCTCTTGGTATGATCTTGTTGTATTTCATCTACCTTCTTCTTCCCTTTCTCATTGTCTTTATCATTGTTAGTCGGTTGAGTCTTGCTTCTACAATACTTAGCAATATGACCTATTTTGTTGCATGCATAACATATAACATTGTTCTTCTAAATTGCTTTGACATATTCGGTATTATTATTATTTCTTGACCTTCAATGATTAGAAAAATATCCAAACTTTCCACATGCATGATATTTAACATTCATTCTACAATCTTCTAATCTATGACCATATTTCTTGTAGTTTGTACATTGACCAGGAACAAAATTGTAGTTTTGATTTGCCTTATTCTACATTGTTTAGCCATATGCCCAAATTTGTTGCAAACAAAACATCTACCAATAAATTTATAAGCATTAGATTGCCTTACTAGTTGACTGATCTTCATTAGCAGTACCAGAGCTTTCACCTTGTACAAATCCAATTTTTCTAGAATCATCCATCTGTTTTTTTATTTCCCGTAAGTCATCAAATTGTGCAGCATTGATCCTAAACTTTTCTTTATATTCACTTGCAGTAGTCAGATCATCTCTCAGAGTAGTTATTTGCCTTTCAAGTTCTTGTTCATTGTTATAGGAGTGTGACAAATTAGTTCTCAACAAATTATTCTCATGAGTCAATCTTCCATATTCATCAAACTTGTTCTTCAAAGATAAAATAAGACTATCTTCCTTCTTCTTTCTAACCTCAATATCTTTTGATAACCTCATGGTCAGATCTTGCATTTCACTCTTCATGAGAATATTTGCTTGACTTAGTTTCTGACATTGTTCCTTAAGAGAATTCTTCTCCTCATCGTCCGGTTGTTGCATAAGTTCTTTTCTTTTGGCTTGAGAAGATGAGAACCTTTCTTACAGAATAGAAATGAATTCATTTGCATAATTCAACTCTTCTTGGAATTTCAAGCTCTTCATTCTTTTAGCATCATAATCCTCAAGAGCCATCTCAAGTTGCTTTTCCATAGCCATGTTAAAAGATTGCAGTTTCAGGATCTTCCTCAAGCTATTAAACTTCTTCCGAGGTACTAGGCTCTAATACCAATTGTTGGGGTCTGAGAACATTGAGAGGGGGGGGGATCAGTGTTATGTCGGAATCAACAATTTTTAACTTTCTAAACCATGCATGTATGTATCGGTAAACAAATAAGCATATAACAAGAAGCAAATAAACCATCCACATAAATGAACACCATAACACAAAATTTATATGTGGAAAACCTCAACGAGGAAAAACCACGATGGGATTTGTGACCCACAATATCAGTTCACTGACCATATGAAAAGATATTACATAATATAGGGGCCTGCACTTGCAGAAGGCATATTGCCTAGAGCATACTACTCATCACTAAAGAGCCTCACTAACTACAAGCTTTCTACCAAAGTAAATAACTGAAAATGAACTCAAGAGTGCATCTTCTATGCTAGATAGAGTTTCGGTTCTGGTTCTACTCTGTACCGGTTCACAAACTTGAACTATTACCGGTATTACTTCTCCCCCAAGAATGCCTTCCAAGCTATCTGTAGATCATTGCATAATACAATGTTCACATACAAAAATGATCTCCATACATGTAATTTGCATCATAGCTCTGCTATACTTATTCACCTATTACATCATTCTTTCATTCGCATCCTATTATATTCTTCTTTTCAAAATTGACCTAGTGGACTGACTTATATACCTATTACATATGATATGCCTTATGTCGGCTTACAATGCATTTACAAAAAATATTCAATGTTGGCCTCAACAATAATTACAAAAGGATTTACTAAAATAAATCTTTCTTGATGTTGGCTTCTTTGAAGTACTGATGCTGGGTGTTGGTGCTGGTGTAGGCCTGAATGCTTCCAATGCCAGTATCTACCTATATATGCCTCCTAGTGCCAATTTGTGACTTCCATCAAGTCTTGTTGCCTTCTATCTAATCTTGTTGCCATTAATGACAACAAAATGAAGCCAATGAGTGTCAATTGCCAACAATTGTAGTGCACTTGATTCTTTACAATTTAAAAAAAAAAATTGTATTTTCGATTTGTTTAGTTCAACTTATGCTTTGTGCACGAACAGGTACCTAATTTTCAGTATATGCTCGATTGGAAAAATCATAAAAAAAAATACTCAACAAAAAATTACAAAAAATTACACATCTTCTAGTGCTCACTCTTAAATATCTTTTTGCCAAAGGATTTGTCAAAATACTAAATCTAACTATGACTTTTTTGATGCGCACGTCAGACACTATGTTATGTTTTTCAGAAAAAATCAGGGTTTGTTTTTTGTGCATGAAGGATTTTGCCCCCTTAATCTTATCCAATTTTGAAAAATTTTAGTAGTTTGGAAACTAGATTCAGAGTACTACAATATTTTTTCTTTGATTATCTTCATATCTTGAGTGGATGACTTTCAAATTTTGCCTCCAAGTTCAGGTTCACCTGATTTCAGAAAAAAAAGTGTCCACTTATACCCCCTTTTTGACCACCATCTTTGTGCACTTACCCAATGATTGATTACTAATGATATATTGTTTTTCATTTTGTAGACACTACCATACACCCACGATAATTATGCTAGTCACAGCTTTCGGAGCCTTTCGGAGTAGATCCCAAGGCTAACAGTGGGAGAGAGGGATTTGTTACATGCAGTCGGCTTGTGGGATGTGATGACTATGCCGGTCATTAGACTCCATTCTATGATGCTGATGGCACTGATGGATAGGTGGGATGCAGACACCTTGACATTCTCGCTACCTATGGAGGAGATGATGGTCACCCTTGAGGGTGTATACCGCATTCTGCACCTTCCCATTAGGGGAGAGACCATGAGATATCGATCCGACTGGACAGAGGAGGATTATAGGAAAGAGCAGGTATATGTTGTGGGGAGAGTGATACTCAGTGAGACAAGGGGCCATATCATGGTTAGCTAGCTCCTACACCCCATCGGTGAGGTTCCATTAGTGAGGTGATTCATCATTGTGACCCTTGCATTAGCCATGTGCCCTAATGGGTGCGATACACATATGCATGGAAGACTCATCTACGCTATCTGAGCGATGGAGAGACATAGGAGGGTATACTCTTGGGGTCTAAGCATGCTTGTGCATCTCTATCACGACCTTGGGGAGTATGTTTTTGGACAAGGATGCAGCCTGATGACATGCATGCTACTATAGGTGTGGATATTTGAGCATATTACTTGCACTAGGCCTACTAGAGCCCCCATAGACCTAGTCCGAGAGCAGCCTAGGGTATTTGCTTATCCTGTTACCCACAAGTGGTGATTTGGCAATCTCCTGCATTAGATATTGAGCCTGGGTAGATTGACAGTGGACAAAATCATATGGAGACCCTACCTCAAGATGTACATGTGGGTAGGGAGACACAGACAAATGTTCAACATGCAGAGGAACCGTCTACTAGAGGGGCGATACAACCACATAGTCATTCCCTTCTACTTTGACCGAGTTCGATAGTAGTTCAGGTTTGAGCAGTGTGTTCCTATTGATGTGCTTGTGTACATCCAACTCGCGTGATGCCGAGGCTAGGAGCCATTCCTAGGCCTACTAGTGATGAGATCAACATCACAGATTTAGATGGGTCGGATCAGGACATTGCGAAAGAGTATAGAGATGATTCATACATGCACCAGTGGTACATCATATGGTGGGGGAGGACATACCCAGGAGCCATTTTCCTAGTAGACTTCCCTGGAGGGAACCCCAAGCCATGGAGATAGTCAAGCGATGGAGAGGGATCCGATACATCCAAGGAGGGCTCAGATGATCAAGTTGACGACACTGGAGAGTAGGAGGCAAGCGGAGATGGAGACGATCTTGATACTAGAGAGGGAGATTGGGATGGAGATGATGAGGAGGACAAAGAGGAGGAGGAGGATGAGGAAGAAGATGAGGATGAGGATGATGAGGAGGAGGATGAGGAGGAAGAGGAGGAGGATGATAAGGAGGAGGAGGACGATGACGATGATGATGATGAGTTGGATGCAGTTCCTCATCACTCCAAGGATGATACCATAGCCTTAGATCCACTAAGTCTCCCACTGTAGGCAGAGAAGGACCCTATAAGTGGTCCTAATCCTAGTCCCCATCGGTCCACACCTACTGTACAGAAATAGTACAAGCATGGAGAGCCTAGCAGGTCCCAATCTCAAGTGGTCACTTTGCATGATCCCTACTGGAGGGAGGGAGATCCAGGTAACATGTCCTATTATTGATTAACTTATATATCTTACTTTCTTTAGATTTGATGATATAGAATGTTACTGATAAAAAAATTCTCTATCTTGCAGCTACCATCTAGGAGTGGTGTTCTCTCATTCAGAATGCAGTGACTACACGCATTCCTAGTTTCTCACAGATATCGCACAGATCCTAGAGGAGTACAAGATGACATGAGGATCTTTTATCCCCTATTCAAATGGAGATGGAGGTCCTATGAGAGAGATTACGATAGACAGAGTGTGACCTAGCAACATCACAGATAGAGGCAACCACATACCATGGGATCGTTATGGAGAGGGATCGTAGGAGCTCCTCACAGAGTCACTCGCAGTCCATATCGTGATACACCCCCATTGGGCTATCCTCATGGACAGATAAAGAGGGAGCATCTAGCCACCATCCTCCATCTACTAGTCCTAGGGATAGGAGACGATCTCAATGTATTGATGTATATATGATGATACTCATGGATATGTTATTTTAATGCTTTAAACAATATATGCATTGCTTAGATTAGAAGTAACATATTGAGTGATGAACATGTATGTCTAATTTTAATTTCCATGTGATTGGTTTCTCAATGTTTCATGATTAAATTGATACATGTGTGATTTAATTAAATAAGTATTTAATCAAATGCTACTTTGATGATGTAAAAGAATAATGTATTAAGCTTGAGAACTATGTAACTAATGTGGTTTAATTAACTCTAATTAAACACATCATGATATAATTATACTTAACACATAATAAATTGTATAACATGCTAGCACATAAGAAATGTAAATCTATTCAATTTACATAAAAGAATCGAAGATAAACAATAAAGTAATGAAACATGCTTGTCAAGAATGAAGTAATGTAGATCAAACAATATAACAATTTTAATCCTACATACTTTAATGAAGACATGCTAACATATTACCCAATTTTGAAGAAAAAGGTATAGAGGTAGAACAAAAAGTAGACTAGAAAGAGAGAGAAAGAGAGAGAAAAATAGAACTAGGCATAGTATCTACAAAGGTGCATAGCATTTATGGGTTCCTTGAGAGGTGTACCTTCCACATCTACTATCCTATAAGTACCTGATCCATAGACCTCGACAACAATGTATGGTCAAAGCTAATTAGGGTTGAATTTTCCTTTCTCCTCAGGTAAGGCATTCACATTGTGCTGACTCTCGTAAAGGACTAAATCCCCTAGTGAGAAGGAAAGTTGAATAAACTTATCATTGTAGTTTCGTTGCAAAGTTTTATGATATGCTTGAATATGCTCGAGGGCATTTATATGTCATTCATCAAGCATATCAATTTGTTGAAGACTTTTCTCTCTATAGGAATCATCATCTAGTATGCCTCTAAGAGAAACTCTCAAAGAAGGAATTTCTAACTCCAAAGGCATAATGGAAACAACATCGTAAATGAGATTATAAGGAGTACAACCCGTAGCAACATGCACACTCGTGTGATAAGCCCACAAAGTATAGGTTAACTAAGTATGCCAATCCTTACCATGATTTTTTACAGTCTTTTGAAGAATTTGTCCAATTATTCTATTAGAAGGCTAAGCTTGACCATTTGATTGAGGATAATAAGGTGTATAAAATCTATGATTAGTTGAGAATCTCCATAAATATGTGAATTGAGGATAATAAGGTGAATTTAAGATAATTTTTCTTGCTTAGCTTGATAAAATCTTGTCACTTGTCTTATGATTAGTTGAGAATCTCCATAAATATGTAGATGTTTCACACTCAATGCCAAGGCTTCTTTAATTCCAGATATAGGAGCTTCATATTCAATAATGTTGTTGGTACATAAGAAATTGAGATCATATGATAAAGGAATAGGCTTCTTTTTAGAAGAGATTAAGACCACCCCTTCCCTGATCCTGTACGACACTTAGAGCCATCAAAGTATAGTTCCCAAGTCTCATCAAACTTAATAGAAAAAATGTATTCATTGGAAAAAGACTCTGGATTAGGTAGGGAGAAGGGTGAAGGAGCATCAACTAAGTGATCAGTCAATGCTTGACCTTTTATTGCCTTTTGTGAGACAAACTTAAGGTCAAACTCGGTCAACATCATAACCCACTTAGCTAAGCATCCGGAAAGGTCAGTTTTGGAGAAAATATGTTTAAGAGGATCACATTTAATGGTAATGTGGATCTCAACATTCAAGACATAATGCTTGAACTTTTGAGTTGCAAAGATGAAATCAAGGCACTATCTTTCTATTGCAGAATATCGGACTTCGTAATCGAGTAGAGTGTGGATTATGTAATAAACCATACATTCTTTACCATCCTTGTCACATTGTGCCAATAGGGTTGCAAGAGCTTGAGGGGAAGCAACGGTGTACAAAAGGAAAGGCATAGTTGGATTAGCAGGTTGAAGAATAGGAGGATTGGCCAGAATAGTTTTTTAGGTCTTGAAATGCTTGATGACAATCCTCATTCCATTGGAAAGTGATATTCTTTTTAAGCAATTGTGTGAAGGGAAAGATACGATCCACAAGTTGAGAAACGAACCTACGAATAGCTTGGATCTTTCCTTGCAAAATTTTTAGTTGGGAGACATTCTTAGGAGGTGGCATGTTAACAATAGAATCTATCTTCTTTGTATCCACCTCAACACCACGATGTGAAACTATGAATCCTAATAGTTTTCCACTATCCACACAAAAAATAGATTTTTGAGGATTCAAACGCATGTTATACTTATGAATTCTCTCAAAGATTTGATGAAGGATCTTAACATGATCTGTACGAAGAATGAATTTGGCTAAGATGTCATCAACATAATCTTTTAAGGTTTATGCATATAGTCATGGAAGATGAGAGTCATAACATGTTGATATGTTGTGCTTGTGTTTTCAATCCAAAAGGCATCACAATCCAATAGAGCATACCCCAAGCGGTGGTAAAAGTAGTTTTATAAAACCACTTTTATATTGATCCTAAGGATTAATGAATTTGATTATATCATGAGAAACCATCCATAAAGGATAATAAAGCATTTCCTACTACTGAATCCACTATCATATCAATATTCATGAGAGGAAAGTCATCCTTTAAAGAGGCCTTGTTTAAATCATGAAAATCCATACACATCCTAATCTTGTTTTCAGCTTTATCCACAACCACAATGTTTTAAATCCATGGGTAATAATCAATAGGATGAATGAATCCGGCATCCAACAGTTTTTCAATTTCAGCTTTAACAAGTAATGCCACTTTAGGGTGAATCTTTGAAATCTTTTGCTTCATAGGTTTAGCATCAAGAATTGGGACAATGTTATGAGTGACAATCTTACAATCTATGCCAAGCATGTCAGAATATATCCAAGCAAAGATCTTAGGGAATTCATGTAACAACTTGGCATATTGTTTTTTCTCTTCTTCATCAATACATTTCCCTATCTTGATGATTTAATCTTTAACACAAGGATCCATCTTGATATCAGTGGTGTCATTTATTAGGAGATTGCTTTATTGAGGAGCATATTTTAATTGAGGAATGTGTTTAGCTATCTCATCGTTATTTATTTCTTTCCCAAAGTAAGCTTCTGCATTTAGATAATAAGGAAAACTGTGATTATGGTGATAACAAGGAATGTTTTCATAAGCTCCCAAGAATTCAGCTAAGGAATCATTGGTAGAAAAGAAACATCCCAAGCAAAGACACAAGAAGGGTCACAGTCAATATATTCTAGATATTTTAGTGAGAGAGAAGAAGAAATAACATTAACACTAATAGATGGTCTCTTAGAGGCTTTAGTATGCTTGACAGGATCATAACCAAGCCCAAATGTCATATCACAAAAGTTGTTTTCCAAGGGAACCTTAATCCCTTGTTCTTGAGCACCACATCCATTTCCATTATATCCACACCTAGCTTGGATGTGAAAACCAGGACGATAAAGGTTATTCATTTCCGAAGAAGAAGGAGGATTTTCAAAAAGTGAAGGATCAAAATCCTCTAGACTCAAAACTAAGGGAGATGAAGTCTAAGAAGTTGCCACAAAGTTATTACTCAATGGACTAGATAAAGTAGATTGCTTTTTACGTTCTTCTTCTTCTTTCTTATTTTCAACCTTAGGTTCTCTAGGGGGAATTTTGTATTCCCCTATGAAAGTGGGATTGAAATCAAGGGATCCCTAATCATCTTCTACAAGAATATTTTCAAGATAGAAAGTGTTCTCAGTCGTAGAGTCAGGCTGAGAAGACTCTTCCTCAAGAACCCTAAGTCCATTTGAAGAAGTATTAGGAATCAATTCAGATATAGGAGACAGGTTTGATGAAATGGTCACACTAATCAAAGTAGAAGCTTTAGATGAATTATCTAAGATAATTGGGGAAGAATTGATTGAAGAGGATTTAGAACTTGATGTTTGTAAACAAGCGTGGAATCTTGTGTCACCTAACAAGGTGTATGTTGTATTGTTGTGAATAAATTTGATTTGCCCATGCAATGTAGAGGGAACAACTTCCATGCTATGAATCCAATTTCTCCCTAGCAAGAAGTTGTATGTCAACTCTCCAGACATGACATGATGGGAGTAGGTAAAGTAACATGACCCACCTTAACCGGCAAGGTGATGATACCTAGTAAAGATTTAGCAACATTATCAAAGCCATAGATGGTAAGAGAATTAGGCTTAATAAGAGATGTATCAATATTTATCTTATGCAACAAGTTAATGCTACAAACATTAAGGCCAAAAATATTGTTCACTAGTGTTCATCTTATCACACTATCATTTATGATAACCATAATCATTAAGGGATCATATTATTATTGAACTTCACTAGAGGGCAGCTCATCTTGTGTAAACACAATCTAAGCCTTAGGTGTTGTAATAGAGTTAATCAAGGAAGCCATATTATTGGATGTCACTATGGGTGGGACATTCAATGTTTTCAAGGCATCTTGTAGCATTCCATGATGAGTCAAGGAAGATTGAAGAAAATCCCAAAGGGATATCTTGGTAGGACTAGCTTTAAGTTGTTCGACAAGATCATATTCCTTACTAGGAGTTTGTGAAATGTGAGGTGCTTGAAGAAGAATGGATTGAGGACCAGGTAGAGGAGTCAGAACAACCAGAGGAGGGTTAGGTTTCCTATTGTTTCTTGTGTTATAGGTATGGGAAACTACATTATAACTCTCCTTAGTTAGTTGTCTAGCATAGCTATAAGGACTCTTAGTGGGATTCCTTCTTTGAACTGTAATGATAGGTTTGTTTGGAGTGCTAAAGGAATCATGACCGTATCCACCTTGAACTGTGAAAAGAGGTTGATTAGGAAGAGGTGAATTTGGAGAAGGACAAGCACCTTGGACAACAAAAAGTTGTTTTCTATGTTCATTCACATTGATCTTAGTGATTAACCTTTTAGATGCATTATTCTTGTTTGAAAGTTTAGGCGAAGACATAAAGTCATCAAGGGCATCATCCAATAAAGCATGATCATAGTGATTGAAAGAAATATCTTTAGACTCAAAAGGAGACATAACATCATAGAGGGAATCATGGGAGTCAACCATGTTGCTAGATCTAGTGGAGGAGTTGATAGGAATGTACCCATGAGAGGAATCATTCAACTTATCTTTCTCATCACCATGAAATGGCATAGTAACAAGGTTGATTAATTTTTGGCAAAATGAGGGTTTAGAAGGCTTAGGGTTCAAAAACTCATCTAGAGCTTCATCTAATTCATCCTTACTAGATTCATAATCAACAAAATTGCATACATCATCAAAAGCATGAACATCTTGCAAATAGAAATTTGACATTTTGAAATGAAAACTGCATGAAACTCTAACACACAATGCAAGAAAAATGAAAGAAACCCAACTTCTTCTTCTTTTTTATGTTTTGAAAGCAAATGAAATAAACTAGATCTAGATCTAACAATGTAATGTAATGAAAATAAAATTGGATTCACGTCGGGTTCACCAAAGATGTGCAGGGGAAAAAGTGAGACTAATTATGGAAACCCTAATCCCACTCTCATACACACTCATGGAATACGAAAGAATCTAGGGAGGTAACACACTTTAGCTAATTCTAACAAGGAAGAGAGATTCATGGATTACCTCTTACATTTTCTATTCCTTTGTTGTAAATGAGAGAGAGGAATGATGCAAAATGCAATCTAACCTAGAATGCAAGTAAGCAAGCAAATCGTAATCTGAGAATGTAGACAAAGAACAACTGAAATACTGCTGAAACATATAGATCAGAACAAAAAATTAGAGGTGTACCTATATCTAAAATCTAAGCAGAAATGTCAGGGACCAAGGTGCCACACCACTGTCCTGATTTTGCAATTCTAGAGCTGTAACTGACTGGAAGGATTCTGGAGCCTGCAAAGTGTTGTTCTGCCAAGTCCTGTTAATAGAGGGCAGGACCATGGTGCCATGCCATTGTCTTGGGTAGGACCAGGGTGCCACACCCCTTTCCTTGGGGTTTTTACCAAGATCTACAACCAAAAACTCTTCCTATGTGCTCTTCCAATCCCTAAACTTCCAGCGATGCTTGGATCCGAACTTGGACCTGAAGCTAAAAAAGAGGGTTTGGAGTGGCTATATAGGGATTTGCCTTAGTCAAACCCCCATTTTGGTGATTTCCACCTCCACAAATAGCCGATAACATACTGAAAATGTGTGTGCAAGAACCTTTTGTGTGTACAAGATCCTAAGATAAAAGTAAACAACCTAGAGCAACCCTAATTGCTTATAATTGACAAAGTAAATGCTCTAAATCCTCAATGCAAAGTGATCTAAATCTTGAATATGAATCAAAATGAAGCTTATGCAAATACATGAAAACAACATGAAACCATACCCAACCATAAGGGAGAGGTACAAGCCAATTGTAAGTCAGTGATCTCTTATTGTTCTTTTACATCTTCAAAAGCCCCCAATTGATAAAATGATGCTTGATGAATGTTTGATGGATGAATGTTGAATTTTTTTGAAGACTTTAAAGATCTACTCTTTCGTTGCAAACAAGGCTCTAATGCTCCAAAAACCTGCTCTTAGATTCTTAGAAGAAGACCCCTTCAAATGAAGAAAGAGAGCCCTTAAGTATGAAACCCTAGATCTTAATTTCATGTTTAGGCCAACCTAGGATTTGAATTTATCATTGATATTTTGGGGTTAAGCATTATTATATCATGGGATTATGCTCCTAAAATTTCGGGGAAAATTTCGCTTACCAGGTGCATTCTTGCCACGGTCTGACCAACTTTTCACCAAATTTTTGGGGCTGTTAGATATGATGATATTAGAGCGCATACCAAAGTTACAACTAATTTCGAGATGTTTTGATATGTGAAATCAGGCCTAAATGGTCAAAATAAGACATAATTAGGGTTTATGATTAAATGATTTATTACAAGAATAAGATGAAAAGGTGCACACTTAGGGTAAAGGGCCCAACTTTATAATATGTAAAGTGATGAAACATGACCTTATATTTAATTTAATTAATTAATTAAAAGCTTAAAGGTGAATTAAAAATGCAAGATGCAAGACACACTAAGATGGGTGCTAGCCTATGTGTGAAATTGTACCACCCTAGCAAGGATGTACAATTTACGACACTACACTTATATTGATGATGAGCCTAAACCCACATGATCTACTAACCCAACTAGAGCTCAAATTTTAGAAAGGATTGATGAGTAGGAGAAAAAGCTAAAGGAGTGAGAGGATCAATCTGCCAATAAGCAGAGGAAAATGGTTAGCTCTATTTTGATTCACTTAAATGAGAAAGTAAATAGCAGGCTGAATAGTGTGCATTGTTTATATTCTTTATTATTTAATGATATTCAAAGTTTTGATAAAGACAAAGAGGTAGCAATCCCATTATTCACAAAATGGTTACAGAGGGGAAATGAGCTTAGAATAATGTCCATGGCCTTAAAGTACCATGCTGAGAAGCCACCAACACTTCAGCCCACCTACCTGTTGGTAAAGTCAATGCAAGAGGCCCAAATGTTGCCAAATAATATAGAGAGAAAGATAAGAGAGTTGATGAGAGCTTTCAGTGAAATGAATGAGACATTTCTACTTGGCATTGAAAATGAAAGTGGAGAAATTAAAACTCTGCAGATATGGAAGGAAGAAGTAGAAAGAGCTATTAACACTCAGGTGGATATGATTTGTGATGATTTGGATACTGGCATGTTGGAAGACAACATGGATAAAATAATACATACCAGATCATTTTTTGAAACTTTTGAATGGGAGGCGAACCAGGTGGCGGTCAAATATACTCCTTACATGACCAAGGCTGATGAGGTCCTGCTTTTCAAATGGTTGTCAGAAGAAGAATATGTTGTGTGGGGAAATATGTACTTGAAGGAATGAATGAGGACATCAACTTGTTAGTTAACTAACTATGTGATGTGGAAGCCTAACAGATGGTTTTGGCTCCATGCAGTTGTTACTTTTTGGGACGTGAGCAACTAAAGAAGTGCCCCCCCCTCAAATCTTCATCAACAGTAGTAAAAGGAAAAGGAAAATCTTAAAGTGCTATGATGAATCGGTTATAGATATTTTGGTCCTGGTTATGACATTCCTTAAATGGAATCTTTTGTAACAAGTTTGTAGGGAACCGGTCATTTTCTGAATGGAAGATGTCCTTTTGGCCCATATTTTTTTTTCTCCCTTATCTTCTATAAAAGGTAATTCAAGGCCAGGAGATAGGGTTCTGAATTTGATCTTTGTACTTAGTATTTTATAATAAAAAAATTGAGTCAGGTGGTTCATGTAGCAAGTATTAATAGAAAGTGAGCAAGTGTAAGGATTTTTAGACATAAATAGATAAGAGTCTTAGGTTTGTGTTTTTTTGTAGGTTCTTGAAAGAATTATATGTATATGATCTTTGTGACACAAAAAACATAACGAATTGAAAGGAAATATAATTCTGATTTAGTTCTCTCCACTTTGCAATTTTATTATCTTTTTAATGAAATGTGGTCAAGGATTTATTTCATTCAGTGCATTGTTATAGTGTATATATTTTCTATTCTTTCTTTGATCTAAGGGATCAATTAAAATGCACAAATATAATTATAAAGCAATAGGACTTGTGCTTGGATTTGATAAGTAGCTTAAATTAGGGTTGCTGAGGGAAAATGTTGTGACGCAATGTTTTTTCAAAACCTAAATGCTATTAGATTAAGTTTTTTTATAGTTCATTTATGTATACCGAAATCAATCGCCCAATGGAAGGAGGCATTGATCCTAATCTGTTATGAATCCTTATAATCATTTATGTGAGCTTTTCACCTATGTTTCCATCATAATTAATTATAATAAAAAGGCATAATATCTTATATGTACTGTTGTTTGTTTTGCCCATCTCAGAGCTATTGGCAATATTACATTATAAGGATATTGAGAAGGTTGTTGATGATTATGGACATAACTAATTAAATATGTTTTACTATCTTCATATTATTATTTTGTCATTGATGTCAAGAAATTGATTTTCTAATTCAGTATGATGTTGCCATATCTTAAGAAATATGATATGAAGATTATAAAGAAGTCGGTAAAGACACAAGAAAGAATATGATGAATAAGGGGATAAGTTATTCAATGGGCAACTCTATCGAGTCAGACAATGATGAGATCTTGATGTTTTAGATTGTTTTAACATCATACATATGTTGTAAAATGTAAAGGTTAATACTATACTATGTTATCAAGAAAAGAACCTAGTCGGTAAACCCTAAGGAACCTAGTCGATAAACCCTAAGGTTATCGCAGTCGGTTAATGAAGACAAAATGTCTACCGAGTGAAGTTTAGTACTCACCGAGTTGTAACCGAGTTATAATAGAATGCATTAAATGTTTACATGTGATATTTAATGAAATATGCTGATGAGCTAGAGTAGATCAATGATTGGCAAGCCGTAAAAGAAGTTTGCTAAATGAATCTAAGGAAAATGTGAATGTGAAAATTCCAAGGTGGGGTAAAACATTTTCAAATCAAAACATACAATGAACCTAGACAAGATTGAAGATCTAATGGCTATGATTGATCATGGGAAATGTGATCAAGGAGATTAAGTGGTTAGAAGATTGTTTATAAATAGGAAACTGTTGATAAACAATGCATGCGGGAAAGTGTATGCACAGGGATGCTACATAGTGATTACCGAGCACAGAAGCTTGAAGACCTATTAGAATAACAGAGTATTGATGCCCAACAAATAGACAAGATTAGTTCTATGTCTAGATTGTATTGAACAAATAGGAATCTGCTTTAGCATTTTAGATGTGAAGTTGCAGATAGATTGTATTACTATTATTTTGTGAAAGTGACAGGAAATCTCTTAACTGAGTGGACTTAATAGTCTTATATGTAAATCCTCTAACAAGGTGACATTCTGATTGAGTGTTTGAAATCTTTTGACAAGGTCACTTCTAACAAAGTGAAGATCCTAATAGATCTGAGGGAAATCCCTTAACCGAGTCACATCTAGCAACGTGTTTGTAATCTTTAACAAGATTTTCTTTTAACCGAGCATACTCTTGAAGAGTATATTTCTTAGTGGGTCTGAAATCCCACAGTGGTTTTTCCCTATTTGGGTTTCCACGTTAAATCTAGTGTTATGAGGTTTATATTGTTCATATGCTTTTGAGTTTGCATGTTTGACAATTTTTGGTTATATGACTGATATATGTTACTGAGGTTGAATCTGATGTTTTTATGGATGATTAAGTTTGTATGATTCACCCCCCCTCTCATCTTGTTGGCTATTGGATCTATACTTATATTAAGTATCAGAACTATCAATTGGTATCAGAGCTTTGGACTCTGAAAGGAAAGTTTAAAGGCACTTGAGTTAAAGATCCAAAGATGTATAAGAGGGATGCACCTATGTTGAATAAGTCAAGTTTCTCCACATGGCAGAAAAGGATGAAGCTACATCTATCAGGAGTTGGAGAATATGCTATATACTATCTAGAGAATGATTTTGTTGCACCGAGCACCTATCCATTGACTATGGAAGAGATAAAGGTGAAGCAAGAACATATTCAAGCAATGATAGATATAACATCTGCATTGACTGATTCTGAGTTTAATGATCTAGAAGGCTGCAATGATGCAAAGGCAATGTGGACTAAGCTCATATCTATATATGGAGGAGATGAACATGTTCAAAGAGCAAAAGTTGATAGTCTAAGAGGACAACTTGAATCTATGAGAATGAATGAAGGTGATAACATAACCCAGTACAATACAAGACTGAAGGAGATTGTAAATCAAATCAAAGGAGCAGGAGGAACTATTGAAGAAAAGGATGTGACAAGTAAGTTGTTAAGAAACCTTCTACCCGCCTATGCAATCTGAGTCTCTGCAATCAATGAATTAAGGTCTGTACCCAATATTCTAGTTTCTTTGGATGCTACTATTGGTAAGCTACATGTATTTGAGTTAAGTAATTTTGATCATAGTGGGTCATCGGTAAATAAAGTTGAATCTGCATTTAGTTCTTTTCATCTGAATGAATCTAATGATTACAATGAAAGAAAGTATAAGTACTTTGAAGGAGATCATAGTGGAGTTAGTGAAAGATTTTGGAAGAACATGGAGGAGGTACACAAACTGTATGAAGAAATCAGAAAGCAAGAAGAGTTTGAAGCACTATTGGCCAAAAGGTTACCGAGAGGCAAAGGTAAGTATAAAGGAAAACTACCTTTGAAATGTTTCAATTGTGATAAGATTGGACATATGGCTTCCAACTGTCCTGACAAAGATTTCACTGAAAAGAGAGATTACCGAGATGATAGACAAAAAGATAATCATTACAGAGGACACCAAGACTTCAAAAGAAGAGATAGAAAGACATGCTTAATTGCTGATGAGGAATCTGAAGATGATAAATCAGATGAGACTGATACAGAGGAAGTTGTTTATGTGGCTATCGAGGATGGATCAGATGAAGAAAGGTATGAAGAAAAATCCCTAATATCTCACATAAACACTAAAGATTCTTGGATTATAGATAGTGGATGCTCACATCATATGACAGGAGATAAACACAAGTTTGTTATGTTAGAAGATTATGATGGAGGCTATGTTAGATTTGGTAATGATGCACCATGTCTGGTAAGAGGTAAAGGATCCATATCACTTCTTGATAAAGAAAGATGCAATGATGTTTATTGGGTTGAAGGTTTGAAATATAATTTGTTGAGTGTAGCACAGCTAAACAACACAGGTTACCGAATAGAATTTTAGAAAGGAATTGTCAAAGTTCATGACAAGAATGGAAAGTTAGATGCTACCAGGACACAAACAAAAGGTAATACATTTCAGCTTGACCCAACTCACAATAAGTGTTTGCATGCAAAGATTGATAATACCTGGTTATGGCATAAAAGGTTTTGTCATGTTAATTTTGATAATCTGATCAAGATAAGTAAGAAGCATAGAGTAAGAGGTCTACCGAGTCTTGAAAAACCTGAGAATGCTATGTCTTGAGGATGCCAGATGGCTAAAATGACAAGATCAAGCTTTACAAGTAAGTCCTACACTTCTAAGGGAATTTTAGATCTTGTACACACTGATCTTTGTGGTCCTATAAAAGTTCAAAGTTATTATGGTGATAAGTATTTCATATTATTTGTGGATGATTATTCAAGGATGATGTCAGTAATGTTTTTAAAAGAAAAATCAGAAGCTTTTCAAATGTTTAAGTGGTACAAGGCTAGAGTTGAAAATGAAACAGGAAGACAACTGAAATGTCTTAGATCAAATAGAGGAGGAGAGTTCACATCTGATGAGTTCAACCTATTTTGCAATGATCATGGTATTAAAAGACAAGTCTCTGTACTGAGAAATCCATAGTAGAATGGAATAGCTGAAAGAAGAAATAGATCTATTGTGGATTGTGCTAGAACACTAATGATTGAGAAGAAGGTTCCACAAACATTTTGGAGAGAAGAAATAAGCACAGCTGTTTACACCTTAAACCAAGTTCAATTGAAGAAATGTACTTTGAAGACACCTTATGAAATCTGGCATGGCAAGATACCTAATGTAAGTTATTTTAAGATCTTTGGAAGTAAATGCTATGTTCATAAAGATGATAGAAATGGCAAGTTTGATCATAAAAGTGAAGAAGGAACATTTCTAGGATATTCTTCTAGAAGCAAAGCATTTAAATGTCTGATCAAATCATCTAACAAAATAGTAGAAAGTGCAAATGTGAAAATTGATGAATTTGCAGAAAGAACTGATGAAGGGAATTCCAAAGAATTGGAAGACTATGATGAATTTGTCTATGTGCAACCAAGAAGTCCTACTGAGATAACTGTTGAAGAAAATGAAGAAAATATTCAGTTATCGAGTGATGAAGAAGATCATACAGAGCCTACCGAGCCTGTATTAGCCAAGTATGTCAGAAGACACCATGCACCAAGTCAGATTATAGGAGATAAGGATGATCCAGTGATGACAAGGAACAAACTAAGACAAAACACATGTTTGATATCTGAATTTGAACCGAGAATAGTGAAAGAGGCATTTAACAGTGAAGATTGGATAAATGCTATGATAGAAGAGATTGATCAAATCAAGAAGAATGACACATGGACATTGGTCCCAAGATCGAAGGACAAAAATGTAATCGATACAAAGTGGATCTTTAGAAACGAGCTAAATGAGAAAGGTGAGGTCATTCAGAACAAAGCAAGATTAGTCTGCAAAGGTTATGCCCAAGAAGAAGGAATTGATTATGGTCAGAAATTTGCACCTGTTGCTAGACTTGAAGGAGTTAGAACATTGTTGGCATATGTTGCTTTCAAAAACTTAAAGGTATATCAAATGGATGTCAAATCTACATTTCTGAATGGAATATTAGAAGAAGAAGTTTTCATTGAACAACCTGAAGGATTTGTTGATGACAATAATAAAGATCAGGTATGTAAATTGAACAAAGCTTTATATGGTCTGAAACAATCACCTAGAGCATGGTATGAGAGATTGCACTCTTATTTGATTAAGATTGATTTTATAAGGACAAGTGAGAATAGCAACATGTACATGAAGAATGATGAAAATGGAGTACTAATCTCAGCCATATTTGTTGATGATATTATATTTTGTGGAAATGACTCTTTATGCAAGAACTTTGGAAATGAAATGAGCAAAGAATTTGAGATGTCATTAATCGGTGAGATAAAGTATTTTATAGGCCTACAGATACTACAAATGAAAAATGAGATTTTCATTACTCAATCCAAGTACATAAAGTAAATCTTGAAGAAATTTGGAATGGAGGATTCAAAACTAGTAAGTACTCCTATGACTACCAACTGTAAACTATCAAAGAATGATGAATCTACATCTATTGATGAGACACTCTACCGATCCATGATAGGAAAACTACAATATGTTGTTCATAGTAGGCCAGATATAGCACATACAGTAGGTATTGTTGCAAGATTCTTTGCAGATCCTAAGGAAATACACATGACAGCAATCAAAAGAATTTTCAGATACTTGAAAGGCACTGAAGATTATGGCTTAGTATATTAGAAAGGAAATTATTTTGATCTAAAAGTTTATACTGATGTTGATTGGGCAGGCAACATTGATGAAAGGAAAAGCACAAGTGGAGGAGTTTTCTTCTTAGGAGAAAGACTAGTGAGTTGGCTTAGCAAGAAACAAGGATGTGTTTCTCAGTCAACAGTCGAAGCTGAATATTTTGCAACAGCACTGAATTGTACCAACATTGCATGGATCAAACAACTATTGGAAGGTATAAATGAGAAAGTTACCAAGCCAGTAACTATATTCTGTGACAATACTAGTGCCATTAATATTTCAAAGAACACTGTTATGCACTCTAAGACAAAGCACATCTCTATCAAATATCATTATCTTAGAGAAGAAGCTCAAGAGAAGAAAGTGGTGCTGGAATATGTTAACATAAAGGAGCAGATAGCTGATATCTTCACCAAGCCACTACCAAAGGACACTTTTGAATATCTCAGAAGTAAGTTAGGGGTCCTACCCCTATCTTTTACTCACTGACCGAGTTTGGTGAAAGCATCACTTCGATGACTCTATTGAATATCTTTTGGGGAGTTGATGCTAGAGTGATACACTTTAGAATGTTTTTCTGAAAGTGTACTAGAATTAATAATGGGATAATACAGAGAATTATACAGGGAACAGGAATTGTAAACAAATACTCTGATCGAGACTCAGTTGATGCACAACAACAGGAAATAACTTCTTACAGAAACACATTATGTTTTAGTTCTATTCTTTTTGGCATTGTTGTCAAAGGGGGAGAAGACCTACCCACCCAGGGGGAGAAGACTTGAGAAGGAGAAGATCTACCAAAAGGGGAGAAGACTGAGAGAAGTCTACAGACTGAAATAAAGACTAAAAATAGAAGAGAAGTCTGATGAATGGGGGAGAGCATTTCATCATTTCAGAATCACAACAATCCGAATCTTTTAAAGGTCAAATCAATTGGTTTTGCCATCAATGCCAAAGGGGGAGATTGTTGGCAATATTACATTATAAGGCTATTGAGAAGGTTGTTGATGATTATGGACATAATTGATTAAAAATGTTTCACTATCTTGATATTATTATTTTGTCATTGATGTCAAGAAATTGATTTTCTAATTCAGTATGATGTTGCCATATCTTAAGAAATATGATATGAAGATTATAAAGAAGTCGGTAAAGACACAGGAAAGAATATGATGAATAAGGGGATAAGTTATTCAATGGGCAACTCTACGGAGTCAAATAATGATGAGATCTTGATGTTTTAGATTGTTTTAACATCATACATATGTTGTAAAATGTAAAGGTTAATACTATACTATGTTATCAAGCAAAGAACCTAGTCAGTAAACCCTAAGGTTATCGTCGTCAATTAATGAAGACATAATGTCTACCGAGTGAAGTTTAGTATTCACCGAGTTGTAACCGAGCTATAACAGAATGCATTAAATGTTTACATGCGATATTTAATGAAAGATGCTGATGAGCTAGAGCAGATCAATGATTGGAAAGCCGTAAAAGAAGTTTGTTAAATGAATCTAAGGCAATGGAAAGTTAGCAAGAAGATCTATAGCTCAGATTGAACTGCATTACCCTAACACAAGTTCCAAGGTGGGGTGAAATGTTTTTAGATCAAAAGATACAATGAACCTGGACAAGATTGAAGATCTGATGGCTATGATTGATCATGGGAAATGTGATCAAGGAGATTAAGCAATTAGAAGATTGTTTATAAATAGGAAACTGTTGATAAACAATGCATGCGGGCAAGTGTATGCACATGGATGCTACATAGTGATTACTGAGCATAGAAGCTTGAAGACCTGTTAGAATAACAGAGTATTGATGCCCAATAGATAGACAAGATTAGTTCTATGTCTAGATTGTATTGAACAAATAGGAATCTGCTTTAGCATTTTAGATGTGAAGTTGTAGATAGATTGTATTACTGTTATTTTGTGAAAGTGATAAGAAATATCTTAACCGAGTGGACTTAACAGTCTTATATGTAAATCCTCTAACAAGGTGACATTCTGATTGAGTGTTTGAAATTCTTTGACAAGGTCACTTCTAACAAAGTGAAGTACCTAGCAGATCTGAGGGAAATCCCTTAATTGGGTCACATCTAGCAATGTGTTTGTAATCTTTAACAGGATTTGCTTTTAACCGAGCATACTCTAGAAGAGTATATTTCTTAGTGGGTCCAAAATCCCACAGTGGTTTTTCCCTATTTGGGTTTCCACGTTAAATTTGGTGTTATGAGGTTTATATTGTTCATATGCTTTTGAGTTTGCATGTTTGACAGTTTTTGGTTATATGACTAATATATGTTACCGAGGTTGAATCTGATGTTTTTATGGATGATTAAGTTTGTATGATTCACCCCCCCTCTCATCTTGTTGGCTATTGGATCTATACTTATATTAAGTATCAGAACTATCAAGAGCTCCATCTAGGTTGAGGATTACTGGAGGATTAGCCACCCTTGAGAATTCTCCCTATTGTTGAGCATGTGTTTGAGATTTTCTTCTTAAATTTGATGAAAGTATAAGTATGGCATAAAGATTATAAATTCATCAAAGGATCACCCTATAGAGTTTTGCAAAGCCCAAAGTGTAGAAGGACTTTTTAAATCCTTGTCATATGTTGGTCCAAGTTCTTGAAGATTTTAAATAGTTAGAGATGGCTCCTCCTTTGATAAATCTTAAGAATCGGCTTGGTTTTTGTCTGCTTGTAGTGTAAACCCCATTTTGGGGCACCAACACATCCACATTAGTATTCAAAGAAAAAATACATCTCCAATCATCAGGTGAATACCTTATAGGTAGTTTTCTATGTCTTGTATATCTTTGAACAAGCTAAGTTGGAGGTTCTTCCTCCTCTTCTGAAGATTCGGAGCTAGAGGAGCTCTCCTCAACTTCTTACCTATCTAAAGGTCTCGATTCAACTCTTTCAGGTGTAGAAGGGAATTGAATCATAACTTCCTTTTTAGTCTATTCTGATTACAATGCAATAGAAGGAGACTTAATTTATCTAAAAATAACACTTCTACTATGAATTACCTTGTGTAGAACAAGGTCCCAAAGCTTGTATCCTTTCACACCATAACTGTACCCGATGAAGATACATTTCATAGACTTGTTCTCCAACTTTGTATGCTTCTCCTTTGGCATATGTGTATATGCCTTGCAACCAAAAATTCTAAGATGTCTCAATGAAGGCTTGTGACCCGACCATGCTTCCATAGGTGTTTTATCAACAAGAGATGATGTAGGAGACCTATTAATCAAGTAGCAATTAGTGCCAATAGCTTCAGCTTAAAAAATTTATTCTAGACCAACACCACTTAGCATACTCCTAGCCTTCTCCATCAGTGTCCTATTCATTCTTTTTGCAACTCTATTCTGTTGTAGAGAATAAAAAGTTGTCTTTTGTCTGTTAATGCCATAGTCTTTATAGAATCTATCAAAATCATTACAGAAAAATTCATCGCCATCATCAGTCCTCAAACATTTAATTTTGTTTACAGTCTGCAACTCAACCATTGCTTTAAATTCTTTAAATTGACTGAAAACTTTATTTTATTCTTTAGAAAATATACCCATGTCCTACTAAAATCATCAATAAATGAAACATAATATGTGGATTTTCCAATCAAAGGAACATCTACAGGACCAAACACATCAGAATGAATAAGATCCAAAATACCACAAAATTTATGAGAAATCAAGTAAAATTGAATGCGGTTTTTTTTTCCATAAATGCAATGCTCACAGATATCAAAGTCAAGATTACAATCATTCAAACTTTCAACAAGGTTTTTAATTTTCAAGGTCCTTAGACCCTTTTCTCCAATGTGGCTAAGTCTCTAGTGCCATAACATAGTCTTCTCTACAAGTAATTTTTCTTTAGAAAAAAGAGCACCCTTAGGTACCCAAAATCCATGTCCATTCGTTGAAGGTAAAACACTCAAATCTTCTGATGAAGTATCCACACATTTACTTTTTACAGAAGTGCTATTACACTTAACAGTGTATGGTTATATCTTATACAAAGTGTCAAATCTGACACCTCTAGCAATAACCATAACATCCTTAATCATCTTACATCCTACATCAGAAAAGACTACCTGCACACTCGCATCTATCAGTTTGCTCACAGATAATAAATTTAATTTTAAGCCAGGGATATGCAAAACACCACTAATCCTTTTTATTCTATCATTAGGAAACCTAATCCTAACTTTACCTTCACCAACAATATCTAAATGTGAATCATCACCCAAGTACACCTTGCCTCCACTAAATTCTTCATATTCAGAAAACCAATCTGTATTGGAAGTCATATGAAAAGATGCACATGAGTCAATTAACCATGCATCATTACTTGCATGAGTAGCCAAAGTTGTAATGAATGCATCACCATCTTCCTTATCAGACTCAAAATCAGAATCAAACTTCTTCTTTGCAGTCCTTATGGATCTAACCCAGTTTACTGCAATTCTAGCAAATGACTTTGGACTTTCTAGGAGATTTCAACCTCTCTCTAGATTTGGACTTATTGCGCTTCTCATTCTTCTTGCCTTTCTCCTTATGTCTTCCATGAACAGTTAGGGATTTGTTTGAACTGATGGATACCTTCCTCCACACCTCTTCACCAAGTAGGGCACCCACTACATCTTCATATTTCAAAACAATAGAAGTACTATCGATAGCCATAACAAGAGAATCCCATGAATCAGACAAAGATCAAAGAAAGATCTGTAATTTCTCCTTTTCATCCATCTTAACACTGAAATATACCAGTTGAGCCACCCAAAAATTGAATGCTTCCAACTAGTCTACAATTTTTCCACCCTCTTCCATTTTCAAGGAATACAATTTCTTCCTTAACAAAATTTGATTTAATAAAGATTTTTCTTGATACATTCACCAAGCTTAGTCCATAGCTTCTTTGAAGAGTTTTTTTTCATGGTTATTAATAAAAACATAGTCTACCAGGCATAATCTGATTAGACCCTTGTCTTTTTGGTCCATAACATCATACTAAACTGTCACAATAGGATCTAAGGGTCTCTGGACATTCACATCAACAACATCCCACAGATCTTGATCTATTAGAAGATCTTCCATCTTTAGCTTCCACATCTCAAAATTTATTCCATTAAATTTCTTCACCTCTATTCTCCTTGACAAACTTGCCATCTAAAAAATTCCTGCAACAAGATCAAAAAGTGTCTTCTACACAAGCTCCCACTCAAATCTGAATTAGTTCAAAAAACCCAACAACCCACAACTGAAACCAAAGGTGATTAGGCTCTGATACCACTTGTAAGGAAGTTAAGTAGTGGAACAACTTCCTACACTAACCTTGAGAGGAGGGTAATGCAAAATTTTCTATAGATCATCATAATAGTTATAGAAAACAGAAATAGGCATAATAACATTCAAACCATAACATAGTGATTTATGTGTGGAAAACCCTTTTGGGCAAAAAACCCACACTCCAAAAGCCGCCCAATATATTATTTAGCAATCAAAAATAGATTACAATATACTTGCAGAGCAAGCTCTTTATAGTAGTACCATTAATAAGAGATTCAGAGGTAACTCAATAGCCATAAGACTCTTACACACAACCTGTATCTCATGCACCTCATATATAGGAGATACAATACAAGAAATAGTCAAACGATATTACAAAACCATGGGCTAAAACCACCCAATAAGGTGTAGCTAACCTTATCTCCCTTCCAGATACCCTATGATGTGTTAAAACTCACATCAAAATGTGTACCTCCCTTTTATAGCTCATTTATGTGTCTGATGTAATTTATATTTCCTATTTCAGGAGTACAAACTTTCAGAGGCCATAACTTGAGAATAGTGTGTCCTATTGACAAACTATTTGAAGTGCCAGAAAGCTCACATAGTGCTCTATTTCCTCGTAAGCTGCTTATGCCCACTTTTTAGGATGTTTTGGGGTCTCTAAATTCCACAAAATTAAATTTAAACCTTTCATTGCACCCCTCCAAAATGGAAACTTTAATATATTCAAAACTAGTCGTGAGCTTACGGTGTAACTTTACTGGAATGCTTATCTAGCCAACTTAATGCTTCAGGGATAATTTTACACTATTTCATGCCCAAATGAAAACTTACTATAAATAGTAACCTCATGTAAAAGAAAGGTTGAGACACCATTTTACCAACAATCGAATGCTTCTACAGTTTGTAGCCTTATGTCCAAATTTATTGAATTTAAAACAATAACCTTTAAAAGATGGGTACTTTTGCACATTAGGTTGATGAATTGGTGGCCTTCTTACAATATTAATTTGATTTCGGGTCTTTCCTACATTTTTTGATTTCTTATCAACTTCAACCTCTTTTCTTTTGTCCTTATCTTTATGATCCAAACACTCACCAGGTTGAGAACCAAGTCCGGTCTTTTCCAAATGAGATTTTTGCATGCTAACCAAATCTTCCAAAAGTTTTCTAGTGTCAAGAACCTTAATCTCTATCTTAAGCTTCTTCACTTCTTTCTCTAGATTCTCACATTCCTTAGACTTTAGTTTGATTGTTTATTTCAGGGTCTCCTCTAACTTATCCTTCTCCTCACTCTTCTGCATCAGATCTTTAATAGTCTCATTCGCCTACTTCAACTGATTATTAACCTTCTTATGCCTCAGTTTGAATTTTTGGATTTCCTCTCAACTTTTGTACACATTCATTTTCTACCTTCACATTCTCTTTCAATTCCTCATTGATGAGGGAAAAACCCAAGACACAGAAATAGACAACAAAAGAGATAAAAGATTTTTATTATTATTATCATCTAAAAACTATTTGTTGTACATGTAATTACATATAAGAGGAATAAAACCTCACAAGATAAAACACATTATAGCTTACATATTTTTCTAGAAAACCCTTATAATGCAATTTCCAACCCAGAAACTAAACTCCCCAAAACTCATTCTCCAAAAACCAACTCTCCAAAAACTCACATACAACAACCAACTCCCAAGTTTCCTCATATGAGTCCTAAATAGCCTTTTCCCCATTTGGAGCCAAATTTACAATTTAGAAATTACCATTTGGTGAACAAACACCAAAATATGAAATTGGAAATTTGAAAATTTAGTCAAATTAAAAAACTGGAAACTTTCCGAAAAATTGTCCAACTTCTGATAACCATAACTTTTGATCCAGGAATCAGATTGACATGTCATTTGAACTGTCAAAAATCTCTTTGAGTGAATAATATGCTAAAAACATTCTCTACTAATTCCCACCATTTTCAAGAGTGTTCGAAACCATTTAATGCCTCAAATCTTACTTGGAAGAATTTTTTTTGATTTTTCAAGAAATTGAAACTTGAATAACTTTCAAATCATAAATTATTTTAACCCGATTCTTTTGTCAATGTGGTTATTTTTCTATTTTCAAGCTTCCCACAAAATCTGGGCTCCATCCGCCTTTAAATAAAAACTTTCTATTTTTGGCAGTCAGCTAGAAAAAGTAGCTTGACAATTTTGAAAGTTGGAATCTCTTATTCATCCAAATGGATATCCAGAAATGCAAAAACATTAAAAGAAAATTAAATGAAGAGAAATATTTTTGGGTGATGCAGGATTTCCCTTACACCATCAAATGCTCTCGCATCAGACACTTGGGATGGTTTGAGAATTGACTCTGTCATGTCTCAACTAGTTGAGGAAAATCCAAACAATCAACCTCTGCCTTGGATAGCCATGAAGAATCTTCAATAGGTCTCCCCTTCCATTTTACTAAATACTCCTCATACTGCCTATTTCTGGTACTTCTTCCCACATGGCTATCCAGGATTGCTTCAATCTCCTCCTCTGAAGTAGGTGCATGAATCTTGTATTGTTCTATTGTTGGCTCCTCCTTTATGCCACCCTCATGATATTGTGTTAACTCTGCAATGTTGAACACAGGGGAAATGATGATTCCATCCAACAACCCTACTTCATATGTATTCCCTGAATCATGCTTCTTTAAAATCTTGTAGGGACCGAACTTCTTCATATTTACCTTATTGTATGTCCCCATTGGAAACCTTTCTTTCCTCAAATGTACCATCACCTCCTGACCACTCTAGAACTCCTTATACCTCATTTTCTGATATGCTTTCACCTTATACTGTAGATTCATCTTGTCCTCCCATGACCTCTTTGGTACAGGTAATGGCTGATATAGCTATTGGCATTGTGTTGGCATTGTGTTGTCATTGATGTCAACCGGTATAGGATGACTATCGGTATAAGAAATGTATGTGTAGCACTTTCATGGATGTGTACAAGTTGAGATATCTTTGATATCACCTTGTGTTGCTGAACACCGGTAAGGTAAGGGAGAAAATATCATTCAAAGGAATGACCACTGGAGTGACAGTTGAGTCACCAGTACACAAGTGAGTTTTGACTTGTGTGGATGAAATGGATAGGATTACTGGTAAGGAGAGTATGTCAATTGGTAAGTGATGTGTTGACAATGAGTAGGATGCTTGGATGTTGATTGTGATAAAGAGGTGGAATTTTACCTAAATCACATCAACATAGGAGAAGAAGGAAGTAAAGGTCACCAGTATGATGTGTGGATGTAGAACAATGGGACTCCCATTGAATAAAGTTGCAGCCACCATGTGAAGAGATGACTGACAATGAATGTGCCCACACCGAATCACATGTCCTTGTTTGATGATATGTTGCACAAACAAGGAAGCCACATGAGTGCATTGCAGGATGCAGATGACAAAGAATCACTACCACCGGTAAGTGGAACTTATCTCCTATTATGCATAGTGTGCATCATAGTTCTGTGAGATAAGGAAGAAGAGGAAAAGGCAAGTGTTTTAAGGCTCACACTTGATCTCCCAGTGAATCAAAGGAATGCCTCAAGTGCATGAGATCAGGGATATGCACTGGATTGACAGAGAAGGCATGTTGAGCTACCAGAATAGATGAAGTGTGATGTGTTTGTCACTTTGACAAATTTGTTGAGATATGGTCCAAGCTGATCAGGAAGAAGGCAAGGGTGAGCAGATGTAGATAGAGGAAAATGGTCAGATTGAAGATGGAGTATGTTGAAGGTTGATGACATGGTTTCATCAAGAGAGTTTACTAGTATGTAAGTCCACTAGTAATATGGACAAGGTGCAGATGCAAAAGACTCCCATCTGATAAATATATGCATAAGATAGGCTAGCAAGAGTGCTAACTGGTTGAGTGTTCCACCAGGAGAGAATCAAAGTGCAAGGTTGATGACAGACTAGTTTGAGGGTTTAACTAGCAGGGTTAGTAAGCCGGTAGATGAACGCGGTAATGGAGTTGGTCGGTGATTCCATTCATATTGATGCAGATGACCTAGTAGAGGTGGATGCCGACATAGTTGCCACATGGAGATGAAGTGGCACACATGCAAAGATTGGTGAAGTGTCATGTAGGGATAGGTGTTTCTATAGGTATGTATTTAATATGGAGCCTGTGATGTGTGGATCAGATCAAAAGAGTGCGGCTCAAGGAAGAGTGAACAACAAAGAAAAATTGAGGAGTTGGTGGCACCAAAATCGAAGCAAGAAAATCAGATTGTGAGAAGACCTCAAGAAGGAAAAAACATAGATATTAATGGCGTTTTGACAGATGTAGGTTGAGATATAGGGCTGCATTTTCTATGTTTAGAAAACGTGTATTGGAAGACATGTTAATGATGGTGATGTGCAGATAGATGTTTGGGCGAATAGATCAGATAAGATCTGATTGGATTTGTTTTTCCTTAAGGTTGATGAGGAAACTCTAACCGCCTATGATTTGAATTAGCTTTTGGCGAGAAAACTAGGTTATAAATAAGTAATACAAAATCATTGAAGTGTGTTGTTGAAGGGGAGAATGTCACTTTTGCATATTAGAGAAAATCAGTCAAATACTCAAGGAGTATCAGAAAAGAGACTAAGTGTGTGTGAGAGGCTAGGGTTGAAGAGTTCAACCAACAATAGTGAGATAATCAATGGTGACCAAACTGGTAGAGAAGAGTAGGAGAATAGGCAAGAAGGAACCGATAGAAGATAGTACTAGTGGAGGGTAGCAAAGGAGTTGAGAGAAGAGGTAACCAATAGAGACAACTGGAAGTGAACTAGACAAGGCATCTAGTAGAGAGATTTGAAGAAGTTTTACAAAATCCATTTGTAACAAGGCTATTAACTTGTAAATGAATATGTTTTGTATTCATTGAGTTGGAGCTCGGTGTAGGGGTTGTAGCTCCTTGGGTTGGTGCCCTAAAATCAGGATTTGGTGCTCCTTGGGTTGGTTCCCTAAACATTGTAATCAGAGATTCACTGTGAGGCTAGATTGCAGCAGTAGTCTCCAACAACATTTCTTACCGAGGTTTTTCCTATCTTGGGTTTTCCTCATAAATGTTGGTGTTATGAGATGTCCCTTGTGTGTTATTGCATTTGTGTTTGTCTCCCCACTAACCGGTAAGTCTGTATTGAGTTAGATCTGAGAACCAGTATACTCACATAGGATAGTTAAAGGGAAAAGATTAAGAACCACTGATTCACCCCACTCTCAATGGTGTATTGTGTCTAACAATAGCCTTGTATTCTATCTTACTCTAGCCATTTGACACACTCTATAACTCTACACAAATTTCTTCACATCCTGTGGCAACTAAGGCCAATAATAATGCTTACTAATGATGACAATGGTCTTATCCTGACTAAAGTATCCTACCATTTCTCCATTGTGCTTCTCTTTGATCAAATTATCCCTTCTGGAGCTCCTCAGAATGCACAACTTCCTTCCCTTAAACAACATATCATCCTTCCTAGAGTAACAGGCTCCTTGCAAGCTTTCCAAGCCTCTACAAAATCAGGGTCCTTAAGATACAATTTCTTGAGTTCATTGAACCCAACCACTTCAAACTACATCTCTGTCAACAAAGTTTGTCTCCTACTTAAGGAATTTGAAACTCTGTTAGACCTTTTGCTAGGTAAAACCTTAGGCATATGATTATCAGACACAAAGTTTTAAAACTCATTCAACAAGCCTGAAACTTCTACAAGCACCTCTTTACAATCTTCTCTATTCAGTCTAGGAATTAAAGTATAACACTTACATTCACATTTTGGGGATTTCACAAATTCTCTTCCACCAACAAATCACATTCTAGCACTACTACATACCTTCTCTTTCACCTCCTTTAGGGGTTTCAGCTTATGGTGAACTCCATCCTTTATTAGGGTATATGTGTTAGCATGACCATCATGTATAACACGCATATCAAATTGTCATGGCTTCCCTAACAACATATGACATGCATCCATGGGTATGATGTCATAGAGTACCTCATCACGATAACTACCAATCTTGAATTTCACCAAACACTACTCACTAACCAGAACTTTGTGGTCATTTTGCAATCAGGCTATCTGATATGGTTGTGGATGTCTTTCTCTCTTCAGCTTCAACTTTATAACCATCTCTTCAGACACCAAATTATTTGTACTCCAACTATCAATAATCACATCACAACACTTGTTTTCACATTTTCATCTGGTGTGAAACAAACTCTTCCTCTGATTTGGTTCTTTTTCCTCATTCATCTAGGTTCTCTTGATAACTAGGGTCTCTTCCCTTTTAGTATCATCAAAATGTTTAGACTGGGTTTTTTTAGCTTCTTCTATCACTTGTGCATGGCCTTCATTCCTTCTACCTATGCTTCCTTGGTTTTGTGGGCATTTAAAGGCTCTATCCCCTTCTTCCCCATACTAAAAATAGGTTCCTCTAAAACTTCCTCTCCCGGACCCTTGTCTAGGCCTTCCTCTCCCTCTTCCTATCTGTTCACCATTGTTTTGATCACGAGGGCGATAAAATTTATCACCCTTTTGATTTTGGCTGGTACCTGCATCATCATTTTTCTTTTGATCTTCATTTTAGCTTCCAAAAGATCTTCCACCACGTCTACCATCTTAGGCTTCCCCTTTTTGTTTACTTTCAAATCTTTTATTCAGATTCTCATCCATTTTCAATATAAATTGATATGCTTCCTCAATATTGTTCATTCTGACCAAACTTAGCTCCTCTTGAATACTCAATATTAACCCATTCAGATAACAACCAACCTTCTCCTTGTTGCCCTCTGCATGGCCTGTTCTGATAATTATTTAATAAAATTATTCTGTATACTTCTTAACAGACTTGATTCCTTTCTTTAACCCTTGGAGTTTCTTTAGTAGACCCAACTCATGGTCCATGGGAATGAACGACTTCTTCAACTTATCAACCATTTGGTCCCTTCTGGTGATCTCTCTTTCCTCTTTGATTTCTATCTAGATAGACCTCTTTCCACCAAATATTTGCATGACCCTTCATCTTTGTCTTGGCAAACTTGACCTGATCTAGGTTTTCTATCTCCTCATGCTCAAAATATTTCCCCAACTCATTAATCCAGTCAATCAACTCTTCCGGGTTTAGATTTTCAAAGTAATTGGAAACTTTGATTTTGGGTCTCTTCCTAATCTGAGAAATGACCCTTAACAATCGTGTCTGATTCTGATCTATTTCCTCTTCTACTTATTCTTCAAATGTATCTTCAACCTCTTCTTCATCTTCACTTTCTCCTCTCCTTGGATTAAACCCTCTTCTCAGCTCTTCTTGCAATGCATCAGTCTGTCTTTGGAGGGCTCTCGAATCCTCATTTGCCAAAGTATTTCTACCACCAGCATTTTGGGCACCACACATCACTCTTGGAGGCATCTTGAAAATGAGCCCACAATAACAAGTATTGGTGTGAATTTCCTCACATTTGGTGATCTATCAATACACTCAAGAACAACCCACTCTAATACCACTTGATAAGGGCAAAACCCGAGACACATAAATACACAACAAAAGAGACACAAAAGGTCTTTATTATTATTATCTAAAACCTATTTGGAGTACATACAATTACATATAAGAGGAATAAAACCTCATAGGATAGAACACATTACAATTTACAGAGTTTTCTGGAAAACCTTTACAATGCAATTTCCAACCTAGAAATAAACTCTGAAAAACTCAATCTCCAAAAACTAACTCTCCAAAAACTCACATACAAGAACGAACTCCCAAGTTTCCTCATATGAGTCCTAAATATACTTTTCCCCATTTGGAGCCAAAATTACAATTTGGTGAACAAATGCCAAAAGATGAAATTGGATAATTGAAAATTTAGCCAGAATCGAAAACTGGAAACTTTCCAAAAAATTGTCTAGCTTCTAACAACCATAACTTTTGATCCGAGAATCAGATTAATATGTCATTTGAACCATCAAAAATATTTTTGAGTGAATAATATGTTAAGAATCTGATCTATCGATTCCCGCCATTTTTGAGACAGTTCGAAACTATTTAATGCCTCAAATCTGACTTGGAAGAATTTTTTGGGGTTTTTCAAGAAACTAAAACTTGAAAAAAATTCAAACATTAAATAATTTTAACCTGATTCTTTCACCAAAGTGCTTATTTTTCCATTCTCAAGCTTCTCCCAAAATTCGGGCTTCATCCGCCTTTAAATAAAAACCTTCTATTTTTGGCAGTTGGCTAGAAAAAGTTGTTAGGACCCGGAAGCAACTAAGAGGCGGGGGGGGGGGGGGGGGGGGGTGAATCAGTTGTCTATTAATTTCAACCCAAATATAACTTAATCAAACATGATGCCTAATACCGATAAACCAAACTTAATGTTGGTTGACAGATTAGCAGTTAATATTAATACTGGTGAAACTCAATGCATAAAACAGAAAGAGAAATAACATGCACAACACATAACACAAAGATTTGTACATGGAAACCCTATAAGGGGGAAAACCACAGTGGGAAACCTTACCCACAATCATATGATACTACTGCATATAGTATGTGTATATAAATGGGGTCTACACATGCAGAAAGGCCAACTGCCTAGAGCTCACTGCTCAATCACAAAATAGGAGTCATACTAACTACAATTGGATGGTTAAATCCAATGATAATGTACTTCTCAAAGTAGCATCTCCAATGCTAGATTCAATACTGGTTAAGATCTGATAATCACCTTCAAACCTTCCTTGAACCTTCTCTATGGTTTTCTAATATGATCTTCAATATTCACACATACCATGTTACAATACCATAACCTTACTTACAATATTCTACTATATTCCTATCTCACAAATGAGATCTTACATATATACCAAAACCTAAGACCAAATGTGTAGGTTGACTTACCAAGAATATTACAATTAAACCAATTACAAATAAGTCAAGATGTGATGCATCATGTCGGCTCAATATATTTATAACAATATCCAATTAATTAAATCATCTCCATAATGTGTCGTGCTAATCTGGAATAGATAATGCATGTCGGTCCATAACCCAGACTAATTTTCTGGTAACAACAAATATGTCAACCCGATTAGACCAATAACCAAAATACCAAAATCAAGTGTCCAAACCATGTCTTTGAGATAACCAAGTGATCTCCAGATGATAACAAGTCATCTTTAGTGCCGGTGTACAATATAACCTGTCGGTGAACAATATACCAATGACTGTGCATAAGTCACTGAACTTGCCAGTGAACATAATGTGTCGGTTCAACATAACCAAAGATCTCCAAAAGGATAAGTGTTGACATCAATGAAAAAACTAATGCAACACATCCATAATACCAACAATATCCCCCTTTGGCATTGATGGCAACACAAGATGGAAAAACATCTAAGTGCCAAAACAGAATGCCAAAAACCAAAAACCAACAATCTCCAGAAATCAAAATAAATGCAGAGAGTATATATCTCTCCCCCAATGAATAATCTCTCTCTCCCCAATGAATAATCTCTCTCTCCCCATAGGATAATTTTTTTCCATAGATATCTCTCCCCCTTTGAAATCAAATGCCAAAATAATACAAATACCAGAACATACAACCAATTACAATAATCAATTGTTATAACCAATTACTCCTCCTGAGAAGTAGCTCTCCTCCATCAAAGCCAGAAAGAAAGGTTTTTCTGTTAATTTTGTCATTTTGATATCAATCGTCAACTATCCAAGTCTCTACTGGTAAGGGTATTACCCCAAGTTGCTCTCTGAGATATTTAAAAGTTTCCTTAGGCAAAGGCTTAGTAAATATATCTGCAATCTCCTCTTTAGTATTCACATAAACCAATATCACTTCTTTTGCTTCAACATTCTCTTTCAGAAAAATTATATTTGATAGAAACATGTTTAGTTTTAGAGTGAAATACCAGATTCTTTGATATATCAATTGCTCCTGAATTATCACAATAAATGATTATAGGTTCTTTTCATTTTACCTTTATGTCCTTCAACATTTTCTTAATCCATAATACCTGAGTACAATTAGTTCCTGCTGCAACATATTATGATTTTGCTATTGATAATGATGTACAACTCTGTTTCTTGCTCAACCATGAAATCAATCAGCTACCAAGAAAGAATGCCCCACCGGTGGTGCTCTTTCTGTCATCTACATCTCTTGCCCAATTTGCATTAGTGTATGCACATAAATCAAAATTTTCATCTTTAGGATACCATAAACAAGGATTTGTTTTGCCTTGTAGATACCGAAAAATCCTTTTCATTATTGATTCATGATTTTCTCTAGGATTACTCTAAAATATTGAAACAATACATGTTGTATTCATTATGTCAGGTCTTGTTTATGTCAAATACAGTAAAACCTCCAATCATAGATTTGTATCTTGTCGAATTAATAGGAGCTGAATCATCCTTCAATGTCAATTTATTAGTTGTAGTCATAGGAGTACTTACCGGTTTGGAATTTTCCATACCAAATTTCTTCAATAGTTCCTTCAAGTACTTTGTTTGACATATGAATATATGTTTATCAATCTGTGAAATCTACAATCCTAAAAAGAATTTTATCTCCCCAATCATAGACATTTCAAATTCTTCCTGCATCTTATTAGCAAAGTCTTTACATAATCCATTTTCTCCTCCAAAAATGATATCATCAACAAAAACTTCAATAACTAAGATGTCTTCATTAGTCACTTTGAAATATAAGTTGTTGTCACCATTACCTTTAGTGTAACCAAGCTTCAAAAGATATTTGTCTAATCTAGCATACCAAGCTTTAGGAGCTTGCTTCAATCCATACAGAGCTTTTGTTAATCTACAAACCATATCTTTATCATTTGTCAATGAAAATCCATCAGGCTATTCAATGTAAACTTCCTCTTCAAGATCACCATTTAGAAATGCACATCTTACATCCATTGGATATACTTTATAGTTCTTGTGAGTTGCCAATGCAAGAAATAATCTGACTACCTCAATTCTAGCTACCGGTGCAAAGGTTTCATTGTAATCAATTCCCTCTTTCTGTGAATATCCTTTACACACTAATCTTGCTTTGTTTCTGATTACCTTACCATCTTCATTAAGTTTATTTTTGAATACCCATTTAGTTCCAATTACATTTTTGTCTTTAGGCTAGGGAACCAATGTCCATGTATTGTTCTTTTCAATTTGTTCTAATTCATCTTCCATAGCTTTAATCCAATGTTTATCTTCACATGCCTCAATAAAAGATGCTGGTTCAATTTGAGAAATTAAACATACCTCTTCATTTGCCAGTCTTCCTCTTGTCATAACACCTTGATACTTATTCCCAATTATCTGACTTTCAGAGTGATTCAGTCTTACATACCTAGGTGTGTTCACTTGTTGTTGTTCTTTAGTCACTGTGGAATTCTCTAATGATGCTAGTGTGATTGGATCCACATTTTGTACCGGTGCACTCTGTATAGGTTCATTTATGATCATCTCAATAATGGGTTCAAAATCCATAGATCTTGAATTTCCTCTAAATTGTTCATCTATCTTCACATTAGCACTCTCAATGATTTTCTACAATCTTTTATTAAAACATATATATGCCTTGCTCTTAGATGAATAACCAAGAAATATTCCTTCATCACTTCTAGGATCAAATTTACCAATATACTCATCTCTCCTAATGTAACATTTGCTTCTAAATATTCTGAAATATTTAAGAGTAGGAGTATTACCAAACCATAGTTCATAAGGGGTCTTACCGGTTTCACCTTTGATGTGAACTCTGTTAAAAGTGTAAACCATTACATTAACTGCTTCTCTCCAGTACACATGAGGTAGATTTTCTTCTAATATCATGCTTCTAGCTACATCCAGAATAGTTTTGTTCTTCCTTTCCACAACTCTATTTTACTGAGGTGTCTGAGGTGCTGATAGTTGTCTTCTGATTCCATTCACTTCACAAAATTTATCAAACTCCTTAGATGTAAATTCTCCTCCTTGATCTGATCTTAAAGATTTGATTTTCTTACCGGTTTCATTCTCTACCATTGACTTGAATAGTTTGAATTTTCCAAAAGATTTTGATTTCTCCCTGTGAAAAGTAACCCAACACATTCTAGAACAATCATCAATGATTAGCATAAGGTATCTATCTCCCTATAGACTTCTTGTTCTTGTCGGACCACACAAGTCAGTATGGATTAAATCAAGAACATTATTGGATTTCTCATAAATACTCTTAAAAGTTGTTCTAAATTGTTTTTTCATTTGACATTCCTTACATACCGGATTATGAGGCTTTACAATCTAAGGTAAATCCCTTATTTCCTTAGTTGAACTAATCTTTACAATGCAATCAAAATTCACATGACAAAGTCTTTTATGCCATAACCAACTTTCATCAATATGTGCAATCAAGCATGTCTTTTCATTGTTATTCAAATGAAAGATATTACCTCTAGTCTGATTACCAGTTGCAATCTCCAATCTGGTTCTATTCATGATTTTGCATTTACCATTCTTGAACTGTAACTCAAATCCCTTTTCAACTAATTGACCAACACTCAAGAGATTATGCTTCAAACCTTCAACATGATAAACGTTGTTAGTATTGTTCTTACCATCAAAATATATAGTTCTTTTCCTTTGATCAAACAAGATTTATCATCCCCAAATCTTACTAGACCTCCATTGTATTCCTAAAAAGATAAGAATTTACTTTTATCACCAGTCATATGATGTGAACATCCAGAATCTATAATCCATTCATCCTTTTCTTCAATTTTAGCTGCCAGGATTTGCTCTACCAGTGGAACAGTAGGTGTCAGTTGATCTTCTTTTATTGCAGCAAAATCCCATCCATTGTCTGCCAATTCTTCATCAGAATCATCAATAACTCCTTCATCAGCATAGTAACATGATTTGTCTCTATTCTTCTTAAATCTATATCTGTGATATTCAGGGTTAGGTTTCTATGTCCTTTTAGCTTCTTCTCTCAATCTTGCATGTCTATCAGGAAATCTAGATTCCATATGACCAACTTTATTGCAATTAAAACATTTAAATGGTGCTTTACCTTCATACTTACTTCCAATAGGACCTTTAGGCATTTTCCTTGCAAATAGTGCTTCAAGTTCCTCCAATTCTTCATTTTCCTTTCTGATATCTTCAAGTTCCCTTGCATAAAGTGATTTCCAATCAGATTTGTCAAATGATGATGCTTTTAAGGCTAAATTGGTTTTAATTGTATCAACGAGACCAAATTCCTCAAGCTCAAATGCTAAAAGTTTTCCAACCAATGTATCTCTAGATACTGATGTATTAGGCATTGTTCTCAACTCATTAATAGCAGTTACTTTCATTTTATATGCCGGTGGAAATGCTCTTCAAACTTTAGAAATAATTTCATCTTCACTTAAGGATCCTCCACAACATTGTATTCCCAAAACAATTTCATGAACCCTTTCCATAAAAGAAAAAATTCTTTCATCTTCTTCCATTTTCAGATTTTCATACCTGACCTGGAAGCATTCCAGTTTTGTAATTTTGATAGTGGTATCTCCTTCATTCAATATCTCCAATTTATCCCAAATAGCTTTAGTAGTAGATTGGTCTGATAATCCCATGATTTGCTGATCTGACAAGGCGCTCAAGAGTGCTTCTCTTGCTTTGCAATCATTCTCTTGATCCTTACCCAATGTTGGTGGATTAGGTGATTCGGTGTAGGACCAACATAGCCATTCTTTGTAATATCCCATATGTCTCTTCCAATGCAATTCAGATGTGTCTCCATTTTGATCTTCCATATACCATAGTTAGTTCCGTCAAGCTTCGAATTGTCCTTCCTGAAAAATTTTGTTGCCATAGAATCTCCTCAAGCTATTAAACTTCTGCAAAAAGAGGTCTTAGCTCTGATACCAATTGTTAGGACCCAGAGGCAACTGAGAGGGGGGGGTGAATCAGTTGTCTATTAATTTCAACCCAAATATAGCTTAATCAAACTTGATCCATAATACTAGTAAGCCAAACTTAATGTCAGTTGATAGATTAGCAGTTAATATTAATATCGGTGAAACTCAATGCATAAAACAGAAAGAGAAACAACATCCACAACACATAACATGAAGATTTGTACATGGAAACCTTGTAAGGGAAAAAACCACGATGGGAAACCTTACCCACAATTAGATGATACTACTACAGATAGTATGTGTATACAAATGGGGTCTGCACATGCAGAAAGGCCAACCACCTAGAGCTCACTGCTCAATCACAAAATAGGAGTCACATTGACTACAATTGGATGGTTAAATCCAATGATAATTTACTGCTCAAAGTAGCATCTCCAATGTTGGATTCAGTACCGGTTACGCTCTGATAATCACCTTCAAACCTTCCTTGAACCTTCTCTATGGTCTACTCATATGATCTTCAATATTTGCACATATCATGTTACAATACCATAACCTTACTTACAATATTCTACTATATTCCTATCTCACAAATGAGATATTACATATATACCAAAACCTAAGACCAAATGTGTAGGATGGCTGACCAAGAATATTACAATTAAACCAATTACAAATAAGTCAAGATGCAATGCATAATGTTGGGTCAATACATTTATAACAATATCCAATTAATTAAATCATCTCCATAATGTGTTGTGCTGATCTGGAATAGATAATGCATGTCGATCCATAACCTAGACCAATTTTTCGGTAACAACAAATATGTCAACTTGATTAGACCAATAACCAAAATACCAAAACCAAGTGTCCAAACTATGTCTTTGACATAACCAAGTGATCTCCAGATGATAACAAGTCATCTTCAGTGCTGGTGTACAATATAACCTACCAGTGAACGATATGTCGGTGACTGTGCATAAGTCACTGAACTTGCCGGTGAACATAATGTGTCGGTTCAACATAACCATAGATCTCCAGAAGGATAATTGTTGACATCAATGACAAAACTAATGTAACACATCCATAATACCACCAAAATCAGCTTGACAATTTTGAATGTTGGAATCTCTTATTCATCCAAATGGGTATCCAAAAATCCAAAAACATTAAAAGAAAACTAACTAAAGAGAAACATTTTTGTGTGATGTAGGATTGCCCTTACACCACTGGCTTCTCCTGCATCACTCATTCTTTGATTCAAAACTTTCCAAATCTTCAAGAGCTATCTTTAAGTCTTCATCCAATTGAATTTCTTTGGTCATGCATATAGGTGCCATGATTCAGCCAACACAAATCTCCCTCAAGCAGTTAAGCTTTTAGACAAGAGACCAAGGCTCTGATACCAATTGTTGAATTGGTTGAAGGAACCAAAATACTAAGAGATGGGTAAATTTGTATTTCCACTGATTATACAAATTTCTCCAAACTTAGATCATTTGCCAAAATATCAAACTCATCAATTATAGTCAACACACATAAAACATCAAATATGGAATAATCATTAAAACACAACCACAAGAAAAACACCAAAATTTATACGTGGAAAACCAAAATGGGAAAAACCATAGAGAGTGTTAACTCTCACATGAACATAACTAGTTATATGATATTTTACAAAAGGGGTGGCTCACTATCACATAGCTCACTACCAGATTACAAGAACAACTCATTGCCAAAATGCCCACTGCAAAAATAAAAAATCAACTTACTATTGAAATGCTCACTACAACAAGTAAGAGTTAATTGAAAAGGATTGCATCTCTAAATGCATGAGATTAGTTCCAAGATTAAGCTTAGATCATAATACACAAACCTTACAATAGATCCAGTGAAAGATCTATGTAATACTTTCCTCAAGTAATTGCAGAAAGTCTAGTAAAGGACTATTGCAATACTGTAATACAATTTGCACTCTAACTCTACACCATATGCCTTCGTTGTCTGCAACTTTATACTTCACACTATTGATACTTACTCACACACACATACTCTAATAATTTTCCACACACACACATATGCATGCCTCTCTCTCTCTCTCTCTCTCTCTCTCTCTCTCTATACATATATATATATATATATATATATATATATATATAGATATATATATATATATATATATATATATATATATATATATGTATGCCAGATGACTCATACACTGGGATAATGTGTCAACCTAGCACAACATCTTACCCAATAAAATCTTGAACACAAATGTGATAATCGATTCAGCCTCCGCAAGATCTTTACACACTTCCTTTTGCATAATTCTTTTACCAATGCATATACCTTAATTACCGAAATGAGACAGGGGCATCCAAACCCATATATACTAACCCATTATCAGGATATCCCCAAAACTCCAAAATATAGACTCCACACATACCTAGTATACCGAGCCACAAGACATGAAGAGATATACTTGGCATAACCAAAATAGCTAATAGCGAGACACATAACTATTATTAGGACTAATGTAAGCACAATTCAGAATTCCAAAGATAGGGATCTTCTAGAAATCGTTTCATTATATCAACTCCATCTTACTGTATCACATCTTATAGAAATACTAGAAAGCACAACACCTTCTCATAACAAAAATTGCACATACCAACTTCACACAATATTCAAACCAAACTGGATAACAAGATTGACAATAATGAACTGCAAATGTTGTCTAGTGTAAACTAGAAAACTAGTTTGACATCAATGAAAACTATATTCACACAAGTCTAACATTCAATAAGTGATATCTTTGTAAAGGTTGGAGATAAGAAGATGGATGAACAAAAGGATCAACCATTGGAGCGAAAGAAAGACAAACTTGTTGACAAGGCAAAAGAAGACAAGAAAAATTACATATTCACAAAAGTTGTCGATAATAGAAGAAAGTTCACAAGATCATATCCCATCAATCATCCACAAGCAATTAGGTTTGATAATTCCTTTTCTAGTTATTGTTTTACATGTAATAAGTATGGTCATAGGGTAGCTGATTGTATACTCAATATGAGAATAAATAGCTTCATTAGTCAAAATCTATTTGCTCCTCTTATTGATTTTACCATTGCATGTTATAAATAGAATAACATCGAGCATATATCAAAATTTTATAGAAGTAATATATTGTTTCAAAAGAGAGGCAAGTAGTAGTCTGCACATAAAAAGGAGAAAAAGAAGTTTGATAAAAATACAAATCAAAAGAAAGATATGAAAAAAGAATGGAAGGTTAAGAAAGAGGAAAATAAAGAAGAGAAGCCTCTTCTTGTGTAGGCCTCGTTTCATGCTCAAAATTAAAACAACACATGGTATGTTGATAGTGGTTGATCAAACCACATAACTCGAGACAAGAGGAAGTTTCTTTCTTTGAAGGAGAATAGTAGAGGGACAATTAGAATTGGATTAGATGACACTACAATTATTGTAGGCAAAGGTTCAATTAGTTTGGCAATGGAAAGACTGCAACACAAAATGTGGTATTTGTGGAAGGATTGAAATATAATCTTCTTAGTGTTAGCTAGATGTGTTGGCATGATGTTGTCCTTGATGTCAACAATGTCACTTACTGTTGCAGACATGGATAACACAACATGGTAGTCACATAGAGCATAAAGATAGAATGCATGAAGTATGCCATTGGGACATGTGATTAGATAAGAAATATGAATACTTTTTAGTTGCAATTGAATTGGGCGAGTTGGTCTGACTCAGATAAAGTATGGTTGCAAGTTGACTAACATATCTTGTTAGTCACACATCGGTACAGTTGATATGCACATAACACATTGTGTTAGTTGCATCTCACTCATGTTGTGCTAGTTTCATGTGTTATTAGTGTGGCATAAAGCATCGTATCCATTGTTGTTAAATCCAATGGTAAAATTCTTTCATGAGGAGATTTTGTGTCAGAAAGGTAGTGGTCACGATGAAACGACAACCATTGATTTGGAAAGATGATCCCACCTTGATCGATCTGGAAAATGACTATGTGAAAGTGGTCCCCACGTCAGCGAGTGTAAATTGATCTCAACAGTTCCACAAAATAGCCAACCTTGACCACTGCATTATTTGCGGGTCTACAGGTGGTTGGTATGCAGTGTGTGTGGGGCCCTCTGCTTCACTCAACACTCAGCAAAAAAGTCTTCCATGGTTGGCTAAGTGGTGATGTGGCAATGACATGACAGATCCTTGACACTCAACAGGGAAGCCTTATGCGATTGGCTGAGCCCTGAGTGGTCCTGAGCAACTGGTGTGGTGATGACACGATGGATCCTCCACACTCAATTGGGAATTATTCTATAGTTGGGTGAGCCCTGAGTGGTCCCCAGCGGTTGATGTGGCAATGACATGATAGATCCTCGACACTCAGAAGGGAAGTATTCTATAGTTGGCCAAGCCCCAAGTGGTCCTGAGAGGCTGATGTGGCGATGACACGGTGGCTCCTTAACACTCAGCAGGGAAGTCTTATGTGGTTGGTTGAGCCCCAATTAGTCCCGAGCAACTAATGTGGTAAATGACATGGTAGGTTCTTGACACTCAATAAGATGGTGCACTCTGGCTCAATGAGCCTTGAGTGGATGAGTTATCGTGCCAACGTGGAGGAGCATGTGTTCATGTTGGGGCCCATGAGAATGGTTGTCAAAACTCGTGTTAGTTGCATTGTGGAGTTTTATGAAGCCTGATAGATGAAGTGTCCATGTAGATTTTTGATAGAGTTTGACTAGATGATATGAGTGAATATTTTGATGCCACATTGGAAACCTGATAGACACAAGGGTCTAGGTGGCAGTTGACCGAGTTTGACCAAGTGATTTGGATGATGAATATGAAGACACGTGGCTTCGAGATAGTCATTAAAAAATGTTAATGTGAAAAGGTGGTAACTACATAGATTGTGCATTCAAATGAGGAAAATGAGGTAACTACATAGATGAATGCAAATAGGTGTGCGACTCAAGAAGATCATTTGGATGGATATCAAATATGACAGGCAGATAGATTGTGAATTATTGTAAGACAAAGAGGTGCATTTAATGCTAATAGCTATGGATAAAGAAATTAAGATCCAATCAATATGCAAAATTAAATTAGATTGCAGAGATTGGCTAGCAAAGAAGGAAAGAGCCATTTAATGTGGACAACCAAAAATTTGAAACAAGAAGATAAGATTTTTCTTTGTTGGAACTATCAATTTTTTAATTTCACTTTTGGAGGGAAAAAATTTTGGATACGAAATTGACAAAGAATAAATGTTATGAAGTGAAGGTGTGTGTAAGAAAGTAGGTCTGAAAATAGAGAACAAAGCAAAAAAAGAAGCTCACAGAGAAGCAATTTTCGCAGGTGCACATAACACAACGCTAGTGCAGGTATAACATCATAGACTAGATTGCATGCAGAATAATCAAAAGGTGAAGAGGAAATAAGAGGCAACTAAAAACAAGAATAGGGAAATATAGAGAAGAGAATAGAAGTGAATAGTAGAGAGCTGGGATTGACAGTAGAGATTGAGAGAAAAGAAGAGTCAAATCAATCTCAAGTGCAGAGAACAAGTTGTGAGTTACAAAGTTTTTTTTGTAACAAGGTGCTTAATTGATATTACATATTTACCCATTATATATCATTTGAGTGGGTGCTCATATTAGGGGTAGATGCTCCTTTAAGTTTGTGCTCATAAAGTTAGGGGTTGGTGCTCCTTTGGGTTGGTTCCCATAAATGTTGCAACCAAAGTATTTTGATTGTGAGGTTGGATTAGAGCAGTAGACTCTAGCAACATTTCTCATCGAGGTTTTTTACCATCACGGGTTTTCCTTGTATATCTTGTGTTGTGTGGTTGTCTTGTGTGTTTGAATGAGTTTAATATCTCTTCTCATTCAAAATAGTTAAAGTTTTTAATTACCACTGATTCACCCCCCTCTTAGTGGTCCATTTGTGTTAAATAATTTGTATCAGAGCCCTAGGTTCCCTTGTAGTAAAAATTTCTCTAGCTTGGGTAGATCCTATCTTGAGAACACAATGGCTATGAATGAATCCTCCTCTAAAATGCCTATGTTTGATGGTACTAACTATGCCTTCTGGAGTAGAAGAATGGGAACTTACTTATCCTCTTTAGGCTTTGATGTTTGGATGTTAGTGAAAAATGGTTATAGTGTTCCTCAAGTTCCCCCTACCAACCCTGATGCTAAAATAGAATATGAGAACAATGCCAAAGATAAGAACACAATCTTAAGTGGCTTGTCTGATACAGAGTTTGCCAAAGCCATGCACTGCACTTTAGAAAAAGCAACATAGGATAAGCTACAAAATATATATGAATGAGATACCATGGTGAAAGAAGCCAAACTGCAAAATCTAAGAGCTTAATTTGAAAGCCTAAAAATGAAGGAAGAGGAGAAGATAGCTGACTATCTACAAAGAGTGGATGAGATTGTAAGTGTTAAAAGAGGACTTGGAGAGGATGTCTCAAATGAAGTTATTGTCAAGAAGGTTTAGAGATCATTAACCACAAGGCATGAAACAAAGGTCTCTTCTATAGAAGAAGCTAAAGACAAACAAATTCTCTATGGATTAATTGTTTGGCTCCCTATACAAGATCAAAAACTAATGGAGAATAATTTGGTAAGAAAGAGGTCTAAACCTCAATTCCAACACAACAAAGAGTGTGAGGATTTGAGATCTCTCTAACAAAAGATGAAAGATTTAAATGGAAACAAATGTGAAGAGAAGAAAAGGAAGAAGAGATAGAAATCATGAATACACACTTTGGTGATCCATAAAGGAAATTGGAAAATAATTGAGGATTGAAATGATATCAAAGAGAGATTATTTATAGAAACACTCTTCTAAAAGAAGGCAAGAGATCCTCATCAGGGACATGCACAATCACAAAAATAAAAGGGTTTATTATAAAAGATACTAATCAATGAAGAAAAGAAATTGATGAGTGATCAAAGACTTCCAATACCAAGGAGGAGGTCCCAATTAAGGATATGTACTTAAGATCCCCATTAGGGATGCTTGTTCCAATATGAGAGAAGGAATTCAAATATGAATATACCTCTACAATCAATAAGAGATCCTTATACAAGACACTACTTCAAAAAGGGGAAATTTTAATCTTAAGAAGGAGATATGTTTGAAATCACTCTTGCCCCCCATATATAGGGAGAAGAGATGAGATAGAAATAGGATATTATGCGGCTTCCAAAAGTATGATTGCATGTGAAATTGTACCATCATGAATGACAATGAGCTACCACTATCACATAATGATGAGAAACATAATAGACATTAATGTTATTTAAAGGCATGATAGATTGAATGAGGTATTTGAATATGACATATTAAATATTCTACTATAAGTGAGATTAAAAACATGTATAAGATGATGAATGTTAAAGTCTTTAGAAAGAGACAAGTTTATAGGAGAAGAATAGGTCACTAAGTCACACTTTTCTTGCACACAATAAATCTTAGGAGAGGGATAAGTGTAATTAATTAGAGCCTTATTCCTAGAAGAAGAAATCTCTTGAGGAGATTCAAAAAGATATTTGTTCATCACCAAGATTTTCTTATGAGGGGGATGAGTGTTGAAAGAAGTAGAAGATGATTTAATTGAGGTGAGGTCATCATCACTACTAAATATAGCATTCACATTGAGAGATGGTATTTTAGATTCTTTGGTGGGCTTAGAGGGATTATATCCAAGTCCAAATGAAGCTTCATGTGTGTTATGTTCTAAAGGAACTTTAATTCCTTGTTCATTTGTGCCACAACCATTGCCATTATAGCCACTCTTAGCTAAAATGTGAAAAAGAGGACCATAAAGGGATGCCAAATCAGAAAGAGATGGTTGTGCCTCATAGGTCTCAGTGCTATATGAATTAGAGGAAGGATTTGAATAATTATTTGAATTAAAAGCATCCACAAAGTTGTGACTTAGTTGTTTAGACAAAGTGGGTTTCTCTTTAGGTTCCTCCTTAGATTTCTCCTTCTCAATCTTAGATTATTTCCAAGAAACTCTATACTCTCCTATAAAAGTAGGGTTAAAGTCTAGAGATCCCCAATCATCATCTGAGAGCACTCCTTTGGGAGAACATATATCTTTGGGAGGAGATTCTGATTAAATACAAGAATCAGGAGTACTAGAAGGAACAAGATCATTAAAGGAAATAGATGTATTTGAAGAAGTAGGAGGATTCAGAGAAGAATGGGAAGTATTTGAACAAGAAGATCCATCTTTTAATGGAGCATGAAGATTGGTATCAGCTAACAAGGTGTATGTCTTATTGTTATAAATAAACTTGACTTGCCTATGAAGAGTTTAGGGGACAAATTGCATTCTATGAATCCACGGTCTCCCTAATAGAAGGTTATATGTCAAATTACCAGTCATGACATGAATAGGTGTAGATAAAGTAACAAGACCTACCTTAACAAGCAAGATTATGATACCTAAAGATTATTTAGCAACATTATCAAAGCCTCGAATAGAAATAGAAGTAGGTTCAATGAGAGAATGATCTACATTAATCTTATCTAATAAGTCCACACTGCAAACATTAAGGCCAGATCCATTGTCCACAAGAGTTCATCTTATAGTATTATTGTTGATAATAACCACAATCATAAGAGGATCAATTTGAGCTTTGGGTTTGTTTGTAGGATCAATCAAAGAAGCCATGTTATTAGGTGTCACTGCAGGTGGGACATCTAAGTTTTTCAAAGCATCTTGTAACATCCCATGATAAGCAAGTAGAGTTTGAACCAAATTGCAAATGGAAATCTTGGTAGGAGTAGCTTTAAGTTGTTCAATGAGATCATACTCCTTACTAAGAGTCTATGATATACAAGGTGCTTTTGGAAGAGTAGGTTGAGAGGGAGGAAGTGAAGTTGGGGTAACTGGAAGGGGATTAAGTTTCCCATTGTTTCTTGTGTTGTAGGTATGAGCAACCACATGAGAACTCTCTTTAGTGATTTTACTAGCATACTCATAAGGGTTCTGAGTAGGATAACCTCCTTGCATAGTAATAACAGGTTTCTTAGGAGTTAAAAAAGAATCATTAGCATAACCACCTTGAACCACCAGGATAGGCTTACATCGAGAACTTTGTAAAGGACAAGCAACTTGAACTGTGAAGAGGGTTTTATTAGGTGTTTTATTCACATGTATCAAATTGATTGAAGATGGTTTAGGAATATCAAAGGTTCCCTTATGAATTTTAGAAGAAGAATGGATAAGATTGTTGGAAGAATTGTTGATAGTCTCTTCTTGCACTAAAATGTTATCATGAATAAGATCAATTTTAGGAGGTAGACTAGGAGTAGGCATTGATGTTTTAGAAGGAGGAGTATTAGTAGGAAAGGTCATATCATCCTTTATCATCAAAGGATCTACATGGAGAATAGATTATCTAGGATAAGGATCAACATTACTCTCTAAAGTTTCACCTTTGAGAGGGAGACCTTTGAAAGAGATGTTAACAATCTCTTCTTGAACTAGGGTATCCTTATGAATTGAACCTAGTTGGGGAGAAGGAGATGCCTTACCTTTAGAGGAAAAATGATTGAGATTCATGGAAGGTGAGATGCTATCAAGAGGGTTACTCTCATAGGGTAGAGAATAATCAACACCTTATTCTAATAGTTCATCCCAAATAGTGAGGTCATTGAGAAAATTATTAGCAATATCTTGCACAAAGATGTCCTTATTTTTATTGCCAATTTTGGGAGAAGGAATAACATTGTTAATTAATTCTTCATCCTTAGGAGGGAGAGAATCACTAAAAGTGCTTAAATCATCCTCTTGCCTCAAAATGTGTTCAATAATATGTTTAGGGGAGAGATAATTAAGGAAATTGATTATGATTTCATCTTATTTTTATAAGGCATCTTTATGGGTAAGACAAGCTTTGAGGCAAGAAGAAGCATTTCTCATTAATGCATCATCTCTAGTGGGAGTTTTGTTGAAGTCAAAAGAGGAAATTCCATCACTAGGAAAAGTAGGCACAACACCATCTTCTTGCACAAAATTATCCTCATGAGGGGAGTATTAGGAGGGAGATGAAAATCTTTCTCCAAAGATTCATGCTTAGGAAGGAGATCTTTGAAAGAAGTGTTCATAACCTCTTGTTGCACTAACATGCCCTCATTGGTAGGACCAAATTTAGGAGAAGATAAGTCAATGTCCATAAATACCTTTTCACTTAGAGAGGAATCATGTAAAGAAGGTAAAGTAACATTAAGAAAGGTGTTTATGATATCATCCTCTTCCTCTAAGATAGCTAAATGGGAAGGGCAAATTTTAGGAGAATTGTCAAGATCACTCTTCAAATCTTCATCCTTAGAGCATGGGAGATTTTTGAAGGGGTTGGTAGAAAATCATTTAGGAACTAAAATGTTGTCATAGATAGGAGGAGGTTATTTAAGAGATGGAAAAATTGAAGCAAGGGAAGTTAACCATTATCACATCTATGAAATGAATGCATCATGACAACAATTTTCCTCTTTCAAATGATAACATATCCAAAATAGAAGGAAATGTTCAATTTTAAACCAATGAAAGCACTCTAAATTCTGATTTAGAAATTAAATTTATGAGTGAAATGTATTTCTAAATCAGATCTGAAATTATTGATCCAAATTAAGCTATCCACAAGTTCAATTTTGAAAAATTAGGGTTGTAGCAAAAATTAACCTTTAAATTTTTTAAATTTGCAAGAAATTGAAACTTGTAAATGTAAATTTGAATTTGAAATAGAAAAAAACACTCAAATCTGAGAACATAAATCAATATAAAGAAGATTGTATCCATGTCAGGTTCACCAAAAATGTGGAGGGAAAAAAGCGAGACCGGGTGACTAGGACCTAATCCCACTTTTGCCAACACATTGGGAATATGAAAGATCCTAGGGAGATAGCTCACTTTTGCTACTTCTTGTGAGAAAGAAAGAGCCAGGATTATCTCTTAGGGTTTATATTCCTCTTGTTGTATATGAAGAGAAGATGGGAAAAATAGGGTGTGATTTATTAACTAGACTAGGAGATGAACAATGAAGCATATATGAACTGAAATTGCAAAAAATTGTAGGACTGAAACTGAGATACTGAAAGAAGAGAAGGGGGAGGAATTTGAATGTGTACATGGTGTTGAAAAATGAGCCAAACTAACCTAGACAGGGGTGCCATGCCCTGGTCCTATTTTGTCTAACAGAAAGCTACAACTGAAGGCCTGTAAATCTGATGTTCTGAGCTTCCACTCTGCTGAAAATCACCTGAAAGTGGGGGGACCAGGGCACCATGCCCCTATCTTGGGTAGGACCAGGGCATCACGCCCCTATCCCTGATGATTTCTAGGGTGCTACGCCCTTGTCCCTGATGATTTAGGGATAGATATAAGGCTTTAGGACAGTCCTTGTACCTTTCAGCAGTCTTGAAAGTATTTTGGGTACCTATACCTGCACCTGCAATTGAAAATAGGGTTTTGGGTGGCTATATGGGATTTTTCCTTATTCAAACCCCTATTTTGGTGATTTCCACCTCAACAAATAGCTAATTTGTATAGTAAAATAGTGTGTGCGGGAATCTTGTATGTGCACAAGACCCTAAAATGATGAATGCAAACAATCTAGAGTAACCCTATGCTTTAAAGAGTAAACCCTAAATGCTTGTAATTGAAAAATTAAACTCTCTAAATTAATGATGCTAAATGATCTGAAGCATAAATGTAAATCTTAAAATTGATGTAATGAAGCTCATATAAAGACATGAAATCATACCCAACCCCAAGGGAGGGGTATAAGCCAATCGTTAGTTGATGATCTCCTATTATTCTTCAATGTCTTCAAGGCTCCTAATTGATGATGAATACTTAATGAATACTTGATGAATTTTTTATTATTGTCGTTGAAGACTCCACATAAGCTTCTCTTTCACTATGTAGAAGGTTCCTTGTGATCACTAGAAGGCTTCACCAAAAACTCTTCCTTAGATTTGATCCCTTCAAATGAAGAAAGAAAGCTCTTGTGTATGAAAAACTATATCTTAATTCCGTCTTTAGGTTGGCCTAGGATTTTAATTTCCCTCCAATTTCTTGGGGTTAATCGTTATAATATCATAGAATTATGCTTCCAAATTTTGGGAAAAATGTCGGGAACTGTGTTGTACTTGCACACAACTCGACCAAATTTTCACCAAATTTTCAGGGCCATTAGATATTCTGATATTAGAGTGAATCCTAAAGTTACAGCTAATTTCTAGATATTTTGAGATGCGAAATCAAGCCTTAAAGGTCGAAGTAAGACATAATTAGGGTTTATAATTTAATGATTTATTGGAGGAATAAAATAAAAAGGGGCATACTTAGGGTAAAGGGCCCAATTTTATGATGTGGGGAGTGATGAAATATGACTTTAGATTTAATTAAATTAATTAATTAAATTCTTAAAGGGACATTACAATGCAAGATGCAAACAGACTAAGGCGAGTGCTAAACCAAGCGTGGAATTGTACCCCTGGCAAGGGTGTACAATTTACGACGTTACAACATTGTTGAGTTATTTGATGTAATGATGACTTGTATGCCATCAAAATCCATAGTGAGAGGCCATGATCAAGCCAATTTTGTATGTCCTTTCTGAAGTTTAGATGATATATGTGAAATAGACCAAAGAACCAATGTATCCAAGTGGTGTAATTGGAATGCACCTTAAATTTATTTATATGTTGTATGTTGATTATTGTTACTCCCACCTCTACATCAGTTTGACCTAAATAAGGTCTTTGAACACCAGTTTGACTAATTTGTCCTTTTAGGTTTAGCTAATTCTTTAATTAATTATGCCTTGTCTTACCAATTATTCTACTTTTAATTTATCATAATTTTAATAAAACCTCCCCTTATTAATATTAATTAAATAATAAATTATATTATTCATTAATTTTAATTTGTCCACTTTAATTAAATGATTTTGATTATTTAATTTAAGGTTCATTTCTAAAGCCCTATAGTTGAATAATTTATTTAAATTATTCAATTAGCTAATTATGTCATTAAAATTAAATAAATATCTTTATTTATTTTATTTTTTAATTATCTTCTCATATGAGGATAATATCTCCTTTTTTTATTTTTAATTGCCTAATATCCTCCTAATTTTTGAAAATAGCAATATTATCTTGGATATTTATGAGATTTATCTTTGATTTTTGAAAACCCTCCTTTTGGAAATATCTCATTCAATCCTTCCTCAAATGCCAGCTCTGTTGTGTGCTCAATTTGGTCTGTCCACCAGATCAAAAATCTTTTTGATCTCGTCTGTTCATTGAGTCTCTAGTTTTCTATAAATTGAGACCTCTCTTTCAATCAAATCATCCACTTTTTGAGTAATTTCATTTTTCATTTTGTCTAGTAATCATCTAGCTTAAGCATTGTCATTTTGCCCAAATAATCATCAACTTTAGAAATTATTCTTGCATAATCACACATTCCTAGTAAATCTCGAACATCAATTCCTTTCTTTTGTCTATTTCGTGCACCTGGCATACAAGAGTGCAACATAGCATCATTAGAGATGAAAGGAAGAATGATAGGGCTTCCTTGAAGATTCAGGGTTTGCATTTATGTTTTTAACTATGTTTTCATTTCAGTGGCCCTATTCATACTTAACATGTTTGTTAAGTTTGTGATTAGCTTAGACATTATTTACATGCATGCTTTGGTTTTGGTTTTCTAACCATTTCTTTGATCTTTTCCTCATCTACAATACCAACTCATTATATGCATCTCCCCCATATGCATGAGATATAACTATAATTTGGGGCATGTTTATTTTATTCATGCATATTGAATCATTCCTTGGCTCAAATTTTACACTAGAAGAGACATGACTAGCATCATGGAATGATGCATAAACTAGGGTAACAAATCAATAATAACTTTGGCAATAATTTAAAACCTTATATTTGCTTTGTTCAATTGCATATGAATCTTGTGACAACCCATAGTTTCAAACTTGAAACCTATAATCATTCCAAACTTAAAACAAAATTCAATATCCATGGGCATATCAAAATCCTGATGCATATGTATAGGGTCTTTGCTTCTTAATCTATAACTCATCCTTTTATGAAATGTACCCAAGTATACCACTAAATCCATTGCATCATTAGGTCCGATATTTTTCAGGGATGTTCCTTAATGCCTTTTCAAATCTAAGGTTAAAGGCTAGAACCAATTCTTCTTCCTTGATATGGATATTCATGAAATCAATGAGCATTGAAGACACACAAATTCTTTCACCGAACTACTCAACAAAAGCTAATTGAAATTATTGTCATGAACTAATTGAGCATGGTATCAAATCTGAAAACTAGTCCCTAGAATCTTCCTTTAAGGATTTTACAAAGAGTCACATGATCACATTCTCAAAGTCTATTTCATAGTCTCCCATCAAATCTATAAAGTCTTGCAGATTCTTATGTGTTGATTCAAACTTTATCCCTTTGAGATTTGGTACCTTGTCTCTTATCTCAAGTGGGATAACATTTGGGAAACCATTAATACCATTGAATCTTATGGCCCTATGTCTTTCAATATTAATTTCTCTTTGAGAACATAACTGAGGCTCATCACATATTATGGTTGCACTCAAAACTGTATAAGGATGCATACACTGTTGATACATTTTGTTGTGTGTTCTTTCATGAAATTTTTATATAGGCTTTGCAATTGTTTACATTCATATCCCTCACTCTTTTTACAACAAGAGATCTTAAATTTACAAAATACATCACTTATGACAGCTTTACTTGAGATCTCTTTTTAATGAACATAATCTTTAAAACATACATACTTCTACATCAGACTGATGGTAACTTATATCACATAAATATGTAAACTCGCCATCACTATTTTCTCTTTCTCCTTAGTGCTTGAATAACTTGATAGGGAACATTTCACGCCTTGATAATTTTCATAAGTGATCTTCAAATCAAGGAAAATTATCTTGAAATTTATAAAAATACCTAGAAATTTGCAGCAAATGCTAACCTTCCTTAATGACTAGAAACCATTTGCAGATCTAAAATATTCTTCACATTTCATTAGGTTCTTTGAATAGAATCACCACCTCTTTTGTAAAAGACAACTTCAAACAATTGAAAGCTATTTAAAATATTTCTTCATTTCAAGGTCTTCCCAATAGAGTCCTTTCATGTTTCGTTCTAATTTTGTTGTAACAAATCAAAGTCCAGGTCTACAAATTCCTCAATATCTAAACCAAATGCTCATATTTACTAATTTCTTGACTCTCTCCACAAAGATACTACACTAGCTCCCCAACAGAGTCATCAATTTGTTGGTTGTTCCAATTGATTGCCTAGGAATTTTTAAATGGATTAGTGAGGTTCAATCTACATATTCCATGGATTAGTGGCTAACAAACAAGAATCAATCGATGATTGACATCTCTTGCACTTCACGCTCTACAAAAACTAGGTGGGTGAATCTTGCAATATATTAAGATCTACTACACATTTACCTAGATATTGTATTTAAAGTAGATAGCTCTCAATGGAATTTAACCAACGAAAACATAATTCAACCTTGAACTGGCTCTATTCTTGGTTATTTATTATTTATGTACTACAATTGATAATAATTTCTAAGCCTAAACCTACACCTAACAAAGGGAAATTAAAAGAGATTTTGATAATTTGAATGTTTCTAAACTAGACCTAAGTAATATCATTGATTGGTGCCTAATCCTTGGATGTGGAGTCAAATATTTGGTTACGAATAAAAATTCAAACAATAGATCACTTCAAATTAGTGGCCATTTAATATTAATGTCTAACATTAATGCAACCTCTCATGTTGTTGCATAATCATAGTTACATATCCATGTCATTCTCTCCAATTCATAGTAATCTGCATACAGTATTTAATCTCTTCTTTGAAAGAAACCCATACACAATTACAAGGACCTTGTAATGACAAATCAAAATATGCTTGATATTATTGATTCGTATGAAGTTGAAAAGTACACTATGGAGACAACTGATGCAACACTTTCATTGATTGTTTAGAAACTAATTGGCACTGGTACAAGAATTTTTGACATTCATTTTTTGTGAAAATTCTTTAGACTCTAAATCAAACTCTTTCCTATTATATTTTTCTAGATCAAAACTTTAGAACTCTTTATGTACAATGAAGTGGGAATATAATAATAGAAGAGAAGGAACCCCTCAAGCTAAATCTAGAATTGACACTTGGTCTTCTCCCCTTTATTTGATTTCCAACAAGAATATTTTCCCTTCTTTTTATGCCTTTGTCTTTAATTTGCATTATTTATTTTGCTTGCAATTGATAAGTCTTTGTCTTTTTCACCCATCTTGTTTTCTCATTAAATATTTTTCACTTAGTGAAAAATTAACTATTTTGTTGCCCTAGAGTAAAATAAATCCTTTTGAACATAAAAAAATATTCACCCAATTTTCTTTCCATAAACCTTTTACCTCTTTCCACTTACATAGCACCTTCCTTGAAATATATTTCAGTCAAGTGAAAATATGTTGATATTTTCCTTTGCACTTTCCAAAAAAAAACATTTTCCTTTGTGAAAATACTCAGCCTTGGTAAATCTGTACAATGCACTATTAATATACCCCACCTATCTTACTTTGCAATACTTGATGGAACAACCATATGTCATATTTGACAAATTGCCAAATATTTAGTATGGAATTTTATCCTAGCAAATTTTAAATCTTAGCTGCATTAGATTTTTTTTTTTTCACTTTTATGAAATCCATAGCCAAGAAAAACAATCATTCATAATCCCCTTAATGTCTCTCAAACCCTTCCAAAAATTATTCTAGCTTGTGTGATGGTAACATGTTTTTTTTAGGATGTTCACCATGAGAACCACTTTATAATGTTGCAAACATATTTACCTCCAACTTTGAATATGCACATCGGTCATGTGACTTAGTGAAGATTACATTCCACATTAGTCCGTCCTCTTTTTGGAATGTCGTTGTCTTTCCCTTCATTTACAACCCCACCATGATTAGGGCACATCGATACCACACAAAGTTATACTATAGAATGATTCGGCCTTCATTTCATGTTCAACCAAAAGTTAAAATAAGATATTATGCAGACGCTGCATACAAAGGATTTCTAGGTTTGGATTGGTTCCATATCTATATTAGAATGGCAAGCATTCTCAGCAATTGTGGCCACAACATTCTCCTCTTCTTAAATTATTTCCTTTGTTGTTGCATTACAAAGTTGCAATAAGCTTCATCGCATATACGTTAAATTTGATTCATTCCCTTGTAACTATCACAGTGCAATAACTTTCTTCTACATCATCTCTTCATACTGGAAGATCTAATCATAATGCACATTCATGTTGGTTGCAGATATTGGAGACAACACTCCAAAAGGAAAATTCACAGTCTAGGGTTTATGGCTGCTCTTGATGTAGTGCCCCTTCACATTTAATATCATTCTTTTAAAAATTTAATACCTTAAAAACTAATCTACATAGGGGAAGGGTATCCCTATATGACCTAACTGCTTATAACTAAGGATCCGACTTCTGGATAGTGACGATGCATGTTGTGGAAATTGTTATGTGCCTAAAGATCAAAAAGTGGTCATTTCAAAGTGTCTACCCATACATGAATTCCTTTGCACCAAAAGTAGATAACTCAAAATTTGCAGCAGTAGTGGACAAATGCTCCAGTAGTAGATCACCTTTTTGACATTTTTTTACTATAATTAGCCCATTTGTGCACCACTACTGGCCCATTTGTGCACCACTACTAGGACATTTGTGCAAAATTATCCACTATTGGTACATGTGATATTCATTAATGAAATTTCCATTATCAATTTGTTGGGCTCCTTTGCAATCTAATACCGAGGGGTTGGGTTGACAAAAAGGTGTCCACTACTGATACCCTTCCCCTAATATGACAAGGGCATGTTTTACAAAACTCATTTGTCATAGACATTTCAGCATCTTATAGTCACTGTACACGCATTCACCCATCAAAAATATCAATCTCCCCAATTACATGAGTTCTCCTACAATATTATGAAAGGAACAAAATTCTTTGAATCTACCAAGATCAGCTTTAAAGAAAGTACTCGAACTATTTGTAAAGAGGGGAAAAAAAAAAACCATAGCTCAACATAAATCTTCTGCCCAACACCAAACTCTACACAATGAAATTGAGCCTTCCACAAATGGACCAAAGCCATTCTACACAAAAGATTACAAACCTTCAACCTTGAAACATCCCTGCATAGAAGAATAGAAAGAGGGCACAACAAAGGAAACATGAGAAAGGATGAAAATTTGTGATTCAACGCTTGGTTCACAAGAGCCCCATTGCTATCAATAGAAACACGCTTGTGTAACTACTAATTAAGAGGATGAATTTGATGCCAATGACCAATGACCAATAAAAGAAACAAACTTGCAAAAACTAATAAGTTTTTCTTGCAGCAACATAGGGCATGATTCATTCATATCGCAGTAGCAATGATATATCGTTGGAGAATTTTTCTGGCTTCCAACGATTCAAAGATGTGCTTCCCCAGTCAACCACCTTTAACCATCGGTGGAGCCTCTATATATCATTAGAGCACTCTTTCAGTGTCCATTGATATAAGCTGCTCATTACTTTTTTCTTTTACCACGTAAAACCAAAAAGGGAGGCCCATTACACTTTAAATGTTGATTGAAAATTATTATTGGTTGTTGCAATAATATGTCTAAAACATTATAAAAATGATGTAAATGATCTTTATTTTTTACCCTCATTAACCAAATGTTATTATTTTTAAATTTTCAGTAACAAATGGAGATCTCATATATCTTCATCCACAAACATTATTAAGCACATTATTATTTAAACCATAGAATGATTTAACTAATAAAATTTATGAAATCAAAATTAAAATGGTATTGTGATGTTATAATATATGTCGGGTCCTCTTGTGGGTCAAGCTAAGAAAAAATACTTTTAAACAATTTGAACCCATAATGTTCTGAAATTAAAACTATATGCATATGGGGCCAAAACACAAGGTGGGTTGCTCTCAAATTATTTAAATTTGAAACTTTTTCTTCAGCCAAATCAGACCAAGTTGTAGTCACAATTGCATTAGAATACTTATTAAATTGGGTCCTGAGACCTTGAAACTGAACATGAACCTTGTAATATGTTTAGAGAGTATGACTGCCAAGCAAATTTGCACAAATCCTTCTGAATTGCAAGAGTTTAATGGTCAAATATGGGTTTTGAGGTAGATTTAGTAGAATACAAACATCAAATCTCTCCAATCCTTGACAAATTTGGGTGTTGCAAATAAATCAAAGCTAATGGATTGTGAAACTAAGAAAATGCAATCACATATATGTCAAGACAGTATGACTCGAAAGCGATTTCTCGTGACAATCAAGAAGCTGCAAATTATTAATCTCTAAAGAGAACTACTTGAGTAGATTTGATAGGGGTACTCCATAATGCAATGACCTAGTTGCAAACTATAGGCACTTCAAATTTTACAAATTTGTGTCAATAGTCTTCATCAATTATCATTCACCATGATGGAAACTTCAAGGAATGTTGGAGTATGATAGGGAATTACTAATTGATGATTAGCCCGTACCTCTCCTTAAGAGTTTGGTATGATTTCATGTCATTCTTGCATTTTTTATTTTTAGCTTCAGATCTAATCTTTATCACCTATTCATTATCATTTGTGTGATTCATGCATTATTGAATTAGTTTATATAACAACTTATAATTTTTTCATCTAGGGATCACTCTAATATACTTGAGTAGGGAATGTGTTTGCATATGTGTACTTTATTGCTCCATATTCTTAGATACACTTAAGGTTTAGAACACACACTTCATTCCATCCAGCATTATTATTTTTTTAATCAAACTTCCTTTCTATAGGAAACTTCTTATTTTCTTTTCAATATCACTAAGAACTCTCTTTAGCATAGATTTGATACTAAAATAATATAGTTGGGTATTATACTAAGACAACCTTAATCATTATAATTCTACTAACAAAGGATAATCATCTACCTTTCTAGGTAGATATCTTATTCTGAGTGGAAGAAGAAATTTCATACCAGAAGGAAATTTTGTTTGCACCTACAAGATAAGGAATTCCCAAATATTTGCAAGGAAGAACATCACGTTTGAAACCTAATATCACCAAAATATGTTTGACAATCAAAGAAGAGAAGTTGAGGAAAAATATTTTTTATTTTTATGATAGAATGAAAATGATTAAGCACTTAAAATAGAATGAAAATTATACTGCATTATTTGTTGATGATATATTTTTGTGATAAATGGTGAATCGTTCAAAATAAAAAATAGAACGAAAAATTATTAAGCACTTTTTTATGATGTAACTTGCTTTAGGGATTGAAGGGTTCTCAAAAAGCAATATATCATCAACAAATAATGCATGTATTGTTGATATGGATGTACCAAGAACCACTATAGCCTTTCATCTTTTATTTGTATTTTAAGTTGAAATGGATTGAATTCAATATTATACCATTATGATAAAAAGGAGCAGAGAAAGGGGATCTCCTTGTATGATAGCCTAAGATTGAAAAAACCTATAGGACACCAATTCACAAGCACAAAAAAAAGTATCCTTGATAAACAAGATAAATTAAATGTAAATTGGAAGCATGATGACTTTAATTAATTCTAGTAGGCTCATGCATCATGTTGGCAATATTATAGACTAGATTCAACAAGTATTGTATTTAATAATGTAAATATAGTTTCATCTATACTTGGATAGATTAATTATCAACTAATATGACTTATGAATTAAGATTTTTCATCAATTGACTCTATGTTTAGTTTAAGAGATAATCTTGGTGTAAATTGAAATAATATTATTAATATCCATTAAGCATATCCATATGATTCTATTGTTGCAGTGTTGTAAACTGTAACTTAGTACAATACACACCTCATTATTGTGCCCCTACCTTAGTGTGTCCCATCCTAGTTCTCCCTTGGGTTTGTTTTGGCCCTTTTTACTCCAAACCTAGTGTCACTTGGTTGCATGGTTGAGTGGAACCCTACCTGATTTCCCATGTGTTTGCCTTGTTTTGGGAGGATGAGGTGTTGTAAGGTGTGTGTCCTTGGTCTCCTTGTACTATGTAGCATATTTCCTGGGTTTGTGACATGGCTTAACCACCTCCCATGGATTCATTAACTATAATGGTTATATCAAGAATTAACAAGTCGATCTTTTGGTGTAATGACAACCATGTTACTAACAAGTGGTGCCAAAGCCAAGGTAATGGGATCAAACCCCTTGCTTACACTAAGGTGGGGATTATTGCAAGGTGTGTGCCCTTGGTCTCCTTGTGTTGTGTAGCATAGGTCTCAGGTTTGTGACGTGGATTAACCACCTCTTGTGGATTCATTAGCTATCATGGTTGTATCGAGCATTAACAAGTTGATCTTTTGGTGCAGAAACAACCATGTTTCTTACACAAGGGTGTCTGGGAAACCCCTATATGAAATAAGTCAAGGAACTTTCCCTCCTCGATGAGATTTGGTTTTTGTGCCTCAATGTGTTCATTGGAGGTCAACCTAATTGGTAAATTACCTAAGGAACCCTATATAAAGACATCCTATCAATTCATTTTGATATCACTTTCATACCATAGCACTCACACATCCACATCAAGAGCTCAAGGTAGAATTTCATCTGACCATATTCTTCAAGCATCATGGAGAAAATAACTTTAGTTTTCATGCAAGAATATGTGTGTGTGTGAAATCTTCTATGTGTTGTCATGTTATTGCATCAACATTTGTGACCACATCTAAAGAGCATTTCATCATCAACTTCAATCAAACATTGCAGATCTAAGGTACATCATTCAACATTTACTTCAACTCCATATTTGAATTCAGTTTTAATTCCCAAACTAAGGTTTAACCTAAGGCATAGCCCCATCAACAACCCTATTTCCTTCTTTCTATGTGCATGAAACTAGTTTAAGAGCTACAAATGAGGAATTCGACATATTAGATGATAACAATTAGACAACTTTTAAAGGTGCAAAAAGTAAAGGACTAGGATGGTCTTGGTCTTGAGAATTCTTGACAACCTTCAAACAATAGATTTATGCATCATCCTAATCCAAAAACCATCAAGTTTGTTTGCCCCCAATATTCAGAGGACTAGGATGGTCTCCTCCCTAGTCCTGACAATTCTCCCTAAAATTTTTGTCACTAGTTCTAATCTATTTTCCACTCTAAAATATAAGTTTACAAGTTTGCATGATATCTAGAACATTCTATTACTGTTATTCTATGTCAATTTTGCATTATTTGTCCTAGACCTAGCATTGCAATTTAACCCTGATTCAAATTTAGTTTCAACTCAAACAAGGAGGATTAATTTGACCTATATTCAACCCTTTTAGTATTGGATCAATCAAATTCAATTCCCTCCTTAATTTAAGGTTGGTCCCAAGTAAATTTATTAGCCTTATCAATCTAGGTGGTGAATCCCTAATTCCAACACCTTACATTTTGGTGAACCTGACGCTTTTGCATATTTTTATTTAGTATTTTCATATCTAGTTTTTCATAATGAAGTTTCCAAAATCTAACTAGTTTTGTATTTCACATGTGATAATATTAATTATTATTTATCTTTGTCAAAAGCATGTGTTGGATAATACCATCTTCCATTTCATGTTGCTTGAATTATATCATAATACCTTCACATATTGCATAATAAGGGTTTCAACATTATTTCCTACTTATAAATTATTGTTCAAATCTTTTATCCATATTTCATGTGGTTACATAATAATATTACTAAAAATATTGATGGAATGTGTAGATCTAATTAAATCTTTAGTAGACAATATTCATGATAATCCTAGTGATGACATTGAAAAGGCTAACACGTGTACCTCTCCTAGGGTATCTTATGTCAATCAGGATATAATCAATACTCATATCAATGATCTCTCTAATGAAGAGGAAGCAATGAAGAGAAATAGGGCACCATCTTCTCCTCATAAAGATACTTTAGTACAAGGGGGGCAAGGTTAACATATTGGCACATCAATCTCTCTAGATCCTCCTTATTCTCGTAGAGCGTAGTTTGATCATCAACATATTTATAGGCAATAAAATATTATGCACTTTATTCATGACCTATCTCTTAACATAAAATTTAGAAAACATGAAGCCTTAGATGATGAGGATCCTCCTTCCCAACATAAAAAATTGGATATGAATAGTAATTATGGTGATAGAAAGTTGAATCTTCCAACATAATGTTGGATATTGTTCAGATGTTTGATTGTACATCATTTTGTCATCAATGTCAACATATTCTTTTGTGTGTTCCAGTGTTGCAGTCAGATTATATGAGTTATTTTGGTCAATGTATTGCAATTGAGTTGTTGTGGTTTAATGGGTTTTGAGATGCTTATCTCTAGTTGATTCAACATAAGTTTCAGTGGTTCTCATGATAATTTGATTGAGCTATAAGGTCTGGTATTGAAGTTTATTTTTTAGTTGTTTATGTTATTCGATAATCTGGTTTGTGCTTCACATTGCTTCCGAATTGCAATATCTTGGTTTACGGATTTGGTAGAGTATTTGGGATGTTCATATGTGTCCTCAATTCAGGCGGTTCATGATTTGGAAATCCAAAAATGAATCTTTCAGGTTGATAGTCAATTATGTTGGTGTTCTTGAGCTCTAGTAAAGAGATGATAATGATTTTATTAATCTGAGTTGTTGTGGTACAATTCACGTTGCTTGTGAATGTTCCTAGTTCATGTTCTATCTATGTTGTTGGTATGCATTGATCGTTGTGCATGTTATTGATCATTTTCTTGATTTGGTGGTGTTCTTCATGTTATGTGACATTTATGGAGTTGTAGTGCGTTGTGGATGTTCAAGGCATAATTCTTGGAGGTGTTTCATGTTTGTGGTGGTGATTTGGGTCCAGACTATGTCTTAATCGATATTTTTTTAGTTCGCATGTGTATTGGAGATTGGATTGAGCTGACTTGGTATTACACGTTTCATTTGTGTGTTGTGTGTTTTAGGGCCGACATGTAGAAGATCTAATTTGGTGTTGCAGATATATAAGAGCAATTGTTAGTGTCATTTTTGGATCGATGGTTATGTTGTGTGATTTGGTGATCGAGTGTGTGCAGTTTCCTATGTGCAAGTAAAAGATCGGTGCTCTGGAATGTAGAAGAACAACATATCAGAGAAGAGTGTATTGAAGAGTTTGCAATTTGATATATGAGCTTAATTGGAACTATTCTAGGAATTTGCAGATGTTATTTATTAGTTCAACCACTTCATTTATCTATTGTAGTAGATCGGTAAGGCAATGAGCCTTCCTCCGGGTTGTAGCCCTTTTTATATTTGAGTAGTGAGCTCTATGCAGTGAGCCTGAATGCATGTGCATTCCCCTTTGTAATATTATTATACTTCTAAAAAGGTATATTAATATGGTGGTTCTCAATCCCACCATGGTTTTTCCCTTAACCCAGTTTCCATGTAAAAATCTTGGTGTTGTGATTATTTGCTTTATAATTATACATATTTCCTTTCTTCTTATGTGCTATATGGTTAAGTGATCAGTTTAATAAAGTTAAAAGATCGTGGAACACTGATTTAACCCCCCCCCCTCTTAGTGTTCCTTGATTCCAACAATTGCTATTAGAGCCTAGTTCCATGGAAGGAGTATAACAACTTGAGGATGGTCTAAGAGGGTATGTTAATGGAGTTTGGTAGTTTGAAACATCAACTTATTGTTGCTCTTGATGATCTTGATCAATCTATTTAAAGCTCGAGTCCGAGAATTGAAAGGGAATCTAAAGAATGCTGATAATTTCATTCAATCTTTGAAGGATCAGTTGAACAAGTCTAGGGAAAAGAGGAAGGAAATTTTTTATCAACTAGAGTAGAAAGAAAGTCAAGGTATGGATAAAGAAGCTTTGAAGGAGAAGGCAGAATAATGTGAGAAATTTGTTGAAGAAAATGTTGTCCTAAGGCATGAGATGGAATCTATAGTAATGAATTTTACAAAGGAGATTGAGGCTATAAAGAAGAATGAAGAGAACCTTGCTCAATCCCTAAATGATAGATCTGATGAGTGTTGCAGACTTAATTATGAGAATGACCAGTTGAAGCTTGAACTATTACAATCCAAGAACAATGAACAAGAGCTTGAAAGGAAGATTATTATTCTTAGAGATGAACTTGATACTGCTAATGAATACAAGGAGAAGTTCAAGATTAGCTCAGCTAAACTTGATGAGATGCTTGAAAGCCAAAAGAACACTAATGACACAAGTGGTCTTGGATTTGAGAAAGGTGAAAGCTCTTGAACTGATTAAAGCAATCCTAAATCAGCACAACACAAGAACAACTCAAGAAAGCATTCGGTAAGGCAACCTAATGCTCAAAAATTCAATGGTAACTATTTTATTTGTAATAAAGTTGGTCATATGGCTAGCTAGTGCAAAAATAGAGTGAATCATAATGGTCCATCCTTCTCTGGTCAGTGTTTTAAATGTAATAAGTATGATCATAAGGCAATTGAATGCAGAAGTGTGATGAACAATTTTTAGAATGGAAGGAATGTTAGATGCTATGTATGTGCTATGTTTGGACATGTTGCTAATCAGTGCAAATCAAGAAGAAATCAGATGAACTTTAGGCCTATGCAAGGAATTGTTGTTTGTTATGCTTGCAATAAATTTGACCATATTTTTAAATATTGCAGAAGCATAAATGTGAATAGGAAAGTTCTGGTAGTCAAAAACAAGAATGTGAAGGCAGATGAGAAGGGAAAAGCACATGTTGAAGAGATCAAATAATAGATAAAGAAGGCATGGGTAAAGAAGAGTGATGATGATGCAAGAAGTGGATTTGCACCTAATTTTGATGTTGGAACCTCATCTAGTAACTGATCTATGGCATCTGGCCTTGGGGGAAGCTATCATGAAAATATTAAAAGCCCCTTGTTGGAGATCTATACCTATTTTTGGTAGGTTATAGAGGTGTGTCCAATGATATTAGATATTTATGATGGATTTTAGAATGTGTGTAGACAATTTTTGAGAATCCGCAAAAGATTTTTGTGTGATTTAGGGTTTCTGGAAGGTTTAGGGAAGAATGTACTTAATATGTTAGAAAGTTAATTATGTGGAAGATATAAAGGTACTCCTCCTACCTTTTATTTCTAAAGAGATTCATCTGAGCAAGTCTTGTTAGAGATTTCAAATAAATCAAGACTATGAAGGTGATTTGGTGGAGGAACCTTACTCCGACATATAAGGTATTTATTTGGAAAGATTATGAATTTGGTATTTTTGAGTAAGATATTTAGCTGCATAGATAGTTTAAAAGTAAAAAATTGCTTCAAATACATGGAAACAAGTAGAACACTATGCGCTGAATATTGGATTTCAGTCAGGCAGTCCGGGTGGCAAGAAAATGAGATATATTAGCTATAGAAGATGTCAAGGAAGTTAGGAGGATGCAAGAGTAAGTTGAGGCAGTAAAGATTGAGACAACTCGTGTTGTTGAGGATATTTCTCTTGTTTCTATAGAAGGTAAGTTGGCTTAAGGTGGTAATGAGTCTAAAGCAGTGGATTTTGTTGAGGATACTTTGATCCTCTTGGTCAATCTAGAGATGGAATTCCTATGGATTCTAAGGTAGATGCAGAACAAATGGAGCAGAGGAGATTGAAGCTATGGCACCTATTTTGGAACCAAGTGGCACTGCAAAGACAGTGGGAGAGTTCTTGGAGGAGGTCCAACATGAATCTTTCAGTTGAAGGATCTTATCAGTTTGATAAGTGCTCATTCTTGAGTCTCTTATGAAGACTGCATTGGTTCTAATCAGGAAAGGAGTTGGCTACAAATGGATTCAGTAAGCTGTTGTGTGTGGTTTCTAGTAATAGAGATTTATTAGTCACATGAATTTTCAAGGTAGACTATCTAAAAGTGGAATTGTTTTCAAAGCATGTTTACCATATGAGGATATAGAGGAGCAGGTTATGCAATATTGGAAAGTAGCTAGCAGATTTATTTTGGAGTGTCTGGAGTAGTTGGGATAGCAATTTGAGTTCTTTTGCAAATGTATTCAAGTTTGCGTAAATATATGGAGTTAGTTTATTTGTAGTCATTCTGTGTGTTTGATGTCAAAGGAGGTATAATCATTGTTCTAGTTCAGATGTTTAGATTTCTAATTTTATCAAGGGAAAGATAAAGCTATGTTAGATATTCTTGAGTTGTATGTGTGATCAAGAGGGAGTAGTCCGTGGAGTAGTCCGTGTTGTGATTTATGTGTTTATCTAAGAGGGAGAGAATTGATTTGTGTTGTATACATATTTGGCATTGTTGTCAAATGGGGAGAGAAGCATGTGAAAACTTGTCATATCTTGTCTTGATCTAAGGGGTAGTTTGTTGAGAATTATGGGGAGATTGTTAGTTGTTGATTTCTTTCTTTGCATTGATTATTTTTCACATTATATGTTTCCACCAATGCCAAAGGGGGAGATTGTTGGATATTGTTGAGATGTTTGCTAGAATAGTGTTTTGTCGTTGATGTCAACATATTCTTTTGTGTATTCCAGTCTTGTAGTCGGGTTAAATGAGTTGTTTTGGTTAGTGTGTTGCAATTGAGTTGTTGTGGTTTAATAGGTTTTGAGATTCTTATCTCTAGTTGATTCATCATAATTTTTAGTGGTCTACATGATGATTTGATCGAGCTATAAGGTCTGGTATTGAAGTTTGTTTTTCAATTATTTGTGTTATTCAATGTTTTGGTTTGTCCTTTGCATTGCTCCGGAATTGCAATATCTTGGTTTGCAGATTTGGTAGAATATTTGGGACATTCAGGCGTGACCTCAATTTTGGTGGTTCATGATTTGGAAATCCACAAGCGAATCTTTCAGGTTGACAACCAATTATGTTGGTGTTCTTCAGCTTCGGTAAAGAGATGATGATTATTCTAGTAATCTGAGTTGTCGTGGTTGTTGTGTTTATTGTGGTACAATTCACATTACTTGTGAATGTTCCTAGATCATGTTCTATCTGTGTTGTTGGTCCACATTGATCGATGTGTGTGTTATTGATCATTTTCTTGATTCGGTGGTGATCTTCATGTTATGCAACATTTATGGAGTTGTAGTGTGTTGTAGATGTTCGAGGCATAATTCTTGGAGGTGTTTCATGTTTGCGGTGGTGATTTGGGTCCAAACTATATCTTAGCTGACATTGTTTTGGTATGCATGTGTATTAGAGATCGGATTGAGATGACTTGGTATTACACAATTCATTTGTGTGTTATGCATTTTGGGGCCGACATGTAGAAGATCTAATTTAGTGTTGCGGATATATAAGAGTAATTATTAGTGTCATTTTTGGATCAGTGGTTATGTTGTGAGAGTTGGTGATCGAGTGTGTGTAGTTTCCCATGTGCAAGTGAAAGATTGGTGCTACAGATTGCAACAAAATAGCATATCAGAGCAGAGTGTATTGCAAAGTTTGCAGTTTGATATATGAGCTTAACCGGAACTATACCCAGGCATTTGCAGATGCTATTTATTAGTTTAACCTCTTCAATTATCTATTATAGTAGATCTGTAAGGCAATGAGCCTTCTTTCAAGTTGTAGCCCTTTTTGTTTTTGAGCGGTGAGCTCTAGGCAGTGAGCCTGAATGCATGTGCATTCCCCTTTGTAATATTATTATACTTCTAACAAGGTATATTAAAATTGTGGGTCTTAATCCCACTTTCATTTTTCCCTTAACCGAGTTTCAATGTAAAAATCATGGTGTTGTGGTGTTGTGATTATTTGCTTTATGTTTATGCATCTTTCCTTTATTCTTATATTCTATGTGGTTAAGTGATCAGTTTAATAAAGTAAAAAGATTATGGAACACTGATTCACCCTCCCCCCTCTTATTGTTCCTTGATTCCAACATAAAATATATTCCTTCCTCATCTATTCATCCCTTTGGTCCTTCAACATGCCCTTACACAGACTTTTTTTAACAAAATCACAATGAAAGCCCTTCTCCTTAACAAGTAAAAATATCCTATGAGGTTGGCTATGATATAATTTCAAAACAAGGCTATAGAGGACAAGGAATTGGAAAAAAAGAACAAGGAATCAAGGTCTCTATAGATCCTCCCTCACAATCTACTATAGAAGGATTGAGATATCCCAAGTCATCAACATCTATGGATTATTTTCTTAAGGTTCAAATACTTAAGGATTACTTTTCAAAACATAGAATTTATCATCTATCTAAAAATTCTTCTTCATCAAACAATCCTCCTCCTTCCTTAACAATTAGTTTACCACAAAAAAATAATCCTTCTTACTCCACGAGTATACCTTGCCCTACATCTCAAGAGACAAGACCTATTCGTGTTGAAAATCAGGAAAAAATAGCTACAAGAATCTTTTGGAGGTTAAAATATGATAAGAATGTTACTTTTATCTTCATAAGATATATCAAAAATTATAAGAACAAAGATGGTGATGTTTATTGTCTCTTTCATCATATCTATTCTCATTCTTTTGGAATTTTTTAGGCTTTTAAAGAATTTATCCAATACCAATATGAAAGAGCTCATATCACTCTTATAACTGATCTTGTGCTTTTTCTCAATCCAAATATGGAATTAGTGCCTTAGAGTGCTCCATTCACCTTATTATGTTGCTCCTTCTCCTATCAAATTTACCTTTATTGGGGGCTCTTCGTTATGTGTGGTGGTACAACTTAAATTACAATTATAGTAGGATAGCAAAATAATGGTCATTATTCCTTATCTCCATTCTTGGAGGGCAAGAATAATATTTTAATTCTCTCTCTTTTTCAAATATTTATGTTTCCTTTGAGTTGATTTTTTCATAACTTGAGGTGCTTTATTACACAGAGTGCTCCTCCATGCAAGTACATATATGTCCCTTGGTTAGACTTGTTCTTTGTTTGCATTGGTGCATCTTCTTATGAACAATCCCCCTTAGTGAATGTGTGCAATCTTTTACTAAGAATCGCGCTTTTTCCTGGCAATATAAGAAGGTGTGCATTTTTAGTTTCCTTCTCCTTTTCAAAGACATTATCCTTATCAAATATCCCTTCTATTTTTGAAGGTGAATATCTTTGGATAAATATCTCTTCCTCTGTGCATCCCTCAAAAGGATCTTTTTACACTTGTTGCAAGATATCTCTTTTACAATTATATTTTTCTTTATTCTAAGAGTTATACCTCTTTATCTTGGAGTTATGTAGTTGCTTCTAATAGTTATACCTTTTTCTTGATGATGAAGGTGTGTATCCTTGTTTCTATCTTCCTTAAGACATCAACATAGGGCTATGTTTACATCTTAAGGGGATGAATATATCATGGACTCCTTGTAACATATGTTCAATTCAAGTTTTGGATTTCCTTGTATAATGCCTTTCTTTGTTATCCTTTTTCAATTCAAGTTGTGAATTTCCTTGCATAATCTCTTGTTTGGTTATCCTTTTTCAATTCAAGCTATGAATTTCCTTGAATAATGTCTTGCTTGGTTATCCCTTTTTATGGATTTCCTTATATAATAGGTTACATACAAGTTGTTTTCCTCTGAGAATTCATGTTTTCATGGATCATCTATCTTAATAGAGCTTGCTAGCCCATGGAATTCATTTTCTCTCTTTCTCTCTCTCATGGATCACCTAGCATAACACATCTTTCTAGGCTATGGCATATATGTTTTCTTCTTTCTTCTCTCCATGAGCTCATAGATTTTCTACTTTTGGGATCATGGTCTATCACTCGATGCATTCTCTTTCTCTTACCATGTTACCACTCATGTTCTTTCTAAGCTTAATATTAGTGGCTAAGACATTTTGATTATTGAGGTCTCTTCAAATAGTTAACTTGGAGATTTTTGTTATAGTACTAACCCCTTTTTTGTTTTGTTTCATTTGTATTTGATTGTTTTTTTTGGCTTTTTTTTTATTTGTCCTATTTTGTGTACCCATGCATGTGGTTGTACGAGTTAAGATCCTAAGATTGGGGGCTTGATTCCTCAAAAGTAGTGATGTCTTATCTATTTGTGATCTCTCTCTCTCTCTCTCTCTCTCTCTCTCTCTCTCTCTCTCTCTCTCTCTCTCTCTCTCTCACTCCCCCATATTTCTACTTTACCATGAGTGTTTGCATAGGCCAATACTCCCATTAAAGTAGAGGCTAAATTTAGCATCAAAAATTGTAACATGGTACAATTCACACCTCATTCTTGTGACCCTACTCTAGCATTAGGTTAGGACATTTAGCCTCCTCAATGATTTTTGGTCTTCATGCCTCAATTTTATTGTTGGACAATGACCTAATTGATAAATTACCTAAGGAACCCTATATAAAGACATCCTATCAATTTATTTTGATATAACTTTCATACCATAGAATTTGTGCATCCATATCAAGTAGTCATCATCAAGATTTCTCAAGCATTCAAGGTAGTATTTCATCCCACCATATTCTTCAAGCATCATGGAGAAAATCACATCAATTTTCATGCAAGCATGTGTGTGTTTTTAAATTTTTCCATGGCTTGTCATGTCATTGCATCAATATTTGTGATCACATCTAAAGAGCATTGCATCATCAACTTCAATCAACCATTATAGATCTAAGGTATATCATTCAACATTTACTTACTAATTTCATATTTTAATTCAAGGTTAATTCCTAAATTTGGGTTTAACCCAAGGCAAACCCCCATCAACAACCCTATTTTCTTCTTTCTATGTGTAGGAAATTGGTTCAAGAGAGGTGAGTGGAGAATCTGACAAAGTAGACAATGAAAATCAAACTCAGCTTTTGAAGGTGCAAAAAATTAAGGACTAGGATGTTTGGACCCCCTTGGTCCTAAGAATTTTTGAGGACCTTATAATAGTAGATTTTGTGCATCATCCTGATCTAGAAAACATCAAGTTTGTTTGCCATCAATATTCGGAGGACCAGTATGGTCCAACCTCTGGTCCTAAAAAAATTTCCTGAACTTTTTGTCAGAAGTTTTGATCTATTTTCATTCTTAGATCTAAGTTTACAACTCCACATGATATCTGGAAAATTCTCTTACTATTATTTTGTGTCAATTTCTCATTATTTGTCCTAGATCTAGCATTGCAACTTAAACCTAATTCAAATCTAGTTTAAACTCAAACAAGGAGTATTAATTTGATCTGTATTCAACCCTTTTAGCATTTGATCAATCAATATCAATCTCCTCCTTAATGTAAGGTTGGTCCCAAGTGAAGATAGTGACCTTATCAATCTAAGTGGTGAAGCCCTAATTCCAACTGCTTACAATTGCTAGATATAGAAATATTGATTGTGCGATATATTATGTATTTGCTTAGTATAAAAAAAAATTGAGCCCAATTGAATGAAGACTCTAATCTAGTGATAATGAGTCACTTCATAATAGTTCAAGTTGCCTTACCTTAAAAATACTATAATGGGTTCAGTAGAAGGAAGGGAATAACGAGTTAGTTTATTCCATTGCGATAACTACATGATACTTTTCACTTAGGATTTGGCTAATGCTATAAAAAAATATATATATTATTTCTACCATTTAGGTCTTTATATGTCCTTAAACCAATGTATATGATTTAATCTTGAGTTAGAACTCTAATAGAGTTTTTCTCTTTTCAATCAATCTTAGTGATGGTTAAGTTAACCATTCAATAAGGGAGGATTATGAACTAGTTGGTAGTATAAAAATGGGTAATCATGTTACACCACCTTTGAGCAAGAATAAACTATATAGACTATATGTTTAATGAATACCTTCTTTTTATAGTCATTATATGTGTGATGGGATATGTTGTTTACCTACACTGATCATTATCAACCAATAGTAAAAATATTAATTTAGGATATGTATGTCAATCTAGACTTGTGATAATTTATCTAATTGACAAAATATAGTATTACCAACTCCGAGAAAGGTATCTCAAGAGTTTGGTAAATGGAGGATAGTTATGCTTTTTATCATACTTGTATGCCACTAGTTGATTAGTCATCAACAAAACTCAATCAAGATATAGTAGTGCTATGAACAAATGACCCACATTTATTTGACCAAAAATTAAATTCTTTGGAAAAACTAATGTTTTTGATATTAAAAGCAACCAAAACAAGGGGGCTAACCCAAGATAAGAACAAAGAAATAGTGGCAAGACAACTGTCAGCAGATCATAAATAAAATTACAGCCCTCTTACTTTCCTCTATAAAAGACCATGATCATTCTACGTAAGTTCAACAAAAATATAAAAGTCTTAATAAAAATTTTAAACATTTTCCATGCAGGGCAACAGGTAGATAAATTCAAATATAAACAGAAATTAAAACTATCAACCTGGAGGCTACTAGGGTTGAACAAAAAACCAGACATCTGAGACATAGAAACAAACTATTTCTTTTTTCCGTGGCTCCTCTTGGGGAGGAGCTTCCTAGCCCATTCCTTGGTGAAGAATTTGGAAAGGGCCCTGTAGTCATCATCTTCCTTTCTTTTTCCTTTGGTAGCACTTTCCTTCAGAAGGCACAGAGTGGTCATCGAGCAATGCATCACATTCAAAGTGAACTTGTAGATGTCCTATAGCTTGTTTTCCATAGCCTCCATTTTGTTAGTGATTTCTTGCACATTATCAAATAGTCCCTCCACTTTCTTACCCAACTCCGCTAGGTTGCCATCTTCTTCCTCCTTTATGTTGCTCACTTCCTCCACCACCATCATCTTCTCGAACCTGAGAATCGGGGAGGGAGAATTTGTCTGGGATTTGGGGCCGACCTCCGGACTCAGAATTTTTAGGGATTTCAGAGGCATGGGTGGAGCTAACAGAGTGGGGGGTCAAGGTAGACTAAAACAAGGCCACATTCTTAGAGGGGATGGAATTCCCAATTTCATGGGAAGAGGAGGGGTTTCTTAGCGATTTTTTAGGGGGTTTGGAGGCCAGTCTCACAAAACAGCGAGGGGTGTTGGCCTCATCTATAATTTCCAAATAAGAATCAATCCCCTATATTCTAACTTTCTTGGGGGTTCTAACATCCTTAGGAGGGTTCTTTTTGTTTTTTTTATTACAGGAGCCAATTTCAGGCAGCCAAGGAGGGCTTGTATCAGGTTTGTCAATAGCAATAGCTAGGGGATGGTTTTCAACCACATTCTGGACGAAGATAGTGTGGGGAGGGAAAAGAGCTAGATGGAAGTTGTAGAGATGAAGGATGAGACCTTGGTGCAGAATGGGGAGTTCTTTTCCTTTTTTCTTGGCCTCGGCAATATCCTTAACATTTGAATCCAGTGAATGAAGCAGGAAAAATGGAATGGAGATGTGATCTTTGTTTCTAAGGTGGTTAACGAACGAGAGGTGGTAATAGTAAAAGATTCCATACCTTCCTTCCAACATGAAGTATTTCATAATGACATAGTAGACCTTGTCCCACGGAGGTGGAATCTCCTCCTAGTTGAAGTCACCTGCCCTCTTCACTGGGTTCTCTCGATCATGAAAAAACTGGTTCAGGTTGGTGGTATCCGAAATGCAGCTGTGTTTCTTCCATTTCCTCCCTTCCATAGAGAGTCCTGTTACTTGGGAAATTACATCATTTATTTCGAAGGAGATACCCTCCATGGTAACCCTTTTATCCTCCCAGGAAGCCACAAACTGCGTAAACAATCTCTCATCGTTCCCTTTCATGCTTTCCATAAATTTGTCGATCCCACCTTCCGAATAGACAAACCACACCACTGACTTAGCTTTCAAATCGTCAGTTTTATCAGGTTCTAATATTATCCTGTCACCCCCCATGGTCATTTCTTCCAACTTCATAGAGCAAAAAAGAAATAGGGTAGCAGAAACACCAAGTCAAACCAGAGAAAAAGCAACGTTATGATAAAAACTTAGCCAATTATGAGCTAAAATCATGCAATAAATGGTGCAATTATTGAAAATTGTGCCTAAGTAGATTTCACATTCATGAAATCTACTATATTCATGCAAACCCTCAATCCAACCAATGTGATTTGATCTATCCTAGCTGTCGCCTTTATCATCGCCAATAAACTTCGTCCGGATGATAATTAGGAAATTACTATTCCCGATGTCAGTATTATCATCATTATTAAACCCCTTCTAAAGGTGATGACAAGGTCATCCATAGCTACGTGGTAGACCCAACCCATGAAGGGTGGGTTTCCCATCTAAATTTGAAATTTGAAATTTGGCTCTCTTCATCTGGTAATAGTTATACGGGTTCATCATTGGACTTTTTTTTTTCATTCTCCAAGATCACCTTAGTGATTATTGGCAGCAAATTGAGATTCCTCCAGCATCATAATTCATTCTGCAGCCTTCCCACCGCTGCCATAGAGTCCACAACAACATTCCCTTCTTTGAAGATATGGAAAATGGTAAAGAAAACAAGGTTAGCCAGAAGCATCCTAGAATCCCTTAAAATGGAATCAAATTTCCACCCGATAATAGATCTACCACTCACCGTTTCCATAATGATCTGTGAGTCACCTTCAATTTCCAGCTGTTTAATGCCAATGGATGTGGCAAATCTCAGACCCTATAGGAGTGCCATACCCTCGGCCTAAGTGATGGCATGGTTCTTTAGGTTTCCCATGCATGCTGCAATAGTGTTCCCTAAGTGGTCATGGATGACTCCACCACGAGCTTGGCAGGCATTTTGGGCAGAACCATCAAAGTTCAGTTTGTACCAATGGGTTTTTGGGGCTAACCATTTGGTCTTTTTCCTTTTGATTTTTGCACTATTGTTGAAGACTTCAAACTCTGGTGGGAGCTTCCAAAGTTCAACAAATTTTTTTCCATCGAATTAGGAGGATTGGGGGGGGTTTCCACTTAGTCACAAATATATTATCTAAAATCATTTTGAGGCAATTGTAGAAGACTCTATTCAAGGGGGATTCAATATCTCTAAAAATTTTGTTGTTCCTTTCTTTCCAGACCCCCCAACAGATGTGCAGCGGGATTTGCCTCCATAATTGGAGGATCAGAGGGTGGTGGGAGGTGGGAGTCCATCCAGCAACAACTGATTAATGGTATTCTGAAAAACCCATTGTAGACCACATTTTTCAAGAGTACTAGACCACAAGTGTCTAGTGAAGGGGCAGTGGATGAAAAGGTGGTCGATTGTTTCCTCTTCAAATTTACATAGAATGCATTTGTTGGAAAGTTGGAAACCCCTCCTTTTTAGATTGTCCTGAGTTAATATTTTTCCATGCATTAGGGACCACCAAAAGAAGTTGACTTTAGGGATCAGTTGTGAGTTCCATATCTTCCTCCGACACTCAACATCGCCAGTGGGTCTCAGGAGTTGTTTGTAAGAAGACTTGACCGAGAAATCCTCCAACTAGGTCCCCTTCCAAATGAATCTATCTTCTTGAGGAGCTAGGGGAATTTTACATTCCGGCATAAGATCCTACAGTTCTAGAGAAATGGGTTACAGGTTGGGCCAATTAGAGAAGATCTAGGCAAAGTTCTTCCATCTTCCTCTTCCCAGTTCCATATAATCAGCAATGTATTCCCCCAAGTGATCCTTTAGGTGATACATAATTTGGCAGAATCGAGTGTCTACCAGAGGTTTGTCATCCACCCAAGAGTCTTCCTAGAACCTAATCTTTCTACCATTTCAGACCTTCTCTGATAACCGGTCTGCATTTCAGGATGTTATTCCATAGTTTAGACCCCTGAGGAAGATCTCTCATATTCAAGTTACAATAGAATTGCTCCCTTTCTAGATACTTGGCCCTGATAATGTTACACCAGTCTGCCTCACCTTTAGCTAGGGTCCATCCCACTTTTTCAATTAAAGCTTTATTCAAGGCATTTATCTTTTTGATACCAAGTCCTCCCATGGATTTGGGTAAGTAAATCATGTCCCAATTAACCAGAGAGGTGTCTTTTTTCCTCCATACCCATCCACAGGAAGATTCTTTGGATCTTCTCATGTTATTCCCCCATAGCACCAGATAGTTTGAATAAGGAAAGGAAGTAGACCGGGATTTCCTGGAGGGAAGAAGCAAGGAGTTGAAGCTTGCTCGCACTACTAAGGAATTTCCCTTTCCAACCAGTAAGTTTCTTTTGTATCTGCTCTAGGATAGTATTCCTGAAAGCAGGGGTGACTTCTTTAACCATGAGGGGGAGACCTAGGTAAGTCCCCGAAAGAGCAGTAGTCTTACACCCCAATATAGTGAGGCTTTTAAGTTGAAGGTCATCAAAAGTGTTGAAGAAGAAGAGATTACTCTTATCATAATTGATACATTTCCTTGAAGCATTGGCATAATCTGCCAGTAGATTCTTCCATAGTTTGGACTCAATTACTGATGATATATCAAATAGAAAGGTATCATCAACAAATTGTTGGATCACTAAGGGGGGGATCATAGAAGCGGCTTTGAATCCCTACAGTCTATCATTGATCATCATATCAACCACATTCCTACTTAAAACTTTAGCAATAATGATTAAAAGATAAGGAGACAGAAGGTCTCCTTGTCAAATACCTTTTTCAGCCTTAAAACATCCCCTAGGGGTCCCATTGATCAAGACCGAGAACTGGACCGTAGTAACACATTCCTGAATCATATCAACAACCTTCTAATTGAAGCCTATTTTTGAGAGAGGTTTAAATAAAAAGAACTAGTTTACTTTATCATACGATTTTGAAATGTCAACCTTGAAAGCCATAAGTGGGATTATGCTCCTATCCATGGAGTGGATTATTTCATGAGTGGAAATGGCAACATCCAGAATTTAGTGACCAAGAACAAAACCTTTCTAGGAAGGACTGATAAACTTTGCCAGTAGGGGCTTTATTCTATTCACAAGGACCTTGGAAATTATTTTTTAGATAGAATTGTAGAGGCTTATGGGACGAAAGTCCTTCATGCAATTGGGGTTTGATGACTTAGGTACAAGATCAATGTAGGTGCTATTCAATTTTTTCAGTAATTTACGAGTCTTGAAGAAGTCTTTCACCTCTTTAGTAGCATCATATTTAAAGACGTCCCAATAATCCTAGAAGAATGTTGGGGGGAAGCCATCCGGGCTTGGTGTCTTGAAAGCACCCATCACAAAGATGACCATATGGACCTCCTTTGAGGAGATAGGAGCAAAGAGATGACAGTTATCCTCCTACCCAATGGCATTAGGGAGCTTACTCAAAATTTTGTCCTGGAGAGACACATTGTTCCTTCTGAACTCAATAGACATGTTGATGAAGAAGTCAATGGAATTTTAGCCAATTAGGGATTCTCTAGTGATCTCCTGATCCAATACATCCTTTAGACTTTTGATAAAGTTTCTCCTTTTATGGATGCTCATCGAGTGGTGGAAGAAGGTCGAGTTTCTTTCAGCCACTGAATTTTGGATCTTTGTTTCTAGTAGATTTCCTCCTTAGAAAGGATTTCCTTCCAATTATTATGACATTATTCTTCTTCAACCATCATAGAGTGAGGGGGGTCACCTACAACCATATTTCTTTGGAATTGTTCCAATCTGGAGCATGACTCCTTTTTCTTCTTGAAGATGTCACCAAAAGTTGCCTTATTCCAATCTTTGACTTTCTTGCGGATGAGTTTTAGTTTCTCAGCAATTTTGAACATTGTAATCCCTTGGATTGGATTATCCCACCATCTCTTGACCAGGTCCCTGAAATCTGGGTGTGAAGCTCACATAATCTCATAGCGGAAAGGGGGGGGGGACCCAAGTAGGGTCTATCCTTACAATGGAGTAGGAGGGGACTATGATCAGAAGTTGTCCTTGGGAGAGTCTTAAGGTAGGAGTTGTGACTGATATCCCAGTTGGTAGAGACAAGAAATCTATCCAGTCTGACTTGAATTAGATGATTGCCTTTCCTATTATTTGACCAAGTGTAGGGGATAACTTGAAGATCAAGATCAAAGATGCTAGTGACATTAATGACATTAGCGAGATCTCCCATGCTATCTATAAAATCTACAATTCCTCCACATTTCTCAGAGGGGTAGAGGGGGTTATTAAAGTCTCCTGCCAGCATGTACTAGGACTTCTGATCTGCCAGGATGAGTTTAGAGATTTCCTCCCACACCAAACGCCTTCCCACTTTGGAATTGGGGGCATATATATTAAACAGATGCTAGTAGTGCTCATCATATTGAAAAGTAATTGCTAGGAATTTCTGAGTGCTAACATAAATCTTACCTTGGACTTTGAAGGGATCTATTGCTATACACATATCAGTTCATTATATCATATGATTTGTGATATTCAAATATGATGTTATCTATAAGGGTTTTAGGAGATTTCGTGATAGGATACATGTAAAAATTAGAAAATGTATATTTTTTTTCTTCATATATTGATAGGATAGTCTAGCTCTACCATGAATTATATTTTAATTATGAACTTTAATTAAAGTGACCTCTTTGTAATTATGTAATTATGGTATCTTTTATATAAAATAAGGATGTATATGTTTAATTATTTATGTTTCAAAAATGGAATTAAAAAAAGGTTATGACATTCTATGTATATTATTAATTTTTTATTACTATTTAACTATTTTGTTAATATGGGCAACTTATTACAAGCACACACATTATCCAGCCTTATTTATATTTCTATTAGACTACCCATTGAGCTCAAAAGAATAAATAGGGGCTTGACCATTTGACAAGCTCCCTAGTAGTAAACCTCATTTTTTGTCCATCTATAAATATTATTGAATAATCAATCATATAGAGGTTTTGTATCCCTAACTCTCCTTTGTCTGATTTCTAATATTTTGCTAGTAGATCATTTCTTTTATTTGGGACATAATTATATCATTCCAAATATAATGTAGTAACTTTATTTCCATCTTTTAGTATGGTTGTGTGTGTTTTCTTGTTATTGGAATAGTTTTGTTGCATGTTCTTAATCTAGTTTGATCCTATGTATCAAGGACAACAACTCACTTGGACACTTATGTAGTTGCCTTATTATCCATGAGTTGTATAGGTATGTGTACTATGTTAGCTTGATAAAACTTCCTCTATCTTTCCAAGTTCCTCCGTTTGTCTTTATTTTCTAAAATATTGCATTATATTTCTAATTATTTCATATTTATTAAGTAAACTATAAAAAAATACATTTCATCTAAGAAATGAATGTGGCTCCTATGAGAGTTGAGAAATACAACACCACAGGAGCCTAAATATCTCTGCCAGTTGAATAACCTGTTACAAGGAGAAGCAAGGAAGCAAATAACAAAAAAAAAACAATACACAGAAAATATGCTCAATAAGATGAGAGCTCAATATTCGCAAAATGTGTAATATGATAATAATACAAAGAAAAGAAAATTAACCTCTAATATGTCGAGAAACCCTAAAAGGGAAAACCTAGGCCTGCACATAATATTTAATAAAAGAATTAATTATTATGCACCTAATGTTAGCTTAAGTGTTAAAAGAGATAATAGGGAACTAAAAGAATTAAACAAATGTCGTTTAATTAATCAAGTAAAGACCCAATTACTCTAACACCCCCCCTTAAGCTAGACTTAGGGAGAAGCTAAAACCTAGAACAACTACCGAAAGTAGGAAAGATGGGTCCCGACAACAAGGCCTGGTCAGGTACCCAAATACAATGAAATCTCTAAGAAATAGAGAAAAAGGAGAAAACCCAGTGGGAAAAAACTCCTCTCCAAAAAGAGATAAAATAACATGTTGGAAGAAGAAGGAGGAAGGAAGGCCTCATAAAGACCCCCCAAGGACAAATTCCTTCACCCCAAGCATAGAGTGCAACTGAAGATAGAACGGCGATGCAAAAGGTTTCATGAAGATGTTAGCAACCTGCTCGGTAGTGGGAATGTACTCCAGAATGAGAGAACCATCCTGAATCAACTAGCGGATAAAATGCACATGAAGCTCAATGTGCTTCATCCATTGATGCTCTACCAGGCTGCGAGAAGTATGAATAGCACTCTGATTGTCACACCAAAGAACAGTGGGACTATCAAGAGGAAAACCAAACTCAGTCATCAATTGTCGAAGCCATAAGATCTCATGACTGGCGAGCACAACAGCACAGTACTCAACCTCTGTAGATGATAATGCATGAGTAGTCTGCTTCTTGCAAGACCATGTGATAGGACCAGAGCCAAGATAGACAACAAAGCAAGAAGTAGACTTTCAATCAGTGACATCACCAACCCAATATGAGTCAGTGTAGCCAACAATGTGAGATTCCCCTGATGTGTAGTGAATGTCATGTGAAATAGAGCCCTGAATGTACCATAAAATACATTTGGTAGCTTGCCAATGACTCTCATGAGGATCATGGGAGAATCAAGAGACAAGGCCAATTGCAAAGGAAAGATTAGGACAAGTGTGTGTCAAGTACAACAAACTGCCTGTAAAGTATAGAATCTACTGAAGGAGTGGGACAAGTATTAATCAAAACAACCCTTGACTGAAAAGGAGTGGGAGAAGCCTTGCAATCAAGCATGCCAAAGAATTGAAGCATGTCAAGAGCATACTTATGGTAGTAAATGTAGATCCCATCAGAAGCCCGAATCACTTGAAGACCAAGGAAATAGTGCAGAAGACCGAGATCTATCATCTCAAACTGGTCCATCAAAGCTCATTGAATATGATGAATCATAGAGTATGAGCTACCTATGATGAGGAGATCATCAACATAGAGCACAAGAATTAGGATCTTACCCTCAAGAAGCTGAATGTACTTTGTGTGATCAGAATGACTATGGGTGAAGCTAGTGGAGAGCAAGAAAGAATCCATCTTCTCATACCAAGCCCGAGGGGCCTGTTTGAGACCATACAATGAATGTCAAAATCTACAAACCAAAGAACTGTCCTACACAAATCCCTGAGGCTACTCCATATAGATTTCCTCCTGTAGGTCCCCATGCAAGAAGGTACTCTTCACATCCATCTAAAAAATGGGTCATCCCTGAGAAGTTGCAAGAGATAGTACAAAGTGAATAGAGTTCATCTTGGCAACAGGGGCAAATGTCTTAGAGTAATCAATACCCTTAACCTACAAGAAACCCTTCGCAACAAGACATTCTTTGTACTTATCAATTGAACCATCAACAACATACTTAGTGTGATACAACCACCGGCACCTAGCCATCTTTCTGCCCTTAGAAAGAGGACAGAGATCCCAAGTATGATTCCTCATCAAAGAAGAATACTCCTCCTCCATAGCATGATCCCACTTAGAGTGTCTTGTAGCCTCTAAAAACTTCTGAGGATCATCTGAAATGGCATGACTCAAAAGACTAAAACCCACAATATGGGAATAGGTGTGACGAGTATTTGAAGGATCAACAACTATAGAACCTATCGCCTCAACAGTAAAGTGAGCCCACCTGGGCATCTAAGGTGGAGCAGGTGGAGGTGGGGATGGTGGATCATCAACACCATCATCAGAATCATCCTTAAAATAATCTTGAAGAAATGTAGTGGGAGGAGTAGGCAGAGGAGTAGACACTGAAGTTAGGGTATCCACTATGGGAAGGTGCTCATTAAACTAAACATCCCATTGAAATAGGACCTCTCTAGAATCAGGATCAAACAACATGTACGCCTTAACTTTCTCACAGTAGCCAGCAAAAATGAGGGGTTGACTCTTCTGCTTCATTTCTTTCCTTTGAGCATCAGGAATAAAAGCCCATGCCTCACTCCCAAATACTCAGAAAAAAGAAACATCAGGCTTGCCATGAGACCAAGCCTCCTTAGGAGTCATATGTCAAATCACCTTGAGGCATCCGATTCTGAATATAGTTGGCACAATTGACTATCTCAACCCAAAAAGACGAATCCATGGACCTAGACTGAATCATACAATTCACCATCTCCCGTAAATTTTTGTTCTTGCGCTTTGTTGGGACTCATAAAAATTTGAGTATTTTGAGAGGCCCATTTCAAAATTTTGCATCTGCACTTTCAAAGGACCACCTAATGAGTCAACTGGAGTGGCCTAGTTTGAAAGAGGGTAAAATGGAGCTAGTCGATTATCAAGAGGTAACGCTTTGGAAACTTGTTGTAAACCTTTCATTTGGCCTATAAAGTGTTTTTCAACTTTTGGAATTCAGTTTGGATCAATTTATCAAGTACCCATTTCAAGGGGTGAGTTGAAAGTCCATCATAGGTGCACATGCATATTTTATTAAATAAGCTACTTTGAGTGCCTATAACTTTTTCCTAGTTGATTGTCATATTGAAATTCAAAGTGAATTGAATTGTATGCATATAGGTGAGTCCACATGCCAAATTTCAAGTCCTTGTGAATCCATTTGCTCAGTTTGGCAAGCCCAATCCGTTTGCAATTTGTATTATCTGCATAAGTCCCTGTTTCAACAGCTAGTCAGAGCACCACTTGACATATGTGTAAAAGTTGCCCCGATGAATTTCATGTCAAAATGTCTATTTCGGCCTACTGCTGGTATAAAATACTAGCTATGTTTTCAGTTTGAAGCTCCTCCCATTCTGTTTGATCAGCTTTCTAAGATGATTTCTTAAGCCACTTCATTGAGTTTTCTGCACTTTCATGGTTGCATCTGTTAAAGTTGTCATTTTCATGAGCACACTATTTGCACCCTATTGGATTCCCAGTCGAACTAAAAATTCCATGGTCTTCCTTGTCCTTCAAAGTATCTATGCCCCAAATTTGGGGGTCTACAAAGATCGTTTGATATTTTTAAGAAAGGAATTTTGAGGTCTTTGCGCATTGATTTTATCAGGTTCATAGTGCTGACAAAGCCATTTTGTCATCTTTGACCATTAATATCTCTTCACTTGGGATTCTCCTTGAGAAATGGTTTGGCAGAGTGAATGTCAGTATATCGGACAATACACCTATTAAATTGTGAAGTCCAGAAAGGTATTCTGACCGGTTTTAAAATTGCATCTTTGGGTTTAAATGCGAAAATGTGGCACAAGCACCTAAAAGTTGCAAAACTCAGTTCGTTGATCAGAAAACTATGTCGATCACTTCCAAAGGTATGTTCAATGTGCTTGAGGCATTTCAAGAGTCAGGTGAATGAAAACGAAAATATTTTTAGCCGGACCCACTTTGGGGCTCGACCTAACTTGTAGCTCCACGGTGTCTTTTGAATCAAGGTTAAAATTGTTATTTTAAATGATATGTTTATGTAATTTAAATATGGAATGGCATTTATATCAGTGAATGGGCAGGTTAATTGCTAGTATCCTCTACGTGTGAGCTGGAGTGGGCATTTTATAAATCTTTCAAGCAAATGAATTTGCTAGGTATAAAACCAAAATCCTCTCTGCAAGGCATTGGAAAGGCTTCAGTAAGTTTCAAACCAATGAAATTGGCATGTGTAAAACCAAATTCCATATACTCCATGCAATCACATTAGATGCCAAAGTTCTCCCTGCCATGGCCAATTCCTCCCTGTTGCGTGGTGCATGGTTACCTGCAAAAATTCCAAATAGATTCAACCTGTGCGTGAGGTGGAAGTGTGACATGGAGAGGGTTTTAAAGTTTCTTAACAAATATAAATAGCAGCCATTAAAACCTCCAAACAAATTAAACTTCCAAGCAGATGCAATCAATAGGTGTAGAGCCTCCTTCCTTCCTCCCACATGTGAGTAGCACCTTAATAACTTTTTGCAAATGTGATTGGCAGTTTAAAGCCAAATCCTCCTCCTTCCTGCCACAAGGTATGTTGAAAAGGCATTAGTAACTTTCAAACAAATGCAATGGAAGGTGTTAAAAGGCATCAAAAACCTTTAGTAAATACAAATTGGCAGGCCTTAAACCCCCCTCACGTGGTGTGGTATGGGTAAAGGGGCATCCTCAAAACTTTCAGCATATGCATTGGCAGGCGTCTGGGAGGCCAATCTCCCCCTGCGTGGTAGCTAGAAGAAGTTTTCAGCAAAGGAAAATGGTAGATATAAAGCATATCCACGACCTTTGTTAGCATCCTCTCCTGCTGTGGTCTTTGGTGTGGCAGGAAAAAGTTTTTTTTTGAAACTCCAAACAAATGCCATTGGCAGGTGTAAATCCAGTCCTCCCTCTATCGTGATCCTCTACATGGTGTTGGAAGGGCATTGATAAACTTTCAATAAATGCAGTTTGTAGGTGTAAAGCCATCGAAACCCAAGCAAAATGCAGCTAGCAGGTGCATAGCCTGCATGGATGGTATGGAGAAATCCATTAAGCTCCCAATGTTGCATGTGGGTAAAGGCTTTAAGAAATCTTCACGCAAATGAACTTGGTAGATGTAACATTTAATTTCATAACCTTTGCTAAACCCTCCTTGTTGTGTGTGAGGTGCGTGGAATGGGTAAAGCCCATTAAACCTTCAAACAAATGCAAGCATCTTCCCCTGTGGTTGAAAACATGGAGCTATTGAAAGGTAGTTAAAAGACCAAGGCACCATCAAAACCTTCAGAAAATGAAAAATGTAGTGCCAAGAATAAAAAATATATCCCACATTGGCTGGGCGAAGGGACATTTGGGTATTTAAAACTAATGCTACACACAACTATAGTGTCAAAGCCTTGAGGCTTTTGACACAAGAGCTAGTTGGTGACCAGGTGGACCCCACGTGTGCATGATTCTCAAGGTGAGCAAGTTTTGCAGTGGAAGGATGAGTTAACGATCAAGCAAGTTCGAGGATGATCGACGGTCGTCGCTATGCGAAGGTGCTCAACCATTACCCTTTGTGAACTAGCAACAAAGCACATGCAGAAAAGGTAATGTTAAAGATCGAGCAGGTTGAGGATGATCAGACAATCGTTGATGAGTCACTATGTGAAGGTGCTCGACCATTACCCTTTGCAAACTAGCAAAAAGTGAGCTGGCAGGTACAGGTGGTGGTCCAGCTAGCGAGTCCTAGTGAGATGGAGCTGAGGTGGCAGGTCCAAGTGGTGGACAAGTGGCAAAACTACTGAGGTGGCAATGAGGTGTTATCCCAGTGGAGCATGAGTGAATCACAAGCTACCATGTGGCAAGGCACAAAGGGTAAATTGGTGAAAAATTAAAATTAAATGTAAAGTCCTGACTATTGTAAAAATTGAAAAATTTAAATGATGGACCCAACATGAGTGATTAATTCGCCTGAGGGATATTTTTTTCCCAAACATATACATATTATATACCCTCGAAAAGATTTCGAGACGAGGAATCATATCATATAGTTTGTTTCAACAAACATCAGATATTTTGAGAGCAGTTTTCATGGGAAGAGAGGGAAATATTTTTCAGTTAGGGAAAACGGACACATGGCAATTTTTGATGAAATCTGGTCTTTTCCCTCTTCTTTATATTCTCAATTCTTCTCAATTGTAAGGGTTCCAATTTTTGAGAAATTCTCTAAGGGAGATTTCCAAGAGGGGTTCTAGTCTTATGCATTTTAATTTTCTAGGTTGTAATTGTTGATGTTCTCATTCTTCTATCATTGAATAGATACATTTAGCTGTAAATTCTTAGTTGCAGGTCATATATATGCAAGGCATATATACATTTCCATTGGATTGTCTTCAGGAATTTTTCAATTTCAATAAATTTAGTCTTCAAGGGAGTTTGAATTTATCCTCTCCAAGGGAGAGTGTAATTCTTGTTCTTAGGCATCTTTTACAGAAGGGATTTAAATTCTATGAGCAAAACTTATGAAACTGAATTAATGTTTGGATATGTATGATCTTTTGATTTGAATTTTAGAATGTATTAATGTTAGGCATTAATACAGGGATATCTTTTAGTGAATTTGATTTGCAACTTGGATTTCATTTGTGGCCATTTGTGTGGACTCTATGCCCAGATGAAGGCACTGATCTGTTATAATTAGAAGTTATTTGCAAAAAATTTAAAATCCAAAATCAAAATATCTTTTGTTTTCTGTTCTGTGGTAGTGTTCCATCCATCTCATGATTCAAACATTGTTGAGTTGTAAGTGTAGATCTAGCCCATCTATAGTACCCTCCTTGTTTTTGAACCTTTTGAGATTCATCTGCTTTTGTTGATGTTGTCTTGTGTGTAATGGGTCTGATTCAATGCATCAAAGGTACACCCACCTAGGTTTTGCAGATACTGAAGAGTAGAAGGATTTAGATCCTTGTTATGTTGTCCAAGTCCTGAGGTTCTTCATAGATTGAAATTGTTTATTTCATAGATCAATTGCAGGTGAACTTGGGTTGACCTGTTTTGGTGAACAACAAAACTAGTGACTCTGTTGGGGAAGCTGAATAGAAATTGCATACTTTCATCTAATTAGTCAGTCCATTAAGATTGCATAGAGTTGAAAATTTCTTTTATGGTTGAGGGATTAAGTATTATGTTTTGAGGTTGTAATGGTGTTGTCTACTATCAGAGAAAGTTTCTTCTGAAGAATTGAAAAGTATATATTGTTGAGTTGTGAGCAAGTCTTTGCAGCTGTATGCAAAGTTTTTCCTAATTCCTTATTGGGTGGTGACTCCATGGTTCATACCAGTGCTGAATGTCTATGCAATTAGTATTACATAAGGTTTTAATGGTTTGATATATAGTGCAGAGATATATGTTATCACTGCTAATGCAGATTTACACATAAATTCTTCATCATAGAAGTTTGATAAGAAAGTGCAGTAGAAAGATACACATAGATTTGGTGTTAATTTCTCAAATCCATATGTTTGTGGCCTATAAGAGTATTTATTATAGAAGATTTGAAGAAGGGTAAGTAATGAATTGCATGAGAACAACTCTTTGTTGTTCAAAATTGTTCCTCTATGCAAGAGGTGGTGACTCTGAGGTAAAAGAACAAGCTAAAATGTGAATAAATGTTCAGATCTACAAGTCTTACAACTACAATTACCCAGGTACTTTCAGAAGTTTCAATGCAAATCAATTTGTTCTGAAAAAATTGAATGAGTGAATTGTTTTCCCATTAAGTGAACAACACTAGTAAAGAGGGAAAAAGAGGAATTACAAAATTTATTTGCATATATATTTTTCTGATGTTTCCAGCATATATGTTCTACTGTAGTATGCAAATTTGAAGAAACTTTATGTCAAGCAATGTTATGAATAGATTAGTATGATGATATATGCTTGAAGTGTTTCATTTTTCTATACAAGGTTGTTCAATTATTTGTGGAAGCAAGTAGAAATGTGTAGTGAAGTTTTTCAGCCTTGTGTATTTCCACATATAGCCATGCCTAGTGAAATGTCATAGCCATGTTATAAGAGAATTTTTAAAACAAACTATTATGCTGCTCTAAATTTCAAAGGTATTCTGGGTTACTCAAATCCCATACCCACAGAAATTAGAAAGCATTTGCCAATATTCAGTGGGAAGAAATCAGAATCAACACATTTACATTTGAGAGGATTTTTCAGATTTGATGGGAGATTTTGAAGTTTGTCAAGAAGATGTGTGCATGAAATTATTTGTCCAGTCATTGAAAGAGGATGCAAGGGATTGGTTTTCTTTTTTGCCAGCAAATTATATTTCCTCATGGGATGAATTAACAAATGACTTTATGGCCCAATTTGCTGAAAAGGTGAGTGATTATGATATGCTTAGAGGATTCATGCACATACAAATCAAGGAAGATGAATTGGTACCAGCATTTAATATTAGATTTTCATAAATATTGTCTAATATTTCCAACAAGTATAAGTTTACTGATGGAGCATGCTTGGAGATTTATATGAGTTCTTTTGATGAGAGGATGGGTTTCTTATTAAGAGACAAGGAACCCAAAACTTTGCATGAAGCTTTTAACACAGCTAGGGACATTGAAAACAATTTGAAATTTGGGATCGCAAAGAAATTTTTGTCTGTTGCTGCTTCTTGTCAAAACATCTTCAATGGTGAAAGGAAATGTGAAGTTAGGCAAAGCATTCCTTGTCAAGATATAGATATATATGAAGGAGATACACCATTTGATTTATATGCCAGTTATGTTGATTACGTGGTTGCAAATTATGAATTTAATCATGCATCTCCCAAGGATAATGATAATGAAAATAATGATGGTGATGACCATCGGTCTTTGCTTGCTGCTAATGTATTTGATGTTGAAGTACCAAATAGTGAGGGATCACCAAGTGTTACTGATTATGCAAGTGAGGATGATAATGACACAATGTGTGCAAACAAAGAAGCTATTAATCAGCCCATGATTTTGTCACAAAAGGATATGCAATATGATGTAAATCAAGATTTGATTAAGCCTGATAAAGCTGAAAATGAAATTGTGAATGATGCTAGTGGTGTTCCCAATACAAATATATCAAGTGATGAATTTGTTTCAGAATGGAGTGATGGTGTTCATTATGTGGATAGTGAGTTTGATTTTCAGCACTTTGGAGATGTACAAATGAGTAATGAAGATGAATTTCAAATTAAGAGTGATCTTGACACAAGTTATTCATTTTCTTATGATCAACAAATGAATGCCAATCATGCAACTGAGGATACCTATGAGAGTTCTTATTATTCATCTTGTGAAGATGATATAAGAGGAGACCAAGTTATATATCTCAGTCATGAATCTAAAAATGAAAGTATTTTTGAAGATAAAAACATATGTGAAAGTGCAAATAATGTTTCATTTTCAGATTTAAATGACCCTTTATTTGAATGTTTTCAAGGCTTGACATACCATGAAGAGGATGTGAATGTTGATGGTATTCTTGAACCGGATATGGAGTTCTTTGCCTTTGATATAAATGTTCATAGTGATGATGTCATTGATGAAAATGTTGAAGTTTCCCCTTGTGTTGAACAAGTTTTCAATGCTGATGAAGTTACCAACAACAATAGCATGTGTTGTAAAAAAATTATTTCATTATGAAGATAAGAGGCATGGGTTGTGTGAAGATTATTTCAAACCACAGATGGAAGTTTTTCAGGTGGATGTAAGTCTGAATGAGAAAGACTTTGATGAGGATTTGCTTCAGCTAGAAGTATGCATTATTTTCCGTGATTGGGATGTTGAGAATGTTGATGTATTCAGTTTGATGAACAAGGATAATATAAAGTGTGATCAGCATATTGGAGTATCACATCTAGACCAAAATATTTATGTTCCTTGTTTGTATCAATCGATTATTAATGTCCCTCATTCTATTAATTTAAATGATAACAAGGCATGTGCTGATGAGAACTACAATGGTGAAAATAAAGGTTTTATTTTTGAAATTCAACATATTGATGCCCTTTCAAAGGATAGAGTTGATTGGAATAGTGAAATGTATGGCAGCTTGTGGGAAGGCCTCTATAGTGATTTGTCTCATGTTTTTACTTTTGTTGAAGTAGTGTGTGGCTATAAAGTTCAAAATTAGGCAAAAGGTGTGCACACCAACTGTTGTAGTAAGAAGATGAAAGAGGTTGATTTTAAGGATTATGCTCACTTGTTGTTGAAAGGTGCCTCTTCTTGGATCATGACATCAGGTGATGAGAATCAAATTTTTGACAAAGGTAAATGCTGAGATTGTTTGGGGCAGTTTATAATCAGTTGTAAGTATGTTTGTACATATTGTACAGTTACTTTGCTTTATTTGTGTGGTTTTCAATAAAGTTCCTTGTTGCTTGGGTAGAATAAGGAACCCTTTTTTTTTAGAAGACAAGAGAAGTATTTCATTTTTAGGTGGTCTGCTCTACCAAGATTCTAGATTCTTGTGTTGATCTTGCAATCAACCATCCCTAGTCAAAGCCACTATTGGGACTCATAAAAAATTAAGTATTTTGAGAGGCCCATTTCAAAATTTTGCATCTGCTCTTTCAAAGGACCACCTAATGAGTCAACCAGAGTGGCCTAGTTTGAAAGAGGGTAAAATGGAGCCAATCAATTATCAAGAGGTAACACTTTGGAAACATGTTGTACACCTCTTATTTGGCCTATGAAGTGTTTTGAAACTTTCAAAATTCAGTTTGGATCAATTTATCAAGTACCCATTTCAAGGGGTGAGCTGAAAGTCCATCATAGGTGCAAATGTAGATTTTATTAAATAACCTACTTTGAGCACCTATAAGTTTTGCCTAGTTGATTGTCATATTGAAATTCAAAGTGCGTTGAATTTTATGCATATAGGTAAGTCCACATGCCAAATTTCAAGTCCTTGTGAATCGATTTGCTCAGTTTGGTAAGCCCAATCCATTTGTAATTTGTATTATCTGCATAAGTCCCTGTTTCAACAGCTAGTCAGAGCACCACTTTACATATGTGTAAAAGTTGGCCCGGTGAATGTCATGTCAGGATTTTTATTTCAGGCTACTTCTAGTATAAAATAATAGCTACGTTCCAGTTTGAAGCTCCTGCCAATCCGTTTGATCAGTTTTCCAAGATGATTTCCTGAGCCACTTCATTGAGTTTTTTGCACTTTCATGGTTGCATCTATTAAAGTTGTCATTTTCATGAGCATATTATATGCACCCTATTGGCTTCCTGGTCAAACTAAACATTCCACGGTCTTCCTTGTACTTCAAAGTATTTATGCCCTAGATTTGGGGGTCTACAAAGATCATTTTATATTTTTAAGAAAGGCATTTTGAGGTCTCTACACATTGATTTTATCAGGTTCATAATGCTGACAGAGCCATTTGGTCATCTTTAATCATTAATATCTCTTCACCTAAGATTTTTCTTGAGAAATGCTTTTGCAAAGTGAATGCCAGTATATCGGACAATATGCCTATCAGTTTGTGAAGTCCAAAAAGGTGTTTTGACTAGTTTTAAAATTGCATCTTTGGGTTTAAATGTGAAAATGTGGTGCAAGTGCCTTAAAGTTGCAAAACACAGTTTGGTGATCAGAAAACTGTGTCGATCAATTCCAGAGGTATGTTCAAGGTTCCTAAGGCATTTCAAGAGTCAGTTGAATAAAAACAAAAAAAATTAGCCAGACCCACTTTGGGGCCCGACCTGACTTGTAGCTTCACGGTGTCTTTTGAATCAAGGTTTAAATTGTTATTTTAAAACATATGTTTATATGATTTAAATATGAAGAAGTGGCATTTATATCAGTGAATGGGTAGGTGCATTTCTAGTATCCTCCATGCATGAGCTGGAGTGGGCATTTTATAAATATTTCAAGAAAATGCGTTTGCCAGGTATAAAACCTGAATCCTCTATGCAAGGCGTTGGAAAGGCTTCAGTAAGTTTCAAACCAATGAAATTGGCATGTGTAAAACCAAATTCCATATCTTCCATGCAATGGCATTAAATGCCAAAGTTCTCCCTACCATGGCCAATTCCTCCTTGCTGCGTGGTGCGTGCTTACCTACAGAAATTCCAAATAGATTAAGCCTGTGCATGAGGTGGAAGTGTGGCATGGAGAGGGTTTTTAAGTTTTTTAACAAATGCAAATAGCAGCCATTAAAACCTCCAAACAAACAAAACATGCCAGCCTCTTTCCTCCCTGCGTGATATGGAAAAGACTTTAGTTTTTTTTAAAAGAAAATGCAAAGGGCGGGGGTTTTATTAAACTTCTAGGTAGGTGCAATCAGCAGGTGTAGAGCCTCCTTCCTTCCTTCCACATGTGAGCAACACCTTAATAACTTTCTACAAATGTGATTGGCAGGTTTAAAGCCAAATCCTCCTCCTTCCTACCACGAGGTATATTGAAAAGGCATTAGTAACTTTCAAACAAATGCAATGGAAGGTCTTAAAAGGCATAAGAAACCTTTAGTAAATGCGAATTGGTAGGCCTTAAACCTCCCTCATGTGGTGTGGTATGGGTAAAGGGGCATCCTCAAAACTTTCAGCATATGCATTGGCAAGCATCTGGGAGGCCAATCTCCTCCTATGTGGTAGCCAGAAGAAGTTTTTAGCAAAGGCAAATGGTAGATATAAAGCAGATCCATGACCTTTATTAGCATCCTCTCCTGCCATGGTATTTGGTGTGGCAAGAAAAAAAAATTGAGACTCCAAAAAAATGTCATTGGCAGGTGTAAAGCCAGTCCTCCCTTTGTCATGATCCTATGCATGATGTTGGAAGGGTGTTGATAAAATTTTAATAAATGCAGTTTGCAGGTCTAAAGCCATCGAAACCCAAGCAAAATGCAGTAAGCAGGTGCATAGCCTATGTGGCTGGTATGGAGAAATGCATTAAGCTCCCAATGTTGCATGTGGTTAAAGGCTTTGAGAAATCTTTACGCAAATGCACTTGGTAGATGTAACGTTTAATTCCATAACCTTTGCTAAACCCTCCCTGTTGTGTGTGAAGTGCCTGGAATGGGTAAATCCCATTAAACCTTCAAACAAATGCAAGCATCTTCTCCTATGGTTGAAAATGTGGAGCTATTGAAAGGAAGTTAAAAGATCAAGGCGCCATCAAAACCTTCAGAAAATGAAAAATGCAGTGCCAGGCATAAAAAATATATCCCACATTGGCTGGGTGAAGGGACATTTGGTTATTTAAAAGTAATGCTACACACAACCATAGTGTCAAAGCTTGAGGATTTTGACACAAGAGCTAGCTAGCGAGCAGGTGGACCCCACGCGTACATGATTATCGAGGTTAGTGAGTTTTATAGTGGAAGGATGAGTTAATGATTGAGTAAGTTTGAGGACGATCAACGACCGTCATTGAGTCGATATACGAAGGTGCTCGACCATTACCCTTCATGAACCAGCGATAAAGAACATGCAAAAAAGGGCATGTTAAAGATTGAGCAGGTTGAGAATGATCGGACCACCGTTGTTGAGTCGCTATGTGAAGATACTCGACCATTACCCTTCGTGAACCAACGACAAGTGAGCTAGAAGGTATAGGTGGCGGTCCAGATGACGAGTGATGAATAATGATGAACAGTAAATACCCAACAAGTACTAAGAGGGGGGGTGAATTAGTTAACATAAAAACTTCTTAGACAACTTAAACTGCAAAAGACTGCACTAACTGGCAAACAGTATCACCGATCTAAATCAAGGCACTACCGGTAAAACATAGTATGCTTGTGAAATACATAAACCAGTAACATCTAGGATCTTTGCAAAACATAATATCTCATCTCAACTCCACCCATATGCTTAAGCAAGTAATACATCAGAAATACAATAACCATTGGATCACCTTGCATTACCGCTTAACAAAAAACACTAAAACATCACATGAAAAAGCATCACACTTAACGCACTGATTTTTCACGTGGAAACTCAACTGGGAAAAACCACGGTGGGGATGAATACCCACAAGTTGTTCTTGAACTCTTCTGAAGTCTGCTCTATTGGAGCCTAGTCCGGTTAAAGACTTTACAACAAGTTCTGCTAGGAACCGATCATGCTTGGAATCACCCGGTTAAGGGATGGCTAAATACCCAGTTAGAGGTTAAAACCCTGTTAAAGGTTACCTTGTCAGAGGATCTAAAGAACTCAATGATTTTGAGTCACCCTGTTAAAGGATTTACAAAAAGCCTATTAAAGCTACCCGGTAAAGGGATTTTCTAACTGCTGAAATGGTTAGAAGTCAACAGGTAATACATTGATCTGATAACAACACTCAATGCCAAGGCAGATCCACTTCAGTTCCTTTACATCTGCAATCACACTCTACTAATCTCTACTCATCATCGACCTTATAGACAACAATTAGGTTGGTGGCAAAAACCTAAAACCCTAAGCATCTAGGCTAACAATATAGTCGGTCCAATCCTAACCATTTAAACACATTACATGGGGTGAAACAATCTTAAACAAATCTCAAGACATTCTCCATCATCCGTTCTTCACTGCTTCTGGAAACTGATAACCCATCACGTGTTGTCCATCATTTACTAAGATTTTGTACATTCCCGAGGTAGATAAAATCAATCTTCTTCATGCAAGATCCTCAAGGAGATTCTTCACATGCACAATGCTGATGTGGTAACACAATCTAATCTTCATTTCAGCACTAACTCATCATAGGATGTCGTCGGTCGAATCACACAGACTTGGAATGCTTCAACCAAAAACCCTGAAGGTGAGACTACCAACCCATAGTCATATCAAATGAAACCCTGATACAAACTTTGCATATACCGGTTCACCTTTTTGCATATACCGGTTCACATCATCATACTAGTTCACTTCATACCATCATATCGGTTCTCTTGCCATTTTTCTTACTTCAATATACCAGTTCATACTTTAGCATATTGGCATCAATGACAACATATAATCCTATCATGTCATCAAACTCTGCACATATGCCAACAATCTCCCCCTTTTGCATTGATGGCAATACACAAAGATATCTCTACATCTTCTTCCATATAATATGTCTTCAAAATTGTAGATATCTTTTGTGCTTCACATCTTCTCCCCCTTTGACAACAATGCCAAAGTGGAGGCACAAACATCCATGTTCCATTATGTTGCTCCCCTTGAGGAGTAGCATCCTTCAACACACCAATCCTAAAAAAATTTGACAATGCAATACCTGACTGATGTGGAGCACATACCTTTGGTTCACCTCTTGAAGGGGCAACACCCCTAATTCACCTCTTAAATAGGTAAATGTAGCCTTTGGTAGAGGCTTGGTGAATATATCTGCTAATTGCTCTTTACTGGACACATGTTCCAATACAACCTCTTTGTTTTGAACTTTCTCCCTCAAGAAATGATACTTGAGCTCGAAGTGCTTGGTTCTAGCATGCAATACCAGATTCTTGAAAATATTAATTGCACTTGTGTTATCACAAAATATACTCACCAGTTCAGATACAGGGACTTTGAAACCACTTAATACATGCTTCATCCAAATTGTCTAAGTGCAGTTTATAAATGCTGCAACATATTCTGCTTCTGCTATAGACTGAGAGATACAACTCTACTTCTTGCTCATCCATGAGACTAGTCTACCACTGAGAAAGAACGCACCATTGGTTGTGCTCTTCCGGTCATCCATATTACCAGCCCAATGGGCATCTGTGAATACTTTGAGATTGAAATCATTACTGTATGGATACCACAATCCATAATCTATAGTTCACTTCAGATATCTAAGAATCTGCTTGACTGCTACCAAGTGGGATTCTCTTGGACTTTTCTGAAAACATGTAGCAATGCCCACTGCATGTGCAATGTCTAGTCTATTGTGTACTACATAGTGTAACTTACCAATCATTGACCAGTATTCCTTCTCATTCACCAATTCTGAGTCATCTTCTTTTGACAATTTACAACCAGTCATCATCGGTGTACCAACTAGTTTGTTGTCTTCCATGCCAAAGGTCTTGAACACCTCTTTGACATACTTGGACTGAGTGATAAAGATACCATCTTTCATTTGTTGAATCTGTATTCCAATGAAGAACTTAATCTCTCTGATTAGTGACATCTCAAATTCCTTCTTCATTTCATCTGCAAATGCATGGCTCATCTTGTCATCTCCACCAAAAATTATGTCATCAACAAACACTTCATAGATCAGAATCTGATCTCCTTCTGACTTCAGATAGATATTGCTATCTTCACTTGTTCTTTCAAATCCAATCTTCACAAGATGGGAGTGTAAATGTTCATACCATGCTCTAGGTGCTTGCTTCAATCCATACAAGGCTTTATGTAGCCTATATACCATATCACTATCTTCTGATAGGGAAAACCCATCTGGTTGCTCTATATACACTTCCTCTTCAAGTATTCCATTCAGGAATGCAGATTTTACATCCATCTGATATACTTTGAATCCCTTAAATGCTGCATATGCAAGTAGCATTCAAACTCCTTCCAATCTAGCTACTGGAGCAAAGGTTTCTCCATAGTCTTCTCCTTCTTATTGAGCATATCCCTTACATACCAATCTTGCTTTGTTTCTTGCCACTATGTCATCTTCATTTAGCTTGTTTCTGAAAACCCATTTGGTGCCAATAATATTTTTGCGCTCAGGTCTGGGTACCAAAGACCATGTACCATTCTTTTCTATCTGGTCAAGTTCCTCTTCCATAGCCTTAATCTAGTCTTCATCTTTGTGTGCCTCTTTAAATCTTTTGGGCTCAAATTCAGAAATCATGCAAGAATTCTCTCTGACCTTTCTTCTTGTAAGTATTCCTACATCCTTATCCCCTATGATCTGCTTTGGATCATGATGTAGCTTTACATAGCTAGGAATGATCTTAACTGATTCCTCTTGCTTTTCCTCTTCATCCTCATCTTCATCAACATCTACTGGTGTAGGAGCACTATTATTTGTACTTGGTTGTTTTTCAACTGGTTCCCAGAAGGCTACATCTAGTTCATCTACCGCTTGCTCGCTGCTAGTTTCCTTAGGTTTCTCAGAGGTTTCATCAACTTTAGCATTGATACTTTCAACAATTCTCTGAGTCCTATTGTTAAAACACTTGAGAGCTTTTCTCTTGGTGGAATACCCTAGGAATATTCCCTCATCACATTTTTCATCAAACTTGCTCTAGTATTCACTTCTCTTGATATAACACTTGCTACCAAACACTCTAAAGTAGCTTACTACAAGAGTCTTATCGGTCCAATACTCATAAGGAGTTTTATCCTTACCTTTCTTGATGAGTACCCGGTTCATAGTGTAGACTGTAGTGCTCACCGCTTCTCTCCAAAAAGTGTGAGCAACCTTCCCTTGAATTAGCATCATTCTGGCTGCTTCAACTATAGTCCAGTTGTTCCTTTCTACTAGGCCATTCTGCTATAGAGTTTGGGGGGCAGACAGTTACCTCTTGATGTTGTTTTCTTCATAGTACTTATTGAACTCACTAGAAGTGAACTCACCTCCTTGGTCAGTTCTAAGGCATTTGATTCTCTTACCACTTTCCTTTTCAACTAGTGCTCTAAAGGCTTTAAAATTTCCAAAATCTTTAGACTTGTCTTTCAAGAATGGGACCCACATCATTCTTGAGCAATCATTAGTAAGAATCATAAAGTACCTATCTCCCTGAACACTCCTAGTTTTCATAGGACCACACAAATAAGTATGCACAAGATCAAGTAAATTATCTACTATGAAATATTTACCTTTGAAGGTTGAGGAAGACATTTTCCCTAGTTGACATTCTCTGCACAAAGGATTCTCTAGTTTGTTTAGCACAGGCAATCCTCTAACTACCTTGATCTTACTAGCCTTCACAATATTATCAAAATTCACATGGCAGAGTCTCCTATGTCATATCCAACTATCATCAAACTTAGCCATTAGACATTGACTGATATTTGTATTTACCTGAAATAAGTTACCTTTGGTCTGCATACCGGTAGCCATTAGTTCACCACTCTTTCCTTTTATTTTGCACACTCCATCTTTGAATTCCAAAGTGAGTCCTTTATCATTCAGCTGAGCAACACTCAAAAGGTTATGCCTGAGACCTTCTACCCAATACACGTTATCAGTACTATTTTTTCCATTTAGAGAGATGGACCCTTTGCCTTTTACCATACATGGTGCATCATTACCAAATCAGACTACACCTCTATCATACTCCTCTAGAGACTGAAACTTTTTCTGGTCACTAGTCATGTGGTGAGAACATCCACTATCAATAATCCACTCATTAGAATTATCAAAGTGGGAGACAAGAGCCTTCTTGTCTGACACATCTTCCTTCACATCTACAAATGCTATGTCTTCTCTTTCTTCATCTTCTGATTCATCATCAGTGACACCTTCATCGACTGGACCAAGACATTTTCTCCTATTTTCTCCTTTGAACTTTTTAAACTTCTCCAGTTTCTCCTTATTATCACTATTAGGATAGTTGACAACAATGTGTCCTATCTTATTGCAAGAAAAACATTTCAAATGGATCTTACCTCTGTATTTTCTAGTTCCCTTAGGAAGTCTCTTGGAAAGAAGAGCTTCAAATTCCATCAGGGTCTCCTCATCATCCATATCTCTGCTTTTTCTAGGTTCACAGCTGGTACTATCTTCTTTACCCTTTCTAGCTAGTGCAACAGATGCTCTAAAGGCTGAATTAGTCTTCTAAACACTATCATCATAATTGTTTAGCTCATATGCAGTCAAATTAACAATGATGGAGTCAAGGGATGCCTTTGTCTTGTCAATAGATCTCAACTCTTGAATAGTGGCAACTCTTATTGCATAGACCGGTAATAAGGATTTCAAAACTTTGCTAACAATGGTGGAATCATCCATTGTACCTCCTACACTCTTGATGTCTCTGACAAGAGTTTTAATCCTTATCCCATATTGTTGAATGGTCTCTCCTTCAACCATCCGCATGTCTTCAAACTTTCCTTTAAGGCTTTCTTCCTTAGCTTGCTTCACATGCTCATCACCACCATAGATAGACTCTAGAGTATCCCATACAACTTTGGGATTGTCTTTGTCTTGAACATCTATAAATTCAATATCAGATAGACTACTGATAAGAGCTTCCTTGACTTGCCCATTCTCTTGAATTTCTCTTATTTGTTCATCGGTGAGAGTACCGATAGGGACAACATAAGTATTCTCAACATAGGTCCAGTGTTGAGCACCCATGCTTTTAATGTATATCTTCATTTTGTCCTTCCATATCTTAAAGTTATCTCTGTTGAACATATGACCTTCCCTCTTCATCATTAGAATAAGATATTTTATTCAAGCGGTTAAGCTTATAACACAAAGGACCTGGAGGATGCTCTGATACCAATTGATGAATAATGATGAACAGTAAATACCCAACAGGTACTGAGGGGGGCTGGGTGAATCAGTTAACACAAAAACTTCTTAGACAACTTAAATTGCAAAAGACTGCACTAACTTGCAAATGGTATCACCGATCTAAATCAAGGCACTACTAGTAAAACACAGTATGACTATGAAAGACATAAACCGGTAACATCTAGATCTTCTCAAAACCTAATATCTCATCTCAACTCCACCCATATGCTTAAGCAAGTAATACATCATAAATACAATAACCATTGGATTAGCTTGCATTACTGCTTAATAGAAAACACTAAAACATCACATGAAAAAGCATCACACATAACACACTGATTTTTCATGTGGAAACCCAACTGGGAAAAATCACAGTGGGGATGAATACCCACACGTTGTTCTTGAACTCTTATGAAGTCTGCTGTATTAGGAGACTTTACAATAGGTCATGCTAGGAACTGATCCTGCTAGGACTCACCCGGTTAAGGGATGGCTAAATACTCGGTTAGAGGTTAAAACCCTGTTAAAGGTTACCTTGTCAGAGGATTTAAAGAACTCAATGATTTTGAGTCACCCTGTTAAAGGATTTACAAAAATCCTATTAAAGCTACCTGGTAAAGGTATTTTCCAACTGCTGAAATGGTTAGAAGTCAACAGGCAATACACTGATCTGATAACAACACTCAATGCCAAGGTAGATCCACTTCAGTTCCTTTACATCTACAATCACACTCTACAGATCTCTACTCACTGCTCTAGTCTGGCAAGAATCACTTCACACACATTCATTTTCCAACAACTTCAAATGAGAATCATCATCGACCTTATAGACAACAATTAGGTCAGTGGCAAAAACCTAAAACCCTAAGCATCTAGGTTAACAATACATTCGGTCCAATCCTGACCATTTAAACACATTACATGGGGTAAAACAATCTTGAACAAATCTCAAGATGTTCTCCATCATTCATTCTTCACCGCTTCTAGAAGCTGATAACGCATCACGTGCTGTCCACCGTTTACTAAGATTTTGCACATTCCCGAGGTAGATAGAATCAATCTTCTTCATGCAAGATCCTTAATGAGATTCTTCATGCACACAAGGTTGATGTGGCAACATGATCAGATCTTCATTTCAATGCTAACCTATCATAGGATGTCATCGGTCAAATCACACAGAGTTGGAATGCATCAACCGGAAAACCTGAAGCTGAGACTACCAACCGGTAGTCATATCAAATGAAACCCTAATACAAACTTTTCACTTATCAGTTCACATTCCAACATATTGATTCACCTTTTCGCATATATCGGTTCATATCATCATACTAGTTCACTTCATACAATCATACCGGTTCTCTTGCCAATTTGCTTACTTCAATATATAGGTTCATACTTCAGCATATTGACATCAATGACAACATACAATCCTATCATGTCATCAAACTCTGCACATATGCCAACAGTGGGTCCTGGTGAGATGGAGCTGAGGTGGCAGGTCCAAGTGGCAGACAAGTGGCAAAACTATTGAGGTGACAATGAGGTGTTATCCCAGTGGAGCATGAGTGAATCACAAGCTGCCACATGGCAAGGCGTAGAGGGTAAATTGGTGAAAAATTAAAATTAAATGTAAAGTCCTGACTATTGTAAAAATTGAAAAATTTGAATGATGGACCCAACATAAGTGATTAATTCATCTGAGGGGTATTTTTTGCCCAAACATATATAAATTATATACTATCAGAAAGTTATCGAGACGAGGAATCCTGTCATGTAGTTTGTTTCAACAAACATCAGATATTTTGAGAGTAGTTTCCACGGGAAGAGAGGGAAATATTTTTCAGTTGGGGAAAAGTGACACATGGCAATTTCTGATGAAATCTGGTCTTTTCCCTCTTCTTTATATTCTCAATTCTTCTTAATTGTAAGGGTTCAAATATTTGAGAAATTCTCTAAGGGAGATTTCTAATAGGGGTTCTAGTCTTATGGATTTTAATTTTCTGGGTTGTAATTGTTGATGTTCTCATTCTTCTATCATTGAATAGATACATTTAGCTATAAATTCTTAGTTGCAGGTCATATATATATGTAAGGCATATATACATTTCCATTGGATTGTCTTTAGGCATTTTTCAATTTCAATAAATTTAGTCTTCAAGGGAGTTTAAATTTATTCTCTCCAAGGAAGAGTGTAATTCCTGTTCTTAGGCATCTTTTATAGAAGGGATTTAAATTCTATGAGTAGAACTTATGAAACTGAATTAATGTTTGGATATGTATGATCTTTTGATTTGAAGTTAAGAATGTATTAATGTCAGGCATTAATATAGGGATATCTTTCAGTGAATTTGATTACCATCTTGGATTTCATTTATGGCCATTTGTGTGGACTCTATGCCTAGATGAAGGCACTGATCTGTTACAATTAGAAGTTATTTGCAAAAAATTTAAAATCCAAAATCAGAATATCTTTTGTTTTATGTTTTGTGGTAGTGTTCCATACATCTCATGATTCAAACATTGTTGAGTTGTAAGTGTAGATCTAGCCCATCTACAGTACCCTCCTTGTTTTTGAACCTTTTGAGATTCATCTACTTTTGTTGATGTTGTCTTGTGTGTAATGGGTCTGATTCAATGCATCAAAGGTACACCCACCTAGGTTTTGCAGAGCTTGAGGAGTAGAAGGATTTAGATCCTTGTTATGTTGTCCAAGTCCTGAGGTTCTTTATAGATTGAAATTGGCTATTTCATAGATCAATTGCAGGTGAACTTGGGTTAACCAATTTTGGTGAACAACATGCTCAGTGAAACCATTCTGCTGAGGGGTGTAGGGAATAGTAAACTGATGCTACAAACCATGCTCAGTGCAAAAACCTCTGAAATCCTGATTCACGTACTCCCCCCCATTATCTATATGTATTTGTCGAATAGAACAATCAAAATGCTTCTCTACAAATGTCTTGAAGATTTGAAATGAATCAAAGACATCAGACTTGTACTTAAGAAAGTACACCAATGTGCGTCTGGAGAAGTCCTCAATAAAAGTGAGTACATACTTGGCCCCAAAAAAAGGAGTGGGAAATGACCTGAGATCACTATGAATCAACTCCAAGGGTGCCAAAGCATAAGGGACTCTTCCCTTCAGAAAGGGATCCCTATGATGCTTTTCAAGAACACAACTATGACAAACACCATCAATGCAGGAAATTTGTGGGAGCCCAAGAACAAGTTCCTGTGTACTCATCTGCTGAAGATATCTGTAATTGAAATGGCCCAAGCGCTCATGCCAAAGCTTACTCACTAAATCTGCATGTACTATAGGAGATGAACCTACACCCGTAGAGGGCTCAAATCCATCCAATTTGTATAGACGAGATGTAGTATCAACACTCCTAGTAGCCACAACCAAATCAGAGTCATGGAGGTCCTAAATAACCACATCATGTGGTGAGAACTCAATTGTCTTACCAGAGTCAAAATGGCAAATCTGATAAATAGACAGGAGGTTCATTGAGATGTCAGGGACAACCAAAACATCCTGCAAAGTACCCCCATCCAAAGAGATAGAACTTGAACCCAAGACTAAAAGCTGAACTGAGTCACCCACTGGAATCTGTGAAGTACCACAAGAGGCAAGAGAAGTAATCAACTACTGAGTGTGAGTCATATGGTGAGAAGCACAAGAATCTAATATCCAAGTGGACCCATAGGTCAAATCTTGAGCAGTGAGAGCATGACATTTCCCTGTGGAAGGAGAAGATGCCCGAGGTGAGGAGATGTGATGCTATTACATGGCTTCCTCTAAAGCCTCTAAGAATTTCCAACATCTAGAAATTGGATGTACTTCCTTGCCACAAAAACTGCAAGTGTCTCTTGATTTCTTCTTAGTCTTGGAGGAAGACTCACTAGACTAAGAAGATTTCCCATGTTTTGGAGGAAATGGTGGTTTAGAATCAGACTTAGGAGGTTGCTTGGAGGAATGCTCATTGCCTACAAAATTCTTCTTTGGCTTTGGTTTATTCTTTTGCTTCTCCTTAGAGGACTGAGAAACCAATTCTTTGTTCTTGGACCCAAAGAGCATGTCCACCTGAGAAAGATGATATTGCTCATGAGACAAATGCTCACAAAATACATCAAAGGTAGGCATGGTGAAATGAGCACCCAAACCATCCATGGTGGATTAGAAAGCAGAGGCAAAAAACTGAAAATGACCTCGAAGCTTCGAAAGAATCAAGTGAATGCACTTTGTGTATGTCTTGATCTTGCTACATCCCTGGAGAATAGATTTGGTAGTCCTGAACTTGTTCAAAAAATCCTCAATGGTGGGAAAGGAATCAGGTGACAAAGAAACCAACTCCCCCTCAATCTGTAATGCATGAATCTCATTAACCCTCCCAAAGAGAGACTCAAAATTCAACCACATAGCACGAGGAGTGAGAAACTCATCAAGGTGAAACAGAAGACTATCAGAGACATGCAAAGAGAGAAAACCCATGACCTCATCCATATTGTTTATGTGCTAATGAATCTCATAAGGACATTGCAATAGAGGTTGAACCTCATCCAAACAAGACCACAACCCTCATGCCTGGAGAAGCCTCGTGATACGGGGCTTCCAGGTGTGATACTTGTGTGATGTCAACAACTCAACTGAAGGATCTGCCATGAGAACTCTGCACCTGCACTTGTTTGTTGGTTTTTTTATTATGTGATCTTTCAGAATAGACAGAAGATGCAGAAGGGTTTGTTTGTTTTGAGATTTTTGGTGTTCTAGATTTCTGATATAAATCATAGAAAGCGAGAAAAAAACACCCCCCCACAATAGATAAACCCAAACCCTAGTACATACTGATGAGAAGGAAGTAGTGCATAAGCAAAAAACTTAAAACTGAAATCTCATGTACCTGAGGAAAAATATGAGAAACAAGATCACATATTCTAATAGAGCATGTTGAGAGCTTTCCAATGCCTATTTGTTTTCAAAAAATGGAGTTTGTTTGCCTATTCTACGGCCCCGAAAGTGTAGAAAAGAGACCTGAATTTGACTGTAAAAAAGTATAGTCAAATAAAACAATAGAGAAAAAATTATAAGACCACGAGGTCTATCTCAGAACTAGCTTTCCGATGCCTATTTGTTTTCAAAAAAACCACTCTATATGCTCAAGATATGGCCAAAAAATGAACCCCCCCTTAAAGAGACAAGAAGGTGGAGGTCTGGTGGTAGGGGTCTGGCAATGGTGGCGCTCTGGGGAGGAGAGGCGAAGAGGGAGCAATGGCGGTAGGGACAACCAAGGTGGCTGGTGGTGGGGAGGTGGGCTCCAGTGGGCAGAGCGGCGGGTGTCGACGGCAGGGAGGCGGGCTCCGGCGGCAGGAGCAGGAGCCGACAATGGGAGAAGGAGCCGACAGCGAGAGCAGGAGCTGGTGGGGGCCAGAGGGCGAGGCCGGTGGGGGCCGGCAGGGGGCTGAAGGCTAGTGGCAGGGAGGGGCCCACGCTGATAGGTCCGGTCGGCCAGACTAACAATCGGCAGCTGGACTGTCAAGGGGTACGAGGTACCCTCCGAAACCCCAAAAATTTGACTTTTTTTTGTGCAAAAACTTTTTTGTTCGCCTTTTGAAATGATTTTTTATTTTTTTATTTTTTTCTATTTTTTTTGTTCAAAAAATCAAAAAATCAACCTGCATGCCGTAAAAAGGCAAAAATTATTTTTTTTGAAATTTTTTTCTCAAACTGCGTGTTAGGGTCGTATTGCCTGGTACTGAAGAAAAATTACCCCCAAATAAAAACTAGGCAAGTTTTATATGACTATAGTGGTTTTTGGGCCTTTTGAGCATAATGGTGAGGTCCGTTTAGGCCCAAAGTGCTCATAAAAAGGCCTATCCCTAGGTGCATAAAAAAACTTCCTGAAACCCCAGATCTGCTTCCAATGCAAAAATTCTCAAAACAAGAACATATAGATATAGATCTGAAGCTCTGATACCATGTGAGATTTGAGAAATACAACACCACAAGAGCCCAAAGATCTCTGCTAGATGAATAACCTATTACAAGGAGAAGCAAGGAAGCAAATAACAGAAAAAACAATACATAAAAAATATGCTCAAAAAGATGAGAGCTCAATATTCACAAAATGTGTAATGTGATAATAATACAAAAAACAAGAAAATTAACTTCTAATAGGTCAAGAAACCCTAAAAGGGAAAACCTAGGCTTGCACATAATAATTAATAAAAGAATTAATTATTATGCACCTAATATTAGCTTAAGTGTAAAAAGAGATAATAGGGAACTTAAAGAATTAAACAAATGTTGTTTAATTAATCAAGTAAAGACCCAATTACTTTAACAGCTCCTAATCAGGTAAAATAATTTAGATAGATCGATAGTCTCTCCTTATTTATTGAATAACATTAATGTGGTTTGTTTCTATTTAATGAAATACAAAACTTTAATAAAACATAATTGAAATTACTAAGTTCTATCTTTCCTTAAATAAAACAATGTATCGTAGAAATTCACACAAATATCTATTAGGTCAACTCATAATAACTAGAAGGAAACAATCAACAAGATTTATTTTAAAAACTTAGATTTTCACATAAAATGGTATGAAATAGTTTTATATCAATAAACACAAACCAAAACAATAAATAACAAGAGTTGTGATACAGCTGGAGTCCCTGCCATTTGTTAAAAATTAGAGATTTGTAACAATGTTGGAACAGAGGGTCTTCTATATAGGCAAAGAATAGATAATAAGTTTGTTGTATAGGCTCAGTTGAAGCATAAATACAACATTGGAAGTGGATATTTCTCATCCATGTGCAAGTATTTGTAGGCACATCTCTATAATAAGTTGTTGAAAGGTATTACAAAATAATTGATATTAACCATGGATGAGAAAAACATCTATAATGACCCAACAATTTTACTCACATGAAGCTTCATATTCTCTAGTTGGGGTGCAGTCCCAAACAATAGGTAATTGTAGGAGTAGAATAAAAAGTATGCACTTGAATAAGAAATTAGAAAATCCAGGCACTTTCCTATTATAGCCTTCCGTATTTATGAAATTTTTGTTTCCTAGGTTTCTCCACTATATGCCCATGTTACTTGAAATTTTAAAAATGGATTTGTGGAGAGACCTAGGAAATAAAATTTTCATAAATAGGGAAGGCTATAATAGGAAAGTGCAAAAAATTGGGATAGACTTCTTAATAAAATGTTAAGAATAGTATTTGAAACAATAGAAATTTGTAGAAACAATTAGAAATAGTATTAAGAATGTTTAGAAGCTCTTGAAAAATCAAGGCATGTTCTAGATTCATTGTATTGATTTTAGGTCCATTATATGTATATAACAATGGATGGATGCAAAGATTAATCAAAGAGTCAATGCTGAACCAACTAAATTACTAGAAAAAAATAATTTTAAGTTTGAAATGATACACAAACATGATATAACAAACTTAGGTGGCAACTAGACTATAATTACTTTTAAATCAAATGTCATTCACATATTGTTGGAAATACAACTGAAATGGCTACAATCATCTAAACCAAAAAGTTTCATTTCACTTTACCTTAAGAATAATGGTTTTATTCCCTAGAAAACCATATTGTGTAAATGACTACAATTATACAAAAACAAAAAACTTTCATTTCATTCTACTTTTAGAATAAGGGTTTCATTTCCTACAAAACCATATTGTGTCACATTTCAATATTTTTCTAGAAAAGATTGTGTTGTAGCTAGTACTAGTTCACCTTGTACCTGAGGAAAGTAAGAGAATAAAATCACAAACATAAACAAGTGGACAAAAAAAATCAAGTCAAAGTATTGATCCATCCCCATCAAAATCAAATCTCATTCTAAAATGTGTAGCAAAAGATACTTCCCCGCAAAGCCTCCAACTTTTTCTCAATGATTAAGGAATCTAAGAAATCCTTGTATGAATCTCAAAGAGAATATTACAAGCCTACCTAATCATTGAAAAGAAGAAAAATAAATTGAGTAGATATATTTCACATTAAAACCACTTAAAAATATCTTTGAATCAATTGCACCAAACAAGTGTAGTATTCTTGGTTATTTATATATAAAATTAAGCTAAATAGATGGAACCTTGAAATGTAATACAAAGTGTATTTTGTGGCAATTTTTACATGAAGCTATAACAATATGAATGAAAGCCTACTAGGCTACTGTAAAGCTAAACATAGAAGTTTCAAATTTGAAAATAAAAATAATTCTAAGCTAATTTTACATGAATCTACATCACTCGAGTAACAAAGTAAATGAGAGGGTGACTAGAGTGGCTTCCATAAATCAACAAAAAAATGTGTTTCACACATCTTTTGCTCAATTTTGACTCTTTTTAGGTTAATATAAAAATAAGCCACCAAAAAGTGCATTATATGTTCCCCTTAAAAACTCCGTTCTTGGATATTTACTTGAATGTACCATGTGCTTGCTAGGTTTTTTAAAGACAAAATCAAGCAAAACAAAAATGTTTTGTTTCAAGCCACAATAAAGGCTAATTACATGAAATTAAGGAAAATTAAAAGCCCTTTCTAGAAAGTAAACTAAGTCAACTAGAAATAACATCAAAGTTAATATTTTACCTATAATTTTCCAAATTCACAAATCTTTATAGGTAAAAGTAACTAAGATAACTAAAAAAACTAAATAGCATAATTCTTGAATTTTATTCTAAAATACAATCACATGAATCTCTTCAAAATTCATCAAATTATGGAGTAAACAAAAAAATCCAACTAGAAACAATTCAAGATATCAACTAAATATCCATTCTAAACAATTCATTCTGAAACAACCATCAAGTTTTGCCATAACTCACCTAGAAAAAAGTAGAACCACACTAAATAAACTTCAAAAGTATCACAAAAGACCCAATCCTCTGAGACTTTTTAAATTACCTATTAAAAAGTAGTGTCTTTCCCTCCACAAAAATGCCCCATTGCCTTCGATTGAGTGATATTTCAGGCCTCATGTAGTATCATTACCATTACTCAAATCAACTAACAGAGAATCTCAAACATAATGGCAAGCAAACTTGCTCCCTCTTTTATTTTTTAACAACCTACTAGCAATCACACATTAGTGTGAAATAGGTATGCTAAACAGGTTTGGAAGGTCAATTAGGAAATTTTTTGGTCTATTAGTTCTATGCATTTATGCAATAAATGAGCTCAGTTGGCACATGTTTTAGCAAATGATGTTTGTACAAAAAAGGTCTTAATCCAGACAAGTGATAGCTTCAAATCAACCATATGTCCACTCGCAAGAATCCAAATACAACTAATAACCTCAAAATTGGGAAGTAATCATGCTACATTGACAACAACCTCATGGTATGTTTGTGATAGTAAAAGGGGAAGAGAGAGGAAGATATATGGAGAGAAATATGGAGAGATAAATGGTGGAAGAGAAAGTGAGAGATACAGATAAGGAGATAGAGATTAAAAACATAGATAGAGAGTAAGAAATAGATGGAAATGGAGGTGGAGAGGGATATGGAGAGAAGGGAAGGGAGAGATAATGAGAGAGAGATAGATATATAGAGAAGAGAGGGCGGGAGATAATGAGAGTGGGAGTGATAAAAAAATATATAAAGATAGAGATATGAAGTAATACATAGAGATAGGTAGGGATAGGGATAGATAGAGGGCTAGAGAGATGTGGACATAAGGCTAGAGAAATACAAAGAGATAATAAGATAGAGATAGAGAGAGGTGGAAGGAATACACACACACACACACACACACACACACACACACACACACACACACACAGAGAGAGAGAGAGAGAGAGAGAGAGAGAGAGAGAGAGGGAGGCATGTCTAGAGATAGAGATGACAGAGGAAGATATTGATAGAGATAAAGATAGAGGGAGGGAGGAAGAGGGAGAGAAATAGTAGAGAGACAAAAAGAGGTAGGAGAGACAAAGATAGAGTGACATAGGGAGATAGATATTGATAGGTAAAAAAGAAGAGAGAGAGGGAGTGATAGGTAGATATATAGATTGTGAGATAGAGTGATAGAGATATAAGGAAATGTAGAGAGAGTGGAAGAGGTACTAAAGAGATAAATATATAGATAGAGTTACAAGCAAAGAGAGAGAAGAACTAGAAATTGACAAATAGAGATGGAGACAATGAGAGAGAGAGAGAAATAGGGATAAATATAGATATATGGGAATAGAAAGAGATAGAGATAAATATATGGGATGTATAGGGGATAAGGAGTGGAGAGGGAGAGAGGGAAAGAGATCATTATTGAGGGAGAGAGGGAGAGAGAAGAGGTCAAGAGTGGGAGATATAGCTCAATATATAGAGAAGAAGAGGGGGATATATAGATAAAAGGAAATATAGAGACATAGAGAGGGCTATGGAAAGTGATAGAGAGATGAGGGAGATGTACATTGAGAAAAATATGGATAGAAAGAGAGAGAAGAGTGAGAGGTAGATAGAGAGATAAATAGACAGAGAAGTAGAAGATAGATATATGTTGGCAATTGACACTTGTGTGTGTGAAAAAGGGTTTGTAGCTGCAAGCACAATACTTCAATTAAGTCATTACATGTATGGTTAGATAGATATAAGCATGAATAATAAAACCATAACAAATCGACCAATTTCTTTCTAAAAGATGCGAGTATAAGATTGCTCTCATAATTTTATAAGCAATACTAGTGACTAGACTACACCAAGATGAAGGGTTTAATCTATATGAGCATGATATTAAGCTAAATGGATGCAAGATGGATGAATAATTCAAGCAATAATGGATTCGAGCAATAATGGATTCAAGCAATAATGGATTCAAGCAATGATGGATGCAAGCAATGATGAATTCAAGCAATATGAGTAAACTAAAATATGGATGCAAATAATCTAAAAAAGCACAATGTATTCAATGACTCCAGAGCAAAAATCAGTGTAATAATAATCTCCAAGTGTGTTCTCAAAAATCTCTAAGGTGAATTGAAATGAGAGCTGAAGGCTGAATTTATAGAGAATTACAAGATAGATGATGAAAAAGCTCAATTTAGGATTAATTGAAAATAATTGAGAAATCAGGTCTAGTTAACCTTGAGATAGATTCCAATTATAGTTTAATTGAAATGCATTTAGATAAGAAGTTCAAGTTGTATTATAAATAATATTAAATTAATTTCATGCATTTGTGATAAAAATAGATAATTCTTTGATTTATTCAAGAAAAGAATCTTTTCAATGCAACTGAACTTCTCTTTCTAAAAAGCTTTGAGTTCCAATTTTAGAGAATAATCAATTATTCAATTTAATTGCTTTTCTAATTTCAAGTTCTAAATTTAGAAAAAGAAATAATATCTCAAGTTTGATTTCTCTCTCAATTCACTTCTTTTTGTTTATTTTCAATTCAACTCTTGCTTTGTAATTAATTCCTCTTTTATAATAAATTAATTCCTTTTGCATGATTAAATGGCAAATTTATTAATTAATTAAATATGCAAGGATATTTAATAAATTAAAATAGGATAATTGATCAAAATGATATTCTTGGAAATGATTAAATATTTAATTAATATTGAGTAATTGATTTGCCATGTGATATTTGATGATTGAAGAATTAATAATGTGCTCAAGATTCATTTAATTGCCTTTGGTTAGGACCTTGGTGATGTTGTTGAGATTAGGGGCCCGTAGTTTAGATGGCCATTTTTAGGGTATTACATTTGCCCCTCTTTGAATTAATGTGTGAGCAGCACATTGGTTCAAATAATGTGTGATGTCTAGGAGATACTAGTTCTGAACTTGATAGATCACGAACTAGATGAAGAGCAAGGTGTTTAGCTTGATTCTAAGCAATGAAGTTGAATGAAGTCTGATTAAAGTGATACCGATCCCAAACTTGATTGAACTTAGGAATGATAGAAAAAAAAAGATACTAAACTTGAACTTGATTGATCAAGAAGCATATCTTACTTCTCTAGAACTTGATTGATCTAGATATAGCAAGTGAAGATAAAAATTGATCTTGAACCTGATTGATCAAGATATGATGAGCGAAGAATAAACTATCCAGCTTGATTCGATGCGATGAAACTAAACACCTGCTTAGATTGAACGTGTGATCGAAGATACTCTTTAAACCTTGCATTAAGTTTAAATGAATAATCAGTTTGATGAAAAGCGATGAAACTGATTAACGTTTAGAGATTGATTCAGATAAAAGACAAATATCAGCTTGATTTGAAGCGATGAAATTGATATGCCCCTAGCGATTGATTTGATTCAAATGATCGAGAAATCTCAACTTGATGTGAAGTGATAAAGGTGAGATGCCCCTTAGCAATAAGATTTGATTGATTTTCTTTATTTGAAAAGATTTTTTGCTTGACTTTTGGTAAAGATTTGAAAATTTTCTCAACTTTAAAGATGTGAGGTCATGAGTATGCCCCCTCAGGAGCAAAATCGAAAGATAACGAGGGTAGATGATTATAGGCAATTGTTGGCGATAATAATTTATTTGAGCACAAAGAATAATTCTGAGGAATTGTTGAAAATTTGGTGTTGATTGATAAGAAATTGAGCACAAAGTTGATATGTAGAATAAAAATTGAATTGAGATTCAGTGTTGATTGATGAGGAATTGAGCGCAATTTGAAGAAAGAATGAGCTTTTTATGAAAAGCGCTAAGCTGTCCAAATTTTGGAATTTGACTAGCGAAATGATCTCGGATTTTGATTTCGATCCGGAAAATGGAATCAGAATGAGCAAATTAGGTAAGGGTACAATTTTCATGTCCATCGAAGCAAGTTGAAAAATTAGGGTTTTGGCTATATAAGGGGTAAAAGTGTCATTTTCAATTCATTTTAACCTCCCAAGTTTGAAAATTCAAAAAACCTTTTGTGAAGAAAATGGTGGTCCCTCCTCGTGAGCATTGATTCGAGTGCTAGAGACAACATAATTGACCTCGACACTATGAGCCAACGATAAGTGGTCAATCTTAAGCCTTTTTATGTTCTCAATTTTGAATTTCTTTGTTCAAATTTCAATTTTTCGCACGTTTTAAGTCAGTCAATCTTGTTTTGTCATGCGAGATAGGATTCTGTCTCGTACAACAAACTGCTAAATTTTGTTTTGTCGTTTAAGGCCATTAGTTTTGTCATTCAGACACCACCCTTATGTCGTATGACAACCTTCATAAAAGACCATTTTTTCGTCCGAAGTCTAATATTTTGTTGTATAGGATTCTTTTGTCGTACGGGGCCAAATCCTGACTCGTATGAGTTGTTTCCCTTCTATGTTTTGTCATTTGGAAAACAGTGAGCATTTTTGAATGTTTAAACTTGAAATTTTGATTTTGCAATTGGCGTAGTTGGATTTGCATGATGTTTTGCTTCTCTTGTAGGCTTATTTGGAATGTTTTTTGATGCTTCATTGTTTGATTTTGTTTTGTAGGTTTGATTACCTCATGTGCTCTTCAGATGCATTTATCTGCCTACCATGACATTAGTTCAACAGTTATCAGAGGTTGACCAAGCTCATATTGATTTGTGCATTTTGACGCACCTTCTTAGATTACCTGATATCTGTCTGAATCACGGTATGCTCACAACATTAATTGAGTGATTCCATTTAGAGCATAACACCTTTCATTTACCAATTGGGGAGATGACCATCACTTCTGAGGATATATATAGGATCCTTTGTATCCCTTTTGCTAGGGATAAGGTGGATTATGATGTAGCACACCTTCCCAGATTACAGGCAGTTAGGCATGTCTTCAGGGATCCTAATATATTGACGTGTTCCATCAGTTGGGACATCATAATGAGTAGGTATAGTGAGGACTTTCCTCTGGCTTGTGTCCTAGCAGGGTTAATCAGTTGTTTTCTGATGTCGGATAAGGGAGAACAAGGATTCCAGTGTGGTTGGGACAGGATGCTAGAAAGATTGATGTAGACCCCTCAGAGGCTTGGTTGGGGTTCATGCTTATTAGCTTACATGTATCACAAGATGCATGAGATAGTGTATAGGGAGGGCAAGAGCATGGTGTTGGTGTGTTGATCTTACAGGTTTGGGCTTGGGAGCACCTTCCCATTTGTCAGCCTATTTTAGATGACAGTAGAGAGCCTAGGAAGCCGATTATATATAAGTATGTCGGTTATGTTACAGAGCCCCATCTAAGCAAGACCGATTTTTGGTGGCGGCAGTTAGATGACCTTATAGCCGTGATATCGAGACCTTACAGGGGCCTAGAGCCATGGGATGATTGGGGGCTGGTACGCTGGGCTATTTTTGTTACATGCCCACTTATCAACATATCACAGACTATAGTGGAGCAATTTGTAGTATCATGGGTGATGAGGCAATATGGCAGGCCTCAAGGGGTGTCACAAGAGTTCACAGCGTATGCCCGATATGCTGATGAGGAGAGGTAGGGATGGTCACCAAGGTTATCCTATGCCTTGAGTATGCAGGAGCTGACTAATCTATAGTGAATGAGATGGGACTACCTAGATGATGTTGCGGATGTGGGGGTATTGCCCCAGTATAGGGATTTGTTCCAGCAGCATCCATTCCCTAGGTTGATAGATCCAGTTGAGTAGGCTCCTCATATAGAGGAGGTTGAGGATGATGCCCCCGTATCAGGATAGGGATAGGGCCAAGGATAGAGATAGGGATGAGGACAGAGAGTCAAGGCTTAGAGGTAGGTAGGTAGCGATCCTGGTGCTAGTAGTAGCAGGGTTCCAATTGGTCAGCAGAGGGGTGAGGGCGAATCCCTTGGGAGTATAGGTATGAGGTTGGGCGGAGCTGAGGAGGAGAGAGTAGCTCCGAGATAGGTCCGGTAGTGGAGGGAGATGTAGGGTGGAGTTAGAGGTGGAGATGGGGGTGGAGAGCCTTCAAGAGAGAAGGGGACTGACACGGGATGGTCGATGACAGCACGTCTTGCAGAGCTGTAGTCACAGTTGATAGTGACTCAGACTCAGCTGGTAGAGCGAGACCAAAAACTAGCAAAGCTTAGGGCTCAACGCGATTGCTAGGTCACAGAGATGATAGAAGAGAGGAGGTCCAAGATAGATTCTTTACGGTGGGAGGTCCTTCACCAGACGAGTAAGGCGGTATACTATGTTGTGGCGTATAGCATAGCAGTTCCAATTGCACAGCAGGTTGTCCCCTACTCGTAGTATAAGGCATGATCAGAGGGAGCTCAGGCACCTCATCAAGATCTCAGTTAGCAGGCTTCAGCTCCTCCACTAGGCGATGAAGGAGGAGCTGAGAGCTAGATAGTCTTTTTTGTAGCTTTGCTATTTTTGTAGACATACCCATTTTTTGTAGCCTATACGATTCTTGCTCTGATGGGAGTTTGTACATGTCATTTGACATCATTTTGTACTTTGACTTTATACAATATATATACGAGATCTGATTTGACTTCATTGTACTTGTGTTGATTCATTTATGAGATGTGTTCTATATGTTTTATTCTATATGTATGCATTTCTTTTTATTATGTAATTCAAATGATTATGGATGTCTATTTTGTTTCTTTTCACATGCACATAAATGAATGAAAATGAATAATGAGTAATGCAATTTTTTATTTTTTTATGCAATAAGATAAATGAAAACAAGTAATGTGAAATATATGAATCTATGTAAGATGTCTATGTATGCAACTAACATCTCAAAACACAAGTACTCAATCGAAAAGATGATGAAAAATAGACAACTTAGCGAAGAAGTGATGATGCTTCCAACTCTCATTAATTTAAGGGATCATTATTATCACACCGAAATCACTCTAGATTCACAAAATATAGAATGAAATGCAAAATGATATGCAAAATGCAACCTAAACCTAGTCACTGGATTTAAAATGCTTAAGATTCATTACCGAGCATAACGAACATAACAGGTAGATTAGAGTTCCTTTCTTTTTCAATGTGCAATATTTATTATTTTGTTTGCAATGACCCTTTTTCGTTCATATCCTTCGATAAATTTTGTAGGGACCCGAATTGCATCATAAAGAAATTTCCTCAAAACAAACAAAGAAATGATGGGAACCTCCCTGTAGCATACAAATAAGCGGAGTTGAGGTATGTGAGGCAATTTCACCTTGTTGTGAAAGCTCTTATCACAGACACCCAGCTAATTTTATGTTTCTAGATCATTGGGATCATTCCTACAAGTAGAAAACAAAGAAAAAATTATGCCCCCAATCCTTGCTCCTCTTAGTCACAAGAGACTTCCTCGAGTTACTCAAAGGGATAATAATCGAAAACTAATATAAAAGATGACACACAAATAAAATTTTCATTCATACCTCAAACTGTTTAGTGATTGTTTTCCATTATGTTGTTTTGCTTGTTTACTCAGTGATAAAACTCTTCAGTAGTCAGGAGACAGGTGACTGACTCGGAGTGGATGACCAGGTTTCACTGACAAAAAGATGACTAGCTTGATACTACTTAGGACATGTAATGTGCTCTCTCAATTAACCAAAGACTAAGACATTGATCAGTTTCAAGTCATGAGGGTTCCAATGAACGAAGATGTCACAAAAGTGATTAAAATATATGTACAAGCGAAAGAAAAGATGCAGGAAAGCGAGAATGCCAACGTTGCATTGATAGATGGAGCGCTTGAGTACAAGAGGCACCTGTTTGCCAGGTTTTCACCTACTTGGTAGAGATTCATTTTTATTTTTTACCAAGGTGCCTATTTACCAAGTTTTCACCAGGGCATTTTCTCTCTTTATATATTTTTTTTCTCCTCTTTTTTTTTTTTTTTAATGATTTTTTAAATTTTTTTCAGGACTTTTTCAGTTGTACATGTTATTGGAGCAGAGAATGCTAAGTGATGAATTTCTTCAAGTGGATGGTGTTAATCATTTCACAGATCTATTCTCCTTCCAAGTTTGAGAGTTGATGGGCACCAGAGCTGAATACTGTAGTAACGATGTAGGGACCCAACCAGTTGGGTTCAAACTTCCCTTTGTTGTCTTGAAACTGCTGATTTTTAGGATTTTCTCTCAGGACTAGGTCACCAACCTGAAATTCTCTTTGTCTAACTTTCCTATTATATTCTCTGGACATTCCCTTCTAATACACTCTGGGATGATCAAACGCCACTTGTCGATGCTCATCCAGCAATTCGAGTTCTTGCAATCTAGATATTCTATGATCTTCATCAGTAACAAGACCTTGCAAGGAAACTCTTAGAGATGGTATTTCTACTTCAATAGGTAATACTGCTTTGGACCCATACACCAAAGAGAAAGGTGTAGCCCCAATAGCAGTTTTGATACTTGTTTTGTAAGCCCATAGTGCAGGATTGAGCTACAGATGCCAATCCTTCCCAGATTTGTTCACTGTTTTGTGCAAGATAGTCAATAGGTTTTTGTTAGATGCCTCGGCTTGTCCATTACCATGAGGGTAATATACTGATGACCAGTGTTATTTTATTTTTAATTTCTCACAGAGCTTGTCCAGATCTTTATTCTTGAACCGTCATCCATTATCCGTCACGATGGATGAAGCTATCCCATACTTGCAAATGATATACTTTAGGATGAACAAGGCAACTTGTTTACCAGTTGCTTTGATGAGTGGAACCGCTTCTACCCACTTGGTGAAATACTCAGTGGCAGTTATGATGAATTTATGTCCGTTAGATGAAGTAGGATATATCTGACCAATGAGATCAAAGGCAGAGCATGTATGAGATTTCCATGTAGCTGACATTTCTCACAAGTCTTAGAGAATTTAATAGCATCTTTCTCCATGTGTCACCAATAGTAGCTAGCCCGTAATAGTTTTCGAGCTAAAGTAAGAGCATTTGAATGAGATCCACAAATACCTTCATGAACTTTTGATAATGCACGTTTAGATTCTTCAGTTTCTAGACACCTAAGCAATGTACCATCCAAACCTCGTCTAAATAAATCATTAGCAATGATAACATACCATGAAGCATTTTGAGTTAGGTTTCTTTGTAAGTTCTGATACTTAATGTAAAGTACAGATGCCAATAGCTAACAAGATGAGAGGGGGGGTGAATCATACAAACTTAATCTTCCATAAAATCAACAGATTCAACCTCGGTAACATATACTTCAACAATATAACCAAAAACTGCTAAACATGCTAACTCATAAACACATAATCATCATAACACATATAACACCAGATTTGACATGGAAACCCAAATAGGGAAAAACCACTGTGGGATTTCGGACCCACTAAGAAATATACTCTTCTAGAGTATGCTCTGTTAAAAACAAATCCTGTTAAAGATTACAGACACATTGCTAGATGTGACCCAGTTAAGGGATTTCCCTCAAATCTGTTAGGATCTTCACTTTGTTAGAAGTTACCTTGTCAAAGGATTTCAAACACTCATTTAGAATGTCACCTTGCTAGAGGGTTTACAAATAAGACTGTTAAGTCCACTCGGTTAAGAGATTTTCTATCACTTACAAAATAAACAACAGTAATATATATCTATAGCTTCACATCTAAAATGCTAAAGCAGATTCTTATTTCTCAAAAAATTCTTGTCATAGGACTTATCTTGTCCCTTTGCTGGGCTCCCTACTCTGTTATTCAAATAGGTCTTCAAGTTTTTGTGCTTGGTAGTCACTATGTAGCATCCCTGTGCTTACACTTGCCCACATACATTGTTTATCAATAATTCTTTATTTATAAACAATTGCTAAGCACTGAATCTCCTTGATCACATTTCCCATGATCAATCTTAGCCATCAGATCTTCAGTCTTGACTAGGTTCAATGCATCCTTCGATCTGAAAATGTTTAACCTTCCTTTCCTAGGGACTTGCATTCCTTTCTTGGAACTTGCACAAGGTTATTGTAGTTCAATCTGTGCTATAGATCTTCCTACCGATCTTCCATTGCCATAGATCCTTAACAAACTTCATGCATGGTATACCAATCATTTATACATCTCCAGCTAATCATTGTCCTTCATTAAATAATGCTTTTATCCATCCAATGTGATCTGTCATAACTCGGTTGCAACTTGGTAAATACTAAACTTTACTCGGTAGACATTCCGTCTTCATTAACCGATATCGATAACCTTAGGGTTTACCGACTAGGTTCTTTGCTCGGTGACATAGTATAGTATTAAAATAACAATCAACAACATATGTAGGATATCAAAACAATATAAACATCATGATCTCATCATTGTCTAACTCGGTAATAGTTGCCCATTGAATAGCTTATTTCTCCCTTATTCGTCACATTCTTTCTATGTCTCTTACCGACATCTTAATTCTTTTCAAATCAATCTTCTCAAGATATGGCAACATCATACTGAATCAGAAAATCAATTTCTTGACATCAATGACAAAATAATGTTATAAAGATAGTTATCATCATTTTTCAGTTATATCAATAATCTTCAACAACCTTCTCAATATCCTTATTGAACATCAACAATCTCCTTCTATTGAAAATGCCAACATTCTTTTGTCATTACGGGTAATATTTTCAGGGATAATTTGGTTTCGTAGATAAGAGTAGATGTGGTTGTATCAGGATGAGTCATGTCCACTAATAGCATAGACTATTTGGGTCTCAGGAGAATCATAGGCTAGGTAATGTAACTCTTCCACTAGGAATTCAAAGTGAAAATTGAACTCCTATAACTCAAGTATAGAAGGCCAAGGTGGCCATAGCATCTGCTGCTCTGTTTGTGGATCTAGGAATCTATTGGAATGATACAAAAGCAAAATACTTCTTAATATTGTCAACCATTCTATTATAAGGCATCAGTTTCTCATCTTGAGTCTGATATGTATCATTGATTTGATTTATGATCAGTTGAGAATCTCCATAGATGTGTAATTTTGCAACCTTCCATTCAATAGCTAGCTTGATCCCATTCACCAAAGCTTCATATTTTGGAATGTTGTTTGTGCAAGGGAATAGAATCTTATACGACTTCAGGATTGAGTACTTTTGAGGAGTAATAAACAATATTCCAGCACCAGAACCATTTTGGGTGAAAGATCCTTCAAAGAACATCTTCCGGGGTTGTTGAGTAAGATGCATTATTGATTCATCTGGAAACTCTATATGTAGCGGTTGAGTGCCTTCAAGCGGAGCTTCAGTAAGTTGATCAAAAATTACCTATCCTTTTATGGCTTTGTGTTCCACATATTCAATGTCAAACTCTGTAAGGATCATAACCCATTTCACCAATCTTCTTGGAAGTGTTTCTTTATTGAGAAGATATTTGAGTGGATCAATTTTAGCCACCAGTTTGACTGAATGTGCTAACATGTAGTGTCTTAGTTTTTGTGATGCAAAGACTAATGACAAGCATGCTTTTTCTATTATATTGTATTTCATTTCATAGGACACCAATGTTTTGCTGATGTAATAGATAGCTTGCTCCTTTTTATTATCATCATGTTGTGCCAAAAGTGCCCCCAGTGATGAATCAGTTGTTGATATGTATAAGATTAGTGGTTTACCCTAAATTGGTGGCATCAATATTGGTGGATTAAAAAGGTACTCTTTTATCTATTGAAGGTGTTGTTCATGTTCCTTATCCCAGTTGTATATTATTCCTTTCCTCAATACTTTTGTGAAAGGTTGAGCTTTGTCTGCTAGCTGAGAAATGAAGCATCTAATGGATTGGAGATGTCCCTGTAGAATTCTCATTTAACTGATGTTCTTCGGAGGTGGCATTTCCATTATGGCTTAGACCTTCTCAAGATCAACCTCAATTCCCTTCTTTGAAATGATGTAGCCAAGTAGTTTACTAGATGTCACTCCAAATCCACACTTCTTTGGATTTAACCAAAGTTTGAACTTTTCCATTTTGTCTAATATAGGACCTAGCTCTTGAATATGTGTGGATCTCTTCATAGTCTTCACTAAGGTGTCATCAACATAATCTTCCATATTCTTATGCATCATGTCATGAAAGTTAGTTGTAACTGCTCTCTGATAGGTCACTCCTGCGTTCTTTAGCCCAAATGGCATGACATTCCAGCAAAAGGTTCCCCATGCATAGGTGAAAGTTGTCTTTTCTTGATCTCTAGGAGCTATTTTGATTTGATTATATCCAAAGAATCCATCCATTAGTGAGTACATCTCATACCCAACAGTCATGTCGACTATCATATCAATGTTTGGTAATGGAAAGTCATCCTTTGGACAAGCTTTGTTGAGATCTCTGAAGACAGTGCAAACTCTGATAGATTTATCTATCTTTGACACAGGTACTATGTTTGAAATCTATTCAACATAATCTATAGCTCTAATGAATCCAGCTTTTAGTAGTTTTTCTAGCTCAGCCTTGACCAATGGTTTCACATGTGGGTGCATCTTACAGTGTTTTTGTTTGACTGGTTTAACTCTAGGTGTGATAGAAAGATGGTGCATGATGAGATCAGGATCCAGGCCTAGCATATTAGAGTACATCCATGCAAAGTTTATTTTCTTTTCTAAGAATAGATGAGTGAAATCCTTCAATTCTTCTACTAATAGTGATTAAGCTACATGAATGATGTGTGGTGTCTATTGACTCCCAATGTTCATTGGCTGAGTTGGCTCAATCAATATGGAAGACCTTTCTTGGAAATGACTTGGTAGTACATCAAGTATCTCACCTTCAGGCACCTCAAAGAGGTTTTCACCTTTAGGTACATCCTTTATTTTCCCTTTTTTAGATTCTGACACCGCCATAATGTGGTTTTCGCCATCAGATCTTTTATTTTTATTTTTCTTGTTTTTGCGACTAAGATACTTGATATCCGCTTCAATCATGTTTTCACTTTGTTCACTAGTGGAAGAGTCTATAGGCTCAACTGCATTGAGATAATAGGCTAATGTATAGTCATTGGCAAAAGTAGGTATATTCATGGGCTAGTTTTGTAAAGTACAGTCAATTAGTTCTAGATGTAGTAAGGATAAATGTTGGACAGGTTTGAGAGCATTCATGGTATTGTCATCACAACTGCGGATCAAAAATTTGAGTTCCAGAAGGATACGTTGCGTAAGTGTCTCGAGACCAGGAAGAGTAAGAACATGATTATTAATGTTCATGTTAATATTTAGTTGATCTAATCCAATAGACATACTTGTAACGCCATTTTCTATGCCAGATTGGACTTCATATCGTGGTTTGACAATGATAAGATCAGTAGACATATTTTCATTGTTTACATCAGATGATTCAGATTTTTATGTTGAGTAGATATTGCCTAAATAGGATTGTTGTCAGAGTCATCAAATTAATTGGATAAAGCTTCCAAGTCTTCTTCAAGTGATTTAGTGAGCATATGTATGGTATCAACACCAACATCTTTAATGCTGCAAGTTCCTTCATGTTGTGGCTCATTTATTGTTTGTATCTGACATACTTGTGGACATGATCTTTATGTCTCTGTGATTCTCTATCGTCTATCCCATTCAGCTTCTTCTGGACTGATAATTGGTTCTTATTCTGTAGCTTCTAACTCTTCTTGTGTAGTGCTATACCTGATTTGTTCTATTTTAGCATAGGGGCACATAGATAAGAAATTTTTTGGTATTCTTCCTTCTTTTAGTCCTTGTTCATAGTTTGCTTGTCTCTTTTGTCTAATTTCTTGTATTTCTTTTTCCAGTTTTACACGGATCAACTCTTGAATATCATCTATGATACTGCTAGACTCTTCTGGAGTTTCTATAGTGGATGTGTCTAAGAGGTGATTTGGACCTCATTCGTACTCATTTGAGTCATTCTCAGAATCTTCTACTTGCTACCTACTAGTGTATGTGACTGGAACTTTTAGTGGTGCAAACAATTCTCTGATTCTTATTACTTCATCTCTTATATCCTCTGGGACCTCAACTTCTTGTATTATTGTAGCTGACACCATCAGAGCTTGAGCACTGACTATTTCTTCTTTCTTGACTATGAATTCTTCTTTCTCTTTTCTACACTCTGCTTTTGTTTGTTGAGGGTCTTCTCCCTGTAATGTTGAAGGTGATATCCTTTTCTGCCACTTAAATTTAGAAACATGTTTTTGGTCTGATGTCTTTTTCAGATTATACCCCAGTCCAGCCTTATCATTTGTGGATTTTGTTTGTAGCTGAATTGGTCTAGTAATACCCTCTTGATGTTTACCTAGGGGACCAGTACCTGAATATCCCATGCATTGAATCATCTTGTAGCCAGGTCCATATTGGTTTGAGGAAATCTCACAATGTCGTACCTCCTCATTGTGACTATCTTCCTTAAAGAGCCAGTTAAGAATAGCATCCTCTTCTATTTCATCCGCCAGGGAGGTAGAAGACTGTACAAAGAGACCATCATATATGGTATTCAGAGTTGAAGTATGTGTTCAAATAGCCTCTGATGGCTTGCCCAACTGTTTTGGTGATGGAGGGAGAGAAGCTAATGAAAGTACTGGTTCTATCTTGTAGCCATCCATGCCAGTATTTGTAATCTTCAATCTCTTTTCTAAGTCTTTCATCAGTGCTTCTGGATCTTCATTTGGAGATGCTTCCCTATTATGAGGCACAAAAGTATTTGCACCTTTTGTCAATGCATTACAGATGATATTTGTATCATCAGGAATGCTAACTTCAACTTTTTTATAGGGGAATTTTAAGCATTGATGGTATGTTGACGGTACTGCCTTAATTTCATGAATCCACAGCCTACCCAGTAAGATATTGTATGACAAAGGAATATCAAGTACCTAGAAAAGGACATCTCTTTCTATAGGTCCCACTCTAATAGGTAATGATACCAGACCTTTAGAGGTCCTTTCTTCTTCATCATAGGCTTTTATTGTTATTTTCTTGCTGGGATTAATGACATTTTTAGAGAATCCTAGTTGTGTAAGTAGACTGTAAGTACAGATATTCAACCCCGTGCCTCCATCTATCAAACACGTTTGACTCTATGTTTATAGATCATGGCTTCAATATGTAATGGTTGTTTATGTGGATGATTTAGTGAGTTGTCATCTTCTTTAGAGAAGGTTAGATAGTGAGGTGAAGTTAGGTGACCCACCATAGACTGAAACCGATCAATGTCTAAATCCTTCGAAACATTAGTGGTGAGCAATGCTTTGTCCAGGATCTCTTTGTGACAAGAAGAGATTTTTAGTAATTCAAAAATTGAGATTTGAGCATTTGTCCTTTTCAATTGTTCAACGACACTATATCTAGAGGATGATGTTAAAGTGAGCCTTTTAAATTTATCCAAGGTTGATTCTTTTTGCTTGTTTGACAAGGTTGTTGGGTTTAATGTTGCTTGAGCCTGGTCAGAAGAGCTATCTCCTTGGAGAGTGACTTTCTTTTGAAATCGGGTCAAAACTCTTGCATATCGTGATTCATTTGGTTTATCCTGGACTATAATCACATTGCAATATTCTAATTGGGAAGGCTCAGTCATATTGATAACGTTGTCATGGCTGGTATAAGTATAATTTACCTTGGCACCTCCTTTGGTCTTTGATGAATCACCTTGTTCATAAACAGGAAAAGGACCCTTAAATGCTTTATGATCAGCATTGGTCGGGTGATTCCCAACAACAATTTTACCAACGTCTATGAGATCTTGAATCTCATGTTTTAGCTTCATGCAATTGTTTATGTTATGACCTTTATTCCATTGTTCTGATGGAAGTCATAGTATTCATTTTCTCTCCACCATCTTGGTTTGACTTTTGGATCATATGGTCTAGAGTTATCTGGTAGTGTTATCAGGTTGTTCACCAATAGAGTCTTGAAAGTGGATTCATATTATTCTTCAAGAGGAGTGAAATCACGCTTAGGTTTGGAAAGCCAAGGCTTCTCTTTGAACCATTCTTTTGTTTTCTTTGAAGGCTTTTCTGTTGCAGCTTTAGCAGCTTTGAGCGCTTGTGTGTCACTAGCCAAGTTGAATATCATGGGCTTTGAGTTGGTTTTAATAGTGTCTACTACTTCGTCATTAACAACATTCTTGTTGTTGTCTTTGCTGAATTTCCAATACCTGTTCTTCTCTTTAGAGTTAGATCCTGGTTGTGTCTCTTTCCAAGGTGAGATATCCCCTTTCTTTATGAGCACATCTTCCATTCAAATGGCATTATCTACCATTTTGTTAAATGATGGGTGTACTTGCATTTGTATACTATATTTCAGTTTGGGGACCAAGTTATTGACAGATATATCCATTTTCTCAAAGTCTGGGATAGGTCATGGATACCTAGAGAGCATTTTTCTCCAGCATTGTAGGAAAGTGAGAAAAGGCTCCCCTATTTTTTGTTTAGTACTGCAAAGATCGATCATAGTCAAAGGATGTCTAATGTTGTATGAGTATTGTTTTAAAAATAGTTGGATTAGTTTTTCAAACATTTTTATTCCTTTAGGTGGGCTTGAGAACCATTCCATGGCCTGTCCTCCCAAACTCCTTGGGAAAAGGCACATGAGATACGTTTGATCGTGCATGAATGCCTTACAGGCGACACAAAACTCTCTAACATGATCTTGAGGATCTGAGGTACCATCATATTTGTCAAATTTGGGGAACTCAACTCGTGAAGGAAATGGTGACATGTATAGATTTTTGTCAAATGGAAATGGGCATATTGTCTCTACAGAATATTATTTTGGGGACTTATCCTTATTCTTCAATTATATGATCTCAGTCTGTAAGGCTTGTAATTGTCAATGTATTATGAGTATAGGTGACTCTTCCTTTTTAGTGATGAGTGTTTGAACATCATATCCAATTGGAAGTTTGGCACCTTGTTTTGATAGTTTTAGGAAATAGTCTTCCTTTTCTTGAGCCAAGATAGCTTTCATTATTTTTCTAAAGTCTTTATCCCTTTGATAGTCATGAATTTCTTTTTCTGGAGGTTCAATGTCTTCTTCAGCTTCACTTGATGAGGAATCATTATCAGTTTCGTGAACACTAAGGTTATTTTTGTCATTGCATTCCATCTCATGTATAGTGGGACATTCAGATTCATCAAAAATTGGTTTGCCTGATGATGAAGGTATGTCAATGAGTGGATCCTCCATGTAAAACGGATTATCTTGATATGAGAAGGTTTGTCCTTTTCCTTTGTCTTCTTTCTTATGAGAACTCTTGGTTTGAATAGGCATTTTTATGGATTAGTGTGACCTAAAGTTGTTTGTGATGCAAAGGTCAAGATCAATTTCAGAGCTAGTTTATTCGATTAATGTATTGTTTGAGAGAAACAATTGAGATTTAGTCTAGTTTTAGGAAAGATCTATCTTGTATAAGATGTTTATCTAGGTTGATTCGATAGTAGTGACCAAGATTCAATATGGTTTCAGGAATGATCTATCCTATCTAAGATGTTATCTAAGTGACTTAAGTTTGATAGGTAGTTGATTCAAATAGCTGAAAGATGATTGACCAAATCGTGCAACACAAATGGAAGAGGTACACTGTCTTGATCTGTTTATGCTTAGGATGATGATAACCAGTATTGTGTTCGTTGTAGACTATTTTAGGCAAGTTTTGACTGCTTTGTATTGGCAAAACTAGAGATTCGTACGACAAGATTTACTGAGTCAAACAACAATTTAATAGTTTAAGGATGACAACAGTTTTGTTCCGTATGAGTTGCTACCTAGTACCGTACGACAAATGGGTATGTCCAGAATGACAAAAGATTCAGTGTAGTTTTTTTTGCATGACATGAGATTTAGGTTCAGACAACAGACTACTGGGTTTCGTATGACAGAGGATTGAGCTTGAATGACAGATTATCAGACTCATACAACACAAGATATAGTATAGGATGATAAATGATCATATTCGTACGATTGTTCACAGGACAGAGACTAAAATTTTGAGTATGACCAATTCTGAGATGGACTGATTTTTTACCAGGATAGACTAGTTTTGGATAGATTTTTGACTTAGGATGGACTAGTTCTGACATAGACAAAGTTTCAACTTAGGATGGACTAGCTCTGACACAGACAGAGTTTCAACTTAGGATGGACTAGTTCTGACACGGACAAAGTTTCTAATTGCTAAGTTGTTTCTTGTCTTCTCCAATTTTTGTATTTCAGTTTTTTTTGTTTCAGGGATGAAAACACAGAAAACATGTAGTATGAATAGTAACTCCAATCATAACATGCAAACCCTTTTCGTGTAGACTCAGGTACACACCCAATATCTAATCAGAATATGGCCGCTAAGTCTCATGCAATGGATTCTCAATGCCATATTATCTAACTCCAAATGCTAATGGGGGCACAAAATGACAAGTATCTTGGGAGAGTTACTATCTCTCTTGCACAAAGATTATCTCCCCTTTCGGAGGTGAACCGGGTAGCTTCTAATTTTAATTGGAACTATTAAGGGATCCGTTCAGCGCATCAAGGTATAAACTCAATTAAGAGGTCTCCTAGCCTTTAAAACCAAGGTTTAATATAGCCAAAGGTACGGAGGAGAGCTATTCCCAAGCACTAGTGTTGACTTGATTTTCATCAAATCACGTTTATTTTATAGTGGGTCAAAGTACTTGGTGTTTAGCTATTCCCACTTAGGTCATTCCTCTCACACCGGTCGTAATGGCTTTAAGAGTTTTTCAACCCCTCGGGAGGGTAGACCTGCTAAAGATGTACAAATCTCAAACAAAGAAAAAGCCTCAAGGGTCTGGATTTCTTATTGTCTAGAAAAAGACAAGAGCATACTCTCCTACCTCTTAGAATCTTCTTAAAACACAAAATACAGATTTGTTCTTTAACCAGATAGCAAGTTAGGTTCCTTAAAATGAATTTAAAGAATACATGATGTTTAGTCGATTCTCCTCAAGCAACCTGCAAAGACAACAATTCAGTAGTCATATTGTCTTTGTGTGACAAGCATATTCTTCGACAAGCGTTATGCAAAAAGTGATTCGGCTGTGAAAAATTCTAAGATAGATAGATAAATAATCAGGCTCAGTCGTCAGAATAATTAATTTGAACAGAAAACCAAAATCATGAAATTTGATTTTTTTGTCTTTTTATCCAAAAAAATACAGAGTCGTATGACATAGTTTACCAGATCATACGATACAAGATTCCTTCTCGTACGATACAAAATTCCATTTTGTACAATACAAAATTCTTGTTTGTATGACACCTATAGTTTTTCATTTCAGCATGTGAAAAATGTCGTACAAGATGACGTAGAGGCTATACGGACGAAAATCCAAAAAGTCAAAAATCTGAAAAATAACAAAAATGAAAAGTCAGTCTTGGAGGCCGAAAAATGTAGTCTTCTACCCCACAATGGGCTTCAGAGATGTGTGTGTGGAAAAGGGTCTGTAGCTACAAGAATAACACTTCAATTAAGTCATTACATGTATGTTTAGATGGATATAAGCATGAATAATACAACCATAAAAAATTGACCAATTTCCTTCTAAAAGATGTGAGTATAAGATTGCTCTCAGATTTTTAACAGCGATACCAGTGACTAGACTACACCAATACGAAGCGTTTAATCTATATGAGCATGATATTAAGCTAAATGGATGTAAGATGGATGAATAATTCAAGCAATAATGGATTCAAGAAATGATGGATGCAAGCAATGATGAATTCAAGCAATATGAGTAAACTAAAATATGGATGCAAATAATCTAAAAAAGCACAATGTATTCAATGACTCCAAAGCAAAAATTAGTGTAATAATAATCTCCAAGTATGTTCTCAAAAATCTTTGGGGTGAATTGAAATGAGAGTTGAAGGCTGAATTTATAGAGAATTACAAGAGAGATGATGAAAAAGCTCAATTTAGGATTAATTGAAAATAATTGAGAAATCAGGTCTAGTTAACCTTGAGATAGATTCCAATTATAGTTTAATTGAAATGCATTTAGATAAGAAGTTCAAGTTGCATTAGAAATAATATTAAATTAATTCAATGAATTTGTGATAAAAATAGATAATTCTTTGATTTATTCAAGAAAAGAGTCTTTTCAATGCAATTGAACTTCTCTTTCTGAAAAGCTTTGAGTTCCAATTTTAAAGAATAATCAATAATTCAATTTAATTGCTTTTCTGATTTCAAGTTCTAAATTTAGAAAAAGAAATAATATCTCAAGTTTGATTTCTCTCTCAATTCACTTCATTTTGTTTATTTTCAATTCAGCTCTTGCTTTGTAATTAATTCCTCTTTTGTAATAAATTAACTCCTTTTGCATGATTAAATGGCAAATTTATTAATTAATTAAATATGCAAGGATGTTTAAATAAATTAAAATAGGATAATTGATCAAAATAATATTCTTGGAAATGATTCAATTAATTAAATAAATATTTAATTAATATTGAGTAATTGATTTGCCATGTGATATTTGATGATTGAAGAATTAATAATGTGCTCAAGATTGATTTAATTGCCTTTGGTTAGGACCTTGGTGATGTTGTCGAGATTAGGGGCCCATAGTTTAGATGACCATTTTTAGGGTATTACAACACTCATCTAGTGAATTCTAATGCATGGATAATGGATTAGGGTTTTCATTGATGGAAACTCTCCTTGGAAATCCTATCCGGTAGTTGTGGATTTTGATATTTGGAAGAGGAAGTGATCCAGTAATCTATCTCTGGTATTTTAAGATAAGCAGAGTATTTTTGGTCTAGAATCTTTGTGGTGATTGTGGTGGTTAGATTCGAGTATGGGATGATAGGTTTATCATGTAGAAATCATTTTGTCATTATTTGGTTGATCCGCATATTTTTTGGTGATCCGGTCTGAGCCGACACCCAGTTACATGTTACATTACATATTGTGCTTGGCCGACTTAATGAACATTTATTTTGTGGTTGTGTATATCTATAACCAATGTAGAAGATCTTTTTGGGCAATGATATGAGCGTGTTGAGACAAAGAGCCCATATTGACATAGTTTCACGTGTGCATTCTTGATCTGGTAGCTGACTGAGAAGCAGAATAGAGTAGAGTTGCAGAGGTGTTACAGTTAGACTTTATGCACTTAACTAGAACTCATCCAGGCATTGTTTGATGCAATTTTGAAGTTCAATCATTGTAGTTATCATTGTAATTGATCTCTAAGTCAGTGAGACTTTCGTATTGTAATTGAACCTTTGGTTCTAGACAGTGTGCCTGAATGCAAGTGTATCCCCCTTATGTAATATTTATGTACTCCTAATCAAAGTATATGAATGTTGTGGGTTCCAGTCCCATTGTGGTTTTTTCCTTTTCATTTTTTCATGTAAAAATCCTGGTGTTATGGTTTTTTGGCTAATTATCTTGTGCTTTTGCATTTTACTTTCCTGCATTTGCTTCTAGTGGTCTGTGAATATGTTTGAAAGTTTATTTAACAGTAGAACATTGATTCGCCCCCCCTTCTTCGTGTTCATTAATTCCAACAAGATGTAGAGGAGAGTTGAAAGGAGATATGGAGGCTTAAGAAAGAAAGAAATAAATAAATAAATAAAGAAATAAAGAAAGAAAGAAAGAGAGATGGCTCAATAGATAGAGAGGGAGAGAGGGAGATAGATAGATAGGGAGAGGAAAAGAGATAGAGAGATAGGCAGATAGAGGTAGAGAGATATATATTGAAATATATAGAGAGAGGAGTAAGAGGGAGATAGAAAGAGAGATATAGACCAAGAGATAGATATATAGAGCAAGAGAGATGGAGTGAATAGGAGAGAGGGGGTAGAGATAATGAGATATACTAGAGAGAGAGTTGAGAGGAGAAACAAGGAGTGTAATGAATATTAGTGAGAGAGAAGTATGAAGAGAGATAGGAAGAGATATAAATAGATAGAGGAGGGAGAGGGAAGGAGTGAAATAGAGAGGAAAGAGGTGAAGTAGAGAGATATAAGATGAGGGAGTGAAAAGGAGAGGGAGAGATAGTGATAGTTTGAGAGAGATATAGGGATAAACAATAGAGATAGTGAGATAAATATAACTTAGGAAAGATAGTGATGAGAGAAAGAGATAAATAAATACATATATAGGGAGAGATGGGAGGAGAGAGGAAGAGGGAGAGGGAGAAATAAAAATAGAAAGAGGCAAATAATGAGAGAGGGGAGATGGAGAGGTAGAAAGATAAATATATATGAAGTTATAGAAAGAGTAAGAGTTAGAGAGATGAGAGAGAGAGAGAGATGAATGGAGAGTGAATACGAGAGATATTTCTAATATTAATATAATACAAGGATTGTAAAGTAATACACTTATGCTAATATGAGTTTGAGTCATGGGAGAATTTTAACAATAAGTTGAATGAGATTGATGATTCGTGTACATGACGCACACAACCAATGAATTTCAATGTACTAAGCCAAATGATGATAATGATTTGTGTTTGATAACTATGATAAACAAATTTTAGCACTATGTCAAAAGATAATTAGTGTGTATGATATCTACAATAAAAAATTTAACATGAAACAAAACAAAATCTATAAATCATTCACATTAAACCAAAATAAATAATTCTAAACACAATACTAAATAAAATAAATAATTTATAGACTAATACCTTCAAAATAAAGATTCAAAATATCTATCCCAAAATATTTTAAAATAAAAATATTTATCCCAAATTCCATCCTCTTTACATGAAATTTTTCACTAATTATTTTTTAGATGCATCATTTTAGAAATTTTTTTGAGAATTTATAATATCTATTTTTTAAATTATTTAATTTTTTTGTAGAATATTAAATTAAAACAAATAAAATAGAATAAATAAATATAATCTAACTTGGCCAAGTCCATAGGGAAATCCAAAACTATGTTAAAAGTATATCATTACTTTTTTATAATTCTGTTAAAAATATATCTATCAACTATGTTTCTATGATATTCATCCACTAAACTTTAGTAATTAAATATACATAATTATTGATATATTATATTTATTATTTTTAAATTAAATTAAATATATTGTTATAAAATAATTATGGTTTAAAATTGACCTAATAACATATTTTCCATGACCTACTATCTAGATCTGCAACCCGTTTGAATTTTGAATTGCTTATGCACATGGTGTCCATGGAGGGTGGGGACCAAGCATCCCCACCTATTTATCCTCCTTCAAAATTTTCTATAGCGACAACCTTTGTGGAAAATAATATCAATCCTTCTGGAGTTGACTCTACACTTGGTGATAAGGTGGCCTCTCAACCTAAGGTGGTCCCTCAACCTAAGGTGGCCCCTATGGTCATTCCGCCTTTAGAGGAGACTGTTGCCAAAGGTAATAGCAATGTGGTCATGTCATGATCTACAATGGACTCTCATCCTAGGGATTCTACAAGTCCCATCCTAAAAAACAATGAGACTATTTCCAAGACCAAGGAGACAGTTTTGTGCAGCCAAAAAAAAGTACACATGATGAGACAATTTCCAAGACCAAGGAGACAAAGGATGTGTAGCTAAAGGAAAGCACACTTGTCAAGGGTTGGAAGAATGTGCTTGTAGGTATAACGTAAGGGAATATGGACACCAACTTTGTTTTGGAATGTTTACAAACTAAGAACGACTATTTTCCTCAGCAGTGGACTAAATTGTTCTTACGATGAACAATATTTTCATGGAAAATTTTTTCCTTCAAACCAACCATTGAGATGGTCAGGAAATGGGTTTCTACCAATGAAAACTTAAGGGTAGTGTTTCCATAAGTGTTATGCCTAGTGCTCTCTTTTTGTTCAAATTCATTATGGAGGAAGACTTGGTACTTGTCCTCTCAAGCCTCTAGACGTATGGAAGACATCACCTCTCTCTATAGATAGAAGCCTAGTTTCAACCCGACCACTGATTTGAAAAGGATCGTCCCTATTTGGGTTCATTTACCTAGCCTTCCAATGAAATTTTGAGACAACCAGGTCTTCTGATAGATTGGGAACACATTCAAACATTTTATGATGGTGAACAAGGTAACCTGAGCAAAATCTAGGTTGGTCTATGCTCACTATTGTCTTTTGGCTATTGTTAGAAAAAATCTTCCCAATTTTATTACCTTAAAATCCAAACTGGGAAGTTGGAATCAAGATTTGGTCTATGATAATGCCACAGTCTTTTATTAGAATTGCTCTAAACCTAGCCATTTGATATCTAAATGCAAGGCCCTTGCACCTAAACCCCTTAAACAGAAGGAATCTATGGCCACTACAAAGGCAACAGAACTAGGTGAGACTGGTTCATTGTCTGATAGTGAAGAGTACCCCTTTAGAGAGAGGCTCATCAAGTTAATGGAAACCCCTAATAACTCATCTCAAAGAGTTAAGGAGGTCATTTCCCCTACTCAAACAAACCTAAGAATGGAGTAAAATCATCCACAAGTTGCCCATTCCCCTCTTTTCAACGATGCGGAAGTAACCAATGGAAATTTCAAAATTTTGGTGAGTGTCTATCCAAGGAAAATGGGACCATTGGAAGAGGCGGAGATCCTTTCCCACCTAGAAACCCCATCCAAAAACATCAAGGAAGTCTATATTCCTAACACGCCTATTAGTGGAAAGATGACTAGATAGATAGGCATAGATGTTCATGTTGTTGTTTTTGTATCATCAAGGAACTTCTCCTCACCTAGGGCCACCTCTAGTAAATGTTTCTTATTTGGTGATGAGGGATGGATAGAACAAAGAAGAAGAAATAGAAATATAAAGATTGATGTGGGTCAATAACTGAAGACTGGATGCCCATTGGAGAGACTCACCAGGCCAAGGATGTGGTAAGGAAAATTGTCAATGGGAGATAGAGGAACTTGGACTCATCAACTAAATTCAAAAAATGAGGTTCCTTTCATGGAATATGAGGGGCCTAAATAACCCCCAAAAGAAGTATGCCCTCAAGCACCACATTTTGAAAAATAGGATTGATGCTCTTTTGTTTCAAGAAGTAAAGATGAAAGATTATTCCTTTAATAATATTATTGTAAAAATTTGGCCAAGCTCTGATTTCCTTGTCAGTAATGCCAGTGGTTCCTTTAGAGGGGTGGTTACCATGTGAGATCCCTCAAGATTTTATAGCTACCTTTTCTCCTCCTCAATTAGCCTTTGGACTGTCAAACTGACTTCTCATAGTGACTCTTGTTGTCTTGTAAACGTCTATGCCCCAAATGATAGGATGTTTCATTTAACCATTTGGAATTATCTATCAACCTTGATTCATAATGATCGAGACTCTTATTAGATGGTTGTGAGAGATTTTAACTCCCCTCTCTTCCCCTCAAAAAAATTGGGGGGCCTTTTGGATTACTCTGATAGAATAATAGATCAAGTTGATTTCATCAGTAGGAATGGTTTGCTAGATATGGATTTAATGGGATAAAAATTTACTTGGTCCAATCACAGGAAAGGAGAACATATTATTCAAGTTAGATTACATAGATTTCTAATTTCAACTAACTGGGAACATGGCTTTAATGCCACTCTTCATATTTTTCCTAGGATTGTGTCTAACCACAATCTCATTCTTTGAAAGTGTTCTGATAGACATACAAGGGGAAAATATCCCCTCTGTTATGAAATTATGTGGACCACTCACCTGAAATTTAAATAGTGCATTAATAATTGGTGGAACGCCTCAATTAGGGGTACACCAATGTACAAGGTGGCTCAGAATTTGGATTTGATTTGGAGGAATGTGAAGGATTGAAACAAATCCACATTTGGAAATATCTTTGTTAAGAAAAAAGAACTCAACAATAGACTGACAACAATTCAGAAGTGAATAGAATAGGGGACTCCTTGGAAGCTACTCATAGGGATGAGGAATATCTCAAAAGATAATGGAAGGAGAATTTCAAACATGAGGATTTTTTATCGAAAACAGAAATCAAGAGCGCAATGGCTAAAGGAAGGGAACAAAGACTTGGATTTCTTCTACAGACCAGCTAGAAAACATAGAAGGAGAACATTGATTCCTTTCTTAAGGATGATCAAAACAAGGAAGTTTGTGATGGCAACCAATTGGGAGTAATGGTCTCAAGATACTTTTGTAGCCTATTTGAGGAGGATATCAAAGTCATGAATATCCCTCTTGAAGACTATCTTCTCCAATGTCTCTCTACTTCTCTAGATGGTGTTAACAATGCTATCATCATGGCCCCAGTCATGGATGTGGAGGTTAGGAATGTTGTCTTCTCTATGGGTTCTTATAAAGTCCCAAGACTGGATGGCTTTCCCCCAACCTTCTATCAAGAGTTTTGGGATATTTTTGACTATGATGTTACCACGGATGTTAAGGACTTCTTTAGAATGGAAAATTGTATAAAAAGTTTAACAACACTTATATTACCCTTATCCCCAAGGTCCAAGAGCCAATGCGCCTCACACATCTCAGAACCATCAACCTCTATAACACTATCTACAATTTTTTTATCTAAATTTTTGGTTAAAAGGATTAATCCTTTTCTTGATGGCTTCATCAACCATAGTAAAAAAGGATTTATTGCAAGTAGAAAAATTTATGGATGTTTCTATACCACTCATGAGGTCCTTCATTCCATAGATAAATTTTTCCAGCTAGGAATGGTATTAAAGCTTGATATATCCAAGGATTATGATAGGGTGGGCTAGTACTTTATGTTCAAAGTCCTTAGGAAGCTTGGGTTTGGTAACAAACTTCTCAACTTAATTAAGAAATACATCTCTATTGTTAAGTACTCCATTTTGGCCAATGGTGTCCTCGAAGAGTTTTTTGATGTGACTAGGGGGTGCGATAAGGAGATCCCCTATCACCCTACCTATTCATCATTCTTGCTAAAGTTCTTGGAAGAAATTTTATCACCCTTGTTAATAACAAGGCCTTGAAAGGGGTCAAACTTTCCTCCTCTCTTCCACCTGTGATTCTGCAGCAGTTTATAGACAACACAATTCTCTTTGGGATGGCCTTGATTGTGGAAGATTAGGAATGGAAAACCTTCCTCAACCACTATGCAAAAGCTTCTGGTCAACACATAAACTATGAAAAGAATAACATTTCTTTTTTTAATACTATTGATAGACTACAAGGTAAAATTAAAGATATTCTAGGATGCCAGAATGTTTCCTGCCCAGGTACTGACCTTGATTTACCCCTCATGGTTAAGGAAGTCTCTAATACCATTTGGAACTCTATTCTTGAAATAATGAAAAAGAAACTTGCAGGATGGAAGGTCAGACTCCTCATTAGTGTTGGTAAGCTCTAGCTTTTGGCTTCCTCTCTACAAGGAATCCATATCTACTTCCTTTCCTTATTCAATATTTCAGTCTCCATGGCTGAGAAGTTGGAGAGAATCCAAAATACCTTCCTTTGGATAAGCATGGAGGAGAATAAGAGATTGGCTTTGGTTAGATGGGATAAGGTATGTTATCTAACAGACAAGGGAGGATTGGAAATCAGGAAAATCACACAATTCAACAAATCCCTCATGGCTAAAACTTGATGGAAATTGGCTCTACAGAAAGCTGATTGGTGCCATATCATGAGTGCTACATGTCTTAAATAGGAAAAGTGAACTATAGGGTACTGAATTTAGAGGGGCTCCCTGGTGGTTCTAAGATCTAGAATTATAATCTCAAGAGCAAGAGCCTTATCTCTTTGGGTCTAAAATGGCTTGTTGTTAATAGGGATAACATCCACTTGTGGGAGGATACTTGGATTGTGGATAAATTGTTGGCTTCCTTCCCCCCCCATCAAGAGATTCTAAGGTTGTGATAAAGCTTTATTTGGGAAATGGGTTGGTGATTACCTTTCCCCCAATAATTCTTGGAAGCATATCACATTCTTCTATGATAATTAGCTCCACCTATTGTGTGATGCTTTGGAGGTGCAAGACATGCTTAAACAGGTCAGATTGCCCTTCTTTCCCAATGAGGAAAAATTTATACGAAAACTAAATCTTGGGGGGGATTTCATGGCCAAATCTCCTTATCACTGCCTTATCAAAGACAACAATTCTCCAGATTGGTGGAGGAAGGTTTGGAACCATCATCTCATCCACAAAATCAATTTCTTTTGATGGATGACTCTTCATAACAAAATCCTTACCCAAGATAATCTCATCAAGAGGGGATTTCAACTTCCTAATAGATGTGTTATGTGCAAAATGGAGGAAGAAAGTACTTCTCACTTGCTTCTTCATTGCAATTTTTCTAGAATCCTTTAGGGGATTGTGTGCCAGAGATTAAATCTCTATTGGAATATCAATGAGGATTTGGTACACTTGACCAAAGAGTAGAAGATATCAAAACTTAATCCTCTTATCTGTCAACTGTGGAAACGAATTCCACCCCATTTGGGATGGAGTATTTGGAAAGAAAGGAATAATAGGATCTTTTGTGGTGTGGAGAACCTTTTTTATGTAGGTTTAGGTCCTTTCTCAGGCTCCTATTGGAGAATCTCTCAATCACTCATGTCAACGCCCCCTCCTAATCCCCCTATCTATTTGAATGTTGAAGTGGCTTTGCACTGGGTCCTTTCGCATTGTTGTGTGCAAACACAACACGCCCCATTTATGTCATGAAATGGGGACCCACCAAAATTATTCTCATTATGAATTTCATAATCTAAAAGACAAGCAACATTCAAAAGGGTATAATGATAGAAAGCAGAGTAAAATGAGGTTTGAGTCAAAAGATGAGAATCCAAGTATTACCGTTGACATTATAATCTGCAAGTGAGCTTTTAGAAGCTCTTGTGTTAAAGTTTGTGAAAAGAAAGAGGGAATATGAGAAAACAAGGTTAATAAGATTGAAAGTTGAGTTTCCTCTATAGGACGATGGCCCACAAAAACAATATCAATTCAAGCGCTTAGCCTAAGTGAGCAGAAAATGCAAGATTCTTGAAAGTTGGTTCAAAAGTTAGATAAGTACTCATTCTCTTAGCTCAAATCTCAATGTCGTTTAGGAGAAAGTAAGACTATGGAATGATCATATGAGCAAGATTTAGCAAGGAGAAGACAGACAATAGAAAATGAATAATTAATAGAATACTTCACAAATTTAGTCATAATCCTACAAGCCATAATAATGGAAAGCGTAGTTTAAAATTCCAAAGAGTAGAGAATTAATAGAGAAACACATGTAAAAATCTCCTAAAAATATACATACTGACCTCAAAATATGGAAAACATAAGGCTAGTCATTGGATGGATGTTTCGAAATCTACCCCAGCTTTTAGGTTTTGTTTTACTTTCTATACTGGGTTGAAAGCTAACATTGTGGGGTCGTAACTAATGTGTAATAGTTATAGCAAAAATCTTGCAATGGTATAATTTGTAGAACTAAAGGTATAATAGGAGAAATTGGAAAAGATTACATAAACGCTCTAGGGGGACTGCAATTGGTACTGTATTCAGACTCTATAGGTGATTTGCAAAAAAAAAAAGGTAAGTACCCTTGACTTAGTGAATTCACATGAATGCTTGAGTAAATTAGGCATTTTAGAACAAAAATAAAAAAGGTAGAGTTTAGATTTGCTTAAGGTTTTAAATTTTAGTATACTGGCATCTTATGCATAGTGGTAATTTGGAAAATATTTATAGGAAGCCTAGAAATAGATAATATGGCATCACAAAAAATGGAGTTAAAGAGGGGATTCGAATAGAAATTTCCCCAAGTGGTACCCAATACAATATTTTACTTGGACACCCACCTTGGAGACTGTAATCTCAAAGATGTTATCGACAAAATGAGAGAACAAATTGCAACCAAAGAAACATGAAACATGGAAAGGAGTGGTTTGATATAGGCAGTTGGATTTCCCATCGCCACAGACGCTCATGATTTTGTGAAGCAATTTATTCAACACTATGATGCTAGGTTGAGACAAGTGGTGTACAAATAGAGAGTATATGCATATTTAATGCCTAGGGGATTGAAAGAGTTGCAAGGGATTCCTACACCTATGGCATGGATAGATAGAACCAAAGAGTCTATAGAGTAGGATTTCAATGAGTCCAGGAAAGCTTGTGAAAGGACAATAAGAGAAGAATGGTATATCAAAATGATGTAGCCATGGCAAGAGGGTCCTAAAAAAGAACTATCTGGACCATGCATCAAGATCGACAAAAAATAAACAATAACACATAATATAGAGAATGTTAGATCAGGCCTTGTTTATATTATGAATTCAAGTACAACTAGTCAGCAACGTTTGAGCTATGAACAGGCTAACAAGCCTGATTACTAGAAACATACAATCTGGAACCCAAGAGATGTTCAAAATTTGATCTATATATATCTGATCATCATCTACTATCTCTAAATACTCATCTACAATCTATTAAATTAATATATAGCATCTGGAACACATTCAGGTCAGCCAAAGAAAGAATACAATCCCCAAGGCAGGAAAATGTAACATGCAAATAGGTCGGCCCAAAGCATGAAGGAAATCCTTCAAAAAAGAACTGAAATGAAATGCGGACCAAAAGGAAGGTCAGCCAAGCATATGGGAACATCATATGAGGTGCCAATTGGCTCTATAAGTCAAGGAGATTCTCCACATGGTAAGGAAATACCATCTAGTCATTAAGGTTCAAACTGGTCCATAAACTAAAAAACTAACAAACATTTTGAAAGGTAAATCCTCCCAAAAAGAGATCCAAATGATCTGAGATCTCAAATCAAGGAACACGAAAATGTCTACACCCTAAATCCAACTCCACACTAAAAAGGAGCAACTCGAAGGGGTCTAGAGTGAAACACAGAAACTGAATTGAACAAGAAACAAAATGAAAGAAAATATTTTTAGTTGATGCAAGGTTGCCAATGAACCAAGGATGCTCCTGCATCACAAAAGATAGGGATGAATATTATCTAAATTTCCTACCCTAGTATTAAGAAAAGAAATGCACTCAAAAGTGTCTGCAGCAATCACATTTCTTAGGAGAATCACGGGTCTTGAAATTAGTGGCTAGTTTCATGGTTGGATGTTCACATATATGTTTATTACCCTCAACTTGAAAGAAACAAAGCTATGTTACACTATAAGGAGTTTAATGACTATTTCATAATGAAATTTGTTCAAGGACTAGAAGGCAGAGCTGAATAAAGAGTATGATAGGAAGTGAGGAATGTGATCCAGTATTTTGGAGGTTGGTATATCCAATTCCCTACCTAGTCCTATCTAAGAGAATAGAGATTTTTAGGACAACCTTTTAAATTACCAAGGTATCCTTTGTTGGCATTGTATTGTCATTGATGTCAACTGGTAATTATGTCAACCAAAATGCAAGATATTGTTATCGATGTTGGAGATTATTGTCATGTTGATATCAACCGGTATGGGATGTCAACCCATAATTCTATCAACCGGTAAGAAAGAAAACCCAGTAAGTGCAGTCTAATATAACATGACCTAACCGGAAGAATAGTGAAGTGCACGATATGATGGTTAACCGATTAGTGTATACCGGTAGCATATTTAGTCGCTGACCAAAGTTGAACCGACACAATCAAGTGAGTTGGATGTTGAAAGAGATGTCACGTGGACTCTAGGTGGCAAATTTGAAAGTGGTTGGTAAATTGTGCGTCAGTAAGGTAATTGTCGACTAAGTCTGTATTAAATGTCGATTATAAAAACCATGAAATAGTTGTAGCGGATTGCAGCTCAAAGCAAATCAAAGGGCACAAATTTTATTCTTTGCAATTATCATCGAAGCAGGATATTTGATCATCTAGTTGATCTGGAGAAACAAATTGCTAAGTCATTTATTGTGATCGACAAAATCAAGATTGATGAACAAAGTCCAGTTTGCTAAATATAGTAAACATTCATAGGAATAATAAAGTTGTACTATTGCAGGTTGTTGATTCAAGAAAGATGAGATTCAATTTGATATGGATCAAGGTCGGTGAAGAAAACCCTAAGCGTGTGAAGTTTGAGTTTTGTTTTGGCAGAAAAGCATATATATAAATATGTAGATCAAAAACTTAAGAAGGTTGATAGAGTATTCTTGATGAGAGATTTATGATATAGTGAATCTCTATGAGGTAAGAGTTGATCAATCTGAGTGAGATAAAAAATATTGAAGTGATTGAGTGTTGGAGAAGAACTGGTAAGGAAGGTTTAACTAGCAAGGGTTAAGGTAACCAGTAAACTGTTATAGAGGTTAACAATCTATTAAACTGGCAGTGTTTGAATTGGTAAGATAGCAACAGAGAGTGAAGGAGTGCAGACTGAGTTTCAAAGAAGATCCGACAAGTCTGAAATCTAGTTGCAAAGGGTTTAGAAAGGAAGAATAGAAGATTGGTAGAAAAGAAGTAGTGTGACAAATAAGAGTTTAACCGACAGAGTGAATAGTTTATAGGTGTTATAAAACTCATTTGTAACCAACTAATGATAATTGGATTGATTTTATATCCCATTGTATTTCACTAAGTGGGTGCTAAGTGCAGGGGTTGGTGCTCCTTTGGGTAGGTGCCCATAAATTGCTAGGGGTTGGTGCTCCTTGGGTTGGCTCCCTAAACATTGTAAACTGTTATTTCACTGTGAGGCTAGATTGGAGTAGTAGATCTCCAACAACATTTCTCACTGAGGTTTTTCCCACATTGGTTTTTCCCACATTGGTTTTTCCTCATATATTCGGTGTTATGTGATTGCTTGTTAGTGCTTTCATTATCCTACTAGTTGCATACTTTATTTGAAATTGTTTATATCATTGATTCACCCCCCCCTCTCAGTGATATCCTGTGTTCTACATCCTTCAATTTGGGCATGGTTGACAAAGTTCTATAGGCAGATGGTGGACTTCAATGATAATTATCTAAGTTCTCATAGAAAATTGGGTTTTAAGTTTCATATGAAAATTGGAGATTCCATATGTGGGTCACTATAGAATGCTAAGAAGATAGAAGGAGATCTACTGGTTAGGCACTATAGTATTTCCAATATGCAAGAAAATATTATGATCCTCCGAACAAGATAAGAACTTATATTGCCAAAAAAATGAAGAATGTTCCCAATATAGAGGACTATTGGGTAGATTGCATAGATGAGAAATAAGTACGGAAGAGAAAATATTACTAGAGATTAACATTGAGCTAGGTAAGAGGGATAGTACCAGTTAAAACAAAAATAGAAGTACCCCTTGAGATAGTCAATGATGATGAAGAAATCTTGAGGCCAAACTATATATCAGATAATGTTGAACAATGGCCTGTAGTTGTACCCAGACCTAATGAAACTGAATTAGAATCAATGGAGCAAGTAAACCAGCTAGTCTTAGAAGCAACTAGAAGGTGGTTGGATGAATACAAAGCGAATATGATTAGGTAGGGTAATAAACTTACTGTTAGAAGAAAAAGGAAAAAGAAGGACATAGAAGAAAATGCAGATTTCTTAGTGCACATGAGGAGTATTGACATGACTAAGATTATAGAACCTAGCACTCTGATGATGGAAGATATAAACCAAGACAGGGTTGAAGTGGTCACCTCTAATGCAAACCTGAACTAGATTGCAAGAAGTAAGGTGGCATAGCCTCAAGATCAAATCAACAAGAATGTTCAGGCATCAATGTCAAGTGGAGAATTTAGAAAGGGATGAGAATTTCAGGAAGAGATATTGCATGCCATCCCCATAAATGTTTCTCAATACACGATCCACTTATTTACTTCCCCGTCGTCTGTGAACAATACCTTGGGTGTTATAGTGTGAATGCTTGGCATGGGTGGATAATAGACAGATCCACAGTTTTATAATGATTTAAATCAGCTTCTTAAAGAGCATCACAAAGGTAATTTGGAGGAGTGGCAGAAAAAGATGGAACAAGGAAATGTCCCACAAAAACCATCGTTTGAAATGCCTGCTGGAACAAAAGAAACCATAAGCCAAAGCATGGTGAAAATTTTGGTAAACTTGGAAGGGAATTTAGTGGAGTCCAAAGGAGAAAGATTTGTGGAACAGAATGCATTGCCTTTTAGTGAACAACCACTGCAAAAGAATGAGAAGTGATGAGCGAAGATGCTACACTTAGCCAAAATGATCCCAGTAGACAAATAGAAGGAAGTGAAGAAATGCGGACTTCAAAGGTAAAAGGAAATTTAGGTCAGGGAAAATAAATGAATAAGGATCATAATGAAAGGATGTTCGAGATCCCATTGCAAGAAATACCCAAAGTACCATGAAATATTCAAGAAAAAGATAGATAGTGATAATGATGTTGGCATTATGTGAACCAGTATGTGGACATAATGACATTGTTGTATGTTGTCATTGATGTCAATATGATGAAGAGGTGTGAACCGGCATTTGTGAAGAGGTGTGAACCGGCATATGTGAGAAATGGTATAACACTGTGAACCGGCATTTGTGCCAAAGTGAAGCAGTGTGCTTGTTCATGATGACCGACATATGGAAGTATTGTATGACTACCAATTGGTAGTCTCAACCTTAGGGTTTTCAATTTATGTGCTTCAAGCCTGTGTGGCTCAACTGATGATATTGTGTGATGAGCTAGCATTGTAAAGAAGAATTTATCATGTTGCCACGCAAGCCTGTGTGCGTGAAGGGTCTTGCATGAGGGAGATTGTTCCTATCTACCTCAGGAATGTGGGAAGTCTGTAAAACGGTGATAACATGTGATGGGTTATCAGCCACCATAAAATCGGTGGAAATAGACGATGGAGAATGTCTTGAGTGTGGATCAAGATCTACTGTATTTAATGCAGTGTGCTTAATGGTCAGGATTGAACCATTTGAATTCCTTAACCTAACAAGTTTAGGGTTTAGGGTTTATGCTACCGACCTATCTATTTTCCTATAAAGTCGATGTTGTGTCTCTTTCTGAGGTTGTTGGAAAAAGTTGTGTGTGTGTATCCAAGAGAAGGGATACGTGATTCTTGCTAGACCAAAAGGAGATAAGTGATACCTATAGAGTGTAAGTGCAAAAGGTGAAGAGGAGCTTAAGAGGATTTGCATTGGCATTGAGTGTTGTTACCAGATCATTGTAATACCTGTTGATCTCTAACCACCTCAATAGTTGGAAAATCCCTTAACGAAGTAGACTTAACTGGCTTGCTGAAAATCCTTTAACAAGGTAACTCAAAGCTACTAAGTTCGGAATCCTTTAGCTATTGAGTTCTTGAAATCCTCTAACAAGGTAACCTTTAACAGGGTTTAACCCTTAACCGGGTATTGTAGCCATCCCTTAACCGGGTGATCTCTAACAGGATCAGTTCCTAGTAGAACCTTTTGTAATGTCTCTAAACGGACAAGGCTCCTAACAGAGTGGACTTCTAAAGAGTTCACAAATATCTTGTGGGTATTCATCCCCACCATGGTTTTCCTAGTTAGCTTTCCACGTGAAAAATATGTGTGTCATGTGTGATGCTTTGCTATTGTCTATCAAGCATATGATGGCTTTGTGTTTTATACCTGTCAATAAAACATGTTGAACTAGCTGTTATTATGATCTGATGATAGATTACCTTTTTATGCATAAGGGTGAAATGGTAGTGTAGTCTCGAGTTGAGTGAAAAGCTAAGTGAGTAACTGGTTAATGCTTATCTCAGACATTCTTAGCTTTATCGGTTGCACTCTATTTCAAACCGGTGTCACTGTGTGCCAATCATTTGAAGTGTCTATTGTCAAACAGGTTTTGGACTATATTTTTGTCTGTACTGATTCACCCCCCCCTCTCAGTACCAGTTTGGTACTATTTTCTCATCATTAAGTTATCAATTGGTATCAGAGCATTCTCTAGGTCCTCTATGCTATAAGCTTAACCGCTTGAGGTAAAGATCCCAGTCTAATGATGAAGAGGGAAGGTCCAAAGTTTAACAGAGAAAATTTTAGTATATGGAAAGACAGAATGAAGATATTCATCAGAAGCATGGGTGCTCAACACTAGAGCTATGTTGAGACTGTCTATGTTGCTCCTACCGATACCCTTATTGATGACCAAAAGAGAAGATGCAGGAGAATGGGCAAGTCATGGAAGCCTTAATGAATAGTTTATCTGACATTGAGTTTATTGATGTTCAAGATAAGGTAAATCCCAAAGAAGTATGGGATACTCTTGAAAATATCTATGGTGGTGATGAGCATGTAAAATAGGCTAAGGAAGAAATCCTTAGAAGGAAGTTTGAAGATATGCAGATGGTTGAAGGTGAGACCATTCAACAGTATGGAATAAGGATCAAAACCATTGTTGGAGATATCAAGAGTGCAGGTGGTAAAATAGAAGATGCCACTCTGGTAAGCAAAGTCTTGAGATCCCTATTGTCGGTCTATGCAATAAGGGTTGCTGCTATTCAGGAGCTGAGATCAATAGACAAGACTAAGGTATCGTTAGAATCCATCATAGCAAAGTTGACAGCCTATGAGCTAAATAGTTTTGATGGCAGTGTTCAAAAGACTGAATCAACTTTTAAAGCTTCTGCTATATCATCCAGAAAAGGAAAAGAAGCTAGCATTGGTGGTGAATAAAGACAGAGCAGAGAAATGGATGATGAGGAGATTTTGATGGCATTTTAAGCTCTCCTTTCCAGGAAACTTCCTAAATAAACCAACAAATACAAAGGTAAGCTACCTTTGAAATGGTTTTCTTGCAACTGGATAGGACATATTGCTGTAAACTGTCCTAATGGCGACAACAAGGACAAACCGGAAAGGTTCAAGAAATTCGAAGGAGGAAACCAGAGAAACTGTTTTGTGGCAGTTCATGAAGGTGTCACAGATGAAGAATCAGAGCATGAAGAAAATGAAGATATTGTGTTTGTTACTGTTAAGGAAGATGTGTCAGACAAGAAGGCTCTTGTCTCCTGGTTTGATAATTCCAATGAGTGGATCATTGACAGTGGTTGTTCTCATCATATGACTATTGACCGAAGCAAGTTTCTATCCTTGGAGGAGTATGATGGTGGTGTGGTTCGCTTTGGCAATGAAGCACCATGCATGGTAAAAGGAAGAGGGTCCATCTCTCTGAATGGAAAGAGTAGTGCTGACAATGTGTATTGGGTTGATGGTCTCAGACACAACCTTCTAAGTGTTGCCCAGCTGAATGATAGTGGCCTCACTCTGAAATTCAAGAATGAAATTTGCAGAATCAAAGGAAAGAATGGTGAATTGGTGACCACTGACATGTAGACCAAAGGTAACCTATTTCATCTAAATGCAAATATAAGTACATGTCTTATGGCAAAATTTGATGATAGCTGGATATGGCATAGGAGACTCTGCCATGTAAACTTTGATAACATTGTGAAAGCTAGTAAGATCAAGGTAGTTAGAGGGTTGTCGGTGCTAAGAAAACTAGATAATACCTTGTGTAGAGAGTGTCAATTAGGGAAAATGTCTTCCTCAACCTTTAAAGGTAAATCTTTCACTGCTGACAACTTGCTTGATCTTGTGCATACTGATTTATGTGGTCCTATGAAAACTAGAAGTGTGCAGGGTGATAGGTACTTCATGATTCTCACTGATGACTGCTCAAGAATAATGTGGGTCACATTCTTGAAAGACAAGTTTGAAGCCTTTGTAAAGTTTAAAGCTTTCAGAGCTTTAGTGGAGAAGGAAAGCAGTAAAAGGATCAAGTGCCTGAGAACTGATCAAGGAGGGGAATTCACTTCCGGTGAATTCAACAAGTACTATGAAGAACATGGCGTCAAGAGGCAATTGCCTGCCCCCTGGAATCTATAGCAAAATGGCTTAGTAGAAAGGAATAACTGGACTGTGGTTGAAGCAACTAGAACCATGTTGATTCAAGGAAAGGTAGCTCACACCTTTTGGAGAGAAGCGGTGAGCATTGCAGTCTACACAATGAACCGGGTACTCATCAAGAAAGGTAAGGATAAAACTCCTTATGAGTATTAGAACGGTAAGACACCTCTAGTTAGCTACTTTAGAGTGTTTGGTAGCAAATGTTACATCAAGAGGAGTGAACATAAGAGAAAATTTGATGCGAAATGTGATGAGGGAATATTCCTTGGATATTCCACCAAGAGAAAATCTCTCAAGTGTTTCAACAATAGGACTCAGAGAATTATGGAAAGCATCAATGTAAGAGTTGATGAAACCTCTGAGAAAACTAAGTAAACCGGCAATGAGCAAGCGGTAAATGAACCGGTTGCAACCTTCTGGGAACCAATTGTCAGTCAATCGAGTACTAGTAACAGTGTTCCTACACTGGAAAATGTAGATGTTGATACTGATGGAGATGAGGATGAAGAAGAAAAGCAAGAGGAATCCATCAAGACCATTCCTTAGTATGTCAAGCTGAATCATGATCCTAATTAGATCATAGGAGATAAGGATGTAGGAATCCTTACAAGAAGAAAGGTCAGAGAAAACTCATGTATGATCTCTAAATTTGAGCCTAAATCATTTAAAGAGGCACATAGAGATGAAGACTGGATCAAGGCAATGGAAGAGGAACTTGACCAGATAGAGAAAAATGACACATGGTCTTTGGTACCCAGACTGGAGCATAAAAATGTCATTGGTACCAAATGGGTCTTCAGAAATAAGCTAAATGAGGATGGCACAGTGATTAGAAACAAAGACAGATTGGTATGCAAAGGATATGCTCAAGAAGAAGGAGAAGACTATGGAGAAACCTTTGCTCCTGTAGCCAAATTGGAATGAGTTTGTATGCTTCTTGCATATGCAGCTTTTAAAGGCTTCAAAGTATATCAAATGGATGTAAAATCTGCATTCCTAAATGGTGTACTTGAAGAAGAGATGTATATAGAGCAACCAGATGGGTTTGCCCTATCTGAAGACATTGAAATGGTATGTAGGCTACATAAAGCCTTATATGGGCTAAAGCAGGCACCTAGAGCATGGTATGAATGCCTGCATTCCCATCTTGTGAAGATTGGATTTGACAGAACAAGTGAAGATAGCAATATCTACTTGAATTCTGAAGGAGATCAGATCCTAATCTATGAGGTATTTGTTGATGAAATTATCTTTGGTGGAGATGACAAGATGAGTCATGAATTTGCAGATGAGATGAAGAAAGAGTTTGAGATGTCACTCATAGGGGAGATTAAGTTCTTCATTGGACTACAGATCTAGTAGATGAAGGATGGAATCTTTATCACTCAGTCCAAGTATGTCAAAGAGGTGTTGAAGACCTTTGGCATGGAAGATAGCAAACCGGTTGGTACACCGATGGTGACCAGTTGTAAACTATCCAAACAGGATGACTCTGAATTGGTTGATGAGAAGGAATACCGATCAATGATTGGTAAGTTGCATTATGTAGTGCATAGCAAACCGGATATTGCACATGCAGTTGCCATTACTGCAAGATTCCATAAAAGTCCAAGAGAATCCCACTTGGTTGCAGTCAAGCGGATTCTCAGGTATCTGAAAGGAACTATTGACTATGGGTTATGATATCCATACAATAATGATTTTAACTTGAAAGTGTTCACAGATGCTGATTGGGCTAGTAATGTAGATGACCAGAAGAGCACAACCAGTGGTGCATTCTTCTTTGGTGGTAGACTGGTCTCATGGATGAGTAAAAAATAGAGTTGTATCTCTTAGTCTACAGTGGAAGTGGAGTATGTTGCAGCTTTCATGAACTGCACTCAGACAATTTGGATGAAGCATGTATTGAATGGATTCAAAGTTCCTATATCTGAACTGGTAAGTATATTCTGTGACAACACTAGTGCAATTAATATCTCCAAGAATCCGGTTTTACATTCTAGAACCAAGCACTTTGAGCTTAAGTACCATTTCTTGAGGGAAAAGGTTCAGAACAAAGAGATTGCACTGGAGCATGTTTCCAATAAGCAGCAGTTAGCAGACATATTCACCAAGCCTCTCCCAAAGACTACATTCATATACTTAAGAGGTGAATTAGGGGTATTGCCCCTTCAGGAGGTGAACTAAAAGCATATGCTCCACATCAGTCAGGTATTGCATAGTCAAATTTATTTTGGATTGATGTGTTGAAGGATGCTACTCCTTAGGGGGAGCAGCATAATGGAATAGGGTAGCTTGTGCCTCCACTTTGGCATTGTTGTCAAAGGGGGAGAATATGTGAAGTGAAGCGGAGAAGATATCTGCAGAAATTGGGGGAGAAGATGTGAAGGGGAGAGATATCTTTGTATATTGCCATCAATGCCAAAGGGGGAGATTATTGGCATTATGTGAACCAGTATGTGGACATAATGACATTGTTGTATGTTGTCATTGATGTCAATATGATGAAGAGGTGTGAACTGACATATGTGAGAACCAGTAGAACACTGTGAATCAACATTTGTGCCAAAGTGAAGCAGTGTGCTTGTTCATGATGAACCGGCATATGGAAGTATTGTATGACTACCGGTTGGTAGTCTCAACCTTAGGGTTTCCGATTTATGTACTTCAAGCTTGTGTGGCTCAATCAATGATATTGTGTGATAAGCTAGCATTGTAAAGAAGAACAGATCATGTTGACATGCAAGCCTGTGTGCGTGAAGGATCTTGCATGGGGGAGATTGTTCCTAACTACCGCGGGAATGTGCGAAGTCTGTAAAATGGTGGTAACATGTGATGGGTTATCAGCTACCATAAAATCGGTGGAAATGGACGATGGAGAATGTCTTGAGTGTGGATCAAGATCTACTGCATTTAATGCAGTGTGCTCAACGGTCAGGATTGAACCATTTGAATTCCTTAACCTAACAAGTTTAGGGTTTAGGGTTTATGCTACTGACCTATCTATTTTCCTATAAAGTCGATGTTGTGTCTCTTTCTGAGGTTGTTGGCAAAAGTTGTGTGTGTGTATCCAAGAGAAGGGATACTTGATTCTTGCCAAACCAAAAGGAGAGAAGTGATACCTGCAGAGTGTAAGTGCAGAAGGTAAAGAGGAGCTTAAACAAACCTGCATTGGCATTAAGTGCTATTACCAAATCATTGTAATACCTGTTGATCTCTAACCACCTCAACAGTTGGAAAATCCCTTAACGGGGTAGCCTTAACCGGCTTGCTGAAAATCCTTTAACAGGGTAACTCAAAGCTACTAATTTCAGAATCCTTTAGCTATTGAGTTCTTGAAATCCTCTAACAAGATAACCTTTAACAGGGTTTAACCCTTAACCAGGTATTGTAGCCATCCCTTAACCGGGTGATCTCTAACAGGATCGGTTCCTAGCAGAACCTTTTGTAATGTCTCTAACCGGACAAGGCTCCTAACAGAGCGGACTTCTAAAGAGAGCGGACTTCTAAAGGGTTGAAAAGCAACGGATAGAAGTAGTTCCTTTAGATTTTAATAGTCTGCTAACAAAATCCCCAGGTAAAAATAAATGGAAGAAGGATAAAGTAAGATATGCTACTCACTTAAATGAATAAGGAGAACAAGAATTGCACATCACGGAGCCTATAACTAATAAAGGTGAAGAAGAGTTAGAACCACATGATTATTAGATAACCATGGTGCAATTAGGTAAACCATCAAGATTTGAAGGCCCGCGAGTTACTCATGAGGGGATAATCACCATGGAAGATACACTACAAAAGGATCAAAGGAAGTTGAAAGAGAAAAAGGCACAAATAGTTCAATTAGTGCAGTTCAGAAAAGGAATTACTCATAAAGGAGATACTTCGTAAAAGATTCCAACCCATCCAGTATTGATATTATAAGAAGAAGTAGAAGCTATGAACACCTTAAAAACTAAGGCAGAAATGGTGGATGAGTAGATTGGGGAAGTATTGGCTCATGCTAAATCTTCACTAGAAGTGGCTATGACCAGATATCTTGCATGGAAAAAGTTGATTAGAAGAATAACTTGCACTTACAGTAAGCATGGGGATTTGTTGGAATGAATAAAAGTGGAGAAGATTAACCTATAGGTGATAGGAGATATGACTCTAGATGAAGCTTTAGAGCGGGGAATAATAACTACTGAGCAATTTCAAAAAATTAAAATGTTGATTGTGATCAATGCATGGCAGGAAGATGGATTGTGGGATGGTATAGACAAGTTACAAAGGTTGAAGAATGAGGCAGCGGACACTACATTTATACAATTATTAATGGAAAAGTTAATCGAAGATGTAGTCAAGTTAGGTGAAGAGAGAGTACTTGAAAAATTTGAAGATATGTGCAATTATAGGATGTCGGACTCAAAGAAGTATGATGGTCCACAAGTTTTAAGTAACATGGGGCAAGTCCAAAGTGTAGTAAGAGATTATAATGAGAAAGTTACCCCCTAGAACCTCTAAGGGTTGCTTGCCACATACAAGAGCACAAATTGTCTACAGCGGAGCAATAAAAAATCGAGGGAGCAATCGAGGTGTTAGTAAATCTCTAGAAGTTATTAACACAAGAATAGGGAACTCAAAAGGCAAATGTTGAAAAGCCCAATGTTGATCGAGTGTGCTAGCACAATTTTGTCTTTTCTTGTAAATTCGCTATAAAAGTAGAGAATGTCTCTCATTTTCATAAGTTTGAGAATTGTAAATTTTGGTTGAGCCCTGTAATCTCAAAGACTCGGTTTCTTGGTTCTCTTACACATATAGTTATCATAGTGGTATCTTTTCTTTGCAAGTGATTGTTATAATGGGGTTTGCAAGATGAACCTTAATGCATAGTAGACCGTAAGTCATTGTTGTTGATATAGAAATATATGACTCTACACAACTTGTCTGGTGTGTCATATTATTTTCTCTATTGATTGCAATATTCTTTAAAAGATCGCACAATTTTATAAATAATTGAGAAATTTTTGATTATTTGTAAAATTGTTCTCCATTATTTCCAAATCATTTCAGAAAGGCATTGGACTCTAAAACTGCTCGTAGATAAAAGTTCAATTTTAGTTTACGATTGTTTTCTTGTATTTTGTTTATTGAAAAGAAGAAAATTGAAATAGTTACTCCAGTTTGAAATACTTGTGAATTCTAGAGAAACCAATTGGAATCCCCTCGTAAAATAGTTGATGTGTGCTTACTGAGTAAAACTACAAGATCATAAAAAGATGTTTCAAGCCTTGGGACTGAGATTTTCTCTATCTTTCAAGTAAATAAACTTCATCGTGAGGTGAAAGTTTATGCATGTTGAGTGAACTCAAAACTCACATCAACAGATTCTGACACTAGAAGGAGGGCCTAAAATTTTTCTTGTATTTAGATAGTTGAGTTTGTTTGTGCCAAGTATATAAGAGTAACAATGTCCAGGTCATGTGATCCTAGTCTTCAATTTGTAGAATTACCTAACATAAGAAATTACAGGAGGCCTAGAGCTAATTTTGTAGAACCAATTCTTGTGTCTAGTAACTAAGTTGTGTCCCGAAATCAAAATAATCTTGTAAATCATGCTCAGTTACCACCTCCACCTACCAAAATGGATTTCTTTAATGCTAATTCACCCATCAAGTTTGCCAATTATCATGATTTACCTAAGAATACTAATAAATTATGTCATAAGTTTTAGATTCATAGTGATGTCGGAGAACACCTTAGGATCTTTAAGGATATGTGTGGGAGAGATCATATTCAACATGAAGATGTAGTTTGTAGATTATTTGCCTGCACTGCAAGTGACGAAGCCTATGTATCATATATTAACTTACCAATAGGCTTTATAACTAGTTGGGTTTTGTTAGAGAGTGTTTTCCTATCAATGTTCAAAGCCCCTATAGATCTAGCAACATTGTATCATCAATTCAACTTGATTCATCGAGAGTAAAGTGAACCTATTAGTTGTTTCAATGATCAATTTCACAGAGCTCACTCTAAGCTCTGTATACTATGTGGCTTTAGATCCCTTGACCTCAATGTTTGTGACAAGAAAAGTACCATCGGTGGCAAATCTTTCTAAAGCTTATGCTGAGGCAATAAGTGTAAATAAGGAAATGCAATAAATTGGATACGGTCCAACCACTGGATCCAATAATCAGATTATGTAACTTGTAAGACCACATATTTCATCACCCATAGCCATTCCTTAGAATACCTTTCCAATTCAAGCAGTTTCAGATAGTAGCAAAGATATTGTTATACATCCAAGACCCACTATTACATAAATTTCAGTCAATGGAGGATCATTTTTCTCTCAAACCCCTAAGAATAATGGCAAAGAGAATAATGGTACTAAAGGAGAAATAAAAGATATCATGGAGATGCTAAGGAAATTAACTATAGAAGTATCATATTTGAGAAGTAAGACTTATAGTAACTAAAATTTCAAACAGGTGAACTTCAACTCACAATGGAGATTTAATTCAAACATACCTCCCAAACCATGGAACACTAAGCCTAATAATGGAGGAGTGGTTTCTCCTTTAGATAATCCCCCACCTGGAGACAATAATCAGCCAACAAGGATTAACTTGGTTGAGTGTGCCTTGAGAGACTGGTGTAGGATTCATAATACTGGTAGTCACACAGAAAGGGATTGCCCATAGTTCAAAATTGCTACAGACATATTCCAATCTAAAGTAATGGCCTTATCACATGTTGAAGAATATAATGAGCAGATTGCTTGTAGGAAGATTGCTCCTACCAATTACAATACTGCATTATTTTTAGAAAGTTTTATGAAACCTGAAGGCAGATCAAATTCTAAAATTGTAACATCTAAAGGTGTTAAAGACAATGGAGAATCCTCTGCATTACTAGTAGAATCACATGTGTATCCCTTTCAGCAAGAAGATTCTTCCGACTCTAAGGCTAAAGAGGTATATACTACTCAACAATAGAAAGGGGAATACCTACAATTTGCAGAGTACATCATATAATAAACCTAAAGAGCCCTTGACCGTGTTGGTCCTACCTAATAATTATCAAACACCTCTAGATCCCTAGGCTAGCAATATGTCAGCAACTCCTAAAGATGATGATTCTTATAAGACCTCTATAGTATCTAAGAGTGTCAAGGTAGAAGATAAAACCAATGACCCTAAGGCTGAATAGTTGATACGTTACCTTGTAGAAGAAATTAAGAAAGTGAAGGTTAGCCTATCATTGATAGAGTTGTTGAAGACTTCGATCATTAATAGTGCTTTCCTTAAGGGGTTTGAAGATCAAATAGAGAAGGAAAAGGCAGAATGTAAGCAAAGAACTTATAAAGTAAAAGAAAAAGAAGTTATGCTTGTTGTGGAAGCACGTGTAGCTATATATAAAGGAAAGATCGATGTTTTGCCTTTTTTGTTGACACTTAAGGTGTTTGGAAAGAATCTGCATAATTGCCTGATTGACTTGGGAGCCTACAAATTTCATGCCTCTAGTTGTTTTCCAAGAGTTAGAATTTACTCTTGCAAGATCGAATTATAAAGTAGCTCAAGTAGATGGTACTAAAGTGAATTTTGTTGGAGAGTTGAAGAATATACATATGTAGCTACCTTCAGATCTTAGAATGCAAGGCTTCATAGATATTCAGGTAGTGGATATACCAAATCAATATGGTTTACTGCTAAGTAGGGATTGGCTAAGGATTTTGAATGGATATATACATAGATTTTTCCCACATGTGGTTTCCATGGAAAGGGGTACCGAATCAGATAAGAATAGAATCTGAACCTAGGATAAAACTAATGGTCACTAATTTTAACCAAGAGAATGAAGTATTACACCTTGAAGTGGAACCTAGAGTCTACAGTATAAAGCAAGCATCAATTCAAATTGATGAGATATGCACCTATGATGTGCAACTTGCTACAAGAACCATACCTTACACTGGTGTTTTGATTGAGTCTAATAAAGGGTCCTTTGATGAAGAGAAAGACATACTAGTTATGTTCACTAAGTTGATAGCTCAGAAAGTGGATAAATGTTTGAAACAAGAAAAATCATTAGAGTCTATGTTATTTTCTGATTGGTGTAGAGTGCATAACACAGGACACCCTGAAAGCCAATGTTGTTTGTGCTTAACAATTATAGATAATGAAAAGAGTAGAAGGGTAATGTTACCCTAGAATAAAAGTCCTCTTGAGGTTGAAATTGTTGTCTAAAGTTGGGACTATAAAAAGAAAAGAGGAATAATATGAAAATTACAGAGTAGTTTCTGAATTAGGAAAAGTTGAAAAAAATGACAGAGCCCACAAAGAGCCCACAAAAGATGAGAATGACATGTGGACATTAAATTTTGATGGGTCAAAGTCCAAGCAAGGTATTGGAATTGGTGTGGAATTGATTAACTTGAAAGAAAAATCATCCTTAGCTATGTACAAACTACAATTCCAATATAGTCATAATATCACAGAGTATGAAGCTTTAATACATGGTCTTTTGTTAGCACTAAGAAAATGAGTAAAAGTGTTGAAATTAATGGGAGATTCAGAATTAGTTGTCAAATATGTGAGGAAACAATATGTATGTAGATACAAAAGGTTAGCAAGCTATAGACATTGTGTGTGGGATTTGATAAAAAGGGTTTCACGCATTTAACATACAACATGTGCCTAGAAGATTTAATCGAAGAGTGAATGCTTTGGTCGTGGCAGTCAGCACTCTAGAACCTTTAAAAAAATCTAAGTTGAGATATTTTACCGTGGAATTGTGTTGCAGGAGCACCTACCTATGAAGGCATGAACTAGGAACAAGATGATTTTCTATTAGCTAGAAGAAACGTAATAAGACCCAATGGGTCCTTTTTGTAATTCCATGTCCTAGGAGTGTAACAAGTTTGTCCATGTTTGGGTAAAATTGTCATCTAGGGTCTGGTAGAGAAAATTAAGTCAATAAGGATCACAATGGTCTAAATTGAGGGATCAAGTGGCCACAAGTCTATTTGAGTCATTTTTGATGTTTCAGAATTAAATGTAATCATTTTGGGGGACTATGACAGTCTAGAGTCTAAGTTGGTCGAATTATGCAATAGTTGTCATATCATCAATTTGTTGTCATTACAATTTTGCACTTTTTGTAAACCGGGATTCTCTAATGGTTAGTCAGTTTGAAAAATAGTTGGAGGAGGTTGTGATCATTTGGGAAACACCTTTTAGGCCCTAAACATTAAAGAATGTATGTCAATTGAGTTTTGGTTGTTTAGAAAGAAATTTGAAGCATCAATAACTGTTGGAAACCTGGAAAAACCATCTAATTTATGTTGATTGCATACTGAAGGTGGATTAGTAAGAATGATCATGGCATAGATCTTGTAACTAGATTTTTTTACCTTTGTTTTTATTTCAGTTTGAAGTCTTGAAGTGATCGCTGCCCCATTCTACAAGAAAATCTCTATCGGATAGCCTAAACCCTTAAACCCCTAGGGTTTGACTGCAATAATGGGTTTTGGCCTATCAATCCTTAACTGAACACTCTACCATTATAGGAGATGATAGGCCACTATATCATATCTCAATACCAAAATCCAATAACGGGATACAATAGGGTGAAGAGGATGGATAATTAACCCTGGGTCTAGCATCTCTATGTGACAGACTGGTTTGATGAGTGCAGGGCGTGAGAATTGAGAGGTAAAGAACTAGGAAAGGGTTTCAATGTGGTAGAAGAATAATTTGGAGGTTTACATGACATTTCATGTTTAGTGATGGTCACCCATTAGGAGAACCTAACCAAGTTGTGAAAGGCGTTCAATCAAATAGGTCTGAAAGCCCTATTAAGTCTATTAGTGCAGCACCGATTGGAATGTCTGCAAGTTGATCTAGTATCAAAAACTGAGATATTATTTAGAAGTCTCAAAAGGGTATATGAAAACATAATTTTTTTGCCTAGATCCTTAGGGTGTCAAAAGTTATCACTTGATTCCTTCAAAAGAAGGCCTGATAGCAACCGGTTCAGGTTTGTGGGCGAATGAGTCAAGATTGATGTTCGGATGAATCTAAATCATAAAATCTTGTTTCAATTGTGCTCAAATGTTCTAAGAACACCCCTCCAAGGATTGTTGTATTGAATTGGTCAAGTGGGCCATTCAAACCCTTAATCCTAGTGGTAGCCCACTCATTGTATGCAAGGGTGTGTGTAGCCACACAAAAATTTGAGAAGTGTTAGTTGTCTATAAGTGGACATAGTGGAGCCTTAGGGTTTTCCAAGGTGTTGTCTGGTGTCATTGAACCATTTCTTGAATTGGTGTTGTGTAAGGACCTTTGGAATTAGAGATTATCGATTGAGTCTATGAACCTTAGAGAATGGTTGGTTCAAGGTTAACTTTCTTTCGGTCTATTGCCTCCTCATCATATTGGTATCAGAGCAGAATTTTGAAGATCACTTGGGTGGTTTAGTCTTAGTGTATGTCAGAGGAAGAGATTAAAATATGGGTTGATAGAATGCCTCCTAAGAGTATGTCACAAGATGTGGTGAAGAATTTGATTGAAGAGATGCTTGAGTCCAAGCTTGAAGAATTGAAAAAGACTAAGGATAAGGAAAATGAAAGTGACAGTGATGAAGAAGGGGATAAAGAAGATGGGGAAACCTCTAAGCGGGTAGAGGAGATACCTGCAGATCAGAGGGAATTTGTAGATTCCTTGAGGTCATTCAATAGGGACACCATTGATGGGTTGCCTATACATAGTGGAAGTATGGAAGCAGAAGAGGTGATAGACTGGATTGAAGAACTGACCAGTCATTTTGAGTACAAAGAAATCCCTAAAGATAAGAGAGTTAAGTTGGAAAAATCAAGGTTGAAGGGGTCTTCCCTTACATGGTGGAACTATGTAAAAGGAGAGAGAGTTAAGGAGGGAAAAATTATGATAACCTCCTTGTGAAGGATTAAAGATAAAGTCAAGGCACAATTCATGCCCATTGACTATGAAGTGTAGATGTATAGAAAATTGCAGAACCTCAGATAGAGAGACCTTGATGTGAATGCATATTCGAATGAGTTTTATAAACTCAGTCTCATATCAAAGAGACAAGAAGAAGAGTCAGAGAAAATGGTCAGGTACTTGAACGATCTAATGATGAACATCCAAGATGAGATCAGCATCTTGGCACCGGAGATAGTGAATGAGTGTTTTCAATTGGCCCTAAGGGCAGAAGAGAAAATAAAGAGAAGAAGTGAGAAAAGTAATAAAGGTAAAGGAGGGAGAATTTTTAGATGCAAAGGAATTTTTGGAGGAAGAATTCCTAACCAAAGGTCTAGTGGTGAGTCTAGCCAAGGAGAGAAAGTTAGGGAATCAAGTAGTAGAGGAGGCTACCGTGGGAGAAGACCTAATGGAAGAGGTGGGTTAAATGGATCAGGAAGAGGATCCAAGTTCTCCAGTATGAGATGCTATAATGCAATCAGATGGGGCACCAAGCCTACAAATGTCCAGAGAAGGAATCAACTTCTCATGGTGGTGAGAGGAGAACCACTTTGACTCAAGAAGATGCAAGGAGTGTGACATCTCCTGAAGTGAAGTTGACATCAAAGATGGGAGAGAACCTAATGATCAAGGAACCAGTGAAGACTGGGCCACCACTAAGAAAGGCTTTGCTTAGAATCAACTGCAAGATTCAAGGTAAGGTTTATAAAGTTTTCATAGATTCGGGGTCTATTGATAACATTGTCTCTTTGGAAGCACTAAACAAGTTGAACTTGGAGAAAATACCCCATAGTTGTCCATATAGAGTCAGTTGGTTGAAAAAAGGGCAACACATACTCATCAATGAAAAAGCATGGGTAGAGTTCAGTATTGGGGGTATAAGGATAAAATTTTGTGTGACATCCTTCCAATGGATGATTGTCATCTTTTGCTTGGCAGATCATGGCAGTTTGACAAAAATTCTCATCATGATGGAGAAAAGAATGTTTACTCCTTCCAAAAGGATGGTGTGACCTTTAGGATATAGTCGGTGGTAGAAGGGGATCCACAACATGTAGGATCTAGTGTGATGATGGTAGGAGAAAAAGAATTCCTTGATACACTAAAGGAGGAAGGTGGAGTAAATTTTTCTTTGATTGTGAATCCCAAGGAAGAAAGGAAGAAGGGTGGGAGTGAGGTGGGACCTAAGGAGGTCAGGGAATTGCTAGACCGCTATAAAGGAGTGGTTGCGGAAGATATACCTGATTCCCTAACACCTATCAGAGATATTAGTCATTAGATTGACCTCATACCTAGAGCATTACTTCCTAACAAGGCAGCATATAAAATGACCCCACAATGGAATGAAGAGATGGCTAAGCAAATTCAAGAGCTCCTTGATAAAGGGTTGATAAGAAAGAGCCTTAGCCCATGTGAAATGCCTATTATTTTAGCCCCAAAGAAGGATGGGAAATGGAAGCTTTGCATTGATTCTAGAGCTATCAATAGGATAACCATCAGATATAGGATTCTTATTCCAAGGATAGAGGACCTAATGGATTATTTATGGGGAGATACCTATTTCTCTAAAATTGATCTCAAGAGTGGGTACCATCAGATAAGGATAAGAGAGGGGGTTTAGTGGAAGACTGCATTTAAAACCAATGAAGGGTTTTATGAGTGGCTTGTGATTCCTTTTGGTCTTTCAAATGCCCCTAGCACCTTTATGAGACTAATTAATGAAGTGTTGCAAGAGTTTATAGGGAAATTTGTGGTAGTCTACCTTGATGACATATTGGTCTTTATTAAGAGAAAGGAGGAGAACTTGAAACACTTGGAGATAGTATTGAAGTGGTTGTAGGAGCAGAAGTCGATGATAAATTTAAAAAAGTGTGACTTCATGAAGCACGAGTTGGTGTTATTAGTCTTTGTCATGTCTAAGGGTGACTTGAAGATGGATTCTTCCAAGGTAGAGGCTATTCTGAACTGGTCTACACCTAAGATAGTCGGAGAGGTAAGAATTTTTCATGGTTTGGCAAAATTTTATAGGAAATTCATTAGAAATTACAGTGATATTTGTGCACCTATGTTGGAAACCATCAAGGGTGGTGGTAAGGTGAAGTTTGTGTCGACCAAAGAAGTAGATAAGAGTTTTGAGTGTTTGAAATAGAAAGTTTCCATGTACCCAGTCATAGTATTGCCTGATTTTAGTAAGGTCTTCACCATTGAATGTGATGCCAGTGGATTGGCTATAGGAGAAGTATTGAGCCAAGAGGGGAGACCAGTGCCATTTTTAAGTGAAAAACTAAATGAAGCAAACAGGAAGTATTCCTCATATGATTTAGAGTTGCATGCTATGGTACAATCTCTAAAAAAGTGGAGGCATTACTTGCTTCCTAAGGAGTTTATTGTGTATACTGACAATCATGCTCTTAGCTTTTTGAATGGACAGTAGAAACTCAGTCATAGACATATGAAATGGGTTGAAAGTCTTCAAGCATACACCTTCATCATCAAGCACAAGAAAGGGGTAGCTGATAAGGTTACAGATGCTCTAAGTAGGAGGGTGTTGATAATGCAGAGTATGGGTGTTGAAGCACTCAAAGGAATGTATGAAGATGACCAAGATTTCAAGGAAATATATAAGGTATGCTATGAGTTTGCAAATGCTTTTCATAGAGAGTTGTTTTACTATACCTTGTAGGATGGACTTTTTTTCAAAGGGTGTTAGTTATGTATCCCTAGATGTTCAATGAGGGATAATATAGTAAAGGAGAAACATAGCGGTGGTTTAGGAGGTCACTTTGGGCTAAATAAGATTTTGGACCTAGTTAGGAGATTTTAATTTTGGCCAAAGATGCAGATTAATATCAGAAGGTTTGTGGAGAGTTGTATTGTATGTTAGAGAGAAAAGGGGGTCTCAACCAATGTAGGACTATACCAACCTTTTCCTATACCTAGTAGACCATGGGAAATTTTGAGTATGGACTTTGTGATGGGATTACCCAAGACAAGGATGGATCATGACAGTGGGTTTGTTGTGGTAGATAGGTTTAATAAGATGACTCACTTTATTCCTTATAAAACCACAAATGATGCTAGCTATATTGCAGGATTATTTTTCAAAGAAATTGTTAGAATCCATGGGTTTCCTTTGAGTATTGTATCTGATTGGGACAATAAGTTTGTAGGGAATTTTTGGAGAACCTTGTGGAAGAGGTTTTGTACAAATTTATCTTTTAGCTCACCCTATCACCCTCAGACCGATGGCCAAACTGAAGTTGTGAATAGGTCATTGGGAAATCTTCTTAGATGTTTGACAAAGGATCATGGAAGTAGTTGGGATGCGGTGATACCTCAAGCAAAGTATGCCTATAATAATTCAACAAATAGGAGTACAGGTCTGATTCCTTTTGAGATTGTGTATGGTAGTCATCCAAGAGGATTTTTTGAGTTGAGAGATGTCTAGGGGTTGGACAAAAGGAGTGGACATGCTAATGAATTTGTAGAGGCTATGAAAGAGGTAGATACCCTACAACACAATAGTCAAAAGGTTAAAGAAAGAGTGGATTAGAGAAGGAGATATGTGCAGTATCAAGTGGGTGACATGATCATGGTCCATCTCAGCAAGGACAGGTTGCCCAAGGGAAGCCGTAGCAAGTTGATGATGAGAACCATTGGACCTTGTAAAATTTTGGCTAAATATGGTCCTAATGCTTAAAAAATTGAACTCCTTGATGATATTGCTATTTCACCTATATTTAATGTTTCTGATCTAACATTGTATAGGAGTCCTGCTATAGGAGAATGTGCAGGTGAATCTGTTTAGGAAAGTGAAGAATGGATAAAACACTTATCATCTAAGGAGTAGCCTAAGATGGAGTGCATTTTGGATAGCAAGGAAGCAGAGAAAAGAAGGCATGAGACCTATTTTGAACACTTAGTCAAATGGTAGGGCCTTCCTGACTTAGAAGCTACATGGATGATGGAAGAAAATATCAAAAAGTAGGGTGGTGATTTGCAGTAGTTCGTCTCTAAGAGGACTTGAGACAAATTTTAACCGGGGAGTATGGTGCAATAGAACCTACCTATGAAGGCATGAACCAGGAACAATATGATTTTCTATTAGCTAGAAGAAATTTAATAAGACCCTATGGGTCCTTTTTGTAATTCAATGTCCTAGGAGTATGACAAGTTTGTCCATGTTTGGGTAAAATTGTCATCTAGGGTCTGGTAGAGAAAATTGAGTCAATAAGGGTCACAATGGTCTAAATTGTGGGATCAAGTGACCACAAGTCTATTTGAGTCATTTTTGATGTTTCAGAATCAAATTTAATCATTTTGGGGGACTATGATAGTCTAGAGTCTAAGTTGGCCGAATTATGCAAAAGTTATCATATTGTCAATTTGTTGTCATGACAATTTTGCACTTTTTGTAAATCGGGATTCTCCAAAGGTCAGCCAGTTTGAAAAATAGTTGGAGGAGGTTGTGTTCATTTTGGAAACACCTTCAAAGGACCCAAACATCTAATAATCTATGCTGGTTAAGTTTTGGTTGTTTGGAAAGAAATTTGAAGCATCAAGAACTATTGGAAACCCAAAAAAATCATCTAATTTATGTTGATTGCATATTGAAGGTGGATTGGTAAGAATGCTCATGGCATAGACCTTGTAACTAAATTTTTTTACCTTTATTTTTCTTTTAGTTTGAAGTCTTGAAGTGATTGGTGCCCCATTCTACAAGTAAATCTCTATCGGGTAGCCTAAACCCTTAAACCCCTAGGGTTTGATTGCAATAATGGGTTTTGGCCTATCAATCCTTAACTAAACACTTTGTCATTATAGGATATTATAGGCCATTGTATCATATGTCAGTACCAAAATCCATTAAGAGGATACAATGGGGTGAAGAGGATGGAGAATTAACCCTAGGTCTGGCATCTCTATGTGATAGATTGCTTTGATGAGTGCAAGGCATGAGAATTGAGAGGTAGAGCACTAGGAGGGTTTCAATGTGGTGAAAGAATAATTTGGAGGTTTACATGAAATTTCATGGTTAGTGATGGTCACCCATTAGGAGAACCTAACCAGGTTGTGAAAGGCATTCAATCAAATAGGTCTGAAAGCCCTATTAGGTCTATTAGTGTAGCACCGGTTGGAATGTCTGCAAGTTGATATGGTACCAAAAACTAAGATATTGTTTAGAACTCCCAAAAGGGTATCTGAAAACATAATTTTTTTGTCTAGATCCTTAGGGTATCAAAAGTTATCACCTGATTCCTTCAAAAGGAGGCCTAATAGCAACCGGTTTAGGTTTGTGGGTGAATGAGTCAAGATTGATGTTCTGGTGGATCCAAATCATGAAATCCTATTTCATTTGTGTTCAGGCATTGTGATAACACCCCTCCAAGTATTTTTATATTGAATTGGTCAAGTGGCCCATTCAAACTATTAAGCCTAGTAGCATCCCACTCATTGTATGCAAGGGTGTGTGTAACCACACAAAAAATTGAGAAGTGTTAGTTGTTTGTAAGTGGACATAGTGGAGCCTTGGGGTTTCCCAAGGTGTTGTTTAGTTTAATTGAACCATTGCTTGACTTGGTGTTGTGTAAGACCTTTGGAATTAGGGATTACTGGTTCAGTCTGTGAACCTTAGAGATTGGCTGGTTCAAGGTTAACTTCCTTTCGTTCTGTTTCCTCCTCATCAAATTGGTACCTATACCCTTTGTTACTGATAATGTAGTAAATTTTCAAGTGTTTGAAGATGAACATCATATTAGAGAATTCATTACAAACTCAAGGATCTTTGAAGCATATATCATTGATGAGATAGATCCACAAATAGAGGAATAAGAAGAATTCCCTGAAATTGTAAAAAGTAAAAGTATTCCTAAAGGCATAGTAGAATTGGAAAGGTTGTTTGATGCTGATCAAGTATTGAAACAAAAAGACTTACCCAAGATTGGTGGAGACAAATGTGACCCCTACAACTTAGGGACAATGGAAGAAATACAAAATGTGTTAATAGGAAGGGTGTGTACTAAAAAAGAGAGGAAAGATACAGTGTGAGCGTTGAAGGATTATATACATATTATTGTGTGGATGTATGAAAACTTGAAGACATATGATATGTCCATCATAACCCACACTATCCTATTGAAACCAAATGCTAAACCTTTTTGACAAAAGTAGAGACCAGTAAGCTCTTATTGAACCTCTTATTCAAAAGGAAGTGCAAAGTTGTTATCATCTAGAATCATATTCCTTGTAAGACATTCAACCTGGGTAGAGAATCCAGTTCCGGTATACAAAAAGAATGGAGATATAAGGTTATGTGTTGATTTTAGAAATCTTAATAGGGCTTCAGAGAAGGATAATTATCCACTTTCATCTCTAGATGAAGTACTACAGATAGTGAATGGGTCTCAGATGATATCATTCTTAGATGGATTTTCAAGCTACAACCAAGTCATGGTTGAAAAACAAGACAGACTAAAAACCACATTTACCACTAAATGGGGAACTTTTTCTTATAGGAGAATGTCATTTGGATTGATAAATGTAGGAGAAAATTTTGAAAGGGCCATGGGCATTGCCTTTAGGGACCTAATCAACAAGTGCATCATAATTTATATAGATGATCTCATAATATTCTCCAAGAATAGATCAGAACATGTACAAGACTTGAGGAAAGTTTTGAAGAAATGTGAGTAGTATGGAATATCATTGAACCTGATGAAATTCATGTTTGAGGTTACAAAAGGAAAACTATTAAGGCATATAATTTCAAAGGCAGGGATATCCATTAATCCTAAAAAAACCAGTTCCCTAATGAAATTACAACCCCCAAATAGTAAGAAAGAGTTGAAGTCTTATTTTGGGAAAATCAATTTTGTCTGTAAGTTTATAATAGGTTTTGTGGAGATAGTGAAACCTTTGAATGCAATGTCAAAGAAAGAAGCTAAAATTGAGTGGACTAAGGAAGCTTGTGAAGCTGTTGAAAACATTAAGGAAGCTATAGTTGAAGCCCTAGTATTGTCTAGTCCAAATTATAGCAAGCCATTTTATATTTACTCATTTGCTTCAGAACATGCTTGTGTTATCATATTAACATATAAAAATGAATTGAAAGAAGAAAAACCAATATCTTTCATGATCTACCCCTTTAAAGATGTAAAGTTATGGTATATCAGTGTGGAAAAGCATGCATATGCATTGGTGAAAGTTTTTCAAAAATTCAAGCACTACATCCTGAGAAGTAAGGTCATAGTTGTTGTACCAAACGCTTTTGTAAAAACTCTTTCAATGCAAAATGAAATGGGTGAAAGACGAGCTAAGTGGATTACCATCATTCAAGAGTTTGATATTGATATTACCCCCATGAATCTAGTTAGAGGACAAACTTTGGTGCAAGCAATAGCGGAGACTGGCCTGCATCTTGTTAGCCAACAGTACGTGTTGAATGATGAAAATCAAGAAGATTGGTATAAGGATATCATGCAATTTCTAGTGACTAGACACTACCCTAGACATTTGAATAGATCACAATGTAGAGCATTGAAAGTTAAATCTTAGAATTACATGCTCAAGAATGGAAATTTGTTCTGCAAAGATCATGCAGGAATTTATCTCATGTGTGTGAACAAAGAAGAAGCATAGAAAATTCTTTATGAATTCCACGACATATTTGGTGCACAACACAATGGACATTTAGCTACTATCCATGCAATCATGTGAGTAGGGTATTACTAACCCACTATTTTCAAAGACATTTACTAGCACATTCAACATTGTCACACTTGCCAAATCCATGCAGACAAGGGGAAATATTTAGCACAACCTTTATAGAACGTATCTGAAATGAGACCATTCGCACAAGGGGGAATGGATTTTATCAAAATGATTAATCTGCCATCTTCAGCAAGACACAAGTATATTCTAACTACAATAGATTACTATATGAGATGGTCAAAGGCTAGAGAATTCAAATATTACACTACAGATATAGCCATACAGTTCCTTGAGGACAATATCATCACATGTTTTGGAACTCCTAATTTTTTGGTATGTGATAATGGCTCTACTCTCGCATCATTAAAATTTTCTAACTAGTAATTTGAGTTAGGTATTGTTTTAAAATTTTCTTCTGACTATTATCCACAAGGGAATGGGTTAGTTTAATCCATGAACAAGAACTTAATAGATGTCATTAAAAAGCTACTAGACAAAAACCCTAGAGGGTGGCATGCCCTGTTAAAGTATGCGTTATGGGCTGATAGAACCAAAATTAAGAGTAGTTTAGGAGATTCTTTGTACCATCTTGTGTATGGAATTGAACCAATGCTACCCATAAATCTAAAGATACCCAAATTGAAGTTCATTCAAGAATTTTTAAGACTTGAAAACAAAGAGGAGGCTCGGTTAACCTAGTTACTAAACTTAGAGAAAAAGAGAGATAGAGTGACTGAATCCATGAAAAAACATCAATCTACTATAAACAGGTGGTTTAACAAAAGAGAAAAAATAAAAGTGTTTCTTTTTGCAAGATTAGTGTTTGATGCAGAGGGTTTGGAGTTAATGAGCAATCTCCTTGGTTTGTTCTATGGGTTAACACTTGGCACCAACCAATGGTCCAATGCCTTCAACCTTCCAAAGGTTATTAAGCTTTCCCTTGACCCCTCCCAAGGATCAATCCACTTAGGACAACTTGGTTTCACAAGGAGACTCCTACTCCTATGTACTCAACCCCCTAAACCAAGGCACCTCACAACCCCAAACCCCTTGCCAACAGGACCTTTTGATCAAATGGTGAAATATGTCATGTGTGGGTGTTTTAACATGTTTTACATTTTCTTTTCATTGATTTTGACACCTTTGGTCTATTCTTACAAGTCCCTTATGTCTTTTGTTCTTAGTGACCTAGGAAACAAGGCTACAAGAAATTAGGCCTCTTTTGGAGATTTTCCCTCTTTAACTACCAACCTCTCTGAACAACCTCTTTAAAAAAAATTATATTTATATACCCATTTGGATTCTCTAAATTATTTCAAACTTTTGCATCTGGGTTTTGAATGCAAGTATTCAAACCCTATTGTGCTTATTTTGGCCTTCTTAGTCGGTATAGAAGTTTCGGGCTTCAAAGTCTTCACTAGTCACATGGGAATTAAGTTTTGACTTTTGGAAAAGGTATACACATGTCTAAGGGTCCCCTCCATGCAAGGTTTGACCATTGTTTGGTCCACTGTAGCAAGGATTCAATCAATCCTTCACTGCACAGACTTGCCACATAGGAGATGTCAAGTTTAGGGCATCACTCCAAAAATGCAAGGTGAGCTCTCCTGCTTCCAAAAACAATAAAACCATTTAACAGACATATTTAATCAACATTCCCTATGTTTTTAGACCATTCCCATGGTGGAATGTTGAGTGGTGGCACCTTTTTCATCCAAACCCTGATTTTTTTTTGTTTTCTCCAGGCAGGGAGAAAGAAAATCCAATAACTTTGCAACCACTAAGTTTCAAGTCCTCAAACCAAAATCAAAAAAAATATGTCACTATTACAACCTATTCAAGATATTATCCCTTCTAGATGTCCGTACAGATCCATACCAAAGTCAAGAACACGGGAAAATGCAGTAAAAATGACAGTTGCAGAGTTGTTTTGAAGCATAAATTTCATTCAAAGTCTCTATCCAGCCTTTGGGAATCATTACTTAGGATTAAATAATGCCAAGGAACTCCTCTAACCACCTCCCAATGTAAAAGTTCAACCAATTATCCATTGGGTAACCACAACTCAAATTTTGACAAAGTTGCTTATGACAACATGGCAACTTTGGACAAATTATTACATTACAAACTTGCCTTCACACCAAAGGCTACAAAGTGGACACACAACACCTCTAGGACCCCTAAACACCAAAAAACATAAATGAAATTACCATACAAGGATTTTGACCAAGTGCACACACCTTGGAGCCTTAGGGCTTATTACATAGCATTGGACCTACCACATCCATTTAGGACCTAATCAAGAAACCTTCAAAGCAACACATTATGTTTCATTTAAACACATTTTAAAAATATGCTAGCACACCTTTGAGTGCCCCTGCACCATACTCCCCGAGACAAGTAAACTAAATTCCCTTGAGTTGCTAACCAGGTGACTGAGGTTCCATACTTTATGATGTCATTTTCAGACATCCAAGTAGCTTTAGACTCAGGGAGGCCCTTCCACTTGACCAAGTAGTCCTTGTAGACCCCTCTTCTAGTTTGTTTGATCACCTTGGAATCAAGGATACTCTCCAACTCCAATGGTTTTCTAGGTGGAAAATCCTTCACCCAATCTAGATCCTCTTCCACAAGAGATGAATTGGGTGCTGCATTAGGTAAAAAACCCTTGAAGGCTGTCAAATCACATATATTAAAAATGGGAGAGATCTCCAAATCTGGTTGAAGTTAAACCTCATAAGCATTGTTACCAAATTTATGAACCACCCAGAGAGGACCTATCTTATTCATGAGTATCTTATATGGTTGGCCCTTGGGTAGCCTTTCTTTCCTTAGGTAGGCCATCACCAAATCTCCTACCTTCAACTAAACATCCCTTCTCTTAACATCTGCCCGGAGTTTGTATTTTTCTGCACTTTGTTGACATGAAGTCTTGACTTGATCATGGATCTCCTTCATAGTGATGGAAAATTCTTCTCCCTAGGCACTCCTTCTTTCCATACCTCCAAGGTCTCTAATTTTAGTATCCCTCTAGGATGTAATCCATACACAACCTCAAATGGGCTTCTCCATGTACTTCTATTAATTGAATCATTATATGCATATTCAGCTTGTCCAATCACCGAATCCCAACTTTGTCCATGCTTCTTGGTAAGACATATAAGAAGATATCCAAGAGATCTATTAAGCACCTTAGTTTGGCCATCAGTTTGAGGATGGTATGTTGAAGAAAATGATAGATTGCTACCCAGTTTCTTCCAGAGAGTCCTCCAAAAATGGCCAACAAACTTGGAGTCTCTATCAGTGATAATATTGAGAGGTAGACCATGTATCCTTACAACTTCTTTGAAGAAGAGACCTATAATATGAGATGAATCATTTGTGCATTTACATGGCACAAAATGAGCCATCAGGTTGAAACTATCAATAATTACAAAGACACTCTCAAACCCCCTAGGAGTTTTGGGCAAACCAAGTACAAAATCAATACTAAGGCTTTCCCAATGCCTAGTAGGAACTAGTAAAGGTTGATACAACCCAGCATTAGTAGAAACTCCTTTTGCCCTTTGACAAATGGGACAATGCTCCACAAATCTTCTTACCTCTACTTGCATCGTAGGCCAAAATTAAAACCTTGATACCTGCTCCAAAGTTTTATCCAAACCAAAATAACCGCAAAGGCTGCCACTGTGTTTTACCCTAATGATATTCTCCCTCATAGAGCATTCAGGAATACATATTTGATGCCCCTTAAAGAGAAATCCATCCAGCAACATGAAATTAGGGAACTCAACATGAAAAGAATCAGAAAACTTAGTACATACATCATATGCATCCTTTAAATCTTTATCCTCCTTATACATGGTTTTAAGAGAATCAACACCAACACTTTTCCATTGGATTTCTTGGATAGTGAGGAGTCTTCTACTCAAAGCATCTGCAACCTTATTAGACACACCCTTCTTATTCTTGATTGTAAAGGTGTAAGGTTGGATTTGTTCAACCCACTTTATATGCCTTTGTTTCAACTTCTCCTGCCCATTAAGAAAACTCAATGCATGGTTATCAGTATAAATAATGAACTCTTTTGGAAGAAGGTAACGGTGCCACTTTTTGAGTGCTTGCACCATAGCATAGAGCTCCAAATCATAGGTTGAATACCTTTGCTTATCCTCATTCAACTTCTCTAAAAAGAATGGCATTGGATGCCCTTCTTGACTAAGAACTGCACCTATTGCCTGCTTGTGTGCATCACATTCAACTATAAAAAGTTGATCAAAGCTAGGGAGCCTCAAGGTAGGAAGTTTTGCAACCTTCCTCTTCAAAATATCAAAGCTTTTGGATTCCTTCCTTGTCCATTCAAACCTGCATTTGATTCCTCCTTTTATAGTGTCAAAAGTTAGAGCACAAATATTACTAAAAACCTTGATGAATTCTCTATAAAAAGAAGCCAATCCATGAAATCTTTGAAGGATCCATTTTTAAATATCCCTTGGAAACCACAAAGCCTAGATACACCAATTCAATTTTCATGAGTTCACACTTCTTGAGATTGATTACCAATTTCTCCTCATGAAGCTTCCTCAAAACTTGATCCAAGTGCTTCAAATGCTCCTCCTTGGACCTACTAAACACCAAGATGTCATCAAGATAAACAATAACAAATTTTCCAATAAATTCAACCAATACCTCATTCATGAGGCGCATAAAGGTACTAGGTGCATTTGTGAGCCCAAAGGGCATCATTGACCACTCATATAAGCCCTCATTTATCTTAAAGGTTGTCTTTCACTCATCACCAAGTCTGATTCTGATCTGATGGTAACCTAATTTTAAATCAATCTTTGAAAAGTAGAAAGATCCCCCAAGCTAGTCCATTAGGTCTTCAATCCTAGGCATATGAAACTGGTGCCTAATTGTGATCTTGTTAATGGCTCTAGAATCAGTGCACAATCTCCATGTTCCATCTTTTTTGGGTGCCAACACAGTAGGTAGAACACATGGGCTTAAACTCTTCCTAATCAACCCCTTGTCCAATAGTTCTTGCACTTGTCTTGATATCTCCTCATTCTATTTGGGAGTCATCTTGTAGGAAGCTTTGTTGGGAAAGGTTACACCAAGGATCAAATCAATTTGATGACTGATATCTCTAATTGGAGGCAAGTTATCAGGCATGTCTTTGGCCACAACTCCTTCATACCAATCCAAAATAGCTTGTACTTCGCTAGGAACCTCTCTCTTTGCACCACTCTCTTGTTGAGGTTTATCCTTTGGGTATAAGACTAAAGCATAGCCTTGGGTCTCCTCTTGCTTAAGGACATCTGAAAACTCTTTCCCACTAATCATCATGACACTTGGACTAACAGTCTTCTCTTCCCCTTGATCAGGCAAAGGTTCCATCCTAAACTTCTTACCATTCTTGGAAATGACATACACATTCTTTTCCCCATCATGTTGGGCTTTGACAGTGTACTATCAAGGGCGGCCTAGCAACAAGTGACAAGCATCCATAGCAAGGATATCACACAAGATCCTATCCTTATAGTCTCATAGTTCAAAATCAACCCAAGTTTGTTCATCTACTACTACATGTTGCCCCTTGTTAATCCAAGACACCCTATAAGGACTCGGACGTGGTAACCTTTTCAATTTTAACTTCTCTACCATTTCCAAAGAAACAATATTCTCAGTGGATCTAGAATCTGCAATCACCTTACAAACCTTACCATGAGACTTACAAGTAGTCTTGAAGAGTGACTTTCTTTGTGGCGGTTCCTTGTGTTGGGGTACCTTCAATAATGTCCTCCTTACCATGAGGCTTTCTCTATCCAAGGTAGGACCTGCATTTCCCATGGGTGAATTGACACTTTGTCCATCATCCTCTTGCACAAGTTGATTCCTTCTTTTTGGTCCATGTGAACTAGAAGCTCTCTTCAGGCATCTACTCATGGTATGACCCACTTGGTTGCAATTGTAGCAATTTCTAGTGAAAACACCAGGACCTATGCCTTGACTTCCTTGTCTACCCCTACCAAAGGGTCTTCTTCCTCCTCTAAATCCTCCATTTCTATTCTTGAAATATCCATTAGACTCTTGTTGGTTAGAGTCACCATTTTTTAAAGGAGTGTTCCTTCCTCCATAGCCACCTCTACCTCAAAAATATCTACCTCCCCTTTCTGTATTATTTTTCTCTCCTCTTATCATTATCTTATCTTCCATTCTCAATGCCAATTGGAAACATTTGTGCATAGTGTCTGATGCCATGATGTTGATCTCATCTTGAATATTTTACCTTAACCCATTCAGGTATCTAGCCACCTTCTCCACCTCTTCTTCATGCTTCCTTGATCTAAGACTTAGTTTGTGAAATTCTTCAGTATATGCATTCACATCTAACTCTCTCTGTCTAAGATTTTGTAGCTTCTTGTACATTTGAACCTCATAGTCTATTGATAGGAATTGATCCTTGTTTTTCTTCTTCATCCTCTCCCAAGAGGATATCTTCTTCCTCCCTATATTCATCCTTTCTTCTTGCAACATTGTCCACCACAACAAGGCAGGCCCCTTGAGTCTAGACTTTGAAAAACTCACTCTTTTCTCCTCAGGAACTTCTTTGTAATCAAAGTGGTTGTTGATTACTTCTATCCATTCAAGCACCTCTTCTCCATTCAAGCTACCACCAAAGATAGGTAAACTTTCCACATTGTCTTTGTTTACTGATTTCAAAGCATCCAAGAACATCTTTTGATCACGTTACATATTTTGAGCCTCTTTAGCAATGGCCTCCTACTCTTCATTCTCCTCCTCTAATTCATCATCATAAGTTTTGTCATTTCCCTTGGTCTGTCGGGTCTCTTTGAGTTTCTCTTCAAGCAACTCCTCTACCATCTTCTTGATGGCCTCTAGGTTCATTTCCTTAGGAGGCATTGTATCAGCCTCTCCTCCAAATTATATGTCTGACATACACTATTCCACCCTTAGTATAGCTCTGATACCACTATGATGCAGAGGGTTTGGTGTTAATGAGCAATCTCCTTGGTTTCTTCTATGGGTTAACACTTGGCACCATCCAATGGTCCAATGCCTTCAACCATCCAAAGGTTATTAAGCTTTCCCTTGACCCCTCCCAAGGATCAATCCACTTAGGACAGCTTGGTTTCACAAAGAGACTCCTACTCCTATGTACTCAACCCCCTATACCAAGGCACCTCACAACCCCAAACCCCTTGCCAAAAGGACATTTTGATCAAATGGTGAAATATGTCATGCATGGGTGTTTGAACATGGTTTACATTTTCTTTGCATTGATTTGGACCTCTTTGGTCTATTCTTATAAGTCCCTTATATCTTTTGTTCTTAGTGACCTAGGAAACAAGGCTACAAGCAATTAGGCCTCTTTTTGGGCTTTTCCCTCTTTAACTACCAACATCTCTGAACAACCTCTAGAACAAATTGGATATTTAGATACCCATTTGGATTCTCTAAAGGATTTCAAACTTTTTCATCTAGGTTTTGAATGCAAGTATTCAAACCCTACTATGCCTATTTTGGCCATGTTCGCTGGTTTAGAAGTTTTGGGCTTCAAAGTCTTCACCAGTCACATGGGAATGAAGTTTGGAATTTTGGAAAAGGTCTGAAAATGTCTAACGGTCCCCTCCATGCAATTTTTTACCACTGTTTGGTCCACTGTACTAAGGATTCAATCAATCCTTCACTGCACAGACTTTCCACATAGGAGATGTCAAGTCACAAGAGGGAAAATAGCCTTTTGGGAAATTCACACTAGTGTGGTTTAGCCCCTGACTGATATTGAATAATTTCCTTCAATAAGGAGGATGTTGTTGAAGGTACCCCAACACAAGGAGCCACCACAAAGAAAGTCATTCTTCAAGACTTCTTGTAAGTATCATGGTAAGGTTTGTAAGGTGATTGTAGATTCTAGATCCATTGAGAATATAGAAAAATCACGAGAGGGAAAATAGCCTTTTGGGAAATTCATGCCCGTTTGGTTTAGCCCATGCCAGATATCGGAAATTTTTAAGGACAATGCATTTAGGCTAGCCACACTTAGAGGAGAAGCCCTATCACTGCAGATTAATGGGCAATTCATTAAACATTAATTTTGAAAAGAATCTTGATAATACCACTATAAATATTTATAAATATTGTAAATACTTTGCATTAAAATTAATTTTAGCATAATGTGTGTAGTTCAAAAATTTCTCAAATGTAAATTAAATAAAACCTAGTTCACCATTGTAGTCACGAAAGCATTATGTCATAACACATCGAAAAATGCATAACCATTCAAATGAAATTCTAAAATATAGATATTTTCATTCATATTTTTGAAAATGTAGAAATTGAGTCAAAAGAATTTTTTGCTATATATTTATATACATTCTCAAAAAAAATAAAAATTCCTTGGATGGTCTGAGGCAATTAGTCGTGTCATCGAGTGGTCATGAATATAGTTAGTGAGACTCTAGTTATTGTCTAGGTCAAGGAGCAAGGTCCACATGATAAATTCAATCCTACCTAGTGCCCCCACATCAGGAATTAGTCCGAAGTGTTGCTTCAAAAACTTACAAGCGCAACAAGATCTTTCTCGATGCTCCTGAATGGTGCTAGTGCGGAAACCTCCAAGGCATTCATAAATTGGCACTCAGAAGTCACCAATGTCTTGAGGCATAGGGATTCCATAACTGGGTAGTGTGACTTCTAGTATTATGTCTAGTCCACCCATGAAGTCAATATGAAGCAAGTGATCACACAAGTCAGAGATCATATCCTCATCCTTTCCTAGGTCTAAAAGAGAAGCCACAAAATGAGAAGCTATGTCTGAATTCACTCTTTACCTAGTAGTAGAAGAAAGGAATTCAAAACATAAAATCTATTTTATGGCTTTTTCAACTAAGTTTGCATGCTAGATATCCCTGAGTGTAAAAACACAATGCAGACGCTGACTTTTTATAGACCCTATAAAGGATAGTTGATGGACACTAGTAGTTAAGCATATAGAACAATCAAGTAAAGGAGAAATTTCTCAAGCCATGAGAACAGGCATAATGGACATGCAGACTGCAAAGAGTTGTGGAAATGAAGATTGTAGAGAGAAACATAAATAAATGCTTTAATTGTGAGAAAATAAATGATTGTCTTTTCATAATCAAAAGGAAGTTGCCAAATTGAGGTATGCAAAATCCTGAGGAAACCTCTAAAATAATGTGAGATAATATGGTCTGAAAGTTGAGAAAGTAAATAATGCCAAGTCGATTTGAATTCTAGAATGGTTGCAAAAAGTAGGTGATGGTTGTAATTAATAATTAAAAGAAAAGGATTACCCCAATGACATCACATGATTTTGTGCGAGCGGCTTGTCTCAAAAGATTAAACCTCTTTAAATTGCATTAATTAAGGTGGTCATTTGTTTTTAATATTAAAAGTAGCCAAAAATGAGGGGGCTAGCCCATAGGAACAATTAGAAGGAAAGTGGCATAACCATTGTCCACGTATAATCAACATATTAGCAGCCTTTTACCTCTCTCAAAAACAAAAACCATACTATGAGAGTTTATCAGCGATAAGGTAATACTATTCAGAGTTTTAGTCATTTGTCGCGTAGGGCAATAAATAGAGAAGTATAAACAAAAGAATAAACTAGCCTTATCTGCCCAGTGGCTACTAGATATAGTCAAAAAACCAAAAATCCTCCACATGCAAAAAATTATTTCTTTTTCCCATGGCTCTTCTTAGGGCACAGCTTTCTAGCCCATTCCTTAGTGAGGAATTTCAAAAGGGCTTTGTAGTCCTCATCCTCCTTTCCTTTCCCTTTGGTTATGCTTTCCTGCATGAGGCACAGAGTAGTAGCTGAGCATCACATAACATTCAGAGCAAACTTGGAAACATCGTGCATCTTGGACTCCACCGCCTCTAGTCTGTTGGTGATTACTTGCACACTGTCAGAGAAGGCCTCCATCTTTTTCTCTAGCTCCACTAGGCTAGTTTCCTCCTCCTCCTTCACGCTGATGGCTTCCTCTACAACCATCATTTTTTCCATCCTGAAGGTCGGGGAGGGGAAATTGGATGGTTCTACATTCTTGGAGAACATGGGGCTTTCCAAAACCCGAGTGGAGCTCACAGAATGAGGGGTCGGATTAAGCTGCGCCAGGGGCATTTTATCAGTCGGAATAGAATTTCTGGTGTCGTTCGAGGAGGAGCGGTCTCTTAGGGATTTATCTGAGGCTTTAGAGGCTAGTTTTCTAGAACGACGGGGGGTATTGGCTTCTTCAATAATTTCCATATCACAGTCAATCTCTTGGATTTTGACTCTCTTGGGGGTTTTGACCTCCTCTGAGGAGTGATTCTTGGTTTTCTTATTGGAGGAGCCAATTTTTGGGAGCCGAGGAGGGCTAGAGTCATGAATGGTAGGAGGGTGGGTCGAAGGGCTAACATTCTAGACAGAGATGGAATGGGGTGGGCAAAGGGTGAGGTGAAAGTTATATAGATAGAGAATAAGGCCTTGATGCAGGATGGGAAAATCTTTCCCTTTTTTCTTAGCTTTGGCTATGTCTTTAACATTAGCATCCATAGAATGTAGTAAAAAGAACGTAATGGAAATGAGGTCTTTATTCCTCAAGTGGTTTAGTAAAGGGAGATGGTAGTAGTAGAAAATGCTATACCTTCCCTCTAGCGTAAAATACTTCATCATGATATAGCAGACCTCGTCCCACAGGTGAGGGAGCTCCTCCCTGTTGAAGCCACCCGCCCTCTTGATAGGGTTTTCGCCCTGGTAGAAGAACTAGTTAAGGCTAGTAGAATCCGCAATATAGCTCTATTTTTTCCATTCCCTACCTTCCATAGAAAGACCCGTCGCCTGAGCAATAACCTCTTCATTGATTTGGAAAGAGATTTCCCCCATTGTCACCCTTCTATCTTCCCTAGGAAGTCACAAATTGTCTTGATAGTCTTTCGTCATTTCCCTTCATACTCTCCATGAATTTTTCAATGTTGCCTTCCAAGCAAACAAACCACGCCATCGGTTTAGCTTTGAACTCATCCACTTTATTGGGTTCCATTCTAAGCCTGTCCCCCCATTCTTGAATCCTCCAGCTTAACAGATTGAGAGTGACTTGCAGAAAAAATGCAGAGCCGAAGCAATCTTATGATGAAGTTGTTAAAATAATTGTGCCAAACTTGGATTAAGAGGTCGTAATAATCGGAGTGATTATTATCTCTTAAGTCCAAGTAGATATCAAAAGAAGAAGATCTACTCAGAATGTGCAAGCCTTCACTTGAGCCAATGTGATTTGATAGGTCCTCATCGTCACCTTTATCATCTCTAGTTGGCTCCATCATATTATTATTAGGGAGTAATCATTCCTGATATCTGTACTTTCATCATAAATCCATCCCTTGTGGTAGTGGTGACTCAGCCTTCCTTTGATACGTGGCTCTCTGGGATAGTAATGGGCGAGATTCTCGCACCAATTTGAAATTTGAATGAAGGTTTCCTTCATCATTGTGAAGATAGAATGGTCCCTTCCTGGGTAAAGGCCTTTTCCTTTTCCAAGATTACCTTTGTGGTGACCAGCAAGAGACTAGGGTCCCTCCAACATCGTAAGTCATTTTGCAGCCTTCCTGTCGCCGCCATGGAATCGATAGCTTCATTTCCTTCTCTGAAGATGTGGTGGATGGTGAAATCCTCCAACTTGATGAGGAGGCACTTGATATCCCTCAGAATGGATCCCACTCTCCACCACACCGATGAGTTCCCTTTAACTGAGTCCACAATGATTTGAGAGTCTCCTTCAATTTCTAGTTGTTTAATTCCTATGGAGTTAGCCATTTTCAGACCCCAAAGGAGGGCCATTCCTTCATCTTGAGTGACTGTATTATTCTTTAGGTTGCCCATGTAGGCTGCAACAGTGTTCCTCAAATGGTCCTGAATGATTCCACTCGCCGCCTAACAATTGCTTTAGGTTGAACCATCAAAATTTAGTTTAAACCAGTGTAACTTAGAGGTTGACCATCTAGTCATCCTTCTTTTGTTCTTGGTACTGTTGTTGAAGCTATAAAAACCAGGGGGAGCTTCCAACTTTCAGAAATTTTTTTCTCAACCTCATTAGGAGGATAAGGGGGGATTTTCCATTTTGTAACTTCTAAGTTTTCAGAGATCATCTTAAAGCAAATATGTGCCATAGTGTCCATGGGGGGTCTTAGTGTCTCTAAAAATTCTATTGTTTCTTTCTCTCCATAAGGCCTAGAAGATGTGTGGTGGTATTTGTTTCCATAACTGAATTATGAGGGGTGATGGGAGGGGGGGTCCAATCAAAAGCAAAAAAATTAATATCCTTCTGGAAGACCCAACAGAGACTGCATTTCTGAAGAGTGATAGTCCAAAGATGAGCAGCAAAGGGGCAGAGGACAAAAAGATGGTCAATAGTTTCCTCATCAACTTTGTAGAGAATGCATCTATTGGGGAGATGGAATCCCCTCTTCTTCAAGTTATCCAACGTGAGGGTTTTACTATGCATGAGGGACCACCGGAAGAAATTAATTTTAGGGATTAGCTGAGGGTTTCAAACTTTCTTCCAGCATTCAACATCCACAGGGGGTTTTAGGAGCTGATTGTAAGAAAATTTAACTGAGAAAGAACCCGATTGGGTCTCTTTCCAGATGAAGTTGTCTTCATATGATGCTAGGGGGATTCTTGTTTTTGACAAGATGCATTGCAGGTTTTGAGCAAGGGGGACTAGGTTAGGTCTATTGCTGAAGATGTGGACAATGTCCTTCCAGCAAAATCTTCCTAGTACCGAATAATCCATGATATAATCCCCCAGGAGACTTTTAAGGTGGTGCATAATTTGATGGAAGTGAATGTTGACCAAGGGCCTAAAAAAAGCTATTCATGTTTATTTTTCAATTAAAATTCTATTAAAATGTCTTTTTTCTTTTTTTTATAATTAAATGATTCCTCTTTTTTAGAAATCAATTTCATAGTTAATAACTATTCCTCCTTTTTTAATCACTGTAAAAAAACTAGGAGTCTAGTTAAAATGAGTACCAAAAAGAATTTTGTCACTGTTGAGGGTGTAGTTACGATAGCATATCCTAATGGTATGTTCTTAGTCCATCTAGATAACGATATAGATGTTTTAACGGTTGTATCAGGTAAATTAGATATCAAACAATATGAGTAGTACCGGGAGATAGAGTGATAGTTGAATTACCTCTTTCCGATTTAAGCAAAGGACGTATAATATATAGACATCCCATCAAACGGAATGATGATGATGACTTTATATCTGCTACTGATCTATTGAGGCCCATTAACTCTATAAACAAAAAAGAAAAAGATTTTAGCATTAAATAAAGGACCACAAATATGAAAATCCGTGCTTCTGTTCGCAAAATTTGCGAAAAGTGCCGCCTAATTCATAGATGGAAACGCCTTCTTGTAATTTGTTACAATCCGAGGCATAAACAAAAATAGGGCTAATTCCTATTATATATCACGATATGAATTCTAAAAGGAATTTTGGCATCCAATTTAGAATTATTATAATATAAGAAATATATACATACCATCTCCCAATTGCCATTTCAAACCTTCTCTAACCATCAATCTACTCTTTAGGATGTTGTTCCATAACTTGGATCCTTGAGGACAGTCAGTTGTACTCAAATTGTAATAGAAGTGCTCCTAGTCCAAGTACTTTTCTTTGATGATGTTACACTAGTCCGCCTCACCTTTAGCCACTGTCCATCCAATCTTAGCAATTAGTGCCTTATTGAGGGCATTAATCTTTCTTATACCCAAACCTCCCATTGATTTGGGTAAGCACATGGTATCCCAATTGACCAAAGCAAGGTGTTTTTCTCTTCCAGGCTAGTCCATAAGAAGGTTCTTTGGATTTTCTCAAGTTTTTCCCCCATGGTCCCTGATATTTTAAAGATGGAAAGGAAGTACACTGAAATTCCCTATAGGGAAGCAGCAAGAAGTTGGAGCTTCCCCGCACTACTAAGGAATCTCCCTTTCCATCCCACAAGTTTTTTCTGCATCCGATCTAATATAGAGTTCCAGAAGGTGGGAGTGACTTCCTTGACCATGAGGGGGAGGCTCAGGTAGGTTCTCGAAAGAGTTGTCATCTTGCATCTGAGGATAGAGAGGATTGTGAGTTGGAGGTCATTAGGAGTGTTGAAGAAGAAGAGATTACTCTTCTCATAGTTGATGCATTGTCCCAAAGCCTTGGTGTAGTCAACAAGTAAGATCTTCCACCCTTTAGCCTCCATGATAGAAGACTTACCAAATAGGAAGGTGTCATCCACGAACTATTGAATATTAGAGGGGGGGAGCGTGGAGGCCGCTTTCAACCCTTCGAGCCTACCATTGGTGATCATATGGGTCACATTCATGCTTAAGACTTCAGCTATCATGATAAACAGATAAGGGGACAAAGGGTCACCTTGCCGGATGTCTTTTTCTACTTTGAAACAGCCCCTAGGAGTCCCATTAATCAAAACCAAGGACTGGCCCGTGGTAACACATTCCTAAATCATACTCACCACTTTTTGGTTAAAGCCCAGTTTTAAAAGAGCTTTGAAAAGAAAATCCCAATTAACCTTGTCATAAGCTTTAGATATGTCAAGTTTAAAAGTTGTACCTGGTATTTTGCTCCTATCCATGGAGTCGATTATCTCATGAGTGGCAATGGCAACATCCAAAATTTGGCGACTCGGGACAAAGCCTTTCTAGGATGGGCTGATGAATTTTCCTAGGAAGGGCTTAATCTTATTCACAAGGACCTCTTATAAATGGTATTACAGAGACTTATGGGATGAGGACAATGAAAGTGTTATTGACCTTCTTCAGCAATCTCCCCATCTTACAGAAATCTTGAACAGCTTTGGTGACATCATAACTAACAATGTCCCAGTCATCCTAGAAGAATGTCGGGGGGAAGCCATCTAGGCCTGGAGTTTTGTAGGCCCCCATAGCAAAGACTTCTCGGTGGACTTCATCAGTAGAGATGGGGGCAATTATTTGTCAGTTGTCATCCTCATTGATGACAGTCAGAAGCTTACTAACAAGGCAGTCCTTGAGAGCAGTATCACTTCCACCATTATCAGAATATAGTCTTGTGAAAAATTCCACCGCACTCTACCCAATTAGGGAATCTTCAATGATCTCCTGGTCAATTTCATCCTTGATATTGTTGATGTAGTTCCTTCTCCTGTGAATACAAGTTGATCTATGGAAGAAGGAAGAATTTCTATCCCCTTCCTTCAACCACTGGATTCTGGATCTTTGCTTCCAGTATACTTCTTCCTTAGAGAGGGTATCTTTCCAGCTCTTGCAGTTGTCTTCCTCCTCCTTCAAAATGGGATCCGGGGGTTACCGGTAGTGATGATATTCTAAATTTGTTCCAGTCTGGACCCAAGGTCATTCTTTCTTTTGAAGATGTCTCCAAAGGTGGTCCTATTCCATCCTTTGACTTCCCTGCTAATTAGCTTTAATTTCTCCATAATTCTAAACATAGCAGTCCCTTGGATCGAGGTGGCCCACCAAAGTCTAACTAGCTTCCTAAAGTCAGGATGAGAGGCCCACATGATCTCATAGCGAAAGGGGGGGGCTGGTAGGGTCTGTCTTTCCAGTGGAGTAGAAGGGGGTTGTGATCAGACGCAATCCTTGGGAGGGTTTTCAGATAGGAGCTATGTCTGATGTCCTAGTTGGTGGAAATCAAGAATCTATCCACTCTGACTTGAATAAGATGTTTACCTTTCCTATTGCTCAACCAAGTGAAGGGAGCACCCTGGAGGTCAATATCCATAAGGCTAGAAGCATTGATGAAGTTGGCTAGGTCGCCCATGCTATTAGTGAAATCTTCAAGGCCACCACACTTCTCAGAAGGGTAGAGGGGGGAACTGAAATCTCTTACAAGCATAAACTGAGCCTTCTGATTAGCCACAATGAGATTAGCAATTTCCTCCCACACAATCCATCTCCCCAACCTGGAGTTGGGAGCATAGATATTGAACATTTGCCAACACTGTTCACCATAATAAAGAGTAACCGCTAGGAAATTTTGGGAGCTAGCGAAAAGCTTACCTTTCATTTTAATGGGATCCCAAAGGATAGAAATACCCCCAGAAGCACCCAAAGCATCAACATACAAAAAATCCACCCCAGGCTAGAGTTTACCAGCAATTGACGCAAAGGTTTGGAAGGGCATCTTGACTTCCCGAAGAAGGCAAATGTCAATTTTCATCTCCAGAATGAGTTGTTTTATGGCGAACTGCTTTTGGGGGTTGTTCAGACCCCTTATATTCCAAGAGAGGAACTTCATTTCTTACTTTTGTTGAGTCCATCAAGGGTCAGTTGTTTGCCCTTTGTAATGTCCCTAGCCATAACCTTGTGTCTCAAGACTCTTTCAAAGGGTCTTCCTACTTTATTTTCAATTTCCCCCACGTCCGCTTTCTTGGCCTTGACTTTCTTCTTCTGGGTTATCCATTCTTCATTATCCATCCAAGGAGATCCCGAGGGGGACACTTTCAGTGGAGTTGTCAGGGAGTTTCTTGGGTGAGCATCTCTAACCACCATAGCAGGGGAGAGAGGGAGTGATGAGGTAGGAAGTTTAACCTCAGCCATAAGAGGCATAGCCATAACCAGGATAGGGACGTGAAGGGATGAGGGTGTAGGGGAAGCAGGTGGGAGGGGATTCATGGATAGGTTGAGAGATATCACCTGTGGGATCTCACCCTCTTCCATGGGGATGCTTGGATTGGCATTTTTGACTAGGTCCACTAGGGATTTTAAAATCTTTAGGATCTTGTCTGTGTGGGGGTAGTCCTCAAATATTTCATTCACAGTAGTTAGCTCCAAAGGAGCCAAAGATGATGGGCCACCAGGGTTGATGGGCTCGGCCCAGATAGCCTTATTTTTGAGCTTGGGTTCGGTAGCCGCAGGGGCTTTACATTCAGTATAGGAATGGCCTTGATTATTGCACTTTTGGCAAAAAAGGGTAGCATTTTCATACACAATAGCCTGGGACCATTTTCCCATTTTGATTTTAGGGAGATAAAATTTGGGAGAGCCTTGTTAATAGTAACATTAACACAAAAGTGAGCATACACCAACCTGGATTTATTGAGTGTGACTGAGTCTGCTAAGACAAAGTTGCCAAACGTGTTCCCTATCCAGTGGGAGCCTAGGGAGCCTAACCTAGACTGGTGCCATGCAGTTTAGTTCTACTAAGGTGTTGAAACCAGGCTTCCATTTAGCCATGGTTAGGAAATTCTTTCCATAAGCCCAAGAACCTGTCAGGACATAGATTAGATCCTCCTCAGTATTGAACTTCAATAGAAAGAGTCCCCCCGGCATTGCTAAAATATCTAGGCTTCCTTTAAGATTCCATCAATATTTTGCCCATCGCTTGACCATGTCAATAGATGGTCAAAAGGAGAAGAATCAACCAACTATTGCCAGGTGAAGGGAAGAGGCGATTATGTCCATAAGGTTGTATGGGAGCTTGATCTCAGTTTCGTCTTCGGTTTGGGGAGAAAGTGGCCACAACAGCTTCAGGGGTCGAATTTGTGGACCCAAGGAGGTCATTCTTCCAGCTAGACTTGGGATTCTCCTTCACAAGTTCCACATCCACCTATTCGACAGAAGTTTCTAGTCCAGGATGTGGTATATTCTTCTCTTCACCTTTCAGGCTAGAATCAGTCAGAACTGGTGAAGTGGTAGGGGTGTGAAAATTGGCACCTTCTTTTGTATGACCTACAGACCGTGGGGTCCCTACAGATGGAACAACAACATGCATTCTGACCATGGAATCAGGCATGGGGTCCATTTACAAGGAGGGGGTAGTCATCTAGGAGCTCAGATTCAAACACGAGGAAGGCAAGAGAGTTGCAGAGGAAGGCGGGAGAGTTTTTGGAACTTGTAGTAATAAATTAGACAAATTTCCTCACTTTAAAAGTAATTAAAAACTTATGGTTTCTTCTTTAGAATGTCCAAGTATTTGAGGGGTCTAAGAGGATCATGCTATAAGTCACATGGTATTAAATTTTTTGGCTTGCATAAAGTTTTGAGGAACTCTATAACTTTCTCACTTAAAGGGACTTTTGAAAGTATTATCGTTAAGGTTAGTAATTTATGAAGTGAAAACCAAAAAGTTTCCTCACCACCAACACCCTATGCTATAAAATGAAAGAGGATTCAAAAAATGATAATGCTTTCAAATGAACAAAAATTTAATATCAAAATAATTCAAGCATAGAGAAAAGATTCTAAAATATTGCTTCCAAATGTGTCTAATGCCATATCAAAGAGATTGGAGCAATAAAAATTAAAAAAAAAGGAAATTCATAGCGTCAAGGGTAACCTTACCGGACTATGGACATCTGACTGGTAGATAGGTTCTATCCATAAATTTGGAATAGAGGAAAGATAAATTATATAGCTTGGCAAATTACTATCGTATTGATAGGCTTTCAGAAGAAGGAGTGAATCATGCACACACACTTGACATTCTTCAATACCTTATCACAACGAAGAATTTAACACTCATGGGGTAGATGTATTCTTCTAAGTGCATCTTGAGTATATTGGATGCAAATTCATTCTAAGGATTAAACCAAATTATTTTTGTTAAGTTTGGAGGGTGGTAAGTTATTGTGTGTGAATACAACACACCCCATTTATGTCATGAAATGGGGACCCACCAAAATTCTGCTCATTATAGACTTCATAATTTGAAAGTCAAAAAATGTTCAAAAGGGTATAATGACACAAAGCGGAGTAAAATGAGGTTTGAGTCAAAAGTTGAGAACCTAAGTCTTACCATTGGAATTATAATCCACATGTGAGAATTTGGAAGTTCATGTATTAAAGTTTTCAGAAAGAAAGAGGGAAGATGAGAACACAAGGTCAATAATATTTAAAATTGAGTTTCCTCCATAGATAGATGGCTTGCAAAAACAATATCAATTCAAGCGCTTAGCCTAAGTTAGCGAAAAGAGAAAGATTCTTGAAAGTTGGTTCAAAAGATAGAAAAGTACTCATTAGCTTAGCCTGAACCTCAATGTTTCTTAGGAGAAAGTAAGACTATGGAATGATCAAATGAGCAAGCTTTTTTGGGGAGTAGACGGTTAATAGAAAATGAACAATTAATAGAATACTTCACGAATTTAGTCATAATCTTGTAGGCTGCAATAATGGAAAGCGTAGTTTAAAATTCCAAAGAGTGGAGAAGTAAGAGTGAGACACACATCTAAATCTCCTAAAAAGATACACCCTAACCTAAAAATACGAGAAACATAAGGATAGTCATTGGATGCATGTTGTAATGCCCGCCAAAATACCCCAGAGAAATATAGCTAAAAACATGCTAATTTAATTTTTTTTTTACAATATAACACATAACATCTCATAAGCAATGCAACTAGCACACAACAACATTTAAGTATTATGAACATAGAGTAAATCACTCAAGCTATTCAAACAATTACGCAAGCGGAATACAATAAATCATTACTACTGCCTCCCTAGGGTATCTCAACAACATTGCTTAATCTACCTACATAAGAAATAAGCATTTAATTTCTTCTAGTTCAATACCTCATAATCTTAATCATTATACACACATAGGTGCAACATAGAAATACCTAACACTCATGATATGCAACCTTCTTAATCTTTCATTTAATATGAGATTCTATCTTTCAATGCGCCACTATTTCCTTTTCCACTTAGATTCATTTTATACACCAAGTCCAAATGTTCCTATTACCATTAACCAACCTTTTACTATGAACATTGCCATACACATACCAAGAGTAATCCCTTGCATTGCATTAACATGATTTCCATTTACAATTAACTTCTACATAGTCATTTATAATTCTATGCTCCTAGCATACTTATTACTTCATCATGATTCTAAAAGCACATAATGCAATACTCACAAAGTCTCCTTAAACATTTAACCCATAGCTCATTTAATACTCATAAAATCTCTTACACTATATCAATTAACCAACAATCATCTTATTACAAATCAGGTAACTACACAAATTCATCTCAACACAAACTATGATACAATACCCTAATTCCATAACCACTAATAGCATCCACCAAATGGAGATATAACCTTAAACCATAACACATGATACATTATAATTCTTTTCTAAAAGACAAGCATTCATTTTACCATCTACCCATACACTTACTAGTAATTTCCATTATTAATATTAGCAATTCATTCACTAAGAAGATCCATAAAATATTTCATAAGGAACCTTCAATCACACCCCAATCATTATAAGATTTCAATTCAATCATTAGGTCACTGTCTACAAAGTATGATACTATAATTTTAAATTATTTAATCACAACTCATAAACATTTCCTAAGACATCTTCCAACATTACTCAAACTCACACATCCTATCAAGACATAACATCTCTTCTACTTAAATAATTAGTTAAAGACATCATTTCAAATCTAATACCATTATCATAATATTTACCCGATTTACTTTTAACATGGCTCATCAAGAATACAAAATACAACATTTTGTTTTAAACAACAATACTTATCCACATCTCATGCATCCATTTCATTTAATATAAATATGTTACAATACAACTCAAGGTTCATCATTATAATCACATACCATAACCAAAAGCTATTACTATAACTAGAACAACATAATCATTTCTCATAAGCATGGCTTCTTGTACAACCATTACATAAGAATTTCATTACATAAATCACATCATCATTTACATTCTTGCTACAATTATTATCCATGAACAATCTAAAGAAGCATCCTCATCCACGCAAGAAGAATCCAAAGACAGGAACATCCCAATGGTTTAAAAGCACCAACCACCCGACCATGTGGAACCAAAGGAACCACCCCCCATGCTAGGACATGACACAAGGTCCCAACACACACTCTACATCTAGGCTGACACTCAAAACCAAAGAGACTAACCAACAAGGACTCTCAAGCAAAAAAACACACAGAGCCACAAGAATAAACTCCCAAAGGCGTAAAACTCATCAAGACATAAATGCATCCAATAAGCATAATCATAAATCATAAAGGGGGAGCACATGTAGGAGTGGAGTGTCATCACATGCCATCCTCATAACATAATAACACAAGGCACTAGCCTGATGGACATGTGGAGCCATCTCAACCTATGAGAGACCAAGGGAGATTAGCTTACCGTCTTCATAGCCTTCTCATGTTTATCCTAAAACATCCTCCCTAGGACATAAGTCATGAGGCTCAAAACTATTCATTATCTTGTTTAAGTGAGTTATAATTTTCCCATCCCAATTAATTTATTATCAATGTTATCACTTGCTTACAAATCATGGAAAACTTCAATGTGCCTTGGTGGTCTAGACTTCATGCATCCTTACAAGGAACCTCATGCCAGTCTATCTCTCATGACCCCAGTCATCACAAGGAAGCCCACTCCTCCTAACATGGCCCAACAACACATCACAAGAGGCTCTACCAACATAAATACATTAAAATAATACTCAATGCAGCCAATAACTTCCACACATACTCTCACAACATATGCAAGGCTACAACAACATCAATATAACAAAATGAGCCTCTTGGCTAGCAATAAACAAAGGCATATCAAGCCATCAAATGCTGCCATCAAATAGAAGATGACATCACAACAAGGCCTACTCACTTGCTAGTTCAAAATAGCATATATATTCACCTCAATCATCCATGGCCTATTCACATGGAAGAGGGTCTATAATGTCCACAATGGTGTAGAGGAGAAAATATACATAAGACCATCCAAATACATCGAAACCGATAAAAGCCAAATCTGGAAAATATAATAGCCCTCAAATAAAGCCTCTGGTACAAAAATTAATCTAGAAAGTACCACACAATCAAGCAACTAGCAAATTAACCTACAGGAAAAACTATACCAAGCCTTTAATCCAATTTAAATCCAACCACCAGCAATCTTAAAATTAATCCTAGAAATTCATTCACCAAAGATTCAAACCCCCGTGAATTCACAGGAAGGCCTATTTATAAAAATAAAATAAAAATAAAAAAATAAAACAAAACCAAGCAAAACCATCCTCCAATAAAAATATTCCAAAACCATTATATTCCATGCCTACCTTCCCAAAGTTAATATATTTTCTACCTACCATAAACTTCCAGCCAATCAAATCCAAGGGTAGATAAAATAAATTAAACCATTGACCTGGGGTGAAAATAACTTTTAAATGAAAAGAATACAAATTACCCCCTTTTAAATTACTTAATGGGTAAAATAATATTACCCAATAAATAAAATTTACTTCAACATTAAATAAATAATACACGTTTGAAGGCCAATATTAAATCAAAACTCCATGCACGACACAGACTCAGAAAGACAAACCAAAAAATACAAATATTTCCCACAAACTATAGAATAAAACCTTACAACAAATTTATGCCTTCATATATTTCCTTTCTCACTATACAAATTTTAGATTCATTTCTCCAAGCTCACACATTCAATCTGTAGACACGGAGCATACAGGAAAACTGTAAAATAAAATATAAAAAAGTAGAATACATCTCCAACCTACAACCCATGTTATGGAAGAAGCCGAAGAAGAGATCCCACAAGCCAAACCAAATCAAATCCAAGCTCCAGCCAAAATCCAAGAGAGAAGAAAACCAAAACCAAGAAGAAAACTTACTGGAGAAAATTTTCCAAGAAGAATCAACCTATGAAAAAATTCACAGAAAAGAAAATAAAAAGACAAACATTAACCAAAAACCGTAGCCTCAATCTCAGGCAATCAAAATATTCCAATCTATAATATATTTTACCAACCCCACCATATAATATAATTTTACCTCCCTTTTTAAATTCAACCAATAAGAAAAGAGGGTAGGTAAGGTAAATATAAATCATGGTTTTTTACAATTTGGTGGGAATGTTTTATCATTTTATTATTTATACAACCCACTTAATATAAAAGTCAAACTAATAAATAAAACATGAGCTACAATTAAATAAATTAAATGGGGAAATTAAATTAAATAAACCAAAGACTCATAAATGAATTAATGAACCAAATAAACATTAAAAGCCAAATAAATATTAAACCATAGGCAATTAAATAAATACCAATAAAGGTCAAATTACAAATAAATATAAAACACATCATAAGCTAAACAATAAATATTAAATAAATATTAAATCATCATTAAAATAAATAAACATTTAAATATCAAATAATCAAATAACCAAAAAGGCAAGAATCCAATAAATTAAATTAAACATTAGATAACCAAATAATCAAATCACTATTAATCAAAATAATTAAAATAAACATCATTAATTATTTAATCTTGCATCAATAATCAAATTGTCAATCTCAACATAAAAGGAATAATCAGCCAATACTAACATACTCACAATACAAAAGAAACCCAGCTTACTAACTATCATGATGACTTGCACCAAGACACTTACAACTCACAGTGAACAACTTAGACCTAGAGTATGTGAGGGAAAATTGTGCCAACTCCAAACCACATACCATTGGGATTTAAAGACACACTCAGACCTGTGGAGCCAGGTGGAGTCGATGTCTGGTACCTGCAAATCCTGCATCCACAAAGCAACGATACGACATATATATATATATATATATATATATATATATATATATATATATATATATATATATATATATATATATATATATATATATATATATATATATATATATATATAATAACAGACAAGGGTTAGAGAATTGCAACGACACATCCCGCTCGCAATGAGTGATGTGGAATTGTCTCTATCCCGAAGACAGTCATACAACAATCAAATACACAATAAGATCAACTCATCATAGATAATTATTAAATATGGTTAGTACATAAAAATATCATCAAGTGCATGATTAGTATAATTCACGATTATAGTAAGGCATGTAAAATCCATCAACAATTATGCTCATCAAATCACATGATCAATATAATCTTTCGATAGTCAATCACATAATAAGCATATAGTGTCTAATAAATCACACGATCATTAATGATAGTATCAACATCCTATAAATCATCTGAAATAGCCTATTCCCAATAGTGTCTATCACGCATGAATTAAAGGTCAACTCTAGTCAAACAAGTCAAGGCAGGGGTGGACCTTACACATGTTTTCAAATCTACCCTAGCTTTTAGGTTTTGTTTTACTTTCTATACTGGGTTGAAAGCTAACATTACGAGATTGTAAATAAAGTGCAATGGTTATAGAAAAAATATTGCAATGGTATAATTTGCAGAACTAAAGGTATAACAAGAGAAATTAGAGAATCTTACATGATTGCTTTGAGGGGACCACAATTGGTACCGTATTCAGACTCTACAAGTGATTCATACAACAAAATAGGTAAATACCCTTGACTTAGTGAATTCGCATGAATGCTTGAGTAAATTAGGAGATTTAGAAAAAAAATAAAAAAAGGTAGAGTTTAGATTAGCTTAAGGTTTTAAATTTCAGTATACTGACATGCTATGCATAGAGGTAATTTGGAAAATATTGATAGGAAGCCTATAAATAGATGATATGGCTATTGGCATTATGGATGAATTGATTATGTGTTTCATTGATGTTTTGTCATTGATGTCAACACTAGTTGATATGGTTGATTACTAGCACCGACAGATAGGTTTTGGTTACCGGTAAGAGATCTTGTGTTACCGATAGATGAGACTATCTGTTGGACACTTCTGGCATGTTTGGATCTATGGGATATGTTTTATTTCATTAGTTACGTGCTCTTGGAGAATGTCTTGGTCAGATGGTATGGACTTGGTAATCAGATGTTGTTACACACTCTGGTAAACCCTTACCGGCATTGGTTCAAGGCTTTATCTACAAAGCTTTCATTAGGGAATCTTGATAGTATGCATAAGTGGTGTTGGTGTGGCTTTCAGATGGCTTTTAGGATGTTGAAGATGTTCTTTGATCATGCTTCAATTGCTTGAAGACATTGCTTTGGTGTGGTGGACTTAGAATAGGTCTGGTACCTATCTAGGTTATGGACCAGTATCATGCTAACATGTACTCTACACGTTATTGGGATGTTTTGGGACATTCCATGGATTTGTTATTATTATTTTGGTCTTAAGCTGACATGGCATATCATTGTAATATGGATTTATATTGTAATATCTTTTAGGTGGTTGACCTAATGAGTTTAGGCCTTAGGGTTTGTATAAATAAAAGGTAGAAACTCTTTGTAGAGTATCATGGTTGTGGAAAAGGTCATGGTCAAGGATTTTAATGTGTGAATATTATAATATCATTCAGATAGAGGAGTTGGTCGATCATTAGTGATCGAATTGGATTCAGATGAGGATTTAGTCCTCCGACATTGAGCTTAATGAGGACTGTAATCAGGCATGGTAGATGCTATCTCTTGCAGTTCACTTTATTGGATTGTTGTCCATTCTTCTTGAGGTGGTTTTAACCTCTGTAGTTAGTGAGACTCTTTTGTAATAATTAGTATGCTCTAGGCAGTTTGCCTTCTTGCAAGTGCAGACCCCTCATTGCAACACATATTTTTGCAGAAGTATCATCTGACTGTGGGTAGGCTTCCCACCGTGGTTTTTCCCTTTCCGTGTTTTCCATGTACAAATCATGGTGTTATGTGGTATGGTTTCTTTGCATTGATTATCTGGTTAAGTGTTAAGTTATATTATTTACTGGTATATATTTTTACCGGCATCTGTATGTGCTTTACTGGTACTTGATTTGTTTAAGGTTGTATTGTGGATTAAATGTTATAATCTGTTAACGACTGATTCACCCCCCCCTCTCATTTGTTCATTGGTTATCCTAACAATTGGTATTAAAGCTTTGGTCCTCTTTTGCAGAAGCTTAACCACTTGAGGTAGATCCTATGGCCACTAACACTTCTAATCCATCGACAACTATTTTTAGAAGAGAAATTCCTAAGCTTGATGGAACAAACTATGGAATATGGAAGATCGGGATGGAGACTCATCTTAGATGTCTTAGCAAGGATATTTGGGAGATCACTGAGAAAGGATACACACCTTATGATCCAACATCTGGTAATCCTACTCCTACAAACTTGGATAAGAACATTGACAGTGATTGCAGAGCTAGAGAAGCCCTCTTGTGTGCACTTACTGATCAGGGGATTATGAGATTGACTGACAAATCATCGGCTAAGGTAATGTGGGAAAAATTGCAGACTTTGAATGAAGGTGACCCTACTATGAAAATTGCTAAACTTAATGGTTACCAGGTAAGGGATGAAAACTTGAAGATGGAAGATAATGAAAGAATTGCTATGTTTATGGAAAGAGTAAATGAGCTTGTTATGGCAATTCAATGTTGTGGAGGATCTTTGAGTGAAGATGAAATTATTTCCAAAGTCTTGAGAGCCCTTCCACGAGCTTACAAGATGAAGGAAATTGACATTAATGAGCTCAGAATAATGGCAAACTCTTCAGTTAATAAAGATATTCTGACTGGGAAATTATCTACTTTTGAACTTGAAGAATTTGGATCTTTTGGAGCTGTAAAGTCTGAACCTTCTTTTCATACATCATCATCATCAACCTCTACTGGCAAGAGTGATTGGAAAGCCCTATATGCAAAAGAATTGGAAGATATGAGGAAAGAAGATGATGAATTTGAGCAACTTGAAGCCCTATTTGCTAGAAGATTACCTAAAGGTCCGACAAAAAGTAAGAATGAAGCCAAAGAAGCTTTTAAATGTTTTTCATGTAATGAGATTTATCATTTTGCTTCTAGATGTCATAAAAGGAATGCAAGGTTTGAAGAAAGAGTTAAGAAAACATTTAAGCCTAACCAGAGCAGATATAGATTCAAGAAGTATAAATAGTGCTACATAGCGGATGAGGAAGGAGTAAGTGATGACTCTGGAGATGAATCGACAGAAGATTATGCTAGTACATCTAGCAATGAAAAGGAATGGGTGTTATGTTCTTTAAAGGAAGATGAACCGGCAATGACTCAACTGGTATAGGAATCTGAGATAGTTACACCGACAATATCAAAAAATTCAACTATGATTGATGATCAGAGCAGTGAACTTGAAATTCAGAAGACACCAAGGTATATAAGATTAAATCATTCTTGAAGATCAAATTATTGGAAATAGGAACAAGGGAGTTATGATTGTTGGTATTTTGGTATGGTTTTGTCATTGATGTCAACACCTACTAAAACACTAGCACTTTGGAGATCCAGCAACATTCATTTGCAAGCAAGTAACTATTGCACAGTTATTGGTATATGGTACACCGGTAGGATATAATGATCACTAGCACTTGGAAAGATATGGAAAACACTTTGTAATATCGAAGACATCATGTGGACATCTTGTCTTGATAAATTAATCATTGGTATATTCATATTTGCATATTTGCTTTTACTAGCAAATAGGTCCAGGGTTATACAAGGTTACACCGGCAAGTTTATCTTTTCTAGATCAGCACGGCATACTATGAAGATGATTAATTATTGTTGTAAATGCATTAAGCCGACATGTTCAATCGGTTATTGCATCGGATATTATATTGTTTGTAAAATGTTTTTATTGTAATATCTTGTAGAGCCGACCTACTTAAATTGGTCTTAGGTTATGGTATAAATGTAAGATCTTATTTGTAAGATCAAGTGTGGAATGCGAAAAAGAATTGTGTGAAGGTATATGCGAGATTAAGCAGAGCTACACATGCAGACATCATTTGAAGGTGAAGCTAGGTTTTTGTGAAAGCATATCAGCATTACACTGGTACTGAATCCAGCATATGAAGATGCTATTTTGAGCAGTACATTCTTATTGGATTTAACCATCCGATTGTAGTCAGTGTGACTCCCATTTGTGTTTGAGCAGTGAGCTCTAGGCACTTGGCCTTTCTGCATGTGCAGACCCCATTTATGTACACTTACTATCTGTAGTAGTATCATTTGATTGTGGTTAAGGTTTCCCACCATGGTTTTTTCCCTTACAGGGTTTCCACGTACAAATATTGGTGTTATGTGTTGTGGATGACTTTGTGTTTATGTTTCAAGCACTATTCTTTACCGGTATAGCAATTAACTATTAAAAACTATCTACCGGCATACTTAACTGGTTTACCAATATTAAGCATTAAGTTGGTTAAGTTGTTTTGGTTTGAATTTATTTGACAACTGATTCACCCCCCCCACCCCCCTCTCAGTTGTCCCTAGGACCTAACAATTTATGACAAGAACAAGATTGGCAAATGATGAGGTATGTCTTATTTCTCAAGTTGAACCGGCAACTGTTATTGAAGCTTGTAATGATAAACATTGGTTAAAGGCTATGGAAGATGAATTAGATCAGATAGAGAAGAATGAAACTTGGACTTTAGTTCCCTGGCATAAAAATAAGAATGTTATTGGAAATAAATGGGTTTTTAGAAATAAACTAAATGAGGATGGTAAAGTTGTAAGAAACAAGGCTAGATTGGTTTGTAAAGGATATTTTCAAATAGAAGGAATTGATTATGATGAGACTTTTGTACCTATGGCAAGAATTGAAGCTGTTAGACTATTTCTTGTCTATGTAGCTTATAAGAACTATAAGGTTTATCAAATGGATGTCAAATGTGCATTTTTGAATGGTGAACTTGAGGAAGAAGTATACATTGAGCAACTTGATGGATTTTCACTAGAAGATGATAAAGATATGGTTTGCAGATTGAAGAAAGCTTTATATGGATTGAAACAAGCTCCTAGAGATTGGTATGGAAGGTTGGATAAATATCTTTTGAAGCTTGGTTTTACTAAAGGCGGCGCTGATAGTAATTTATATTATAAGATCACTAACAATGATAGTTTGATTATTGAAGTATTTGTTGATGATATCATTTTTGGAGGAGAAGATAAATTGTGCATGCAATTTGCTAACAATATGAAGAATGAATTTGAAATGTCCATGATTGGTGAAATGAGATTTTTCTTAGGTTTGCAGATTACTCAAACTGATAAAGGCATTTTTATCTGTCAAACTAAGTATCTGAGGAAATTGTTGAAGAAGTTTGGTATGTATAATTCTAAACTACTAAGTACTCTTATGGTGACAAGTGATAAATTATCTATCAAGGATACTTCTACACCGGTAAATCCGACAAGGTATAAATCTATGATTGGTGGTCTATTATATTTGACATAGACTAGACTAGATATTATGAATGTAGTAAGTATTGTTTCAAGATATAACAAAGTAATCCTAAATAAAATCATCAATATACAGTAAAGAGGATATTCCGGTATTTGCAAGGTACAACAGAATATGGTTTATGGTATTCTAGGAATGATGATTTCACTTTATGTGCATATACAAACTCGGATTGGGTAGGTGATATTGATGACAGCAAGAGCACTTCTGGTGGAGCTTTCTTTCTTGGAAAGAAACTGGTTTCATGGATCAGCCAAAAATAGTCATGCATTTCTTTACCTACTGCAGAAGCTGAGTATGTTGCAGCAGCAACCAATTTCACTCAGGTCTTGTGGATGAAGCAAATGTTGAAGGATATCAAGGTAAATTGTAGTGAACCGGTAATTATCTACTGTGATAACTTTGTAGCTATTGGCATGTCTAAGAATCTGGTATTTTACTCTAAAACTAAGCATATATCAATAAAGTATAACTTTTTTAAGGACAAGGTTGAAGGAAAGGAAATCAAATTGGTTTATGTGAACACTAAAGAGCATATCGCAGACATATTCACTAAACCATTGTCTAAGGAATCATTTGAGTATTTGAGAGATAGATTAGGGGTTTTTGCCCCTCTGGCAGAGACTTGATTAATGTAGCTTGTCATCAGTCTGGCATGCATTATCAGATACATTATTCATTCTGGTACTAATGAGTGGTGCTACTACTCAAGGGGAGTAGTCAGCTCTGAGATTCAAAGGTTTATATCATTGCTTTGATATTTTTGTCAGGTTTCTAGAATTGATGTTAAAGGGGGAGTGATAGTAATGTGGAAAATCATTTAGAACCTTACAAAGATATCATTCATAGGGGAAGAGATATTGATTGTTGGTTGTCTTCCACAGGGGGAGAATTGTTTGTCATTTCTTGGTACTTAGTTGTTTTTCACATCTAGTGTTGCCATCAATGCCAAAGGGAGAGATTCTTGGCATTATGAATGAATTGATTATGTGTTGCATTGATGTTTTGTCATTGATGTCAACACTAGTTGATATGGTTGGTTACTGGCAACAACAAACAGGTTTTGGTTACTAGTAAGAGATCTTGTGTTACTAGCAAATGACACTATCTGTTGGACACTTCCAGCATGTTTGGATCTATGGGATATGTTTTATTTCATGTGTTACGTGCTCCTAGAGCATGTCTTGGTTAGATGGTATGGACTTGGTAATCGAATGTTGTTACACACTCTGGTAAACCCTTACCGACATTGGTTCAAGGCTTTACTAGCAGAGCTTTCATTGAGGAATCTTGACAATATGCATAAGTGGTGTTGGTGCGGCTTTTAGATAACTTTCAAGATGTTGAAGATGTTCTTTGATCGTGCTTCAATTGTTTGAAGACATTGCTTTGGCATGGTGGACTTAGAATAGGTCTGGTACCTATCTAGGTTATGGACTGGTATCATGCTAACGTGTACTCTACACATTACCGAGATGGTTTGGGATATTCTATGGATTTATTATTATTGTTTTGCTCTTAAGCCAACATGGCATATCATTGTAATATGGATTTATATTGTAATATCTTTTAGGTGGCGAACCTAATTGGTTTAGGCCTTAGGGTTTGTATAAATAAAAGGTATAAACTCTTTGTAGAGTATCATGGTTGTGGAAAAAGTCATGCTCAAGGATTGTAATGTGTGAATATTGTAATATCATTCAAGTAAAGGAGTTGGTCGACCATTGGTGATTGAATTGGATTCAGAAGAGGATTTAGTCCTCTGACATTGAGCTTAACCGGGATTGTAATCAGGCATGGTAGATGTTATTGTTGGCAATATTACATTATAACAGACAATGAAAGATTGTTGACATTTCAATAAGGATATTCAGAAGGTTGTTGATGATTATGGACATAATTGATTAAAGATGTTTTGCTATCTTGATATTATTATTTTGTCATTGATGTCAAGAAATTGATTTTCTAATTGAGTATGATGTTGCCATATCTTGAGAAGTATGATATGAAGATTATAAAGAAGTCGGTAAAAGACACAAGAAATAATATGATGAATAAGGGGATAAGTTATTCAATGGGCAACTACTACCGAGTCAGACAATGATGAGATCGTGATGTTTTAGATTGTTTTAACATCATACATATGTTGTAAAATGTAAAGGTTAATACTATACTATGTTATCAAGCAAAGAACCTAGTCGGTAAACCCTCAGGAACCTAGTCGGTAAACCCTAAGGTTATCGCTATCGGTTAATGAAGGCAGAATGTCTACCAAGTGAAGTTTAGTATTCACCGAGTTACAACAAAGCTATAACAGAATGCGTTAAATGTTTACATGTGATATTTAATGAAAGAAGCTGATGAGCTAGAGCGGATCAATGACTGGTAAGCCGTGAAAGAAGTTTGTTAATGAATCTAAGGCAATGGAAAGTCAGCATGAAGATCTACAGCTCAAATTGAACCGCAATATGCTAATACAAGTTCCAAGGTGATAATGCAAGTTCCAAGGCGGGGTAAAATATTTTCAGATTGAAAGATACATTGAACCTGGACAAGATTGAAGATCTGATGGCTATGATTGATCATGGGAAATGTGATCAATGAGATTGAGTGGTTAGAAGATTGTTTATAAATAGGAAACTGTTGATAAATAATGTATGTGGGCAAGTGTATGCACAGGGATGCTACATAGTGATTACCGAGCACAGAAGCTTGAAGACCTATTAGAATAATAGAGTGTAGATGCCTAGTAGATAGACAAGATTAGTTCTATGCCTAAATTGTATTGAACAAATAGGAATCTTCTTTAGCATTTTTAGATGTGAAGTTGCAAACATATCTTTATTACTGTTATTTTGTGAAAGTGATAGGAAATCTCCTAATCGAGTGGACTTAACAGTCTTATATGTAAATCCTCTAGCAAGGTAACATTCTGATTAAGTGTTTGAAATCCTTTGATAGGGTCACTTCTAACAAAGTGAAGATCCTAACAGATCTGAGGGAAATCTCTTAACCGGGTCACATCTAGCAATGTGTTTGTAATATTTAACAGGATTTGCTTTTAGCCAAGCATACTCTAGAAGAGTATATTTCTTAGTGGGTCCGAAATCCCACAGTGGTTTTTCCCTATTTGGGTTTCCACGTTAAATCTAGTGTTATGAGGTTTATATTGTTCATATGCTTTTGAGTTTGCATGTTTGACAATTTTTGGTTATATGACTGATATATATGTTACCGAGGTTGAATCTGATGTTTTTATGGATGATTAATTTTGTATGATTCACCCCCCCCTCTCATTTTGTTGGTTATTGGATCTGTACTTATATTAAGTATCAGAACTATCAATTGGTATCAGAGCATTGGACTCTGAAAGGAAAGTTTAAAGGCACTTGAGTTAAAGATCCAAAGATGTATAAGAGGGATGCAAAGCAAGAACATATTCAAGCAATGATTGAAATAACATCTGCATTGACTGATTCAGAGTTTAATGATCTAGAAGGATGTACTGATGCAAAGGCAATGTGGACTAAGCTCATATCTATATATGGAGGAGATGAACATGTTCAAAGAGCAAAAGTAGATAGTTTAAGAGGACAACTTGAATATATGAGGATGAATGAAGGTGAGAACATAACCCAATACAGTACAAGACTAAAGGAGATTGTAAATCAAATCAAAGGAGCAGAAGGAACTATTGAAGAAAAGGATGTAACAAGTAAGTTGTTAAGAACCCTTCTACCTGCCTATGCAATCCAAGTCTCTACAATCAATGAATTGAGGTTTGTACCCAATATGCCAGTTTCTTTGGATGCTACTATTGGTAAGCTACATGCATTTGAGTTAAGTAATTTTGATAACAGTGGGTCATCGGTAAACAAAGTTGAATCTGCATTTAGTTCTTTTTATCTAAATGAATCCAATGATTACAATGAAAGAAAGTGTAAGTACTCTGAAGGAGATCACAGTGGAGCAAGTGAAAAATTTTGGAAGCACATGGAAGAAGTACACAAACTGTGTGAAGAAATCAGAAAGCAAGAAGAGTTTGAAGCACTATTGGCCAAAAGGTTACCGAGAGGCAAAGGTAAGTATAAAGGAAAACTACCTCTAAAATGTTTCAATTGTGATAAGATAGGACATATGTCTTCTAACTATCTTGACAAAGATTTTACTGAAAAGAGAGATTACCGAGATGACAGACAGAAAGATAATCATTACAGAGGACACCGAGACTTCAGAAGAAGAGATAGAAAGACATGCTTAATAGCTGATGAGGAATCTAACGATGATAAATCAGATGAGACTGATACAAAGAAAGTTGTTTATGTGGCTATCAAGGATGGATCAGATGAAGAAAGGTATGAAGAAAAAGCCCTAATATCTCACATAAACACTAATGATTCTTGGATTATAGATAGTGGATGCTCACATCATATGATAGGAGATAAACACAAGTTTGTTATGTTAGAAGATTATGATGGAGGCTATGTTAGATTCGGTAATAATGCACCATGTCTGGTAAGAGGTAAAGGATCTATAACACTTCTTGATAATGCAAGATGCAATGATGTTTATTGGGTTGAAGGTTTGAAATACAATTTGTTGAGTGTAGCACAGCTAAATAACACAGGTTACCGAATAGAATTTCAGAAAGGAATTGTCAAAGTTCATGACAAGAATGGAAAGTTAGCTGCTACCGGGACACAAACAAAAGGTAATACATTTCACCTTGATTCAACTTACAATAAGTATTTGTATGCAAAGATTGATGATACCTGGTTATGGCATAAAAGGTTTTGTCATGTTAATTTTGATAATCTGATCAAAATAAGTAAGAAGCACCGAGTAAGAGGTCTACCAAGTCTTGAAAAACCTGAGAATGCTATGTGTTGAGGATGCCAGATGGGTAAGATGACAAGATCTAGCTTTACAAGTAAGTCCTACACTTCTAAGGGAATTTTAGATCTTGTGCACACTGATCTTTGTGGTCCTATGAAAGTTCAAAGTTGTTATGGTGATAAGTATTTCATATTATTTGTGGATGATTATTCAAGGATGATGTCAATAATTTTTTTAAAAGAAAAATCAGAAGCCTTTCAAATGTTTAAATGGTACAAGGCTAGAGTTGAAAATGAAACAGGAAGACAATTGAAATGTCTTAGATCAGATAGAGGAGGAGACTTCACATCTGATGAGTTCAACCTATTTTGCAATGATTATGGTATAAAAAGACAAGTCTCTGCACCAAGAACTCCACAGCAGAATGGAATAGCTGAAAGAAGAAACAGATCTATTGTGGATTGTGCTAGAACACTGATGATTGAGAAGAAGGTTCCACAAACATTTTGGAGAGAAGTAATAAGCACAGTTGTTTACACCTTGAACCGAGTTCAATTGAAGAAAGGTACTTTGAAGACACCTTATGAAATCTGGTATGGCAAGAAACCTAATGTAAGTTATTTTAAAATCTTTGGAAGTAAATGCTATGTTCATAAAGATGATAGAAATGGCAAGTTTGATCAGAAAAGTGAAGAAGGAACATTTCTAGGTTATTCTTCTAGAAGCAAAGCATTTAAATGTCTGATCAAATCATCTAACAAAATAGTAGAAAGTGCAAATGTGAAATTGATGAATTTGCAGAAAGAAATGATGAAGGAAATTCTAAAGAACCAGAAGACTATGATGGATTTGTCTATGTGCAACCGAGAAGTCCTACCGAGAAACTTGTTGAAGAAAATGAAGAAAATATCTAGTTACTGAGTGATGAAGAAGATCATACAAAGCCTACCAAGCCTGTATTAGCCAAGTATGTCAGAAGACATCATGCACCAAGTCAGATTATAGGAGATAAGGATGATCTAGTGATGACAAGGAACAAACTAAGACAGAACACATGTTTGATATCTGAATTTGAATCGAGAGTAGTGAAAGAGGCATTTAATAGTGAAGATTGGATAAATGCTATGACTAAAGAGATTGATCAAATCAAGAAGAATGACACATGGACACTGGTCCCAAGACCAAAGGACAAAAATGTAATCGGTACAAAGTGGATCTTCAAAAACAAGCTAAATGAAAGAGGGGAAGTCATTCGAAATAAAGCAAGACTAGTTTGCAAAGGTTATGCGCAAGAAGAAGGAATTGATTATGGTGAGACTTTTGCACCTGTTGCTAGACTTGAAGGAGTAAGAACATTGTTGGCATATGCTGCTTTCAAGAACTTCAAGGTATATCAAATGGATGTCAAATCTACATTTTTGAATGGAATATTAGAAGAAGTTGTTTTCATTGAACAACTTGAAGGATTTGTTGAAGACAATAATAAAGATCAGGTATGTAAATTGAACAAAGCTTTATATGGTCTGAAACAAGCACCTAGAGCATTGTATGAAAGATTGCACTCTTATTTGATTAAGATTGGTTTTATAAGGACAAGTGAGAATAGCAATATGTACATGAAGAATGATGAAAATGGAATACTAATCTCAGCCATATTTGTTGATGATATTATATTTTGTGGAGATGACTCTTTATGCAAGAACTTTGGAAATGAAATGAGCAAAGAATTTGAGATGTCATTAATCGGTGAGATAAAGTATTTTATAGGTTTATAGATAGTGCAAATGAAAAATGAGATTTTCATTACTCAATCTAAGTACATAAAGGAAATCTTGAAGAAATTTGGAATGGAGATTCAAAACCAGTAAGTACTCCTATGACTACCAACTATAAACTATCAAAGAATGATGAATCTTCATATGTTGATGAGACACTTTATCGATCTATGATTGGAAAGTTGCAATATGTTCTTCATAGCAAACCAGACATAGAACATGTAGTAGGTATTGTTGCAAGATTTTCTGTAGATCCTAAGGAAACACACATGACAACAATCAAAAGAATTTTCAGATACTTAAAAGGCACTGAAGATTATGGCTTAGTATATCAGAAAGGAAATGATTTTGATTTAAAAGTTTATACTGATGTTGATTGGGTAGGCAACATTGATGACTAGAAAAGCACAAGTGGAGGAGCTTTCTTCTTAGGAGAAAGACTAGTGAGTTGGCTTAGCAAGAAACAAGGATGTGTTTCTCAGTCAACAGCAGAAGCTGAATATGTTGCTGCAGCACTAAATTGAACCAACATTGCATGGATCAAACAATTGTTGGAAGGTATAAATGAGAAAGTTACCGAGCCAGTAACTATATTCTATGACAATACTAGTGCCATTAATATTTCAAAGAATCCTGTTATGCACTCTAAGACAAAGCACATCTCTATCAAATATCATTATCTTAAAGAAGAAGCTCAAGAGAGGAAAGTGGTGTTGGAATATGTTAGCACAAAGGAACAAATAGCAGATATCTTCACCAAGCCACTACCAAAGGACACTTTTGAATATCTCAGAAGTAAGTTAGGGGTCCTAACCCTATCTTCCATTCACTGACCGAGTTCGGTGAAAGCATCAATTCGATGACTCTATTGAATATCTTTTGGGGAGTTGATGTTGGAGTTATACAATTTAGAATGTTTTCTAAAAGTGTACTGGAATTAATACTGGACTAATACAGAGAATGATACAGGGAACAGGAATTGAAGACAAATGCTCTGACCGAGACTCAGTTGATACACAACAGCAGGAAACAACTTCTTACAGAAAGAAATTATGTTTTAGTTTTTTACTTTTTTGGCATTGTTGTCAAAGGGGGAGAAGACCTACCAAAAGGGGAGAAGACCTACCAAAGGGGGAGAAGACTGAGAGAAGACTACAGATTGAAATAAAGACTGAAAACAGAAGAGAAGTCTAATGTATGGGGGAGAGCATTTCAAGCATTTTAGAATCACATCAATCTAAATCTTTTAAAGGTCAAATCAATTGGTTTTTCCATCAATGCCAAAGGGGGAGATTGTTGGCAATATTACATTATAACAGATAATGAAAGATTGTTGACATTTCAATAAGGATATTGAGAAGGTTGTTGTTGATTATGGACATAACTGATTAAAGAAGTTTTACTATCTTGATATTATTATTTTGTCATTGATGTCAAGAAATTGATTTTCCAATTCAGTATGATGTTGCCATAACTTGAGAAGTATGATATGAAGATTATAAAGAAGTTGGTAAAAGACACAGGAAAGAATATGATGAATAAGGGGATAAGTTATTCAATGGGCAACTACTACCGAGTTAGACAATGATAAGATCATGATGTTTCAGATTGTTTTAACATCATACATATGTTGTAAAATGTAAAGGTTAATACTATACTATGTTATCAAGCAAAGAACCTAGTCGGTAAACCCTAAGGTTATCACTATCGGTTAATGAAGGCAGAATGTCTACCGAGTGAAGTTTAGTATTCACCGAGTTACAACCGAGCTATAACAGAATGCATTAAATGTTTACATGTGATATTTAATGAAAGAAGCTGATGAGCTGGAGCGGATCAATGATTGGTAAGCCGTGAAAGAAGTTTGTTAATGAATCTAAGGCAATGGAAAGTTGGCATGGAGATCTATAGCTCAGATTGAACCGCAATACCCTAACACAAGTTCCAAGGTGATAATGCAAGTTCCAAGGCGGGGTAAAACATTTTCAGATTGAAAGATACATTAAACCTGGACAAGATTGAAGATCTGATGGCTATGATTGATCATGGGAAATATGATCAATGAGATTGAGTGGTTAGAAGATTGTTTATAAATAGGAAACTATTGATAAACAATGTATGTGGGCAAGTGTATGCATAGGGATGCTACATAGTGATTACCAAGCACAGAAGCTTGAAGACCTCTTAGAATAATAGAGTGTAGATGCCTAGCAGATAGACAAGATTAGTTCTATGTCTAAATTATATTGCACAAATAGGAATCTACTTTAGCATTTTTAGATGTGAAGTTGCAGACATATCTTTATTACTGTTATTTTGTGAAAGTGACAGGAAATCTCTTAACCGAGTGGACTTAACAGTCTTATATGTAAATCCTCTAGCAAGGTGACATTTTGATTGAGTGTTTGAAATCCTTTGACAAGGTCACTTCTAACAAAGTGAAGATCCTAATAGATCTGAGGGAAATCCCTTAACCGGGTCACATCTAGCAATGTGTTTGTAATCTTTAATAGGATTTTCTTTTAACCGAGCATACTCTAGAAGAGTATATTTCTTAGTGGGTCCAAAATCCCACAGTGGTTTTTCCCTATTTGGGTTTCCACGTTAAATCTAGTGTTATGAGGTTTATATTGTTCATATACTTTTGAGTTTGCATGTTTGATAGTTTTTGGTTATATGACTGATATATATGTTACCGAGGTTGAATCTGATGTTTTTATGGATGATTAAGTTTTTATGATTCACCCCCCCCTCTCATCTTGTTGGCTATTGGATCTGTACTTATATTAAGTATCAGAACTATCAGTTATCTCTTGCAATTGACTTTATTGGATTGTTGTCCATTCTTCTTGAGGTGGTTTTAACCTTTGTAGTCAGTGAGACTCTTTTGTAATGAGAAGTACGCTCTAGATAGTGTGTCTTCCTGCAAGTGCAAGCCCCTTATTGTAACACATACTTTCTATAGAAGTATCATCTGACTATGGGTAGGCTTCCCACCATGGTTTTTCCCTTTCTGGGTTTCTCACGTACAAATCATGGTGTTATGTGGTATGGTTGCTTTGCATTGATTATATGGTTAAGTGTTAAGTTGTATTATTTACCGGTATCTATTTTTATCAGCATCTGTATGTGCTTTACTAGTAATTGATTTATTTAAGGTTGTATTGTGGATTAAATTTTATAATCTTTTAACAACTTATTCACCCCCCTCTCAATTGTTCACTGTTTATCCTAACAATGGCATCGCAAAAAATGGAGTTAAAGAGGGAATTAAAATGGAAATTTCCCCAAGTGTTACCCAATACAATATTTTATCTAGACACCCACCAAGGAGACTACAATCTAAGAGATGTTATCAACAGAATAAGAGAACCAATTGGAACTGAAGAAATGCAAAACATGGAAAGGAGCAGTTTGATATTAGCGGTTGGATTTCCTATTTCTGCAGATGCCCATGATTTCGTGAAGCAATATGTAATGCCCCGCCAGGAAACCCCGAAGGGATAAGCCAAAACACAAGAATAGAGTGCAATAATTTTATTTATTTTTTTACACCACATTAATACACAACAAGATATCAAAGATTCAGATTACATAGCAGAAGACATCAACTAACACCTAAAGAGTTTCCCAACGAGATTACTTAATTTTCACAATTCACTTAACTTACACAATTAATCCAACAAGCTGATTACCTTAATAACGAGATAATTCTTAATTAGGATAATTTCTTTCAAAAGATGGAGAAATAATTCACAAGCAAAGATTCGTCCATTAAGATCTATTCATAATCTTCATTCAAGCTTTTCATTTAAAATTACAAGCCATACATCCAATATTCTAACACACTAGAATTTCATCATAAACATATGAGATCTTTTCAAGCATACTTAATTTCCTTAACAACAACTGAATATATATTCCATTACTCCAAGGTACATCCTTTCACATTCCAATCTATTGCATTAGAAAAGACGATTGCATACATGCATCTACGATAAATCTCATCTAAACCACTTATGCATTCGATCAAAATGGCATTCAAGAAAGACTGCAAAAAAGCATTTAAAGTTAATTCCATCTTATCCACTTATACATTCTAACATAAGCTAATCATACATGATAAAGCTGATTAAAGGAAACATAAGAGAATAACATCACATAACACCATAATGATCTCGGATTTCACCCCTAAAGGGCTACATCTCCGAGTCTGCTCAACTGCAAGACCCCTCTGATAAAAAATAAAGTTAAGAATACATGAGGTTACACCTTTACAATCTGGCCATCAAGGCGAAATATAAACAATATACAAACGACCACATCGATCAATTAATACATAAACGATCTCGGAAAAGGGAAGGATCAAGCTGAACTTAATCAAAGCTAATACAAAGGTCCAGAAGAGCATCCATAAGACTGAGTCTTCACCACCCAAGGTCTAACATGAAAACAATACTCGCAAGGGCATACACAAAAGGATGACCCACAAAGGTACTCCTAACAGGACAAAATGACAACACACTAGCGAACGTAGGGACAAGTGTCATCACACAACCTGGTATGGTTACCATGGTAGGTCTTCATAGGTCCCGGCCCCATACATTGGGTTACCCTGGCAACCTAATCCGAGCTTCCGGCCCATCCAAGCCTCATGTGGACCCACACATCCTCTCATGAAGACAAGGATGATGGTTTGCCATTTCAGGCCTTCTCACAGCATGTCGAGCCTATGTTAGCACTCGTCCCATGTGTGAGGCACATTATCTTACTTAGAGATTACATTCTAATCTACTGATAGGTTATCACTTATTAGACTCACTTTCAATGGGTTACCCAGCAGCCACTTTGGGCGCGACCCCCAATCGAAAGCCACTTTCCCATACGACACTAGACTATACTCAGACGAACTCAAAATCCAAGGAATACACATGGTCAGACGAACGGAGTTCAAGAAGGAGGGACCAACCATCTAGTCAAACACGACTCATCATTCAACACCCACACAAAGGATATGACCAAATACGACACTACCACAAAACAACAGTCAACTCGGAACTGAGGATTGAAACAGGTACCCCAAATCATTCCATACGACAGGGTCCTAACAAACAAAGCATGACTTGCCATTTCATAATCAAAAGCGAAAACAGAAATTAAACTCGCATAGGTAATATTCAGCAGATACAATCTTACCGAATTGATCTAAACATTAAAAGTCGATCAAGTTTTCTTCATGATCTATGTGTCCAAAATACACTAGCAGGAAAACATCATTACAAGGTGAATACAAAATCACAATTTGCAATCGTACCATTGTCTATTTCTCAAACAGAGGGAAAATATAAGTTAACCATTCATTTTACCAAACAAGAACATTAGTAACGAAACAATTTTCCTAAATGGTACTTAATTAAATTTCCAAAGGCATATCGTTTAAATTCCTAATGTCCAATGGTTAAATATTCATTTCTAACATCTCCAGATGGCTTAAAACATTAAAATCTTCAAACAATATATATTCGTGAATAAAGTATGTTTTAACTCAAAAAGATTCTCCAATATAACAATATTTCATCCTTCCAAAATACACACAATTAAAATTAAATCTTGCATAATAATCTAACAAAAAAAAATCATCAACATATATATATTTATGCCACATTACTCATAATTAAAAACTCAATTAAAAATTTCCATTAAATAATATTAAAAATATTATATATTTTTTTTTTGAATAAAAAAAAAATACATAAAAAAAAAAACATTTTTAAAAACTAATTTAACAAAAACCATTTAATATGGGGGGGGCGGCGAAGGCTGGGCCCACCTCCCAACGCGGGGGTTGGGCGAGCCAAACCCCAGCCGCAGAGAACTTTGGCGGCGGCGCCACTGCGATGCACGCAGGTTCTGCGGTGCCTTGCGGCCGCCGTGGCCCCTGCGGCCATCGCAGTGAGCCGCAGCCACTACGAGCGGAACAAGGTGCGGGGGAGGGGCGGAGGAGGCGGGTGGAGCTCCGCTCCCCACCCTCCAAACCCCAACCAATGAAACTCTTTATTTTTTAAAAAAAAAAATTAATGCACAGTCCGAAACTCCAAAAAAAAATGCCAAATCGAGTTATGGTAAATTTCGATTTAATACAAGTTCGGGTTAAAAAGAAATATGCTTTGGTATTATCTCATTTTTGATGGGTATTCCTTTCTTCATACACAAATGGGTTTCAACACCCAAAATAGATTGAGGAATATCAAAGCTCCCAATAAATTTATTTTTATTTAAAAAAACTAGACATGGCAAAAAGAACCATTTAACACAATGATTTAACTATGTAATTTTCTTGAAGAACACAAGCTAAAAGCATGGTTCTAAACCCACAATTCCAAATTTCAATCTGATAACAATTTTAAAAAGATTGGATTTTGACAACAAGCAATTTCATTCACCCAACAGACCATTTCCATAACAACAAGGGAGGCAAAGAAGGTAATTCCTACCTCCATACGCATTCCTGGAAGAACTTGAAGGAGAGCCCAATCCTGGAAGATCCAGAAGAACTCCTTCCTTCCAAAACCCCCAAATTCCCACCAAAAAACTTTCTCCAACAAAAATATTTTCCAAAAATGTCCATCCTCCAAAATTTCACAAAATTTAGGTTATATGGAAGAGTTGACCAAAATTCCATTTTTGGAATTAAAATTTTTATTTAAAAATAATGCTCAAAATTAATTCTTTTCTAACTATTACAATAAATTAAATTGCTTTCCAATTCAGAATCGATTTTCTCATTTAATTCAATTTACCCTTTCTAATTTCAAAAGCCAACAGAATACAATTAAATCTATGGCAATTAAATACAAAACTTTCTTTTTCGACAGCATATACAAAATGCATTTAATATTCAAAATCAACTATTTAATTGAACTTACTCCCAAATTAAAACGAGCAATCCAATATCAACGAAAATCGCATAACGAAATCCCGATTAATCTAGTCCATTAATTTCTAATGCACGAATATATATTTAATCAAAATAATTACTAAGGACTAATTAATCAATTTAACCATACACACCAAGCACGCAAATCGAGAAAGTCAACCAAATAGACGACTCACACACCCAACCAAAAAGGGATTACCGACGACGACTGACGATGCTCACCTGAGCACAACTAGGGTCAACTAGGGTCTTACGACCACCTAATCCAACTCTAAGGATTAAAGAGGTACACTCAAACCTGCAATTCCAGGTGAAGACGAACCTCGCACTCATGCGGCATTGTACCTGAAATCTCCTGCAAACAAGAGTCATACATGCATACATATATAAAATTTAATGAAAGCGTTAGCCCGATATTAATACCATGAAATAGGAACACTAAACAACTTGCATACAACTAGTGTGGGAACCCACATCAACAGCTATGCGTTAAATCAAACATCTGACTATAACATTATATTAAGATAAACTAACCAAGATTAAAAATTGATTAGGGCAGGGGTACTACATTCTCCCCCCCTAGGTTCCGACTTACTCCTGGAAGTCGTAAGGCTAGATGGAGAACATATCGTACGCATCAGCCCTGAAACTCATTCAACAAAGATCAAATTGCACATAGAAATCTTTCCATAAATAAATGAAATATTATTGCAAAATCCTTTACAAACGCCATTATCCATTGGCAAGCTACATCTAAATTCATACATTTCTTATAACATTCTAGAACTCGTCCATAATCATAGCAAAGAAACACGAATTTTCTTCCTTTCATTACACCAAAATAAAGCATTACAAGGAGGTAAACAACAATTACCATAATCATCTACCAAACATGACAAGAAAACATGGCATCAAGATCAATTTCTTTTACCAATCCATCTTTATCATAAAATTTTATTGAATAGAACTAGCTTAAATATCAATTTCAACAACCAAATTAACTTTCATGAAATAAGAGCAACATAAATAACTCAATTGTTTACACTTGCCAGGCATATAAAAACCTTTCCAAAGACTATGTCCCATAACATAGTGACAAGTTAACACAATTTACTCCATGATACAATTAATAACCATCCACATAACTGGAATACATAATTCAAAAGGCCACATGTGAGCATGTCTAATGCTCAGTCAAAGATAACATGCATGATCAGCATCTCTATGCCTGATCTCAGAACACAATAAGATCAGAAATATCCAAAATCTCACTCAAGGCTTGATGGTGCTAGGCACACCAGAGCAGTGCTACCTTCCATACAAGACCTTTGTGAAAATCCCTTGTTGAGCAAGGTGGTTAGCCTCCAAGAGATAGTCACCACACTTAGGTAGGTAGTGGGTCCTAGCTGCAACACAGCCTCACATACCCCCATCCTCAAGGTTCCCTACATCAACAGATATGCGTTAAATCAAACATCTGACTATAACATTATATTAAGATAAACTAACCAAGATTAAAAATTGATTAGGGAAGGGGTACTACACAATATATTGAGCACTATGATGCTAGGTTGAAACAAGTGGTGTATAATCAGAGGGTATACATAGATTTAATGCCTAGAGAACTGAAAGAGTTGTTAGGGATTCCTACACCTATGGCATGGATAGACAAAACTAGAGAGTCTACAAAGCAAGAATTCAGTGAGTCCAAGCAAGCTTGTAAAAGGACAATAAGAAAAGAATGGTATGTCAAAAGACAAGGCAAAATCTTCTCTAAATTTCCTACCTTGGTATTAAGAAAAGAAATGCACCCAGAAGTGTTTGTAGAAATCACATTTCTTAGTAGGATGGTAGATCTTGAAATTAATGGCCAGTTTCATGGTTGGATGTTCACATATATATAGAGTCTCAAGAATAATTCAATCTCCTTTGATTGGTCTGAATTTATAAGTGATTCTATACACCTTTACATAGAGGAGACTTTAGGCAATTTTTATATGTCCTCCTATTTGGTATATGCATGTGTTGTTAAAGTAAACATCCAAGGGTTAAATATTGTTGGTATTTTGGGTACCGAAATTGGTAATGAATCTAGTATATGTTTATTATCCTCAACTTGAAAGAAACAAAGCTATGTTACACTATAAGGAGGTTTAAAACTATTTCATAATGAAAGTTTCTCAAGAATTAGAAGGCGGACCTAGCGAAAGAGTACCAAAAGAAGTGAGGAATGTGATTCAATATTTTGGAGGTTGGTATATCCAATTCCCTACCTAGTCATATCTAAGAGCATGGGGATTTTCAAGATAGTCTTTTGAATTACCAAGGTATCCTTCAATTTGCACATGGTTGATAGATTTTTGAAGGTAGATGGTGGAGTTCCACGATAATTATCTGATTTCTCATAGGAAATTATGTTTTAAGTTTCCTGTGAAAATGGGAGATTTTATATGTGGGTCACTACAGAATGCTAAGAAGACATACAAAGATCTAATGGCTAGGTATCTGCAATATTTTCAATATGCAAGAAAATATTATGATCCTCTAGAAAAGATAAGAACTTATATTGCCAAAAAAGTGAAGCATATTCCCAATATAGCGAACTATTGGATAGATTGCAAAGATGAGAAAGAAGTATGAAAGATAAAATATTACTAGAGATTAACATTGAGCTAGGTAAAAAGGCTCGGACTAGTTAAAATAGGAATATAAGTATCCCTTGAGATAGTCAATGATGAAGAAGAAATCTTCAGGCTAAACTAAATATCAGATAATGTGGAATAGAGGCCTCTAGTTGAACCCAGACCTAATGAGATAGAATTAGTATCAACGGAGCAAGTAAACCAGCCAATCCTAGAAGCAAATAGAAGGTGGTTGGATGAATACAAAGAGAATATGATGAGATAGGATAATAAACATACAGTTAGAAGAAAAAGGAAAAAGGACATAGAAGAAAATGTATATTTCTTAGTGCACATGAGGAGTATTGGCATGACTAAGATTATAGAAGATATAAACCAAGATGTGCTTGAAGTAGTCACCATTGATGCAAACTTGAACCAAATGGAAAAAAGCAAGGTGGTAGAGCCTCAAGATTAGAGAAGATGGGAATGTTTAGGCATCAACATCAAGTGGAGAAGTCAGAGAGGGATGAGCATTTTAGGAACAGATATTGCATACCATCCCCATAAATGTTTCACAATCTACGGCCCACTAATTTACTTCCTTGCCATCTATGAACAATACATTGGGTTCTTTAGTGTGAATGATTGGCACATGCGAAGAAGAGACAGATCTGGGGTTTTATAACAATTTGAATCAACTGCTTGAAAAGCATCACAAAGGTAATTTGGAGGAGTGGCTTAAAAAGATGGAACAAGAAAATGTCACACAAAAACCATCTTCTGAAATGCCTGCTAGAACAAAAGCAACCACAAGCCAAAGCATGGTGGAAAATTTGGTAAATAGGGAAGGGAATTCGGCGGATTCAGAAGGAGAAAGATTTGTGGAACAAAATACATTGCCTTTAAGTGAAGATCCACCCACAAAAGAATAAGAAGTGATAAGAAAAGATGCTACACTTAGCCAAAATGATCCTGATGGACAAATGGAAGGAAATGAAGAAATGCAAACTTTGAAGGGAAAAGGAAAGTCAAGTGAGGGTGAAGAAAATAATAAGGATCCTAATGAAAGGATGTTGGAGATCCCGCGGTAAGAAATGCCCAAAGTACTACAAAATATTCAAGAAAAGAAAGATAGTGATAACAATATAGTGATATTAAAAAAACTCACCAAGTGTAGAAAACAACACGAGAAATCTGGAAATTAAAAAAGAAAGTATTGAGATTAGAGAATCTCAAAATATTCCAATGGAGAATCCCAAAATAAATAAAGAAGAAAATATAATTTAGACTTGAAGTTAGAGGAAAGTATGCGGGAAGGCGAAAGAAAAGGGAAAACACCACATAAAAGAAAGTTCATAGCAATCACAAAAAGTGTCCAAATATTCCCAACTGGCTGAAACAAAAAAATTTGGTCAGAGAACAGATAGAAGTAGTTCCTTTAGATTTCAAAAGTTTTTGAACAGAAGCCCCAAGTGCAAATAAAAGGAAGAGGCTAAAGTAGGATATGCTACTCGCTTAAATGCATAAGGAGAACATGAATTGCACATCGTAGAGCCTATAATAGATAAAGGTGAAGAAGAGTTAGAAACACACTATTATTAGATAATTGTGGTGCAATTAGGTAAACCATCAGAATTTGAAGGTTTGTGAGTTACTTGTGAGGGGATATCCATCATGGAAGATAGATTATAGAAGGATCGGAGGAATTTGAAAGAGAAAAAGGAACAAATAGCTCAATTAGTGCAATTCATAAAATGCATTACTCGAAAAGGAGATAGTCCACAAAAGATTCCAAGCCATCCAATATTGATGTCACAAGAAGAAGTCGAAGTTGTGAATACCTTAAAACGTAAGGTAAAAATGGTGGATGAGTAGATTGGGGGAGTATTGGCTCATGCTAAATCTTCACTTGAAGTAGTTATGGCCACATATATTTCATGGAACAAGCTGGTTAGAAGAATAACTCGTGCTTACAATAAGCATGTGGATTTATTGGAATGAATAAAAATGGAGACAATTAACATGCAGGTGATAGGAGATATGACTCTGGATTGAAGTTGTAGAGCGAGAAATAAGGACCATTGAGCAATTGCCCAAAATCAAAATGTGGGTAGTGATCAATGCATGGTAGGAAGATAGATTGTGGGATTGTATAGACAAGTTACATAGGCTGAAGAATTAGGCAACAGACACTCAAGACAAAAATACAACATTTATACAATTATTAATGGAAAGGTTAATTGAAGATGTAGTCAAATTAGGTGAAGAGGGAGTACTTGAAGAATTGGAAGATGTGTGGGGTCATAGGATGTCGGACTCAAACAAGTATGATGGTCCACAAGTTTTAAGGAATATGGGGCAGGTCCAAAGTGTAGTAAGAGAATATGATGAGAAAGTTACCCCAGAAGAATAAGACCTGGAACCTCTAAGGGTTACTTGCAGCGTACAAGAGCACAATTTGTCCGCAGTGGAGGAATCAAAAAGCAAGGGAGTAGCTGAGGTGTTAGTAAATCTCTAGAATTACTTAACACAAGAATAGGGAACTCAAAAGGCAAATATTGAAAAGCCCAACATTGACCAATTTTGAGACTAATGTTGAGTTGGCACAATTTTGTCTTTTCTTGTAAAACTGTATAAATGTAGAGAATTTCTCTCATTTTCATAAGTTTGAGAACTGTAGATTTTGGTTGAGCTCTGTAATCTCAAAGACTCAGTTTCTTGGTTCTCTTATACATATAGTTATCATAGTGGTGTCTTTTATTTGCATGTGATTGTTACAATTGAGTTTGGAGGTCAATTCTTAATGCATATTAGATTGTAAGTCATTATTGATATAGAAATATATGACTCTTCACAACTTCTCTGGTGTGTCATATTCTTTTCTCTGTTGACTGCAATATTCTTTAAAAGATTGCAAAAATTTATAGATAATTGAGAAATTTCTGATTGTTTGTAAAATTGTTCTCCATTATTTCCAAATCATTTCAGAAAGAAATTGGACTGTGGAACTGCTCGTAGATCAAAATTCAATTTTAGTTTAGGATTGTTTTCTTGTATTTCATTTATTCAAAAGAAACAAATCAAAATAGTTACTCCAATTTGAAATATTTGTGAATTCTAGAGAAACCAATTGGAATCCCCTTGTAAAATAGTTGATGTGTGCTTACTGAGTAAAACAACAGGGTCATAAAATGATGTTTTGATCCTTGGGACAGATATTTTCTTTATCTTTCAAGTAAATAAACTTCATCGTGAGGTGAAATTTTATGCATATTGAGTGAACTCAAAACTGACATCAACACCCATTATTATGCAACCTTCGACAACACCAAGTGATTGATGAGGATGAACACCAAATGGCAGCCACCTAGACATGGCTACTACAAATTGAATTTTGATGGTGCTACGAGACAATCGCAGGGTTTGGTTGTTGTAGGGGGTGTCTTAAGATCACACCTTGGTGAATTGGTTGCTTCATATACTGGTAATCTTAATGGCTACACTAGAAATCAATAAGAGGGTATGGCCTTAGCTTTGGGTCTCAAGATAGTCCTATCTATTGGAGTGTGTGTCATCACCATTGAAGTCGACTCCAAACTCATTATCGATGTTGTCAAAGGGATTAATAGAATCAATTGGGCTAATGACAACACAATAAGAGACATCCACGAGTTAACTATGGGTTTTGATTCCTTTGAGATTTGTCATGTTTACAGAGAGGGAAACAAGGTGGTGGATGCCTTAGTTGCACTTGGTATTCAAATGGAAGACTTGAGATGCTGGAGGAGGATGGAATCCCTCTATAAGAATGTCTGAATACTCCTGGATGGAGATTGTCTTAACCGGAGTTCCCACGGGTAGTACTCTTAATATCAAAGTCTTATTTCTTTAGTCTGGTTGTTTTGATTAGAGAATGTAAGAGTTTTTGAATTTGAAATGGCCCAACTTGGCATTGATTGGGATTGGTAGAAATATGGTGTGGGCTACTATGTAGAAGGATGACCTTGGTGGCCATCTCATCATCATGATGTGGTGTTTCTTTTGCCTACTCTTATAGATGAGACACTTTCATTGTTTTGGGGAACACGTGACTCACTCGAATGATTGTGCTTTCATGAAGTGGATTGGGCTATACTAGATGCATTGATATAAGGGCAATGATGATATTTTAATTCCCCAAAAAGGCAAGATGGCGAATTTACATTTAGAGTTCCTATCTCAAGGTAAGATGCACCTTTTGCATGCACCACATAATTTAGAGGTAAGGAGAATTAATTGCATCCTTGTTGGTTTGCACGATTTTGGGAATCAAAACAATAATGAAAATGTAACACCTATTTTAGAAATTTGATGTTCTTTTTTGGCTATCTTTGTCAAAAAAAGGTTTACGTCTCTATTTTTTTGTGGTATGCATACTATTTTAATCTCTGTGTCCATTATGGGTGGTGTAGGTAAGAAAAATATGATCTGAGATCTTATGAGAAAATATTTAGATAGATCAATCACCCAACAATGAAGAACCTACAATGAACACACATGCAAACCAAATATTTAAAATTAAAACATACATGCATGCTATGAAATCTACTCCATTGCCCTCTTATTTCTCAAGATTTCATGTTCAAAGTTATTTCTCTCAAACACACTTCTATGAAAAGCTATGAGAAAATGGAGATTCAAGATGAAAGATAAACAAAGTAAAGATAACAAGATCAAGATATGCAAGATGAAAACTATCAAGATAATGGATGCTAAGAAAATAGAGTGCTCAAGAATGCATAAACAATCGATGGATACTTAAAATGCCAAGATAATCGGATTTTGTGTGCAAAGGCATGGATGCCAAAATGGGAGAGGGGCTATGATTTTATAAGCATTCTCCAGGTGAATCCATGGTGGGGTATGAATGTGGGATAAAAGAATGGGGTTTGAGAGTTTAATTCTACATGTGTGTGGTGAATGTTATAGTAAGAGTGAAAATAGATAAATAAGTGGTAAAGAAGGTGTAAGAGAGGTTTAGGAAATAGGAAAAGTGGATAATATAATATATTAAAATGGTAATATTTAATAAATAGATTAATATAATATAATAGGGATGTTAGGATTAAATCATAAAATGGATAAAGAATAATGGGACAAATGATAAAGTAGATATTTTAATAATCTGGATTCACCCTTATGATTGAAAAAATTAAATTAGGAGGACATTGTTTGACTGAAATTAGGAGGACGTTGTTTGATTGAAAGTTTTAAGTGTCTACAGATGGCAATAGAGTATGCTATGAGCTAGATAAGCTAGATGATTTCAAAAATGACCCTCTTGTCTAGCATTTCTATATGGAGGGAGGGGTGATGGAATATTTAATGAATTTGAGAGGGTTTGATGAGCATCTTTCAGTCCAATTTGCTACTTCCTAGACCAACAGAAGGGTTGATTTGTGGGGGGGTTCGTTTGAAGTCTTTGAGGAAGTCATCACCCAAACCACAGGTCCTTCCTTGGAAGGCAGAAAATGGAAGAGGACCAGTCATGTCGCTAATAGTGGTAGTCTCAACAAATTATTTAAGGGGAAGGGAGCCCTTGTAAAGTTCCAGGGCAACTTTGGTAGGGAAGAATTACCGCATTCATGGAATTAGGTATGCCTTGTGGTTATGAAATACTTTATGCTTGAGGGTCATCATAAGGTTTATTATTACTATCACATGCCCCTACTAAATCATTTTAGGAATAATGACACCATTTGTCTTCCCCACTATCTACTCCACTCTCTCAAAAGCTCTATCAAGGAAGCTTTGGACCCTAAAAATGAAGATAAAAAGACTATACCTCTCTATCAGAGTCTAATTTACAAACTCTATTCCTACTATTCGACCTTATGCCCCCAAAGAAACATTATGATGTTCCAAACCCCACTTCATGCTTCCCACCATCTAGTTGCTTATGCAGATGGTATTACTCCCCCTAAAATTTTCCATCTCTCGAGTGAAGCCTTTACTTCTTGACCCATTCCTTCCTCCTCTATGACTATCATTGAACTTGAACCTCCCTCATTTCATCACCTATTGCTAAAGAGTGAAAACCCTCATGTTCTAAGGGAAAGAAAAAATCCTCAGGTAAATAGAAGCAAATTATCATCAACAATTCCAACTCTGAAGAGATTGAAGAAGAGGAGCCCAATGTCAAGATTAAAGGGAGGAGGCGATCATGTGGGATTTCCTCTTATGAAGGAGGTAATAGAAAAGAAGGCAAACAAACTACTAATGAGTTTGAAGAGAACACTAAGGAGGGTGATGCTAGAAATAAGAATTTAGAGGAGGATATGGTAATTGGGGATGTTAGGGTAGGTGAGGTGGTTGGAAATGACCCTCTTTTGGTTCTCAAGATGTGATGGTGGAGAAGGTGGTCCTTGTTGAAGAGTTGTAGAAGGTAGACCCTGTCGAAGAGCTACAAAAGATGGACCCTATAGATGAGCTAGAGAAGGTGGATATTAGGGATGAGGTGGACAATGAGAGGGAAGGGGAGAGATTGGTTAGTGCCATGGAGAGAAAAGATAGGGTAAGGAAATGGACTACTAAGAAGAAAGGGGTGAGGAAAGAGGAGAAGAGGAGTTGCCAAGCTGCTGAGAATGTACAACAAACCCTGAAGGCGAATGATAATGTAGAGATAAGTGGCCAGTCGGTGGATGTTGAATTGCAGGATATGAAACAAGAAGTTTGAGAGTTGAGAAACAAATTGGAGAGCCAAGGGGTGAATGCAAAATTGCAAGCCCTAAAGATGGAATTGAGGGAAATGAAGAATAGGTGGGATGCTCGAGACAAGCAATTGACAAGCATAAACAAATTTTGCATAAGAGTGATGTGTAGCTCAGCAACAACCCTTTGTCTACTACAGGACAAGGAATTGTGCAAGGAATTGTTCAAGTTTCTCACTGATGACTGGGACAATGTCCTTGTGCAGGCTAGTTTACAAAAGTCTAGTCCATTGGTCTAGGTGTTTCTTGTCTTGGTTACTTAAGACTTACATGGTTTATCCCATGTCAACTTCTATCTTGCTACAATTACTCTGTTAAACTTTTTGGTTATATTTTTTATTATCTTTTTGTTGTGAATGTGTTGTTATTGTTGAATGCCTTCAGGTTATGTTAAGGGACAACGACCTTGTTTTCGTTGCTTTTAATATCAAAAACATATTTTCCTAAAATTTGCCATACGATTTCAAATTAAAAATTATGATTAAAAATTGTCTTAGTAAAATAATTTAAAATTTTTAAATCTTAATAATTAAAATACTTTATAAGATTTAAAGGTTTTTAATAATTATTGTAATTTTTTATTGAATATTACATGTTGTGCACAACAATCAAAGAATGCATAATTACTTTAACTTAAAATAGATATATATTTTATAAATAAATTACCTATAAATATAATATTATTATTATATTTTAGATAATGAAGAGTTAATAAATACAATTGACAATATTTAATATCATTTTATATTAAAATTAAAAAATAATAATAATAAATAATTTTACATTCTATTATTTGCATTGATGATAGTGAAAAATCATAACGATTGAAATATTATGATAAAAAAAAAATTAATATGACTAAGATAACAAATTAATTTATCAAAAAAGTTAAAATAAAATACAATTAATAATAAAATGTAACATAAATCTATTCTTAGTCAATTAAATATTATATAGATATTTATTTTCCTTGCTTAAAATAAATTAATTTTTAGTTAAATAGTTAATATTAAAGCCTCCCATCGTATGGCATTGGTACAAGGACAAAGTTATTCATTTATTGTGAACGGGTGACGATAGTTCACATAAAACTTTTAATCTATATTATCTATTTATGAAAATTTAATGTTTTGATTTGTTAAACAAAAAAATATTCTTAATTTTTTTGAAAAACATTGAGAGAAATATCACTTGCCAATCATAAAATAAAATAAAAAATTAGCAAAAATTTAATAAAAAAATAAATGACTGCAAACTATAACATATCCTTAATTTTTATTTAATGACATAGTTTCCAAAGCATCTAGTAATTGTAAAGAAGTGAATCAAAACATTAGTCTCGCCTTAAAAAGAGGGATTCAAAATCTAAAAATCAAAATTAAATCCTAAAATATAAATTACAATAAATATTAATTAAAATATAATTCTGAATTGAATTTAATACTAATTATAGACTTATTATCACATAAAAGAAAACTTTTTTTTATTAAAATGATGCTAATTTTAGTCTTATTATTACACAAAAGACAACATGAACTTGCATTTAAACAATATTAATAAGAGAACAAGATTTTTTTGTCTCCATATTATTTATATATTTAAGTGATATTGGAAAAGGTTTATACATCATATTCAGAAATTCATTACTCCCAATAATGGGTATCATGTCAAAACAAACAAAGCCTAAATGAATTGTTTTGGAGTTTTCTTGAATGGAATTTTAATACAGATGAATAAAACCAAGAACATTTATTCTTTGCAAATGATTATATAAACATATTGAGGTAGAGATGATGGCGTAAGAATGTTGATGATGATGTCATCTCATGAGTTTAAGATAAAAGAAATGACAAAATGGTATTTCATGGCCATTACAAAAATATGAATTTTATTAGTCAATGGCTACTTTAGTTTATAAAATGTGCAACTTTACAAAGAATGTTTTTTTTTAATATATATTTGATTGTTGATATGGATTCATGTATTTTTAAATTGAATGATGTTGTATTATACTAAATTAAGTAATTATCAAAGTTATATGATTTAAGGAATAGACTAAAATAAAAATAAATATTATATAAATTATTATTTTTATAAGGAAAAAAAAGATAATATGTATAATGAGTTGTTTACAAAAATTATACAAATTTAATCATGATATTGGTGGTGTACATATTTTTCTAATTTAGAATGTGTTGTTTGATGTTGATGTACATGACTTTTTTATTTACAATTTATTAGTTGATATGAAATTGGTTGATTTGTAAGTTGGTCTCTCCAAGTTAATAGGTGGTCTCTTTCTTGTCCAAATTGAAAAGAAAGTGATGTAGTGTCGAATAACATGCTAGACTAAAGTCTTAAAATTGCATTTTTCAAAAGATTATAAGAATTAGAAAATATAATTAAACATATGATTCTCCATAAATGGAAAATGATAACTTGTCTAACTAAATTAGTAACTATATTATTTTTCCAATCCATTTTAAATAAACTTATTTCCAACTCAAATAATAACAAAATAAAGAAATTTATGCCAAACAATTCAAGTAGTGGTTAGTGAAGAGGGGGAAGGTGTTGAAGATGATGGTAAGAGCGGAAGCACTCACATATGCTCAAATAGGTTAGCCGGCCACACAATGAACAAAATTGGAGGCAAAAAGATTAGTTGATTATGAGGAAGAATTAGAGGAGGAGGAAGTTGTGACCATGAGGATGAAGTTGAGGATGAAGATGAGGAGGAGGACAACATGTGGAAGGTGGAAAGTTCAAACAAATGAATCGATGACAACTCTGAACAAAATGAACCCCTGGACCTGACCTAAGATGTTATGCCAAAAGAGGTTGACAAATAGCAAGAGGAGAGTGAGTGCAATTGTGTTAATTGTAGGACCATGGTCAAGGAATTAAAGGCTTTGAGGAACAAGGTGTTGGAGATAGAGCAAAAGATGGTCAATGTCTCCAAATTCAATATGAAGGTGATGCATAGCTTTGCTACTTCTATGTGCCTAATGCAGAAAAAAGTCATGGGCAATGATGCTAACAATGAAGGGAATTACAAGGAATTCTTTAATTTCCTTACTAATGATTGGAGCCATGTCCTCAAACCAGTATGGTCTTTGTTGTTAAGACTTTATTTCATTTAGCTATCTAGTTAAAGGCTCTTTATGGTTTTTTATATTTATTGTTAGGCTACTATTAGTCTTTGTGTTGTTAATGTTTATGCTACAGATGGACTGTTATTGTAAATGGTCAACATCCTTGTTTTGCTACTTTTAATATTTAAAAAAAAAAAGAAAAAATAAAAAAGTTTTCAAAAGAAAATGAACCATCTCTTTTTAGCAAAAAAGTAACCTCTAAATAAGTGTTTCATAATATCAACTAAATGACAAAGGAGATATTTAATAAGTAATAAATTTTAGCTTATTGCCAACAAGCAATTTACAATATAAAAAGTTTCAATCAAATATTTGAACATTTATAGCAATTTTAGATTTCCATACTTGTGTATTTAGTTTAACCTAATATTTATGATTGAATTTACAAATAATCATTCTAAACTCAAAGAGATATTAAGAGAAAATGTTTAACTACTAACATTGGAGAAAATTTTATTACAATCCTTAAGGACCTAACAAGAGCTTATTGAAATACCTAAAAATATTTGTAATTACTATTCTCCCTTTGCATTGAATAAAATAATTTATTAAGGATAGATTAGATATAATGATTCATGTTATGTTTGCCACTAGATTAGCACAAATACATGTACAAGACTTACTATAATGATATTAAAATTCCTCCCTAATTAGAGCTTGAGCATTGCTGACAATTAGTATTCTCCTTTTATAATGATTGAAATAATTAATTACAAACAAGTTAGGTGTGTGATTCTTGTGTTGGCACTACTAGATTTACATAAATGTGTTATCCTACATGATGCTTTCTATGAGTAATTGGGAGAAAAAATGGAATATGTTAATGGTGAGGACGAAATGACAAAGAATCACTACAAAATGATGCAATGTGAAATAAATGGGGAGAAAAGGATTGTGAGCTGAATCAACAAGAAGTCATTACAATAAAAGTAAGTGTTCAATGAATAATACATTTATGATAAATAATAATACATATATGTAATTTATAATAGATAAATGTGATTTATTTTTTTAAACATATGAAGATATAACCACCTAGTTGAGATGACTTGTTGGTTAAACTATTAAATCTATTAACACATGTCACATAATATGCATTCATTTTGTTTTTGTGCATTCATTTTGTTTTTGTGTTATGTTCATATTCCTAGTTAGAATTTGGATGGTGCAAAAATTGTTTTTGTGTTATGTTCATATTCCTAGTTAGGTTAGACATAAGTGACTTTGAGTGTGAGTTGTGTGGTTCATGTTACTTTGTTATTGTTGTGCATTTTTATCTTGTTAGGTTGTTCCTTATTATTTTTAGATGATAAAAAGTATGGAGCAATTGGCAACCAATTTCATCATATTGATCAAAATTGTAGGTTTTTCTTTTATATTTTTAAATCTAGGCTTTTCTATCAAGCCATATTTCTCATGCTTTTCTTTTCTTGTGTCGTGTATTTTTATATCTTCTTTTTCTTTTGACTCTCTTGATAACTTGGTTTGTTAGAATGATTCTCTTTTATGAGCTTTTCATTCTCTTTTCACTTTCTATATTTTATCTTTTATCTGTTATATATTAATTTATACTTCCTCACTTGGGGTATCCTCTTTATGGTAGTTATTTTGTTTTACCATGTATGATTATAAATTCTACATCTTATATTAGTAGGAGTGTCTTATGTCTATATATCACATTTTTTTAAAATACTTACATTCTATTACCTTATGATGCTCACATGTTCACTTCAAATTATCACCATCACATTTTATAGTCAATGCTTATTTTGTATTCTTATCTTATGATTACATTTTTACATCTTATGATCAAATATTTATAATTCTTACACTATTATTATAAATTGATTACATCTTATATTTACTTATGCTTACATGATATTATCTCTCTTATAGATACTATCACTTGTGTAGGGGAAACACTAGGGGCATTTTGTTCCCCTCTTTACATTAACTTTCATGATCACATTTTGTTATTTCATTATGTGTTCTTATCACATAATGTTATCCATGAAAATTATTGCATACTTATTAGGTTATACATGACTATATGTATTTTTATTCTCTTCTTCAAATTTTTCCATCCCTTGTATGAAACTAACTAGTGGAGGAATTAAACATTACTGAAATTTTTTTATGACTATGGTTATATTTATTATCTCATGAATTATGATGGAACCCACCACATCCATTAGTTTTCTAAAATATCATAAAACCATACCCAATGGATATTAGTTTCTTTTTGGAAGATCCTTCATAGCTATTATTTATCTTTTTATATTTACTTTCTATTTGTTGGAATTATCAAGTAATTCTTGTTAATGCTTATTTTAATTTTTTATCAAATGCTACTCATTTTAAAATTTATGTTTAAAACTTTCAAAATGGAGAACTTATTATAAGGAGAACACATGCATACAGCATCCTTATATTATCCTTTTAAAGAGTGTCTTAATGAAATTTATTTAAATCACTTGTTTACTTTGATAATCATCTTCATAGTAGTTCATACAAAATTCAAAGTGAGGAAAAAAGTAATATTTTAAGTCACACATCTTTCACTTTTCCCTTATATTTTGGATTCACTTTGAATAAGTTTTCTCTAGTGCAATGACTAATATGTAAGTGGTGAGTTTCCATACTAAATTTGGTAACACACTTAATCATATTCTTGTGCATCCTTAGAGATGACACATAAACTATAGATTATACATTTCCTCATTGGACCAAATATACATAGCCTGAAACTAACCCTATCTTAGAACCATGGCATAAAAATGACCACCTAATTTGTAAATTCAAATTTAAACCTAGGCCCAAACTAACCCCTTCCAATTACTTTATATTTTCAAAGTTAAGTACATGAAATATTAAAACTTACATGTTATGGATCTGTATAAAAGAAAAACCCTAATAAATAATGAGCATCTAACTTTTAAATCAAGAAGCATCAAGTAATAATATTACAACATCACAATTAATAAATTTACATCAACATGACATCAATTGACATTATAAGCATATTGCATGATTAATTCAAATTTAGGGGCTTCAATAATTTTAATATCCTCACATAGAAAGCTCATAAAAGGTTTTCATCAACATCATTGGTTTTTTATACATAATTTAAGATGCTTAAGGTTAGAAAATTCTTGGTGACTAGTGTTACTATTTACTAAGTTGCCATTATTTTTATGTCCAAAGTCATTCTATTTACTTTAGTCGGTTACTACTACCGAAATATTCAGTCGGTAAACACAAAGTAGTCGGTTATAGAAGAAAGTAGTCTCAGAGCTTAGTATACACCGAGTTGTCTACTGAGTAACACTCTATGTCTACCGAGCAGCAATAATGATACACCGAGTTGATAGACACCGAGTGAAATGTGTTACCAGATTCATTGAACCTAGACACGCATGGGAAACGTGTTACAAGATTGAGGAGCAAAGAACCATTATCACATTGGAAATTGCACTTAAAGATTTTGTATGATCTTGAGGTCATCTATCCAATGAAATATTTTGTATAGTTATTCATTTGATAAATCATGTTTGTTAAATCGAAGCAATGAACCAAATCACCGACATAAGAGATCTATTTATACAACATGAATTAAGGATCAAACAAGAGATATATGAAGCAAGACATGTGATAGATAAGGAAGCAGTGAGTAGTATGACTGTCAGAGACACAGAGGTCACCGAGAAGGATTTCAGAGAACAATCAAGGAACAAAGTAAACAAAAGGGTTTACCGAGTTACTTTATGGGTTATTGAGGTATGCTATAAGAAAGGTAATCTCATTTTGAGCACATAGAATCTGCTATAACATTTCAGATGTAAAGTTGCAGATATTTGTAAAGATTTTATTGTAATATTTTGAGTTGTAAGAGAAACCTTTAACAGGGTTAAAGACTCTAACAAAGTCTATAAATTGTAAAGCATTTAACTAGGTGCAGCATTTAGATTAAGTGTTGTAAAATCCTTTAGCAAGGTAGATCTAACGATCTTGATACTCCTAACAGGGTAAGCTATCAGAAATAGTTGAACATGTAGCTCTAACCGAGCAACCTTTATTATTGCAGTAGTGAAGTTGTGGGTGTCATCCCCACCGCAGTTTTTCTCTCTAACCAAGAGTTTCCGCATAACCAAAATATATGTGTTATGGAGTGAATCATGTATGATTGTTATTTATTTGTTTTAGCTTTATGTTATGTTACAACAGTTTTTGGTTTATGCATAACAGTAAAGTTATTGTTGAAGAAAGGATTTCAAGTACTGATTCACCCCTCCCCTCTCAGTACATTAGCTTTCAATATTGGGCCTAACAATTGGTATCAGAGCTTCAATCTTGGAAAAGGGTTTAACAGCCTAAAGAGAAAGATCATATCAATGGAAGGCTATAGACAATCTCAAAGAATTGTGAATCTTCAAAATGAATTGGATCATGCTAATCAAGTGATTGTTGACATGCAGAAACAAATGCAAAAATCTCTGAAAGTTAGAAGAAGATTATCTGATGATTTATAGGACTCTCAAGAGTTAGTGGAACAAATTGAAACATCATCTGAGAACAATATATCTGAAGAGACTGAAGAAATGATTGAAGAACTGAAGGAAAGAACAAAGCATTGACTGATCAGCTAAAAGCAATGAAAAGAGGACATGAACATTTCAACACACAGATGACTGGAAATCTTGATGCATTAAGGACAGCCGAGGATAAAGAGATCTAGAAAGAGAAAAATAGCATCTTGAAGCATTAGTATTTGAAAAGAATGATGAAATCACAAGAATGATGAAATCACAAGGTTGACTGTGATTCAACAAAATCTGTCATATCAATTGGGTTATGCACATCATGGAGAAAATCTGAAAGATAATGAGAATCAAGCACTGAAACTTGAAGTATCAAGGTTGGCCGATGAACTTGAAAGAGAGAACAAATCCAAAGAAACACTGAAAAAGAGTTATGAAGCATCAAAGGTGTTGGATGAGCAACTGAATACAAAAAGACCCAACAAAGTTGGAGGACTCGATTACAAAGGAAAAGACACTACCGAGAAAGGAGAATCATCAAAGCAAGTTGGAATCAAGAAGAACATCAAAGGAAAGAAGCCTATTTGCAACTATTGTGGAAAACAAGGACATACTACTAATATGTGCCAAATCAGAAAAGGTAAGCAACCGAATGTCACTAGGTCTAATGGTTATTGTCACAATTGCAATAAATATGGTCACACATCTAACCAATGTAGGACAAAGTCTGCTAGCAATTATCAGAAGGCAAAATTCAAAGGATTTTGTAAAAACTGCAATAGATATGGACATAGTACCGAGAAGTGTTGGTTTAAGCAAAAGAACTATATGTGGTCTACACACCGAGAAAATACTAGAGGCTACCGAACTCACACAGGTCCTAACTGATAGTATTATGCAGTACCATGGGATTACAATTCAAGGATATGGTGTGAATGATGTGGAAGATATGGACATATAAGCGCCAACTGCTTTATAAGGTTTAGAATGAACAACCGAAAATCATGGAGAAATCCTAGTATGGCATGTTTTCATTGTCACAAAGTTGGACACTTGGCTAGAGATTGCAGAGATCAACCTAGAGGAGACACCGAGGAAATAAAAGGCAAATTACAAATGATTTGGAAAAAGAAGGAAATTGTGTCAAATGAAGAAAGCACTTTATCTACCGAGTTAGGTGCACCTATACCAAATTAATCGGTAAAGGTATGAAGGGACTGCATTCTCTCAAGGTTAAATCTTAACAGTTCCTATTTTATCATGTACTTAATTCAAAATCTGCATAACTAAAGATGCATTAGCGAGTTTGAAATTCCAACTAGTCTTTTGGAGCACTAGTCTAGTCAGTAAATACAGGAAGCCTATCTAGTTGGTAAATACAGGAAGTCTGGCTACTCGGTAAAAGCACAAAAAGAAAGGTAAATTGGTTTAGTGGAACCGAGTGCATTTAATGCTTTCTAACCTAACTACACGGAGCCCGATAAGGTATATTGTGTACTTAAAGCTCTTGTGCAGTCATTTTACACTTACCAAGTTTTCAGAGAGCAGAGCCAAGTGATTCAAAGGCATTCAAACCTCCTCCGAAATGAAATTCAAGGTATTTACACATCGATCTCAAGCATTTCTAAGAGCTAGCTACCAGGAAATATCAGTGTGATTATCTATTTTATATTTACTAAGTGAAAGCATTTTTTGGTTAAAGTTTTCAAACCCTAAGGATCTTTTGTTAAGTGATTATCTGCAATCTGCAATGGCACCTAAGATCCAGAAGCTCGTTGTTGTTGAGAACATTGAAAAGCCCTCACTGAAATACTCTGTAACTTCCAAAGTAGCATCTGAACCGAATGATAAAACTACATTTTCACTCATTCCAGATAGGGTTTTACTAGTTGAGGATGTCGGATTCTTCACTAAGTGTCGTGTTGAGGAACTAGGTCATGTTGAGATCAAGGACACATATGATGAATTGTGTACCGATGGGAAATTGGATAGCAAGTATGAACACATTAAAGTCAAGGGATTGACCGAAGCCCTAACCTATCCCCGTGTCTTCAAACCCCAATGGGTCAAGTTTGTTCTGAGCAGAGTTCATGATGATTTCATGTGGTTAGAGGAGAAACCATTCAAAATCACCAAGGAAATCATTCATTTGATCACCGGTTACCCTATTTTTTATCATGCTCAAGCTCAGAAAATGATATCACGGAAGTAATTGATCACTCTAACTAGAGTTGAATCTAATTGCAGAGGACTAAAATTGACCAATGTGACAGATGCAGAGCTGAAGTTTGCCATTAGAGTAATAGGTTATTGTTTCTTTCAATCGGCAAGGGAAAACAGTGTACCCTATGCAATAGTTGATTTAGCATATAAAATTGTGAAGAAAGGAATGAAAATTGATCTATGCAAAGTATTATTGAAAAACCTATTTGAGAATCTAAACACCATAAGGAAGCCGAAGAAGAACAACTCGGCTAACACACTGAAGTTTGGATCACTTCCGGTATGCATGTTTTTCTATTTTGAGAAATTCTTTCCATTAGTCGGTAATGTAGTTTGGGAGCTACACCGACCAATCACTCATCAAATCAATGACTTCATCAAACGGCTAGGTGATAACTTTAATGATATTATGGATGATTACTTTAGCAAGTTTCAGGAAAAGATGCATAACAGGTATAGAATTCCACCCCAGTTAGTAGAGAAATACAAGGATGACATATGCTTTGAAGTAGACACCGACTACTGCTATGTTAATGTTGTGGAACCGAGAACTCAATCTTTTCCACCTATGGGTTATGAGATTGATTTTGACATCACACAACAGCGGTTAGATGCTTTTCTTACACTTCCAAGGCATGCTACTGAGATAAGATATGGTACATATGAAGAAGTTACAGAGAAAGTTAAGATGAGTATTGTAGTACCCAAGGCTACAAGGAAAGCAACAAAAATGATCAAGGCATTAACGGAGAAATTTGGAGAAGGTTCTTCCTCCACACCTGTCAAGGACACTCTAGTCATCACCGAGGAGGAATCTGAAGCCCAAGAGGTAGCTATTACATTGAGCATCGAGTTGCCTAAAGGGAAAGTTTTGAAAAGGAAGAAACAGGATACATCAAAGGTATCACTGACTCCTTCAGTAAAGTGCCCAAATACAAGATCATCTGCAGCGTCACCGAGTAAGAAACCAAAGAATGTTGTTGCACCAAAGGTAACAAAAACTTATAAGAAATCTACTCAGAGACTCATTTTGACTAAAGAGTCTAGTGACACCGAATCTGAAGACAAGAACAAATTTCAGATTGTCAAGAGTAAAAAGGTAGATGTACATAGTGTTGATAATTTTTGTACTAATTTGAAGCAATATGGTGAATTTGGAGCATTCAGATATGTAAAATATGACTCCAGATCTGATGCAGAAAAGAGACAAATAGAAGAAGCTATCATCTGCACACTTCTGAAATTCTGATTGGTCCCATTGGAAGTATCTAATTCTCTTCCAAAAGAGTTGTATTTGCATATTGATAATAGGTGGAAGTGTGCTATGGACTTGGAAAAATAGATGAGAGAAAGAAGTCTGGTACATCTCTTCTCAGACATGTTGGTAGATGAGATCAATGAACATCTGAAAAACTACCACACAAACTTCCTAGTCAAGCAAAGAGCCTTGAAATTGATGAATGGCCTTTATTTGGATGTAGAGAATGAGACCAAAGAAAAGTGGCGGGAAATATTTCAAATCAAGAATGTTGGTGAGCAAGTTGAAGTTGAAATAGTTGATGTCACCGAGCAAGATCCTGCTGACACTATACAAATTGATGAGGATATCATGGACACCGAGGCACAAGAACAGGAAATGATAGAAGGGAATGCATATGCCAAACTGGTATCCAGTGAGTCAGTTTTGGAACAAGTTCAGCCCTATCCTCCAGTCACTCAACCTGTTTCAACTGAGGCCCCTCAAGATACTGAACAAGGAACAGAGGATCACAAGTCTACAGAAGGAGAAGCTACTTCTCAGGCTACTAGGGAACAAACTTCTCAACCTCCTTCTACCACTGAAAATATTACAACTAAGACCCCGAGCAAAGATTCACTAAAGGCTACATTAGAGGTTCAAGAAATTGATAAAAGTGTTTCCTCTACCAAGCAACCTACTGAGGGTCAACAAGCCTCCCAAGCCATTGTATTAGTTCAATCGGTGAAAGATAAAGAAAATAAAATGAAAAAGCATAGTTTCAAACTAGATTTGTCAAAACCAATAGTGTTGCCATATGAAGACATATCCAAATTAAAAGGGCAAGCACTCATTGAATTCGGTGAACTATGCAAAGCCAAAGCAGAACAGGAAAAACAAATGGCTATTCAAAAGAAAAACAGAGTACTTCAGAAGGTGAAAGCACTATTAACAGATATGCTACCTGAAGTTACAGTGACAAAAGATGTAGCCATCCATATTCAACTAGATGAACTCCTAACTAAAATAGAGACATCTGGAGTAGACGCATCTGAATATTTGAGCAAATTGAAGGACAAAGAGCTCACTGCTAAAATGATTGAAGAGGTACAGAAAGCTATTGCTATTGGCAAAGTAAAACTTGTCAAATTTATTGCTGAGTTGTCCCCTCAACTCAAGCACATTCTTTATTTATTTCAGAAACTTCATACATTCTCTTTATTCATTAAAGATATCAAAAATAAAATAGAAGTGATTGAGAAAGAGATCACCGATCTCTCAAATAAGTTGACCATTGAGCCAAATTCTATTCAGCATTTCTATAAAAAGTTACAAAAGCTCATGGCTAAACAATTGGAACTTAGGAATGAAGAGCACAAGATCGGGATGGATATAATGACTCTTCAGACATTATTCATTCCTCATCTTTCATCAGTCCAAGAATAGATCAACAAGGCTACCTCCCTATCCACTCAGCCAGAGGGAAGCACCTTAGATGGACTAATTTCACTGTTAGCTGACATTACAGCTCAGAATTCACTCATGGATAGTGTCAAGGATGCCCTCTCTGCCACTCTTACCGATGCAAGGACAAAGTACAAATCCATTTTTGATCAATTGCCTCCACCGAATGGTAACTAAGTTTTGATGTTTGTCAAAAAGGGGGAGTATAGTATCAAAGTATCAAGGGGAGTATAGTATACAGGGGGAGTATATCAAGAAGTGAACTGAGCAGTAACAACTGAGCAGTTAATACAAAATATTGATCACAGCGCATGCAAAATCAGAGTTATGTATAGTATATTGATAAGGGGAGTATATCTGAATATACTATTTTATTGACAAATGTATATACTGTCTGATTAGTCAAATTTTGTAGGTATATAGATTTTTTAGTTATGACTTTGAAAGGAGTTTTGTCAAACATCTCAACTAATGTCAAAAGGGGAGATTGTTACTATTTACTAAGTTGCCATTAGTTTTATGTCTAAAGTCATTCTATTTACTTTAGTCAGTTACTCCTACCGAAATATTCAGTCGGTAAACACAGAGCAGACGGTTATAGAAGAAAGTAGTCTCAGAGCTTAGTATACACTGATCTGTCTACCAAGTAACACTCTATGTCTACTGAGCAATAATAATGATACACCAAGTTGATAGACACCAAGTGAAATGTGTTACCAGATTCATTGAACCTAGACACACATGGGAAGCATGTTACAAGATCGAGGAACAAAGAACCGTTATCACATTGGAAATTGCACTTAAAGATTTTGTATGATCTTGAGATCATCTATCCAATGAAATATTTTGTATGGTTATTCATTTGATAATTCATGTTTGTAAGATCGAAGCAATGAACCAGATCACCGACATAAGAGATCTATTTATACATCATGAATTAAGGATCAAACAAGAGAGATATATGAAGCAAGACATGTGTGATAGATAAGGAAGCACTAAGTAGTATGACTGTCAAAGACACAGAGGTCACTGAGAAGGATTTCAAAGAACAGTCAAGGAACAGAGTAAACATAAGGGTTTACCGAGTTACTTTATGGGTTATCGAGCTATGTTATAAGCAAGGTAATCTTATTTTGAGCACATAGAATCTACTATAACATTTCAGATGTAAAGTTGCAGATATTTGTAAAAATTTAATTGTAATATTTTGAGTTGTAAGAGAAACCTTTAACAAGGTAAAAGACTCTAACAAAGTCTATAAATTGTAAAGCCTTTAACTAGGTGCAACATTTAGATTAAGTGTTGTAACTAGGTGCAACATTTAGATTAAGTGTTGTAAAATCCTTTAGCAAGGTAGATATAATGATCTTGATACTCCTAACAGGGTAAGCTATCAAAAATAGTTGAACATGTAGCTCTAACTGAGCAACCTTTATTATTGCAGTAGTGAAGTTGTGGGTGCCATCCCCACCACAGTTTTTCTCTCTAACCAAGAGTTTCTGTGTAACCAAAATATATGTGTTATGGAGTGAATCATGTATGATTGTTATTTATTTGTTTTAGCTTTATGTTATGTTACAACAGTTTTTGGTTTATGCATAACAGTAAAGTTATTGTTGAAGAAAGGATTTGAAGTATTGATTCACCCCTCCCCTCTCAGTACATTAGCTTTCCATATTGGGCCTAACAACTAGAAGGTGCAAATAATTTATGTAATCAAAGGTCATTTTTGTGTATAAAAGCTCAAATCCACAATGCAATATTGACCTCATACAAATTCTAAGAATGCACCATTTATTTTTTTCAATTCTTATTCTAACTCATCCAATTTTAAGTGATTTTGAGGTACATTTTAAATTTTATGATATAACTAGTGGATAATTATCTATTGATTATCAAAATTGGTCAAGTACTTTCACTCCTTTTATTTATAGGTTTATAAATTATGTCATAGAACCTATGATATCTTGTAAAGTCATAAATTGTTAACCCTAACAATTTCATTTTATGTTTGGAACCCATTTTAGTGTATGTGATTGATCATGAGTAAATGCATCTATCTCAGGACCATATTGGCAATATTGGTCACACCTACTAGTAGCTAGTCATTTGAACAACCAAATAGGATAGGAAACTAGGACTCAACACTAGCTTCCTCCCAATTTGAATGTTTGAATGTCATCTTTGTGCCCTTAATGTTCATGACCTTGTTGTTGGCCTAAACTCAAAAGGTTATTTTAGAAAGGTGTAAGTCACCTATAGATATGGCATCCCCTTCCTCATTTGAAATTATAACTATCAATCTTACAAGAAGATGAATATTATCATGATCCATCTTATCATGCTATCATGAGAGGCATTTTCAAGCATTCTATGATCTACAATATTATTTCAACTAAGTGAGTTTTTCTTATTTATTTTCATTATCATGATATGCACTAACACTTGCAAGTCTCCATCATCACCTTGTGTGGATCCAAGCAAGAGCTTCAAATCCAAGGTAATGGGAGCATATGATTGTTATAACTCATTATTATTATTTTGGAGGTGGGAACACCAACACAAGGTTTGACTAACTCAAGCCCCTAAATAAAACAACATTTTTCTCTCTTTCATGTGCATAGGTGTGTATCCAAAGGATTTTGAATACCATAGTGGCATAGAGGAATAGAGAAAAATATGAAAAATATTTTCAAATTTTGACTAGTCAAAAATCCTAGGACACTAGAGCCTCACGCTAGTGTCTACAAACTTTTGCCCCATTTTTTGGCAACAGTGCCCAAACCCCTTCTAATACTATTTTTGCTCACTACATTTATATTTTCATCCTTTTAGCAATAGCATATAGCACTTTAGTCCTACCCAATAACTCCAAATTTCAACACTAGGTTCCTCTCTAAGTCTCATTTCCAAATCTTCTTTCATGTTTTGTACTTATATTCTATATATGTTGCATTATCTTAAGCATGTTCAATTTAGCCCACTCACATGTTTAACATTAAACTTGTTTTTGATTAAGGAAAAATCAGGTTTTGAAGGGGCCCCGAAACCCTTTACAAGAAGAACTTAAACAGCAAATCTACGAGAGACAGAAAAGAATAGAAACCACAAAAAAACCAGTGGAAACCGAAGAAAACCCAAAAAAGCCCCAAAAAGCCAGCAGGCCTTCCAACATTCAGATTTTTTCCAGGGCTTTAGCCAGGGTGTTGTTGATATCATACAGCTCTTTGATGTTGTCTTTGAAGTTGGGGGGATCCTTTGCTGAGGCAGCCACAACTTTCTTGATACTAGCCTTGGTTCTCTTCACAATACCGCCCACCGGATTAGCATCACCACTTCCAATCTGGATGGTCTCTTCTTCCAGGTCAAGATCCATGACCGGTTTAGGAGTGCAGGTGTGATCAATGACCTTGGCGATGTCCTCTAGGTTTTTAATGACAGCAGAGAGGATACTTGGGATAACTCCCATCAGATTTTTCATCGCTTCTTTTCCCTCTTCCAGTGATTTTACCTTATTCTCCATTTCCTGCTTCCAATTAATCTGCTCTCTATTTTCATCCTCCCTCTTTTCATCTATTTTAATCCCTTTCTTGTCCAGGTTTTTTAGGGTCTCGTAGGTCCATCTATCAAAATCCATTCTGGCCTCAGAGAGCTTCTTGAGGTTATCTAGTATAAGCCCTTCACTAGCATTTTCCTTGACCTCGCTATCCCTATCCTCATTCAGGTCCTTCTCAGAGTCTTTGTTCATTTCCTTCTCAGAGTTCCCTTCGGTTTCCTCATTATCCTTGGGTTCCGCTTCTTCCATCAGATGGTTGTTGTCCTTACCAGGGTGTTCGCTGAGGGTAGGGCTTTCTTGACTAGGCTCATTATTGTCGCTTTCTTCCTCGTTGCCTAGCTCCTCGTCTTTCCAACTATCTTCACCGTTGGAGTCCTTCGTCTCCATACCACTGCTTTCCTTAGCAATGTCCTATGTTTCCAACCCAGGGACGATTTTCCTTTTTTTGTTGGAGGACGCCTTCTCCTTGCTAGTTTCTCCCTCTTCCATCTTTCTCTTGCCCAGAGAGGCGGAAATCCTCTTATTCTCCAGTAGGGTGAGGGTTTTTCAATGCTCATAGATGAGCAATAGAAGCCCATAGTGGAGTATCAGGCTAGAAGGGTTACTCTTGTGTTTGTTGAGGGACCTCGAGAGGGACTGAAAGAGGTAGTATGGCAGGGACACCTTTTTGTCATGTCTGAAATGGTTTAAGAGCATGAAGTGGTAGGTGTGGACCTTGGAAAAATGGCCTTCAACCATGATGTACTCCATAATAGTGTTCAGAACCCAACCCCACAACTTCTTGATGTTTGCAGCTTCGTAGTAGCCCCCAGTAGCCTTGCCAATTTTAGCTCTCTCTTTCTCTTTTCACGAGAATAGGTTAACCACGTTGTTGGAGACCTTGAGGTCTTGAAATAAATTAAGCCTAGAATGGGGCATTCCAGTCATAGTGGAAATGAGCCCAGCGTCCAACTTAAACTTAACACCTTAAAGTTTAAAAGAGCCTTTAAACTAGTTTTTGGAAATCTTGGAAACGGCTAAGCTAACCCTACCTTTGTCATAGTCCTCAAGTTTCTCCATGAAACTGGTAAGAGAGCCCTTCTCCAATTTCACCCAGACTTTAGGCATCGCTTTCCAGGTCGACGTATTGTTTGGTTCTTCCCACCTTAGGTCTCCTCCCATCTTTGGATATGGGTTGTTTGCTATGTTTCTCTACAATTTATCACCTTCTTTTCCGATGTTGCTAGAGTTTTCAAGCTGGTTAACCCACAAAGAGTGCAGCACCTTATTAGAAATAATAAAGGATCTGTCATGGCACCATGCAATGATGGCCTTTCCAGCAAGGCATAAATGATGCTTTTTACTTGTCATGATTAAATTGTCCTTCTCTCTCCGTATAACGATCCTTTCTAATGAACTCTTTGATATTTAAATTGAGATCCTCCTCGTGCCAAATCATTTGGGAGTTGGAGTTAACTCCAGTGTTCGCTAAGCAATCCGCCACACTGTTTCGCTCTCTGAAGGCATGTTGAATAATGATTTCTTTGAAACTAGCAATGATCTCCCTAGCTTTCATGATGATATTTTCAATAGACCAAGAAGGCTCTGATTCCCCCTTTAGGCACTTTATGATATTGAGTGAATCTCCCTCAAGCCATATTTTATCATAATTTAGACTTTTGGAAATAATTAAGGTATTCAAGGCTGCAGAGGCTTCAACAAAATGGCTAGTTTGATTCCCCAGAGGACCAACCACCTCCTTGAGACAACTTTCAGCAAAATTCCTGATAATGCCCCCATATCCATCTTTACTCGGATTCCATTTAGAGGCCCCATCAAAGTTATCCTTAATCCATCCCTATAGGGGGAAACACTAGACTAGACCTTCTCTTCCAGTCTCCTTGCTAGTGGTAGTAGTAGAAAGGTTCCACTTGTCTTTAAAATCATCTTTAGCAACAGGTCCCTGATCAGTGTAGTAGAGGCTTTCAAAGATACTCCTAAAGATTTTATCTGCAACCACTTCAGGAAAAGCCCTTTTATCCCTAAAAATCCTGTTGTTGCGCTCTTTCCAGATATTCTAGATAACAATTGGTAGAGTGAGTTTTCAGCTCTCCACAATTTTAGGATTAGAATTAGGGAAATTCCATTGAAGCCAGGTGTCACCAAGAGAGTTTGGGAAGACCCAACTCAGATTCCATCTGGAGAGGATGATTTTCCAAATATCCTGGCTAAAAGTACATTGATTGAGAATATGGAAAGCTGTCTCTTCTTCCCTATAGCAAAGAGAACACCTGTTAGGAAAAATAATACCTCTTTTGTGAAGATTGTCAAGGGTTAATACCTTATTTTGGATGAAAATCCAGAAGAAGATATTGACCTTAGGAACTAACTTCTTGTTCTAGACTTTAGCCCAGATGGGAATTTCTTCCATCGAGGCACTGTGAATAGCCACTACAGAGGAAATAGAGTATTTCCCATTCAGAGTTTCCCTCCATATCAATCTGTCATCTTTGTTGTCTCTAGGGATTTTGGCAGAGAAAGCTATTTGAATGAACTTGAGTCCCGGACACTGTCGGCTAAAGTCAATCCATTTCCCATTTCTCCAGTAATCTCTTACCATTTCTCCATACCTGCTTTTGAATTGGTCTATCCAATCTTTAATAATTGGGATTTCCTTCAAAGGTTTATCCAAGATCCATTTATCTTCCCAAAATCTTATTCTCCTCCCATCTCCAAGGTTCCAAGTTCTGCCAGCAGCAGCCCAGCTTTTAGCTGATTGCACAACATTCCATATGGTAGATCCTTCAACATTAAAAGAGTTGTCAAAGAATTCTTCCTTAGAAGGTTGCATATAGAGATATTTGTTTTTCCATATAGAGTTCCATTCTCTTTCTTCCCCTTTGAATCTCCATATTTGTTTGTCTAGTAAAGCTTTATTCATAGTACCAATGTTCCTTAAGCCCAGCTCACTAGAGGCCTTAGGGGAGTAAATTTTATTCCAGGCAATAAGGGGGACTCTATTTTTAGCTTCCACTCCTGACCAAAGGAACTTTTTCTGATTTTTTCAATGGCTTTCGTAAACTTTGAGGGGATTGTGAACAAGCTAAGAGCATACACAGGGAGATTTTGGAGAGTGGCTTTGAGCAAAGTGATTTTTCCTACTTGACTTAGGATAGCCCCTTTCCAGCCAGCAAGTGTCAAGTTGATTATGTCAATTATCTTGTTCCATAAGAAATCCTTAGGCTTGAGACATAGAGGAAGCCCCAAATAGGTAGAGGGAAACTCAGCAATGTTGCAGCCCAGAATCCTGCCAATCCTTATTTGCCTTTGAGCCGGGGTATTGATGAAAAAAAGAGAGCTTTTATCCTTGTTGATTTTTTGGCCAAAGGCAAATTCATAGGTGTTCAGAATAATCTTCATATTTTTAGCTTTCGTGATGGTGGCTTCCCCCATGGTGATAGAGTCATCAACGAATTGTTCATGAGAACAGACAACATTGGAAGAAGAAGGTTTCAGGCCCTTAAGATTGCCATCTTCCACATTTTTAAGGATGAACCTTCCCAGACATTCAGCAAGAATAGAGAACAGGATAGGGGATATGGGGTCCCCCTATCTGAGATCTCTAGAGCTTTTGAAGAAACTGGAGGGGGAGCCATTGACAATAACAGCAAAGGAGGAAGTTTCCATAAGTTGAGAGCAAAGCTAAATAACTTTGTCCCCAAAACCAAACGCTTTCATGATCCTAAGGAGAAACTACCAGTTCACTCTATCAAAAGCTTTGCCCATGTCTAACTTTAAGAAGAATCCCTGGTTATTCGCCACTTTCAGGGAGTGGATGTTTCATGAACGGAAATGATGGAGTCCAAAATCTGTCTTCCAAGGACAAAGCCATTCTGCTGGACAAATATAATCCTTGGAAGAATTTCCAATAACCTGGAAGTCATAACCTTAGATAAGATCTTATAGATAGAGTTACACAGGCTGATGGGTCTAAACTTGTTAAGAGAATCAACTCTGGGGATCTTTGGGATTAGGACAATGAAGATAGCATTCAGTTCCTTTAGGAGTCTTCTAAAGCCAAAGAATTCCTTAATATCATTGCATATGTCAGCCTCCACTATGTGCTAGAAGTTTTGGAAGAAGAACATGGGAAAGCCATCTGGACTAGGGGATTTATCACCCTAAAAGGAGAACACCACCTTTTTGATTTCCAGATTAGAGGGGATGTGGGATAAAAGGTGGTTGTCAGCTTCCAATAGGATAGGAGGGATAGCTTGTAAAAGGGTGTTTTGCTTGCTGAAATCCAGGATATCCGCATCACCTAGCAGGGTACTGAAGTGCTCGAGAGCTTCCTTCCTTATGTCACAGTCCTCTGTTAAGATGCCTTTATTGCAATTTAGTCTAGATATTCTATTGGCTGCCCTATGCTTAAGAGAAATTAGGTGAAAGAAGCAGGTATTTTTATCGCCTTCCTTCATAAACAAAGCTCTAGATCTTTGTCTCCAGAAAGTCTCTTCATTAGAAATGATGGTATGGTATTTAGATAAAAGATCATTTTTAGTCGTCCTAAGATCTTCGGTCGACCCCACCTCTTGGATTCTATCCTAAATATACTTTATTTCATCTTTGAATTGAATTTTGTTCTTGAATATGTCCCCAAAAAACTCTTTGTTCCAAGATTTAATTTTGTCTTTTATGATATTGAGATTTTTGGCGATTCTAAAAAGAGCCCTGCCCTCCACTTCAGAGTTCCACCATTTAGCTATGCAAGCTTCCAGAGAAGGATGGGAGAGCCAAGCTTTTTCAAATATGAAAGGGAAGTTTCTCTTTGCCGAAAAAGAGTTGGCAGTAGAGGAGATGGGGTAATGGTCCAAACCAATTTTGATAACAGAGGCGAGGGAACAATTATACTTAGATAGCCAGTCAGGAGAAATTAAAGCTCTATCAAGCTTGACTTGAATTAGGTCAGCTCCAGTTCTTCTATTGGTCCAGGTGAAATTGATGCCCTGGAGATCCACATCAATGAGAGCATGGTCGTTAATTAAGTCCATAAGGTCTTGTTTCCCTTCAAGATGTAAGGGGATACCTCCCATCTTTTCTTCATCTTTGAGCAGGGTATTGAAGTCTCCCATAATAATGCAACTTTGATCAGCAAACTGGAGTCTATTAGTTGCAAGGCTTTTCCAATATTTAGCTCTCCCGAATTTGGTATTAGGCACATAGACATTAGATAACACCCAGACAAAGTTGTCCTTAATATGCTCAAGCTGAACAGAGATCCTATTAGTAGTAGAGATGATTTCCTTTCTAGTAATGGTTTTTTGGTTCCAAAAAATCACAGTTCCTCTAGAAGCTCCCTCCGAGTTTGATCCTATGACTCCATTTTCTTTGAAAATTCTAATCTTTTCAACTTTTTCTTTAGACATCTTGGTTTCCTGAACAAGGACTACACCCGGTTTATGATCTCTGATGATGTTTTGTAACACATCCTACTTATGAGGTGTGTTCGACCCTCTAATATTCCAGGATACTATCTTCATACTTTAACTGGGGATAGGGCTGACTCAATGAAACACTGTGTTCCATCAGCACGGTTCTTCCAACTTTCATGTTCCCTTTGATGTTTTAGGGATGGCCTACCCTGCTTTTTGTTCTGACTTCCAACATCTGCCTTTTTCTTGATCTTGCTTTTGGTTGAGATTCCTCCATTGAATTCCTCCTTGTTCGATTTTCCTTCTCTCATTCCAAGTATCCAGAGATTCCCATCCAGAAAATCCACACTATGAGAAGGGGTTTTACAGAGGTTGAGCTTTGGGCTTCCATTGGTTAAAAGCAGTAAAGGCTTAGAATCAGAAGGGACTTGAGCTTCATAAAAGTTTTCCTCAGCTGGTTTTGATAGAGATAGGGCTGGAATGGTCTCTTCCTTCTCCTGACTCATTGATCCAACCTCCTAGTCCAGAGTAGATTCTTCCTTCTCTTGATTAATAGATCCAATCTCCTGGTCCTCTGGATTTTTTTATTGTTCAACTTAGTTCCTTGCTCTACTTTTTTAGTTCTCTCTAGTTGGTCATTGGAGCAGACACAATCTTGTTGATCATTGCTACTACTCCCATTCCTCTTGGCTTCATTCAAAAGTTTTGTTATATCCTTATTTTGGCTACTCTCAGATGTTGATGAGTCTCCTTTTTTATTTATCATTTGCCAGGTCTTTTTGTTCTTGTTGTTGCTATCAACCTTGTTTTCCTTGTTTTTCTTGAGCGGGCAAGATTTAGCCCAATGCCCCGATTTTTTGTAGTGGAAACAAGTAAATGGTAGAGATTCATATTCAATTGCTTGGGACCATTTTCCAAGTTTAGAAATGATGTCTATGGATTGAGGCATATCTGTCATTTGATTAACATTTATGCAAATGCGAGCAAATACTAACCTTGATTTAGCCGCCGTCATCGGGTCGATCGACAAGAGTTCTCTGAAGGATTTCACAATACCCTTGAAGACTTCCTCATTCCAATGTTCCAACGGAAGACCCAGGAGGCACGTCCAAACTGGCATAGAAACAAAGAAGGACTCATCGAGGACAAGATTTGGGGCCCATTTCTGAAGAGCCAGGGATGACTTGCCAAACATCCAAGGCCCTTCATAGAGAGATTTATTCATGTCTTCTTCAGAGTTGAAAGCAAAGGTAAAAAACCCTCTGGGTAGCGCTGCCACTTCCACTTGTCCTTTAACAAGCCATTTTCTCCTTATGAAATTCCTAACATCATCAATGTTAGGCCTAAATCCAGAGAATCGTCCTACTAATGTCATAGAAAGGCCAAAAATAGTCATATCAACCACTTTGTCTGGAACAGAAATGGAAAACTGTCTAGAGGTAAGGTCTGAAATGTTTGTTACTTCCAGGAGCCCAGATTTAACCAGCGGTTTCACTCCGAAGAGCGAAGACCATTTTTTTCCTTTACCTCTATTGTGTGGGTCCCTGCGGTTCGAATCTTTGTCCTCTCCCAGTTTTGCTTTTTCCTTGTCCTCTTTTGACCCTTGTGGCACCTGACCCCCTACCTGATCGCCAGTTCCGATCCCAGAAAAACTACAATCTCCAGGGAATCCGCTGTTCCCAGGGATTCTGCCATTTCCCAATTTGAAATTTAGGATATTAAACTTGTTAAATTAAGCCCACTCACATGTTTAACAATATCAGTAGAGGTGTAAGTCTAAAATAGCTTGGCTCTTCCTTGTGGATATTAAGTTGAGCCCACACACATCTCTAATGTTGTATGGAAAAAAATATTGACCTAGGTTAATGCACATGTTAGTATAGCATAACTTTTTCCATGTATCATATCTATAAATTGGTTTAACTAGACTGTATTTCTTAGTAGGGGTCAATATTTTACTAAATAATCAATACTATCATATGCATCAATATAGTGTTTAGCCAACATCTAATATCTATGGAATGAGAATGAATTTCATCTTGTGAAGAATGAATGAATATAATAAACATGTCACAAATCTCATCTATCTAAATACTAGTACTTTCATCAATATACAATGTATACATACATAAAGATTAATGTTAATCCAAGGAATGTGAAATTAATGATGTATTATCATACATGTGTTTATTGCTCTACATAAATTGGTGAACCCAAAAAAAGTATATCCCTTATGGCTTGATTCAAGGGTTTTATCTTCTTACATTTCATTGTTTTAAATTTAATATCTTTTATTTCTATCACTTTTTCTTCCAAGTCTAACATATTAGGTTAGAGTTTGGATCCATCCTTGTGTTTCTCATTGCTAGATGTTATAGATCTATTGACTACCCATGATGTTACATGTTTGATTCAAATTGGGATTTCTAATTTGTGTAGAGGAATATGACATCCCTACTATAGAAATATATGATAATCAATTGGTGTAATAAAATCATAATTAACCTAGATAAAAATATTGAGTCTAGACCTAAAATGCAAAGATAATATTGAAGCCAATAGAGAGGCAAAAGGATGGTTAGAGCTATGTGTGGTAATTCAATATTTTTTAATAATATGTGCTTATAATTTCATCTAATAAATCAATTATCATATCTATATTGGTCATTCTCTAATAGACTAGAAAAAAGAAAAGAAAAATCTTGAATAAAAAATGCAAATCCAACCTTGAACCTAATGTGCTTCCCTAAAACTAAAATTGTGTCTTTAAACGTAGGACCTTATTTCTTTGTAAATATTTTTATATTAATAACTTGAACTAGTAACAAAAAGAATTGGTCAAGATTAAAGTTGAGTGGGACAATCACATATCTTGTCTCACATATAGTTAAGCCTTGTACGACCATTTAAATAATGTTTGACCAAGTTTAAAGATACAAAAAGAAACATGTAGAAATCCTATGTATATATCCTTGTGAATGAAGCTAATAAAGAAAATGACCTAGATTTTTAATTGCATGTACTTTATATTCATAACATGATGTGTGTTCTATATTATTAAATCAATGATGTCTTTATCCTATTTGTAGTGTCATAAATTGTACACCCTTGCTAGGGTGGTACAATTTCACACTTAGGTTAGCACCCGCCTTAGTGTGTTTCCATCTTGCATTCTAATTTCCTTTTAAGCATTTAATTAATTAATTTAATTAAATCTAAAGTTATATTTCATCACTTCACACATTATAAAATTGGGCCCTTTACCCTAAGTGTGCCCCTTTTTATCTTATTCCTCCAATAAATAATTTAATCATAAACCCCGATTAAGTCCTATTTTGACCTTTAAGGCCCAATTTCGCATATCAAAAACCTTGAAATCAGCTGTAACTTTGGGATTCAATCTAATATCATCATATCTAACAACCCTGAAAATTTGGTGAAAAGTTGGTCGAACCATGTGCGTTCCCGCCACGGTCCTCGACTTTTTCCCCGAATTTTTGGGAGCATAATTCTATGATATTATAATACTTAACCCCAAACAAATGGTGGGAAATTCAATTCCTAGGTCGGCCTAAAGGAGGAATTAAGTCAAAATTAAGATCAAGGGTTTCATACATAAGAGCTCTCTTTCTTCATTTGAAGGAAATTAAGGACTATCTATGGAATCGGATCTAAGAATCTAAGAGTAGGTTTTTGGAGCATAAGGAGCCTTCTATGAAGTGAAAGAGAAGCCTATGTGGAGTCTTCAACAATATTCAACAACATTTCATCAAGAATTTGTCAAGCATTCATCATCAATCAGGAGCCTTGTGTAATAACCCACCATACTTAACAAAATTTGACCATTCTTTGTTGTTTTGTTTAATTTAATCATTTGTGTTTGATTCAATCACATACTCTGGGCATCCATCCATTAGGATTAGGCATTCATCCATCCGAGATGAGCATCTAACCATACGGGTTAGGCATCTGTCCATCCGGGGTAGGAGGTTTCATCTATCCAATACAGGATAGGCATCTACCCATACGGGGTAGGCATCCATCCAATTAGGATAGGGGGTGCTCTTGCCAGAGACTTAGACTCATCGAGACCATTCGAGTCTTGAACCACTCACTAAGTACTACACTCTTCTAATAGGAGTGCATCGAGGTCATTGTCCTTAGGAGTAATTAAATAACATAATACAAGCTTGAATTCCGCCTCGAAATTTGGCTTAAAGCCTCGGGAAGTCAAGCGAATCCATACGGGATTCCTTCCGAGTATGCATTGAATTTCTTTTTCCTTTTTATTACACTTATCTTCCAAATTAGGATTCTACTCAATCCTTCTTCTTACCAAACCTAGACCCCACCCACGAATGCCTAAGTACTAGGGACAACTCCGTCCCAAGACTACCTACATACCCATTTCGGCACGGGATCAAGGCGTAAAGTATGTAGTTCTATTTTCTACTCTATGGTTTGATGTAAACTGATTTGTGGGTACGCAACCCTTTCTAGGGTCAATGTCCCAGATAGTTTCTCTACGGTTGCTACCCATAGTGGTAGCACTTAAACAAAGGCGCAAGATGGCCTATTGTTTGTGGCCTAAAATAACTACATCTTCATACCTATCATAAGCGTCACCCTTGACCCAATTGTCAATCGCCAATATCTCTTCAAGATTAAATCAATTTCATAAAAGCATTTCATTCAATCAACCCTATCAGGGGTTTACTATGGTTTAACTCGGTGGATGTAAAATCATTTAAGGATTATCTTATTAGATTATCGATCCAAGGGGGATTACCCACCCCTTGGATTTTAACTTCCAAGTGTCCCTTATTACTCCTAGATGATTTATAGGGATGATGCCACAGACGTCGTTGATGCAGCTTTATTAGACATTAAGTGCAATAGTTCAAAACGACGGTATTACCCGTAAGCGTGACCCAAAGGCACTATATATACCGAACGCTGCTAGGTTTTGGTTTCCAACTTCCTTTATTTAGTTTTCTAACTAAGAAGCTATGAAAAACATCATGCTTGAAAACAATTATGAAATGAATGTACATAATTAGACATTGCAAAGTTTAATTAATTGAAACAGCTACTTCGATGGCATCCAAGTACTATTTGATAAAAATACCATTTTCTACAACTAAACTATTTAATATATAATTGCATGATAATGACAATTATCAACTCACGAATTAAAATGTGTAACTTGCATGAAGATGATGGAAATGTAACTTGCTCATCAATGAATACAAATTAATTAATAAGTAATTCGTATGATGCAAAAATAGTGTCATTTACATGCAAAATTACGAAATGTTTACTTTCATCACGAGAATAAATGATTATAGAGTTACTAATTTCGAATGAGCAATTAGTTTAGACTTTTGGCAATTTTGGATCAAATCATAATAATATGACTAAAATTTCCGACCAAGTTACCCAATAAATCTCAAATGGATTGAGAGATTTCAATTATACACATTAATTTCAAAATTACAAATTTACTACACAATGACCCTAATTACTTATAAATCTTCCTAAGTTTAATTTACTAACTAAAATTTAACTAAGCAATTATTAATAATTCTTAATTTGCAATTTAATAAAAAAATCTAAATAACTGAAAAAAGGTAAGGGTACAAGACTTGTTTAAAATTAATGGGGACTGGAGGGGGAGGCCACGGGTCCCATCATCACTGCGGACCTGCGGGTGCAGGCCCACAGTGATGAGGGGACTATCGTGGTCTCCTCCACTACCCTGCAGTCACTGCCATAACCATGACCGTAGGGTAGTGGGGGGTACCACTCCCGGCGGTTACCGCCTCCCCTACACGCTGCCTGACAATTATCTTATTCAAAATAAATTTTAAAGACCTCCCCTTTTTTTTAAAATAAACACTTTGCGATATTCATTTTCATTTTGGTATAAATTTAATAAAATATATATCTGTATGTATATACATACAAATATATATGTATATATATATACATATATATGTATATATATATATAGATATATATACATATATATATATATATGTATATATATATATATACATGTACATATATATATATATACATGTACATATATATATATGTATATATATATGTGTGTGTGTGTGTGTGTGGTGGGGGGGGGGGGGCGGGGGGGTTTCTTATTTCCAGTTTATTTAAAAACATAAAGAGATATAAATATAAGTAAAGGATATATGTACAAAAGGAATATTATTATGAGAATATGAATTTAATCACAAAGATGAAATAACACAAAGAGATTAATACTTTTCAGCAATGTATAGATAACTGAAAAATAGATGATTATGCTAAGATAAACAAAGCTTTCAGAGAAAGATTTTCAAGAACTAATATTCACAGAGACAGATTTATATTTTATTTGTCAACTAATATTCACAGAGACAGATTTATATTTTTTTTTTCAACTAATATTCACAGAGGGATTTATACCTCATTTTTCACAGAGAGTAATGAATACAATGAGGTTTACATTTTATTATCAGGCATTTTCTATTCACAGGGAAGTAAGATTTTAATGTAACAAAAGATTTACATTTAAATTCCCAATCCAGTAATGAATTTAAGAGAACAAAAACAAGGACATGATTCATACACAAATGGCTATCATTTAATCACATAGAGAAGATTTTTAATCTCAGAAAAAGAAATTTAAATAAGGAGAATATTTTTATTTTTTTGCACAGATAAAAGAAAGAAATATTTTGGAAAAGCAAAAGCAAGATCTGATATCTATTTTCTAAAGAGAATTAAATAAATAATAAAGCTATCTTTTTGCATGCAATATATGAAAATACTTTTATCAATATTTATCCCTAAATAAGAAGAAGGATTACAATCTAATAAATATATTTTATTTTTTTCATAAAGGAAGATCTAGAAGCTATATTTTTTGATAATACAATTTTCTCATATGACAAAAGAAGAGAACCTGGTTTATCGAAGCTCGAAGTTGAATCCTCTAGCTATCCTTTTTAGATCCTTCCTTGCAACTTGAGAGAAATCTTCAAGAACAACTTAACAATCCTGCAACGAAAATGAGACTACCAAAGAAGTTCCTACTACTAAAAACTTGGGAAATTTTTCTTCAAAGCATAATCAACTCCCTTTTTTGAGAACTTGCAGACAATATATAGGAAAAATCCCTTAATTCCACTATCTAGAGAAATTAATTAAGAATGGGATTCTTTTCCAATATTGGACTCATGCAAATTGATTAAAAACTTAGTGGGGGAGTTGCATGCAAGGCATTGAAGATTCCTCTAGAAGCTTCTAATTCCTCCTACAACATGTGCCATATTTGGGAGTGGGAAAATAAATAAAATAAAAATAATGCCTTTTGAATTATATTCTCCAAGTGTGTGTGTGTGTCCATTTTTATTCTTTTATAACATTTATTCAATCATTTTTAATAGCTTAACCAAAAAAATACAATGGAATTGCATCAAATCAAAAAGTGATAAAGGAGGGTTGTGACATCCTCCCCCCCTTAATTTGTGCATCATCCCGATGCACTTATTGAATGCATCTAAAAGAGTCTATAGTTCATGATTAGTTTAAAACAAAAAAGGAAACAACTATTGTGTTTCCCTATTATCTTCCCACGTGGCATTATTTTCATCATACTGGTTCCATTGTACTTTGCATTGATCAACCTCTCTATTGCGCAATTGGCACTGGCGCCTCTCCAAGATTTTGAATGGCTCTATCATTATTCCTCCCATTTCCTAGACCTATAAAGCATCCCAATTCAAAATATGTTTCTCATCAGGTACATACTTTTTAAGAAGAGATACATGAAAGGCATCATGGATTCGGCTCAACTGGGGAGGTAAGGCCAACTGGTATGCAACTGGATTAATCCTTTCCAATATTTAAAAAGGTCCAACATAACGAGGTGCAAGCTTGGTCTTTTTCCCAAACCTTATGGAACTCTTGTGTGGCCTAACCCTTAGGAAGACTTTCTCTCCTACCTCAAACTCCCTTGGTGTCCTATTTTTGTCTGCATAACTTTTCTGCCTATCTGAGGCTTCCTTCAATCTCTACCTAATTTCCTTAGTTTTCCTTTCCATCTCCTTCAACATATCTGGTCCAACAATTACTCTATCTTCTAGACTATCCCAACTCAAAGGTGTTCGACATGGTCTACCATACAATGCTTCGAAAGGTGCCATTCCCAAAGATGTTTGATATGTATTATTGTAAGCAAACTCTACCAGAGGTAGGTAATCTTCCCATTTCTTCAGTTGGTCCATGCAGTACATGTGAAGTAGGTCTTCCAAAATCTGATTTGTCCTTTCTGTTTGACCGTCGATTTCAGGATGGTTGCAGTGCTAAAATTTAGCTGAGTTCCCAGAGTTGTTTGAAGAGTTGTCCAAAACCTTGAAGTGAATCTAGCATCTCTATCTGATATGATTTTCTCTGGCATTCCATGCAACCTAAATATTTCCTTAACAAAGCACCTCACCAAGGTAGGTGCATCATCCGTCAGATTCTCAGGTATACAGTGTGCCGGCCTTAGTGAGTTTGTCAATTACCACCATTATTGTATCATGCCTAGAAGGTGACATGGACAACCCTTGCACAAAATCCATACTAATAACTTGTCACTTGTGTTGAGGTACATCATGTAACTGTAACAATCCAGCTTGATTTCTATGTTATGCCTTTACTCTTTGACACTCCAAACACTTAGCCACATACTTGACTATGTCATTCTTCATCCCTTGCCAAAAGTATAACTTCTTTAGGTCTGCATAAAGTTTGTTAACTCCTGGGTGCCCTGAATAAGGGGCATCGTGAGCCTCCGACAAGACTACTTCCCTTAAGTCTCCTAAATTAGGAATATAGATTCTATTATTGAATCTGAGCAACCCATCTTCATCTAATGTATACCCTTCAACCTTAGGATTGGCTGGATCATATTCTAAAGTCAATTTGACTTGCTCATACCATGGGTCATGTCCCTACTCATCCATTACTTGCCTTTTGAAAGAAGTTTTGAATGTTGCTATAGCCATCAAGTGTCTCCTCCTACTTAAAGCATCTGCCACCCTATTTTCCTTCCCCTTAATATATTCAATTTCAAAATCATATTCACTTAGAAACTCTAACCACCTTCTTTGTCTAGCATTTAAGTGGGGTTGGGTAAAGATGTACTTTAGTCCTTGGTTATCTGACTTTAACTCAAAGGGCTTCCCTAGTAAGAAGTGTCTCCATTCCTGTAGGGCATGCACAATTGCTGCTAACTCTAAGTTGTTGGGTGCATAATTAACTTCATGAGTCTTTAGCTTCCTAGATTCGTAAGCTACTACCCCTTCATCTTGGACAAGTACTCCTCCTAAACCTTTGACAAAAGCATCGGTTACGACTGTGAAGTGTCCATTCAGATCTAGTACCTTTAGAATGGGTGTTGAAGTTAGTTTTCCCTTCAAGATTTGGAATGCCTTATCACTTTGTTCTATCCACACAAACCTTTTACCCTTCCTCTGTAATGAGGTGATGGGGTTTTCTATCTTAGAGAACCCTTCAACAAACTTCCTATAGTACCCTGCTAGCCCCATAAAGCTTCTTACCTCTGAAACGTTTTTAGGGATCAACCATTCTACTATTGCCTTTATCTTATCTGGATCAGCTGCTATTCCTTCCTTTGATATTATATGCCCAAGGTAGTGAATCTTTTCCTCGAAGAAGGCACATTTTGACAGTTTCCCATATAACTTATGTTCCCTCAACCTTTGCAAAACAATTTGTAGGTGTACTAAATGTTCCTCCTCATTCCTAGAGTAAATCAATATGTCCTCCAGAAATACCAAAACAAATTTTTCCAAGTAGTCATGGAGTACACTATTCATTAGGTTCATAAATGCAGCTGGGGCATTGGTTACACCAAAAGGAACTACTGTTAATTTATAATGCCCATATCTAGTCTTGAAAGTTGTCTTTGGAATGTCCTCCTCTTTAATTCTGAGTTGATGATATCCTGATCGGAGGTCTATTTTTGAGAAAATTGCTGCTCCTTTCATTTGATCAAAAATATCCTCTATTCAAGGTAAGGGATACCTGTTCTTTATTGTGACCTTGTTCAACATCCTATAGTCAATGCATAGCCTTAAGGTTCCATCCTTCTTTTTAACGAATAAGACTGGCACTCCCCATGGTGATACACTTGGCCTTATTAATCCCTTAGCTAAGAGTTCCTCTAATTGCATCTTGAGCTCTTGTAATTCAGTTGTGTTCATTCAGTAAGGTGCCCTTAACATTGGTTCAACTCCCGGTAGTACGTCGATAGAAAATTCAAACTTCCTTTTAGGAGGTAAGCTAGGTAATTCTTCTGGAAATACATCCTTGAATTCTTTTAAGAAAGGGGTATTTTCAAAGGTTGGTGTATTTTCCTTTTTTCCTTCATCAATTTTAACCATATAGATTTGGCCTCCTCTTCTTCTTTCCTTCTTTAATTGCATGGTTGATATGGTTTCTATACTAATGGGGTTAAAATTTCCTTGGATTTTGACCCTTTTCCCCCCATCATCCAAGCATTCAACAACTTTGTTATAGCAATCTACATTAGCTTGATGGTCTGTTAACCAACTCATTCCAATAATTACATCATATAATCCTAGGGGTGCCACATAGAGGTCTACCCTTGTTTCAAACTCAGGAAATTGTACCCTTGCCCTTGGCAAACACTTAGTTACTTCCCTAGTTGCCTTATCCCCATATTGAACCATCCATGATGACTCCATTGATTAACTTTTAATGCATATTTGCTTACTAATTTAGGTGAGATGAAACATTCAGATGACCCAGTGTCAATTAGAATTGAAATTGGTTGTTCAAATAGTGTACCTGTAGTTTCCACGGGAACATTCTAGAATCTTCCTCTTCGGTTCCTAACTACCGCATGAATCCTTTGTTGGGGCCCTTGTTGGGGTTGATTGGCCCTAATCTGACCTTGCTTCTTGGGACACTCTCTAGCAAAATCGTTTCCCCCACACATGAAGCATCCACCTGGAGGACCCCTCCTGCCTTGATTCCTAGGGGGATCATTCCTTGTTTCATTGGCCCTGGGTGGATAAGTTATCTTGTTCTACTAGTCATTCCTATTATAGTTGCCTCTGTTATTATTGCCCCTATTATTATTATTATTTCCACTCTTTGATATTGATTAGGGGGTGGCCTTCTTTCAGAAGAATTATTCCTTTGACTTTTGTTGAAGTTAGTGTTCCCCTTGAATTCCTGCTTCCTTTTAAAAGAGTGGTTCCCATTATAGTTCTACCCTACTAGTGTTTGAATCTTCCTCTCTTTCCTTAGGGACTTTTCAAGAACTTCGTTCATGTTTTTGGGTCCATGCATGTCAACCTCTGCCCCTATGTTGGTATTTAGTCCCAAAATGAACTTCCTCACTCGGCCTTCTTCATCTTTCTAGTAAATAAGTACATACTTAAGCAATTTGGTGAACTTATCCCAATATTGTTGGACTGATAGGGGCCCTTGATGTAGATTATGAAATTCTATCACCTTCTCATCAAAGAACAATTGAGGGAGCCACCTTTCTCGAAAGTGGTGAACAAATTGTTTCCATGTGATCGTATCCCTGCTATACTCATTTTGCTCCTTGGTGTTGGTCCACCAACTAGCTACCTCCCCTATGAGTTGATATGAACCCCATAAGGCCTTGGTTGTTTCACTAAAATCTCTTAGTTCAAAATACTTTTCCATTTCATTTAACCAATTCTCAGCCCCTTCACCGATTTGCCTCCCAAACTTAGGAGGGGTGATTTTCTTTAAGTCCTTAGAGAGTTCCAATATGTTATTTTCTTTTCTATTGCCCATCATATTCCCTTTATTGCTACCAGGGTTTCCATTTTTAGTACCACTTCGATTTTCAATGTCATTCTGCCTTGCCCTAAGGTCCTGCATGGATTGCTCCAAGAAGTTGATTTTATCCCTTTGTTCGGTTAGAAGGTTGATTATATCCTCGACCCCATCTTCGTTATTCCCTGGGTTATGTTGATCCCCTTCATGGTCTTCCTCATGGTTTTCTTCATGTTTTTCTTCATGATTTTCCTCATGGTTAGCTTCCCTTTGTCTCCTAGTGGTAGCACGTCCTCCATTGCCCCTTCCTCTCCCCCTTCCTCTCCCTCTTCCTCTTCCTCTTCCTCTTCCTCTAGCCATTCTAGGGTTTTACCTGAAAGTTAAATTATGTAGTTAGTTCTTGATTTAAGATTTAAAATTTAATTTCTACCATTACAAAACATTCCCTTAGTTGTGAAAATTGAAGTGAGCACAAGGCTTAGAATTGAACCTTTGCTCTGATACCACATGTAATAACCCACCATACTTAACTCAACAAAATTTGACCATTCTTATTTGTTTTGTTTAATTTAATCATTTGTGTTTGATTCAATTGCATACTCTGGGCATCCATCCATTAGGATTAGGCATTCATCCATCTGGGATGAGCACCTAACCATACGGGTTAGGCATATGTCCATCTAGGGTAGGAGGTTTCATCTATCCAATACGGGATAGGTATCTACCCATACGGGGTAGGCATCCATCCAATTAGGATAGGGGGTGCTCTAGCCAGAGACTTAGACTCATCGAGACCATTCGAGTCCTGAGCCACTCACTAAGTACTACACTCTTCTAATAGGAGTGCACCGAGGTTGTCATCCTTAGGAGTAATTAAATAACATAATACAAGCTTGAATTCCACCTCGAAATTTGACTTAAAGCCTCGAGAAGTCAAGTGAATCCATACGGGATTCCTTCCGAGTATGCATTGAATTGCTTTTTCCTTTTTATTACACTTATCTTCCAAATTAGGATTCTACTCAATCCTTCTTCTTACCAAACCTAGACCCCACCCACGAATGCTTGAGTACTAGGGACAACTCCATCCCAAGACTGACTACATACCCGTTTCGGCATGGGATCAAGGTGTAAAGTATGTAGTTCTATTTTCTACTCTATGGTTTGATGTAAACTGATTTGTGGGTACGCAACCCTTTCTAGGGTCAATATCCCAAACAGTTTCTCTGTGGTTGCTACCCACGGTGGTAGCACTTAAACAAAGGCTCAAGATGGCCTATTGTTTGTGGCCTAAAACAACTACATCCTGATACCTATCATAAGCGTTACCCTTGACCCAATTATAAATCACCAATATCTCTTCAAGATTAAATCAATTTCATAAAAGCATTTCATTCAATCAACCCTATCAGGGGTTTACTATGGTTTAACTCAGTGGATGTAAAATCATTTAAGGATTATCTTATTAGATTATCGATCCAAGGGGGATTACCTGCCCCTTGGATTTTAACTTCCAAGTGTCCCTTATTACTCCTAGATGATTTATAGGGACGATGTCACAGACGTCATTGATGTAGCTTTATTAGGCATTAAGTGCAGTAGTTCAACACAACGGCATTACTCGTAAGCGTGACCCAGAGGCACTGTATATACCGAACGCTGCTAGGTTTTGGTTTCCAACTTCCTTTATTTAGTTTTCTAACTAAGAAGCTATCAAAAACATTATGCTTGAAAACAATTATGAAATGAATGTACATAATTAGACATTGCAAAGTTTAATTAATTGAAACAGCTACTTTGATGGCATCCAAGTACTATTTGATAAAAATACCATTTTCTACAACTAAACTATTTAATATATAATTGCATGATAATGACAATTATAAACTCACGAATTAAAACATGTAACTTGAATGAAGATGATGGAAATGTAACTTGCTCATCAATGAATACAAATTAATTAATAAGTAATTCGTATGATGCAAAAATAGTGTCATTTACATGCAAAATTATGAAATGTTTACTTTCATCACAAGAATAAATGATTATAGAGTTATTAATTTCGAATGAGCAATTAGTTTAGACTTTTGGCAATTTTGGATCAAATCATAATAATATGACTAAAATTTCTGACCAAGTAACCCAATAAATCTCAAATGGATTGAGAGATTTCAATTATACACATTAATTTCAAAATTACAAATTTACTACACAATGACCCTAATTACTTATAAATCTTCCTAAGTTTAATTTACTAACTTAAATTTATAACAAATAAACCTAAAATTTAACTAAGCAATTATTAATAATTCTTAATTTGCAATTTAATAAAAAAATCTAAATAAATTTTTTTTAAAGGTAAGGGTACGAGACTTGTTTAAAATTAATGGGGACTGGAGGGGGGGCCCACGGGTCCCATCATCACTGCGGACCTGCGAGTGCATGCCCACAGTGATGAGGGGACCGTCATGGTCCCCTCCACTACCCTACGGCCATTGTCGTAGCAGTGACCGTAGGGTAGTGGGGGGTAACTCCCAGTGGTTACCACCTCCCCTGCATGTTGCCCAACAATTATCTTATTTGAAATAAATTTTGAAGACCTCCCCTTTTTTTTTAAATAAACACTTTGCGATATTCATTTTCATTTTGGTATAAATTTAATAATATATGTGTGTGTGTGTGTGTGTGTGTGTGTGTGTGTGTGTGTGTGTGTGTGTGTGTGAGTGTGTGGTTTTTTTCTTATTTCCAATTTATTTAAAAACATAAAGAGATATAAATATAAGTAAAGGATATATGCACAAAAGGAATATTATTATGAGAATATGAATTTAATCACATAGATGAAATAACACAGAGAGATTAATACTTTTCAACAATGTACAGATAACTAAAAAATAGATGATTATGCTGAGATAAACAAAGCTTTCAGAGAAAGATTTTTAGGAACTAATATTCATAGAGACGGATTTATATTTTATTTTTCAACTAATATTCATAAAGACAAATTTATATTTTATTTTTCAACTAATATTCATAGAGGGATTTATACCTCATTTTTCACAAAGAGTAATGAATACAATGAGGTTTATATTTTATTATCAGGCATTTTCTGTTCACAGGGAAGTAAGATTTTAATGTAAGAAAAGATTTACATTTAAATTCTCAATCCAGTAATGAATTTAAGAGAAGAAAAACAAGGACATAATTCATACACAAATGGCTATCATTTAATCACACAGAGAAGATTTTTAATCTCAAAAAAAAGAAATTCAAATAAGGAGAATATGATGTCTTTTTTTGCATAGATAAAAGAAAGAAATCTTTTGGAAAAGTAAAAGCAATATTTGATATCTATTTTCTAAAGAGAATTAAATAACTAATAAAGCTATCTTTTTGCATGCAATATATGAAAATACTTTTATCAATATTTATCCCTAAATGAGGAGGATTACAATCTAATAATTTTTTATTTTTTTTATAAGGAAAGATCTAGAAGCTATATTTTTTGATAATACAATTTTCTCATATGACAAAAGAAGAGAACCCAGTTTATCGAAGCTCGAATTTGAATCCTCTAGCTATCCTTTTTAGATCCTTCCTTGCAACTTGAGAGAAATCTTCAAGAACAACTTAACAATCTTGCAACGAAAAATGAGACTACCAAAGAAGTTCCTACTAGTAAAAACTTGGGAAATTTTTCTTCAAAACATAATCAAATCCCCTTTTTGAGAACTTGCATACAATATATAGGAAAAATCCCTTAATTCCACTATCTACAGAAATTAATTAAGAATGGGATTCTTTTCCAATATTGGACTCATGCAAATTGATTAAAAATCTAGTGGGGAAGTTACATGCAAGGCATTGAAGATTCTTCTAGAAGCTTCTAATTCCTCCTACAACATGTGCCATATTTGGGAGTGGGAAAATAAATAAAATAAAAATAATGTCTTTTGAATTATATTCTCCAAGTGTGTGTGTGTCTGTCCATTTTTATTCTTTTATAACATTTATTCAATCATTTTTAATAGCTTAACCAAAAAAAATACAATGGAATTGCATCAAATCAAAAAGTGATAAAGGAGGATTGTGACACCTTGAAGACATTGAAGAGTAATAGGAGATCTTGTGGCAATATCTCTCCCTTGGGGATTGGTATGATTTCATGTTATTTTCATGTCTTTGTATGAGCTTCTTTACATCAAATTTCATATTTAAATTCATGTTTTAGATCACTTTGCATCATTGATTTAGAGATTTTTTCTTTGTCAATTACAAGCAATTAGGGTTTACTCTTTAGGGATGCTCTAGATTGTTTACTTTCATTTTAGGATCTTGCATACACACAAGGTTCTAGCACACACATTTTTAGTATATTATCGGCTATTTGTGGAGGTGGAAATCACCAACACAGGGGTTTGACTAAGTCAAAACCCCATATAGCCACCCAAACCTTCCCTTTTCAATTGTAGGTGTAGAAACAGGTACCTGAAGGCACTTTCAGCTTAGTAAAAGGCACAGGAATAACCCAAAATCATCGGATCTGCCCTAATCTTCCTGGGATAGGATTGTGGCACCCTGGGCCTACCTAGGATAGTGGCGTGGCACCATGGTCCCTCTTCTTTTCAGTATTTTTTAGTAGGTTGCAACTTCAAGTCATCAGATTTGCAATCTTTCAGTTGCAGCCTCTTGTCTATAGAAACATGACAGTGGCATCCTGGTCTAGGTCAATTTGGTTCAATTTGTACTATCAGGTACACATCCAAAACCCTCCCCCTTTCATGCTTTCAGTATCTCAGATTCAGATCTACAAGTTTGTGCAATTCCGAGTTCATTTATGCTTCATTCTTTATCTCCTAATCTACTTGATCATTCAAACGCTTATTTTCTCATCATTTGTAACAAGAAGAATAGAAACCCTCAGAGGTAATCCTTGTCTCTCTCTTTCTCACAAAAAGTAGCCAAAGTGAGCTATCTCCCTAGGCTCTTTCGTATTCCCAATGTGTTGGCAAAAGTGGGATTAGGACCTAGTCACTCAGCCTCCCTTTTCCCGCCACCACATTTTGGTGAACCCAACATGAATCCAACCTTCTTTAATTTTGATTTATGTTCTCGGATCTGAGTATTTTTTTCTATTTCAAATTCAAATTTACATTTACAAGTTTCATTTTTTTGCAAATTTCAAAAAAAATTAGATGTTAATTTTGTTAAAACCCTAATTTTTCAATTCAAAATTGAACTTGTGGATAGCTTAATTTGAATCATTAATGTCAGATCTGATTTAGGAACACATTTCACTCATAAATTTCATTTTCTAAATCAACATTTAGAGTTCTTGCATTGGTTAAAATTGAAAATTTCCTTCTATTTTGTATGTGTTATCATTTGAAAGAGGAATTTTTTTGTCATGATGCATTCATTTCATAAATGTGATAATGGGTTAGCTTCCCTTGTTTCAATTTTTCCATCTCTTAAAGAACCTCCTCCTATCTATGACAGCATTTTAGTGCCTAAAAGAGTTGTTACCAATCCCTTCAAAACTCTCCCATGCTCTAAGGATGAAGATTTGAAGAGTAATCTTGACAATTCTCCTAAAATGTGCCCTTCCCATCTAGCCATCTTAGAGGAGGAGGATGATATCATAAACACCTTTCTGAATGCTACTTTGCCTTCCCTACATGATGCCTCTCTAAGTGAAAAGGTATTGATGGACATTGACTTATCTTCTCTTACATTTGGTCTTACCAATGGGGGCACATTAGTACAACAAGAGGTTATGAGCACTTATTCCAAATATCTCTTTCCTAAGCATGAATCTTTGGAGAAAGATGTTCATCTCCATCCTAAAGAATATTCCCATCATGAGGTTTATTTTGTGCAAGAAGATGGTATTGTCCCTACTTTTCCTAGTGATGGCATTTCCTCTTTTGATTCCAACAAAATTCCCACTATATATGATGCATTAATGAGAAATGTTTTCCCTTCTCCTAAAGTTTGTCTTACCCCTAAAGATGCCTTAGAGAAAGAAGATGAAACCATAAACAATTTCCTTAATTCTCTCCCCCCTAAAGATCCTATTGAAGATATTTTGAGGAAAGAGGATGATTTAAATACATGTACTGATTCTCTCCTTTCTAAGGATGAAGAATTAATGAACAATGTTATCCCTTCTCCCAAAATTGGCAATAGCAATAAGGACATCTTTGTGCTAGATATTTGTAATACTTTTTCTAATGACCTCACTATTTGGGATGAACCATTAGAAGAAGGTTTTGATTATTCTCTCCCCCATGAGATAACCCTAGCCAAAGGAGATGAAATCATAATTGATAACTCCCTTGATAACATCTCACCTTCCATGAATCTCAATCATTCTCCCTCTAAAAATAAAGAATCTCCCTCTCCTCAACTTGGTTCTATTCATAAGGATACCTTAGTTCAAGATAAGATGGTTAACATCTTTTTCAAATATATCCCTCTCAAAGGTGAGACTTTAAAGAGTAATGTTGATCCTTCTCCTAGAGAGTTTATTCCCCATGTAGATCCTTTGGTGATAGAGGATTATATGACCTTTCCTAAAATGTCAATGCCTACTCCTAGTCTCGCTCCTAAAATTGAACTTATCTGTGATAACATTTTAGTGCAAGGAGAGACTATCAACAATTCTTCCAACAATCTTGTTCATGCTTCTTCTAAGGAAACCTTTGATATTCCTAAACCATCTTCAATAAATTTGATACATGTGAATGAAACACCTAATAAACCCCTCTTCACAATTCAAGGTGCTTGTCCTTCTCAAAATTCCCCACGTAATCCTATCTTAGTGGTTCAAGGTGGTTATGCTAATGATTCTTTTTGCACTGCTAAGAAACCTATTATTACTGTGCAAGGAGGTTATCCTACTTAGAGCCCTTATGAGTATGCTAAGGAAATCACTGGAGAGAGTTATCATGTGGTTTCTCATATCTACAACACAAGAAACAATAGGCAACCTAGTCCTCCTCTAGTTATCCCAACTTCATTTCCTCCCTCTCAACCTATTCTTCCACAAGCACCTCGCATATCAAATCTTAGCAAGGAGTACGATCTCACTGAACAACTTAAGGCCACTCCTGCTAATATTTATTTTGGGGATTTGGTTCAAGCTTCACCTTCTTATCATGGGATGTTACAAGATGCTTTGAAAAACTTAGATGCCCCACCTGCAGTGACACCTAATAACATGTCCGCTTTGATTGATCCTACAAACAAATCCAAAGCTCAAATTTTATTCACACAAGATGAGTTACCTTCTCCTAAAATCCAAAATCAATATGATCCTCTTATGATTGTGGTTATTATCCATGATAGATCTATAAGGCAAACCCTTGTGGACAATAGATCTGGCCTTAATGTTTGTGGTGTGGACTTATTGGATAAGATTAAAGTGGATCATGCTCTCATCGAACCTTCTTCTCTTACTATTTGAGGTTTTGATAATGTGTCTAAACAATGTCTAGGTGTCATAACCTTTCCTGTTAAGGTAGGTCTTGTTGCATTACCTACACCCATTCATGTTATGCCTGGTAATTTGGCATACAACCTTCTATTAGGGAGACCTTGGATTCATAGCATGCAAGTTGTCCCCTCAACTTTGCATAGGCGAGTCAACTTCATTTATAACAATATAACATACACCTTATTAGCTGAGTCAAGTCGGCCACTAGACATAATTGTGGTGAAAGCGATCCAATATAAGAGATAGAGAGGTCCTAAAATATTGTATACAACTTTCTAAGTGGTCCCAAACATCACACATGCTATCACACATTCTTCAAGGCTGACAACAAGGTAACATGTAGATAAACCATGTAGCACATAACTAGTGGTCTCAAAAACACATCTTCCAAATTAATTAACTTAATGCAGATCCCCACAAACCAAATTAGAACCCAAATATATCTTAACATAGTCTCTAATACTAGCACAGAACCCTAAGAACATAGTGCAAGTAAGAGAACAACCTTTTTTAGCGAAACCATAACAAGTACCTTGATCAACTAACATCAAACATATTGAGGCACCAAACAAATCATCCAACATCATGTGGAGCACATAAGGATGTTCCTTCAATATCCAAAAAAATTCCCAAATACTTATTTATCACTATCATATGAAAATATGTTGGCACAACACAAACAATTATAAAACACTTCATTCTAGAAGATTAGAAGACACAATCATGAATAGAACATCATTATCAACTCTTGCAAAACACTTTAGCACTTGAAACTTGAATTAAAAAACACCATCATTACAAGCATTTCCTTCAATCCACAATAATAGAAACATCAATGCACAGAAATCTGGAGCATTTTTCAGACCAATCCTGACAGACAACTAGACTACCAACTACCAACCACATCAGTTGGAACATTAGGAGCCTGAAAAGATAGGGTGAACATCCATAGAGCATAAACATTAAGTTTAATTCTATAATACCATATCATCAAGTGCATAAGGATGTGGAGCATTCTTCAAAATTGTCTTCAACTTACATTATTGCAACTACTTACTCCATCAATCTTCCAATGACTAGAATATCTTAGAAATATCATAAGCCATCATCTTGTAGCATACACAAGATCATAACAATCATATCCACTTTATTTACATGATTCTAATTCTCATCTTAATACTTTTAATTCTCATCTCAATGCATCTAATCCTCATCTTAAAATGATATCATAATTATACCATCTTTGTTGTCAACAACATTATCAACATCAACACATCATGCTTAGTGTAGATATCAAACACCAAGATGGACATCCACAATATAGAGCATCTATAGCCATCATCCATTTGACAAAATCTCCCCATACGCTAACAATCATCATACCAGACATATCATCAATGACACCATACAAGCTGCAGGTGGACATCAATGATAACAATGCCAACAACACCTATAGTCCTATCCAAGAGATAGGACCCTGCCCACAATATAGTCCTCCAACTCTAAATTTCAAATTCCTCACTTTCCTAGGCTACATTTCCTAGAATATGAATGTTATTCATCAAACTACACTCTAGAGGTCTTGATTTGTGTGGATAGGAATTTTCCTTGGGAGCATCATCCTAGGTCATCTTAATGATTAATTATTAGTACAAAAAAAAAATTAAAATAATCAATTGTAGTTAAATTAGTCACAATTTTATTCCTATACCAATACTAGTTTACTCATTCTTAGTTTTACAAAAAATTATAATTTGCATTTGATATGATTTTTTTATCTTGTTGTGTTTCCCATAAGGCTTGGATACTATAAAGGAATTCAACGGTCACCCATATATATATAGCAAGGATTAAAGGTACTTTTTAGCACTACCATTTTATCATATGCAAGAAATCAAATATTGAAATTTAAAATATGTAAAGTAGAAAATTTTGTGAAATGACTAAGTTTCCTAAGACCATACCATAAGCACAACCTCATCCCATGTTGTAGAAGTTTTAGAGGAAGCCTCTTATCCATAATTTTGGTACAAGATATTGAATATTCTAGTTTTTTTTTAGAATTTTTTCTCACTTAACCAAAGACATTGAAGCCAATGTATCACAACATAAACTAGACTAGATAAATATCTTATCTGTTCTTAATATTTTATTTTATCTATTTTAGTTTCTTATATATATTTTTATTTGATTCTCGACTCATTTAGATCTAAATTTAATTCAACTTCCATTAGACATTAAAACTCTTGATTGTATGGTGTGGTTTACTTCCTCACATTTCTGTGAAACCTTAACTTTCACGTGTATCCTTTAGTGGAGAATCCTTCTAATTTTTCAATTCATCATAATAACCATTTATTATTTTTCAATTCATTGTCTTTATCCTTGCATTCCTAAGAAACTCCTGATTCCCTTAGGTTCTCTTCAAAGGATTTTTGAGTTAAATCTAATCTTTCCACCAAGACTACCTCTATTCCATAGACCTTTTATACCAATTTACGGGATTAAAATCTTGTCTAGTTTTTTATAGTAATTAATTAATTTATCTTGCTTAATTCTTACCATAGTTCAACCCTTGTTCCTTATTCTACCACTATTAGTTTTATGAAATGAAAAATGCTTAGTATATGTCAAAAGAGTAAATTGTAACTTAGGAGATGCTAATAGTGTGGTTGTGTATAATTAAAAAAGGTGAATGAAGATCCTTAATGGTAGAAGAAAATAACAAGGGATATAGGCTATGGAGAAGTTGTAGTTGTTTTGTGTTAATTTGTAATTTTATATATTTTTAGACGGCTTAATATTAGAAAATGTTGTTGAACTTGGAAAGAGTAGTCGTAGACCAAACTCTTCCTAATCAAACTATTGTATTTTGGTTGTATGTTACTAGTATACTTAAATTTAAAAAATATATGTAAAATATGTCGAGAGATATCTTATAATAGAAGAGAATCATCGCAAAATAAATGTTCCTCGAAAATACTAAACACCAAAAATACAAATCCATTAAACTCTTGCATGCAAAAAGTTGTGAATCTAGTTAGAGACAAGTGGCGAGGGTTCTATTTTATTTGGAGTAATAAAATAACACCTCCACAAAAACTGAAACATGGCATTGTTCATGCATTTACCCGTCATTTGCATGTCAAATTGTTTCAAAAATGAAAATTTGTTTACGGACATTTCGATGTCATTGTAGATACCTCTCGACATAACAAAATAATAACTATTATATACTTTTAGATAGGTTATTGAATCGACTAGAAGATATGTGAGTTATAGTTTGCATGTAATAAATATATAAAATAATTTTCAAAGAAACTTGAAAATCTGCAAAATCTTTCTTTGAAGAATTTGTTAGCACTATTTTTTCTTCATCAACATATTGAGGGAACTCTCAATGATTTGGTAAGTATATCTAGTTTATTACTTGCATCCTATGAGAATGCAAATTTGTGGATTTAATTAGCTTAGTTACAAGTAAATTAAAATTGGTTTTTGTTTCATTTGAATTGATCATAAGAATCCAATTTTGTTTCATGTCAACAATAAATGTAGAGTAGCATATATTATGATTTGAATTGATGGTTTTAAACTGAATTATTTTCTTTGTTTGTAGTTATTTAAATGTATTTCTTGTAGCTAAAATACAAGTTTTACACAGTTCATGTAGCTAAAGTTTTAGTTCATGTCACTGATTTATAATTATAGAAAATTAGAATAAACTTTTAAAAAGGGAATCTAATCACAAATTAAGTAGAATGCAACTCATTACACGTAATTTAATACCTTCATCCCTTGAGCAGATAGCCTCTACACCTTTCATAAGTCTATGTGTCCTAATTGACATGGGGTTAAAAGGGATTACAAGATAAAGTACCAAGCCATTGTTTAAACATAAATTGAAACTGTTACCTTTAGTTTTATTCCAATACCAATCAAATGTTACATTATTACGAGGAAAAATAACAATATGATATTTTATGCATTCATTGACAATTTTAAAAATCAATAGAAACAAGAGATGGTTGACAAATTAAAATCATTGTAAAATCAATTAGCTAATGTAGTGGTGATAACTCCACTTTATTTATTGTTGATGCTATTACTAAGCTACTTATCACTAAACAACACAACATGGATACAGTCAAGTATATAATAAAATCAGATTGTTATACAATACTTTCATATGATATGTCATATTTTATAAGCCCTTTCACAATCTTTACCTATTGTACCTATCCTACACATATTTTACTTGAGTCCCTCATTCATTCTTCACAATTATGTTCATTGCTCCCATAATTATGTCACATGATTATTCCTCTCCCATCTCTCAAATTAATCAACCCTATCAGATACTATATCAATAGCCACACTATCCATTCCTACATCTATTTATAGACACACTAACATTATATAATAATCCATATACATTCCAACTTTAAATACTCATATCCCTTTGATTTCATACACTCATCCATGTCTACTAATTAATTATTTGATTCTACTTCCATTTTCCACTCATTTGCCTTTTATGTCTGTAAATCCCCCTTTGATAACTCATAATCTCATTGTTTCATTTACAACATATAACTATAACTTTGTCCACGCATTTGCCTTTTATGTTTGTAAATCCTCATTTGCCTTTTATGTCTGTAAATCCTGTAAATCCCCCTTTGATAACTCATAATCTCATTGTTTCATTTACAACATATAACTATAACTTTATCCACTCATTTGCCTTTTATGTCTGTAGATCCCCCTTTGATAACTCATAATCTCATTGTTTCATTTACAACATGTAACTTTTCCCACCAATTAGCCATTTTCATGAGTGAGTGGAAGGACATCAAGAATTGTACTAATGATTTCTAAAAGTCTCTTAAAAAGTATCTAGCATGTAAGTTACTATATAATCCATTAGCAATAACATACTAGCTTACCTTTATCAATAGAATTTACATCACCTAATTTTGTGATGTATGAGAGAAAAGGTGACACCTCAATTCATATATATTATTTTTAAACAATAATTTTAGATTACTATTATGATGAATGGTTATTTGTCAAATTGTTTCTATGAAGTTTGAGAAATTATACTTGCTTTAATATATATTTCATTTCTTTTGGGAATATAGTTAATATTATATTGATCATCTCTAGCACAATATTAGTGTTAAAGTGATCTTAGACAAATTAGAAGACTATAAACAATGATTGAGCTAGTTAATTAAAAAAAATGTGCTTAGATTTAAAATCATGTGCTATCTAACATGAGTCATCAACCATTAGTTGTTGAGCTTCAAAGTTTACTTATTGATCTATTTTCCTTCCAATCAATCAAGAAAAACTAGTTTTTAATATTTGTAGATCATTTTTCAAGTCATGTTCTAGTGTATACAATTATGAACTTTAGTTGTTAGAAACAATCTCCTAGTCTATAGAACCTCTAACATTCCTTATTCTCCCACGACCACTTAAATACCATGACAATCAAATTATACCACAACCACTTAAATACCACAATTACTACTAACTATCAAATTAGCGCCCCTCCTCTATTGAGTTAGGATCTCTTAATTCAATTAACTCATCTCTTCTTGAATACTGTTCATCATAACTAAAACGTAAAAACAGATATAATATGTATTTTCCTTCAAATATTTAACAAGAATTCTAACTTTGACATTTCAATTTTTATGTTATTAACTAAGTAATTATTTAACTCAAATCTTTAATTATTCTTAAATTAAATTTATTTTAATTATCTCATAATATTACATTAGGTATTTATCTTCCGACTTTGATATATATATATATATAATATTTTGTCATATGATGAAAATTTGAAAACTTTCACCAAGCCTACGTCTTACTTCAGTCTGCAAGAATCAACATGCTTGATTAAACATAAGATTCGAAGCAATCTATAAAACCATTTTGGGGCTTTATATTGCACTATTGCAGGAATGTTGTGTAGAGAGTAATAACGCCATTATCAATGATGTTGTTCCATCACACTCATTACTACCGACCTGCCCACCAGACGCTCTACATTGTCACTGCTGGTACTATTGTTTGCTCTGTCTTTCAACGTCTTTAACAAATAGAATTAAAAAGTGGTAAACAAAAAATATTTTAACAAATGTGATGAAGTGTATGGTTTGCTCTGTCTTTCAACGTCTGGGCTTTATTCTTTCTCATAAAGAGTTTGAAAATCCAAATTAGTATCATTTTTGGGAAGACGGATATGTTTAGGGTCAACAATTAGAAAACATGTTCATTAATCTAAGTGTGCCTCATTTTGATAGTGTAGAAATTTTCATTTTTTATATGAATATATTGAGATTTCAAAACAATTAGAAAACATGTTTATTAATCTAAGTGTGCCGCATTTTGATAGCGTAGAAGACTTCATTTCTCATATGAATATATTGAGATTTCAAATGAATGATTATCATGTATAAAAAAAAATTGGCTTTGAATCTATAGACAATGTTATTTTAACATGGTATTTATTGTAAGGAAGCAAAGGTGTGCGGAAACACTTCCTACGCTAATCTTGAGAGGACGATTATGTAAATTTCAACTTAACTATTACAGAGATCACAAGAAGCACATAGAGTAGAAATAAAACAATAAACACATAACACAATGATTATTGTGGGGAAAACCCATACGAGTGAAAAACCCCACACTCTAAAACTTGCATAATATATTAACAAATCAACAAGAGATTACAATACACTTGCAATGCAAGTTCTTACAAGAGCATCACCTCAACTCAAGCTCGGAGAGACTTTACTAGCATCCTTCTAGCACCCAGCCTTGCAAACAAAAACTCCATCATACAAACTCCTCCCCAAGCCCTCGTTATATAGGAATTTTATAACCTGGAAACCATTTGTGGTTTTACAATACCATGGGCAAAACCTCCATGACACAAGTTGCCCACCCTTGACATTTGTTTTTCCAAGATAAGAAAACCAGGTTAAAAATAGTTAATCACGTCCAAAGTCTTATCCCCTATTTTTGACCCTCATAATTAACATGAAATGTGTTATATAATCTCTAAAAATGGCCCTCCTATATTATACTATGGATAAGGCATCTTTTGACAGCTCATATACCTTTTTCCAAGGCATCGACACATAGGAAACCTCCTAACTACTTTTGGAACTATTTGCTAGAAATTGCAAGGTTGAGACACATGTATCTCAACATTCTCCCACTTGTCGAAGACCTTGCAAGAGTCATGGGATCCATATTACCATGGACTCAACAATCAGGGGCCAAGAGGCCCATAGAATCCAAACACCATCTGAACTTCTTTGTGCTCACAGGCTTAGTTAATGAATCAACAACATTCACCAAAGTTTCTACCTTCTCCAGCTTCACCCTACCATCCTCAACCATATCTCTCACAAAATGATATTATACATCAATGTGTTTGGTCCTGGCATGAAAAGTCGAGTTTTTCGCTAGGCAGATTGCACTCTGACTCTCACTATAAATTGTCACTACACCCTGTTTAAACTCTATATTTGAACACAGTCTCTTGAGCCAAATGGCTTCCTTGCAGGCATGAGAAGCTTCCATATACTCTACCTTTGTAGTGGACAAAGCGACCATAGCCTGTCGCTTGCTCATCCAACTAATTGCACCACTAAATAATGTAAACACATATGCACTAGTGGGTCTTCTTCTATCAACATCACCAGCCCAGTCTGAATCCACAAAGCCTCTAATATCCAAGGAATGTTCATTTCCTGTTCCATGAAAACTTATAGAGTACACTGAGGTACCTCGTAAGTATCTGAAAACTCTTTTTACTACATCCCAATGTGCTCTTCCTGGATTAGACATGTAACAAGAAATAACTCCCATTGCTTGGGCAATGTTTGGTCTTGTACAAACCATGGCATACATCAAACTTCCAACAGCACTCTGGTATGGTACTCGACTCATCTCTTCCATCTCCAATGGGGATGTAGGACACTGTGAACTAGAAAGCTTTGTTCCCATTGTAACGGGAACACTCAATGGTCTAGAATCTTGCATATTAAATCTTCTCATAATAGTACCAACATATTTACTCTGGCCTAGCCAAAGCTTTTTGTTTTGTCTATCTCTTACAATCTCCATTCCCAGAATGTATCTCGCTGCACCAAGATCTTTCATATCAAATTTTACTGAGAGTTGAGATTTTAATTTTGCAATCAAACCTTTTCCTTTCCCATTAAACAACATGTCATCAACATACAAGGCAATAACCAGGAAATGATCACCATCAGATTTGAAATATATACAGTGATCAAATTTAGACCACATAAACCCCAAACTCAATAAATATGTATCAAACTTCGGGTACCACATCCTAGGACTCTGTTTTAAACCATACAAGGATTTCTTCAACTTACAAACCAAATTACTTTTACCTTTGTAGCGTCGTAAATTGTACGCACTTGCTAGGGTGGTACAATTTCACACCTAGTTTAGCACCCGCCTTGGCGCATTTTGCATTTTGCATTGCATTTTCCCTTAGCGCCTAATTAATTAAATTAATTAGGTCTAAGGTCCTATTTCATCATCTCCCACATCATAAAGTTGGGCCCTTTCATTAAAGTGTGCCCCTTTCATTTTATTCTTCCAATACATCATTTAATCAAAAACCCTAATTAGGTCCTATTTTGAACTTGGGGGCTTGATTTCAGGGGTCAAAACATCTCGAAATCACCTGTAACTTCGGGATTCTCTCTAAAATCATCATATCCGACAATCTTGAAAATTTGGTGAAAAGTTGTCGGGACCATGGCGCCCGGAGTGCAACATGGTCTCGGACATTTTTTCCAAAATTTTAGGAGCGCGATCCAATCATAAAATAAAGCTTAACCCCAAGAAATTGGCGGGAGATTCAATCTCTAGGTCGGCCAAAAGACGAAATTACGACCTAGGGTTTCATACATAAGAGCTCTCTTTCTTCATTTGACAGAATGGGAATTTTGGCTTTCAAGGACCTTCTATGCAGCAAAAGAGCAGATCTTTGAAGACTTCAATAACATTCAACATCTATCCATCAAGCATTCATCAATTTCATTCATTTAGGGCTTGGGAGACATTGAAGAACAATAGGAGATTACCAACTGAAGATTGGCTTGTACTCCTCCCTTAAGGGTTGGGTATAATTTCATGTTGTTTTCATGTCTTTGCATAAGCTTCAATATATCCTTTATTCATGCTTTAGATCACTTTGCATCTTGATTTAGAGCATTTACATTATCATTTAAAAGCAATTAGGGTTTACTTTCTAGGTTGCTCTAGTTTGCTTTCTTGCATTTAAGGACCTTGCACACACACTAGGTCTGCACACACAATACATTTTACAATACAACTTGGCTATTCGTGGAGGTGGAAATCACCGAAGCGGGGGTTTGACTAAGGCAAAACCCTATATAGCCGCCCAAACATCTTTTCAGATATAAGTGCAGGTTTCGGGACTCGGACGACGCCGCAGGTTGCAGATCCAGGAATAGCAGGTCGAGACAGCACTCCACACCAAATTTCAGAGCAAAAGACCAGGACAGGGGCGTGGGGTGCCCTGGTCCTGCCAGGACAGGGGCACTGGGCGCCCTGGTCCTCCTGACAGACAGCATTTTCAGCATTTTTGACAGCTTTTCCAGAGTGCAAAAACAACAGTTTTCGGAACAGTTTCAGGGGCAGAATCAAGACAGTGGCGCCCACGCCCCTGTCCCGAACATTTTCAGTCAGATTTTAACTCTGGGTACGCATTTACATTCTTGTCTTTTCCTTGTGTTTACAGCTTTCCATTGTTTAAGTTCAATTCTGCAATCTTGTTATTAGTTCATACTTGCACTTTGGGGTTAGGGATTGAACTTGCATCATTTCATCTTTCAATTGCAACAAAGGAATAGAAATCCTAATAGGTAGCCCATGGCTCTCTCTTCCACAAAAATAAGTAGCCAATTGTGTGATACCTCTAGGCTCTTTCGTATTCCACAAGTGTGTGGTTGAAAGTGAGATTAGGGCATGTTTGCTTAGTGTCACTTTTTCCCCCACACACGTTTTACCACATAGTGCTCTGGTTGTGTCATATAAATTTCTTCCTCCAAAACTCCATGAAGGAAAGTTGTTTTCACATCCATTTGCTCGATCTCTAGATCATAAGTTGCTGCAATAGAAAGCAAGAATCGAATGGATGACATTTTGGCTACAGGAGAAAAAATCTCACCATAATCTACTCCCTCAACCTGGGAGTAACCTTTTGCAACCAAGCGTACTTTGTACTTCTCAATTCTTCCATCTGAACCTATCTTCTTTTTCAACACCCATTTGCAACCAACAGGCTTCTGTCCTTCAGGCAATCGTAAAAGGTCCCATGTGTCATTATTCTTAAGAGCTGTTATCTCTTCATCCATGGAAGTTTTCCAGGACTCTGAATCATTCATACCAAGAGCCTCTTCTACAGATTTTGGTTCATCAATATTAGCATTCAAAGCAAATATGCATCTCCAATCATCAGGAGAATATGCATACCTTTCAGGTGGTTTTCTTTGTCTAGTAGACCTTGGAACAAGTTCAGGTTCAAGTTCCTCTTCTTCCTCTGATGATTCAGAACTCGTAGAGCTCTCATCAACTTCCTGTCTTTCTAAGGGCCTCGATTCAACTTTTTCAAGTGTAGCAGGCAATTGAATCGCATCTTTCTTTTCTTCCTTTTGTTCTGGCTGCATTGTAACAGAAGAAGACATAGTTTCTCTAAAATAACACTTCTGGAATAAAATACCTTTTGTGCAACAGGATCAAAAATCTTGTATCCTTTCACACTATAATTGTATCCAATGAATATACATTTAACAACTTTGCTATCCAATTTTGTTCACTTCTCCTTTGGCACATGAGCATATGCCTCACAACCAAAAACTCTCAGATGACTAAGTGAAGGCTTGTGTGTCTCGACCATGCTTCCATTGGTGTTTTACCAACAAGAGCTGATGTAGGAGACCTGTTTATCAGGTAGCAGGCAATGGCTATAGCTTCAACCTAGAACTTTTGTTCTAGACCAACACCACTTAGCATACTCCTAGCCTTCTCCATCAAGGTCCTATTCATTCTTTCTGCAACTCCATTTTGTTGTGGAGAATATGGAGTTGTCTTCTGTCTCTTAATACCACAATCTTTACAAAATGTGTCAAAATCATTGGAGCAATATTCACTGCCATTATCTGTCCTTAAACATTTTATCTTCTTTCCAATCTGCAACTCAACCATTGCTTTAAATTCTTTGAAACAACTAAAAACTTCAGCTTTACTCTTAAGAAAATAAACCCATGTTCTTCTACTAAAATCATCAATGAAAGAAACATAATAAACTAATTTACCAATAGAAGAAACATCAACTGGACCAAATACATCCGAATGGATTAGATCCAAAACACTTGAAGACTTATAAGAACTGGAGTAAAACTGAATGCGGTTTTTTTTTTCATAAATACAATGCTCACAAAAATCAAATTCAAGATTGCAATCATTCAACCCATTAACAAGGTTCTTATTTTTCAAAGTTCATAGACCCTTCTCACCTATGTGACTGAGTCTCTGGTGCCACAACATGGTCTTCTCTGCAGGCAAATTTGATTCGGTAGACAAATCACCCTTGGGTACCCAAAAACCATGACCATCTGCTGAAAGAGACACCCTCTCCTTTTCCAACATAGTCTTTATCACAGTCTTATCAGAAGTGCTATTGCACTCAAATATGCATGCATCAAGATGGTACAATGTACCCATTCTGCTTCCTCATGCTATCACCATAGCACCTCTCACCATTTTCACACTTGCTTCAGAAAACTGTACATGCACACCCGCATCTATTAGTTTGCTAACAGATAACAAATTTCTCGCTAGTCCCGGAATATGCAAGACACCATCAAATCTTCTAGATGTACCATCAAAAAATTTAACATGAACACTTCCACAACCAACAATATCAAGAAAGGAGTTATCACCCAAATACACCTTACCACCATTAAATTTTTCATACTTACTAAACCAGTTTCTAATAGGAGTCACGTGGAAAGATGCACCTGAGTCTATCAACCATGCATTGTCACCTGCATGAGTGGCCAAGGCTAAAATAAAAGTATCTCCATCTTCCTTCTCGGACTCAGAGTCAGAATCTTGCTTCTTCTTCTTCTTCTTTTTCTTTTCTTCTTTACAGTCCTTTCAGAAATGTCCGAACTTTCCACAATTCCAGGAAATTGCCTTGGACTTACCAGGAGATTTTGATCTCCCCTTATACTTGGACTTAGAATGACCATTCTGCTTTTCATTCTTGCCTCTTTCTTTTGGTCTTCTTCAAACACTCAAAGCCTCTTTGGCATTCAGAGAGACCTTCCTTCTCATCTCCTCAGAAAGTAGAGAACCAACAACATCCTTCATCTTCAAGACAACTACAGTGCTCTCTATAGCCATCACAAGGATATCCCATGAGTCTGGCAACGAACATGGCAAGATTTGGCACCTTTCTTCTTCATCCATTGGTATCCCTGCTAAGGTCAACTCAGTCACCAACATATTAAAACTTTCCAGATGCTTAGAAATTTGTCCACCTTCCATTCTCAAGGAGTACAATTTCTTCCTCAAGAAAATTTTATTCACAAGTGATTTTTCTTGGTAGATCTCACTTAGCTTCTTCCAAAGCTTCTTCGCAGTAGATTCTTCGTGGATGTTAATCAGAAATGAGTCTGCAAGACACAATCTTATGAGACCTTTAGCTTTTCTATCTATTACATCATGTTGTGCAGCTAAAGTTGGATTTGCGGGCCTCGACTTATTCTCATCCACCGCATCCCATAGATCTTGATCAATTAATAGATCTTCCATCTTCAGCTTCCACATTTCATAGTTTGTGCCAGAAAACTTTTCTACATCAATCCTCCATGATATGCTTGCCATCTTTACGATCCTACAATACAGAAATGAAATACTCTGCACAAGCTCCCACTTGAACCTTGATTAGCTCAAAAAACCCTGTACCCAACAAATAGAACCAAAACTAGCCAGGCTCTGATACCACTTGTAAGGAAGCAAAGGTGTGCGGAAACACTTCCTACGCTAATCTTGAGAGGATGATTATGCAAATTTCAACTTAACTATTATAGAGATCACAAGAAGCACATAGAGTAGAAATAAAACAATAAACACATAACACAGTGATTGTCGTGGGGAAAACCCATATGGGTGAAAAACCCCTTACTCTAAAACCTGCATAATATATTAACAAATCGGTAAGAGATTACAATACACTTGCAATGCAAGTTCTTATAAGAGCATCACCTCAACTCAAGCTTGGAGAGACTTTACTAGCATCCTTCTAGCACCCAACCTTGCAAACAAAAACTCCATCATACAAACTCCTCCCCAAGCCCTCATTATATAGGAATTTTACAACCTGGAAACCATTTGTGGTTTTACAATACCATGGGCAAAACCTCCATGACACGTGCTGCCCACCCTTGACATTTTTTTTCCAAGATAAGAAAACCAGGTTAAAAATAGTTAATCACGTCCAAACTCTTATCCCCTATTTTTGACCCTCATAATTAACATGAAATGTGTCATATAATCTCTAAAAATGGCCCTCCTATATTATACTATGGATAAGGCATCTTTTGACAACTCATATACCTTTTTCCAAGGCACTGACACATAGGAAACCTCCTAACTACTTTTCGAACTATTTGCTGGAAATTGCAAGGCTGAGACACATGTATCTCAACATTTATAGCTCAATTTATGTTTCTACCTTCTATTCCATTGGGAATGCTTTGGTGTTGTATTGTTTGTCATCTTTCAATTAATTTGTTTAATGAATCAAAAGAGAACGAGATGAATTGATACAAATATAGATATTTAGTAGATGTTCTTCAAAATCACGTCTTATTGCCAACACACATTTTGCACTTAACAAGGCCAACCTAAGGTACGATTAAACTCATTCTTATATTTGGTGTCACCTTCTTATTCACTCCTTATTCACACCAACAATGTAAGAATACTATTTCATGAGAATTTTAGTTACTTGAATTACTATTACTGTCAACAATTAAGGACATGGGACATAATGACAAAAATCCTAAAGTCTCATTTTTTGTGGTATTTTTCAAGGGTTTGTCTTAAATATATGTATATCAAAGAGAATTCCCAAAAAGAAAATAATTGGAGAGATGTTATAGTACTTGAGTTGATTCATAGTGACTTATTAGGCCCCTATTCCATCTTATCATTTTACAAGGCCCACTATGCCCTTTCCTTTATTGGTGACTTTCTCAATTCATTGTTATATTTTTTGCCATAAGAGCGAAGTGTTTGAAATTTTTCAGCACTTTGAAGCACTTATAGAGAAATAAAAAGGGAATTAAATCAAGCTTCTTCACATGAACAATGGTAAGAAGTATGTGAACCATCAATTTGAGGATTTTTGTGTCACTAAGGGGATTGAGCTTCAAACATACAATTTTGTGTAACCCACTACACAACATATTCACAAAGAGAAAGAATAGATACTATAAATATGCCTAAATACATTCATGATCTCTAGCACCAAATTATTAGTTTGAGTCCATAAATTATGTTATCTATGTTCAAAATAACACTCCACATAAAAAAACCTAAAGTGAGTCACTTGTTTTTCTCAAAAGGGTTAAAACTTGGAATAAATATTATGTTATTTATTGACTATTTTTGTGTGTATCTGATTATTTATATATATATAGCTTCCTTTCACTCATAAATCTTAGTATTTTCTATTAGGCTTATTTATTTGTTAAAATCAAATAATTTTCCTTAAGAAATTTATGTAGGATTTTCTTTATTTTCTTTACATTTTTATCAAATCCACATCCCTATACCCTATTGGGGCTCAATCTTACCATGTCTTTTTTTACTTGAGTCCATACACTTGTTTGCATCACATAATCCCTTTTTTGACCTATTAGTGATAACTGATATGAGAGATTATAATTAGGCCTTTCCTTTGTCAATATTTATTCAATTTTGTTCTTTGAATTTCCCTATGTGTTTTTTATGCTTCCATGTCCTTAAAAGTACAAAAAATTGTAAGTGCCAAAGACACAGAGGTCTTTTACTTATGCTTTATAGGTTTTTGGTCTTTTAGGTTGTTAGTAGTGTCTCTCCATCCTTCCCAGGTTTGAAGTATTATCTTTAACCTTATAAAAAAAAGTTTCATTATGGTGTTAGACTTGTCTCTCTACCCATACCATTTCCTTGGCACAACTGTGATGTAGACAGTTAAAACATAATCAATACCATTAGCGAAAACATACAAATTGACACAAGTTTGGATCAAATTTTCTTCAATATTATTTCTCTGCGAACTCCAACCATTTGGTCATTACAATGAAAAGAGAACCGATTTTAACAACAAACTAATAATTTCCTTTTTGGGCAATTTTTTACAAAATCCAAAATTTGCCATTTATAGAAATTTTCAAATCTATCCCAAAAATCATGAAATTCTCTAGAAATATTAAAAACATCATAACGACACAAATTGCCAACTTTCTAACCCCATAAATATTATGAGTTCAAAAATAATTAAAAAACTAACTTTCTAAAAACAAAAAAAGCTCTTTTTGAAGCCTCACACGAAGGAATTAGGCCCTAAAAAGTTGATCGATTTGAGGTCCAATCGAACTAGGTTCTAGCAACTTCTCATGATACACCTTCACATCTGCAGTCCAAACAACTTCTCATGATACACCTCCACATCGAATTCCAGCCTAATTGGACAACCGAGTCAAAAGTTATGACTTCAAGAAGTCCCTGCATCAAATTGACCCCTACTCTCCAATCCTTCACCTTTAATTGTTTTCCCTTACTTTTTATTAGGTCTTCAAACTCATCCATCCCCAAGTACTTCTTCCTTATGAACTATGAAATTAATTTGTGTTTCAAAGTTCAAACTTGTATATATTCCCACCAACTCCAACTCTATCATGTTCAACACCAAAAATTCACTAATCTTTTTTGGGTACACTTTCAACCCATTTTTATTGAACCATCTCTTCATTAATTTCCCTAAATTCCAAAGTCTGATAGTTCCTTTTTGTAAAATCCAATTAGAGTTGGACTTGCAAATTTCCCTTGTTCTTGATATATGATTCCTCCACTCTCAAATATTCCTACTTTGCCACTCTTCTTGTAAACTTTTAAAAGTTATAATTTCAACCATCTCATACCTTAGTATCCCTCATAAGATCATTCCAACACCCAACCCTAACTACCCAAATTTATTTCCATTATTGAAGTTTCCCCTTCAAATATCCCCCTCACCACATCTCATATTGTAATGGCTTCTAAACCAACTTTGAAGTTTGACATTTTTAACCACAAGTTTTTTGCATGAGTTCTTATTAAACTTTGACAACCAAAAAGTCTAACTATTTTCACCAATACCTGTTATAACTCACTAGAATGACTAAAAGGCCACATGATCACCAAAAAGGACCTAACATGGTAGGAAAATTAGTGACAATGAATAACACCATATTCTTCATTGCCCAAGGGAATTCGAGCATACTTTTGATGTGTGATTTAATTAGTTCCAGTAGTAGTTTGTAGTTAAAAATGGTTAGGGTTTTCATTTGGCCCATTTTGACCATTCTCTTACCAAAATAGCATGCTTTCAATTAGTACATAGATTTATTATATTGAAGTGTCATGGCCATGCCATATTGTAATGCAATGAATTGTATCTCTTAAATATGATGACTTTAGTGTTGTTGCAAATAGTTTTTTCTATATGTTTCATAGATTGTTTGGTTGTGTCGTGTGGATTTGTAGTGCAACCATAACTGATGAATCCTCAAAATAGAACTAACTAACTTATGCAACAAGAGTAACACAATGAAAGAAACAATAAAACATAGAAATATTACAAAAACAAATCATATTATTGTCTTAGAATCTTCGGTAACCAACCGGTTATCATCATACAGTCATCATAGAACATTCGATAGTCAATCAGTTACATGCAGGCTACATGCTAGATACAATCCATCTGGAAATCTCAATCAATCGGATCTCTAATCATGAATCTAAATTCGTATTCTGATCTCTACTACCCTATCAATGATTACATAATGCCATATATATACCCTCCAGAACATATCTGGGTCGGCCACAAAAGATTACATTTACCAATGCAGGAAAATGAAACGTGTAAATAGGTCGGCCCCAAGAATGAAAGGAAATTCTTCGAAAAGAAGTGTGGATCAATCAGGAAGGTTGGCCAAGGACTTAGGAACATTAAGAAAGACCCAAAATAGATCCACATGCCAAAAAAACCGCTCCGAAAAGAAGAATCTCCAACCGGTAAGCCCAAAACTGCCCCGAAACCCAGAAAAAGTCAAACTAAAAGCAATATATTGCCAAAAAAGAATCCAAATCGACTAAAAATATGGAATTAAGCACATAAACCAGCCTAGAATCTGAAAATATGATATGCAATGAAAAGCAAGCCACCACCAGAACATACCGGTAGGAACACAAAAAATTGCACACAAAACTAAACAAGAACTAAACTAAAAGGAAATATTTTTGGTTGATGCAAGATTTCTCATAGACCAGGGATGCTTTTGCATAAATTTGTTATTGTACATCTTGATTATTTTTAAAAAATTTTAACAAAAGGTGAAATTTTTAAGATTTGTTCACACAGGAACTCCTTAGTAGTCATGGGACATATACATTTTTGAACTAGTTTTGTAATATGTCCTCAACACTACAATGTTTTCTCTTTTTATTTCTCTCTCAAAGGTGATAGTGAAAATGAAATACCTCTTTATCCTTTTACCCCTTTCAATATAATGAGGAAATATTATTCTTTTGTACCTTGGTATGTTAAAAAAAATTACATGACTTGTTTGGTGTGGAAATAGATATTACTAATCACGGTGATCTAAATAATTGACATGACTTGTGGCATTGATAAATTGTGATAGAATACTAAATTTTATAATAGTTAGTATAGTGAATATTTTCTAATACGAGTATGATACTGTTACACATGGCTTACATTTTATGCTACATCAATATGTTACATTTACAAGGGGAATTTTATATAAAATTATGCTAATATGATCATGCTTCTCATAAATTCATTATTATTTTCAATGCTTAGCATTTAATAGATACAAATCTAAATGAAACATTACTCTAAATCATTCTTAAAGTACACAAATATTTCATATTGTTTCTTAGACATGTCCATAAGGAGGAAAACTATTTTTCTTTAATATCTATATAACTACATATGATTGATGCACATGATCTATTTATAAAGGTTTCATAATCATGAGGCCTTCTCATGAAGGAATAATTGCAAACATTGTCTCTTACTTTAGCATCTATGATTACTTTACTTGCATGTTTGCACTCAAATGAACTTATCTTGAGAGGGTTGTATAATCTTCCATGATTATCATGCTTATACCTTATGAATCTCTCATGTTTATACTAATACAATTTGTATATTATACCAATATTGTTTAAATATTATATACTTTCTCCTAACATTTATCATGTTGCTATCTTATGTTCATTTTTCCTTGTATGATTCTTATCTAGAATTCATGACTATTTACATGTAATTTATGGCTATAATTAGGGCAAATGTTGAAGGCATCTTGATTCCCACCATTCTTCAAACTATCGTGATCACACATTATACCATGGATTACAAGCTTATCACACAATTTTATTTATTTATTCAATTACATGATCATATCATTTTATGATTTTTTTCTCCTTTCCTTCAACTTATTTGCATCCATTAAATGCAACTAATTGGAGGGGCATATCAAGCCACCATGATTTCTTTGATGAATAAGGTTACTAAGAACTGTCTTATGGTTGTTTAGATCTAGGTGGACCCATGCCACTATAGTTGTCATGAGCCTTAACTTATTGCTACGCTTACATAGTATATCATAGTTATACCCTAGCAGTACCTTATTAACTACCCCATGGAAGTATCATTATTTTGTTGAGGCAAAGGTTTATTATGTGAATTACACTTTAGCAATATCCTACAGCTACCCTCAAAAGATATCCTATTTTTCTTTTTGTTCACATATAATTAATAGTTATGCTATACTTCATTATAAAATGCTTAATAGATACTACTCATTACATCTTTTTCTTTTGTGCTTGTAATTTTTTAGTGGAGTACACATTACAAAGAAGTGTGTAGACTCATCATCCTTATATGAGTACTTGTTATTAACTTTCATGTTGCTTTCTTGTTTACTTTGATATCCATCTTTAGAATAGCTCACATGCAAGTTAAAGTGGGGGATAATACAATGGTGAAAATTGTATTCCTTACACTTTTCCATTTTATTTGGGCTTACTTTGTTCTAGCTATCTTTTATGTGATGAAAAGTGTACCAATGACATACTTTAAGTTGGAAGTTAACACATCACCCAAGACTTATATGATGTGATTCCATCTACACTCATTCATAGGAATAGATTTTGATCCTTAGTTTTTACAATTTCTACCCAAATTCAAATTTTAGTTTCTACATTTTCTACCCGAGTCCATTGAGTTAAAACTGTTGGCAACAACAATGAAGGAAAACTAAGAGGGGGTGGGGAGGCGGGGGTGAATTAGTTTTCACTGGATTATCAAACTTAACCTCAAATACAAATCTGATAAATTGCAATAACAACAAAGATAAGCGAATTGACAACACAACACACAACACCAATATTTTGATGTGGAAAGTCGATTAAGGGAAAAACCACGATGGGAACCTACCCACACTAAGATGATACTCTGCAGTAGTATGTGTAAATATTATAAAAGGGAATGCACATGCATTCAGGCACACTACCTAGAGCTCACTGCTCAAAATATGATAACCTGGAAGGCTACAACCCTCAAGGAAGGTTCACTACCTGACAATAATGATCGGACTAGAATCTGGATTACATGAACTGCAAATATAACATCTCCCAATGCCTGATGATAGTTCTGGTTAAGCATATTTGTTTGCCTTGCAACAAACTTTTCTCAATACTCCACACCGAAGGATAATTTTGCTTAAGCACCACATATACCACTATTTGATCATGCAGACACTACATTGAAACTAAATTTACATGACAAAGTCATCTATATATACCGATCATCAACCTTGGCAACAAGGTCGGCTAAACCCTCAACTCATAATTACAAAATTACATCACATGATACAAAGATCGACCAATGGACCAATATAATGATATGCATGACATAACATGGACCTAAGCCAAATCTACAACCATGCATCACAACCATAAATTATGCCAAGATCAACCGCAACACGCTATACCACCAAGAATACCACATAGCACAAAGAATAACACCAGATCAACAAAATCACCAAGAATGTGCACAAGGATCAATATGGACCACCAAAATAAATAGGGCACGATTAGGAAACACCAGCAAGCACGTTAGAATCATCTGTAATAGTTGCACCAACACTACTTATCAAATCTTCATCTATCAACATCTGAAACTCAAGAATACTCAAACAACAACAACTGTCACAAGGAAAGATAACTTGTGCAGAACCAAATCACGAACCATCTGAAATTTAGATACACATGAACATCCCAAACAATCTCCTAAAATCTCAATTCAAGATCTGATCACACCGGAATTTACTGAAAGAAATACCGAACTCTGCAAAACACTGATCAGAAAAACCAAATTGCAAACTGGATCATATGATATGATCAATTAATCTTACAGATCACTGAAACCAATATAGAAAGATATAATGATACTAGAAATACTCCATAAACCAAACCATGATCCCAATAGACCAATTTTCAACCACTAGAGAAATAAATCATAGGAATATGTTGACATCAATAACAACAACATATCCTAGCACCAACAATGTCCAACAATCTCCCCCTTTGGCATTGATGGCAACATATAGATGTGAAAAATAATCAATGCAAAGAAAGAAAACATCTCCAACAAACTCCCCCTAAGATCAAGAAGATAAAATATTTTTTCACATGCTTCTCTCCCCCTTTGATATCAATGACAAAGGTTCTCAAAATAGAAAACCAAACTCTCCCCCATAGATAGACAAATTAGCTCAACTGAAAAATAAATAAATAAATAAATAATTACTCCATTAGAGGAGCAGCATAAACTCATCAATCCGGACAAGAAGATAAGACTGTGAAGTCCATCATATGTATGCAACTCAATGCATCTAGTTCCCATTAGGAAGGGTAGATACCCCTAACTTGTCTCTCAAATAGAGAAATGTATCTGCAAGCAAATACTTAGTGAAAGTATTAGCAATTTGTTCCTTTGTAGATGCATACTCTAACTTCACTTCCTCTTCACTGACTTTTTTCTCAAGAAATGATACTTGATTGATACATGTTTAGTCTTTGAATGTTGCACCAAATTCTTTGACATATTAATAGCATTAGAATTGTCACAATATATGATAGCAGGCTCATCATAGATAACTCTTATATCCTTCAACATTTATTTCATCCAAACTACATGAGTACAGTTACTAGCAGCAACAATGTACTCAGCCTCAGCAATACATAGGGAAACTGAATATTTTTTCTTACTTGCCCATGAAACCAATTTCTTACCCAAAAATAATGCACCACTAGAGGTACTATTTAGGTCATCAACATCACTATCCCAGTCAACATCGGTGTAAGCACATAACATGAAATCATCATTCTTCGGATACCATAATCCACAATTCCTTTTAGATATATGAATATTCTCTTTACAACAATGACATGACTTTCTTTCGGATCAACTTGATATCTAGCAGCAATGCACACAACATGCATAATGTCAGGTCTAGTCTGAGTTAGGTATAGCAGTCCACCAACCATAGATCTATAGAAGGTCTGATTAGCTTTCGAAGATTCATCATTAATTTAGACAATTTTCAACCAATCACCATAGGAGTTCCAATTGGTTTAGAATCTTCTAACCCAAACTTCTTCAGTAATTCCTTTACATATTTAGCTTGAGATATTAAAATACCTTTTCCAGTTTATGAAATCTGCAATCCTAAGAAAAAATTCATTTCTCCTATCATAGACATCTCAAATTATTTCTGCATATCACCGACAAACTTCGTACTCAAGTTATCATCTCCTTTAAAGATAATGTCATCAACAAAAACTTCAATAATCAAAATGTTGTCATTCTCAATCTTGAGATATATATTACCTATCAACAGTACCTTTATTAAATCCCAATTTTAGTAAGTACTTATCCAATCTAGCCTACTAGGCTCTAGGGGCTTGTTTGAGTCCATAAAGAGCTTTCTTCAATTTGCATACCATGTCTCCATCATCTGATAATGAAAATCCATCAGGTTGCTCAATGTAGACTTCTTCCTCAAGATCACCATTTAGAAAGGCTGACTTGACATCCATCTAATATACCTTGAAATCCTTATAGGAAGCATATGCAAGTAATAGTCTAATAGCTTCAAGTCTAGCTACTAGAGAAAAAGTCTCCTCATAATCAATTCCTTCTTTCTGTGAATATCCTTTGCATACCAATCTTGCTTTATTTCTGATAAATTCACCAGCTTCATTCAATTTGTTCTTGAATACTCGTTTAGTACCAATCACATTCTTATCTTTAGGTCTAGGCACAAGCTCCCATGTGTTATTCTTTCAATCTAATTTAATTCTTCTTTCATAGCCTTCATCCAATTTTCATCTTTTCAAGCCTCAACAACATCTTTAGTTTCAATTTTAGAAATCAAACATACCTCTTCAGTAGCTAGCTTTCTCCTAGTCATCACACCTTTATTTTATCACCAATGATTTGATTTTTAGAATGATTCAATCTCACATACCTTGGCCTCTTCTGATTATTCTGATTTTCAGGTTCCTACATGACCTCTTCATCAACATCAACAACATCTGGATTAACTGTCTCTACCAGATCATTCTACTTCAATCCTTTTAGTCTGATTTAGTGTTAAAACAACATTCTAATCATTGTCATATCCACATGCTCTGATTTATTTTCCATAGTTCTCATCAACCTTCACATTTGCACTTTCCACTATCTTTCTCAATCTCTTATTGTAGCACCGGTAGTATTTTCTCTTTGTAGAGTATCCCAAGAACATTCCTTCATCACTTCTTGCATCAAACTTTCTTATATCCTCATCTCTCTTGATATAGCACTTGCTTCCAAAAATTCTAAAATATCTCATAGTAGGAACATAACCAAACCATAGCTCATAAGGAGTCTTACCGACATCACCTTTTATATGAACTCAATTGAATGTGTAAACAACAATGCTAATAGCTTCTCTCCAATAGATTTTAGGAACATTCCCTTTAATCATCATAGTCCTTGCAGCATCCAAGATAGTCATGTTCTTCCTTTCAACAACTCCATTCTATTGTGGGGTTCTAGGAGCAAATAATTGTCTTCTAATTCCATGCTTCTCATAGAATGAATCAAACTCACCGGAATAAAATTCTCCTCCTCTGTCAAATCTCATACATTTCAGATTTAGTCATGTCTCGGTCTCAACCTTTTCTTTGAATATCTTGAATTTGTCCAATGCTTCTAATTTCTCCCTCAAAAAGGCAACCCACATCATCCTAGAATAATCATCAATAAATAACATGAAATATTTGTCACCCTACACACTTCTTATTGCAGTAGGTTCACATAGGTCAGTATGCACAAGATCTAGCAATCCATCAAATGAATACTACTTACTCTTGAAAGAAACATTTGTTTGCTTACCCATTTGACATTCCTTACATACTAGATTAGCAGGCTTAACAATTTTAGGCAAATCTCTAACAGCTTGAGTAGAACTAATCTTAATCATTGATTCACAATTTACAAGACACATTCTCCTATTCCATAACCAACTTTCATCAATCTGAGAAATCAAGCAACTTTTCTCACCAGCATTCAAATGAAAGATATTACCTTCAGTCTTAGTTCCTAATGCAATCTCTATACCGAAGGCATTTAGGATCTTACATTTTATATTCTTAATTGCAAATCATAACCTTTGTCCACCATCTGTCCAATACTTAATATATTATGCTTCAAACCTTCAACATACAAGACATCATCAGTGTTATGCTTACCATAAAAAGAAATAGAACCTCTACCACGGATCACACAGGCATTGTCATCTCTGAATCTTACTATTCCACCATCATACTTCTCTATATTCACAAATTTTCTTTTATCATCGGTCATATGATGTGAACAACTACTATCAATCATCCATTCATCTTTATCTTCAGCTTTAGCAGCTAAAGCTTTCTCCTCAATAGTGTAGCTTGTGGAATCAATAGGTACCAGTGTTACCAAATTTCGTTACAGCTAAATTTGGTGGCCTGTTATAGGCCTTATACATTGCATTTGAAGAAAGGTACAAACTTTTTTTTCAAAATTTTCTTCATTGTGCACACAATGTTTTAAAAGTTGAAGTTCATTTCACATATGGAAGTATTTCAAGCAAATAACACCAAAAGATTGCATAGATATAGATTTTATATTACAACAAATGTGTAAGGTGTCCCACACAAGTCATGGGAATAGCTAAAACTGAACCTATAAATAAATATTTGCATACCATTATGAAAATAAACTATACAATAGAAAAAGAAAAGAGTATGAGAATAGGGTAACCCATCATTGCCTGGAATGACGAGTCTAAAGTTGAGAGAGTTGTCGAGCCACAACTGCTCATCCACTCCAACTTCTTATGATCACATTTCAAGAGTACCTACAAGAGAGTTGATATTTATGTTAGAGAAATGAGGATTGTCTTACTCTCATACCCAAACTCAACAGAAATATAGTTCATCTACATAAGGATATCAAAAACATATGCCTACACCTATCAATGAGCCAAATTCAGAAAACAAATATCAAAGGAACCAACAGAAGCTATGAGATAGTAGCAAGTATCATATTTTATCTAACTTGTTTGTTTCATGTGCAGATACAGGTTTCATCATTCAAGAATGTGAGGTCAAATGAGGATCCCACAAGGGTTGAGCCCAACATGCTAATATGTTAGTATAGCTTCATAGAATAGGGACCCATCACCCATAACCATGAAACTTTTAGGATCCCTGTCAAGAATGACATGCCTATGTGTGATGGAACTATATTGGCATATTAAACTACTAGACAACCCTAATGGGGTCTTAGAATACATATATCTTACAGCACAGTCATAATAGCCTAGAGACAGTGATCAAGGTAGAACAATGATTAGGTACAGTAATGACAAAGGAGACTCTTAAAAAATACTAAAAGTTAGTTATACAAGCAGTGTGTAAACACAAGGGCATAGTCAAAGAGTTGATACTCAGAAAATACAAAGTAACTGTGATCTAAGTCCTTCAGAGACCATTACAGTAAAAAAACAAGAGATAGCTCACAGTAGAGATATCTAGCCTCATACACAACATGACCACAACTACAGAGTAATGACTCAAAGAAGGTCACAATAGTCATGCAAAAGATTGTAACAGTATCATTAATGAATATCCAATGCCTCATTCACAGTCCAAAGATAGTCATCATTGATGAAACACCAAGTACCATATAATGAATAGTCTTTGATAGAGCATATAATTTATGATAGTACATGTTTTCAACCCAAGGAATGTTACTAACAGTCATGTTACTGTCATAACATAAAAGAATACCATGATTGCATGAAAAAAAAAATAGTGAGAAGGATCAAAGAGCATATGAGAGAGCCTTAACAATAAGCATGATTCAAGTATAGATGATAATGACAGTCAAAATACTAAATATAGTGACAGTACCCATAAACAGTCATAGGACAAAAAATGTAAAAGAGAAAAAGGTTCAAGGCTTCAAGACCACAAAGATATTAATCGGAAAGCAGTCCAAAATTAGGTCTACAACACCTTTTAGAAGCAACAAAGAGTAGTCCTTTGACAGTGATTGAAAATAATACCAGTGAGCATAACAAAGAGTACAATCCTCAAACACGGAGTTTAAGCTACACTACCAAGAATGCCAAATGGAAAGATGGATGTAATAAATCTATGAGGGAGTATAAAGATATGACAATAGAATATTTATAAAAAATGCCATGTGGAAACCTTCAAAGTACAGTGGTCAAAGACATCATCAAACACAGTCCAGAGAGTCTTCATGAACAGGTTATTGATCATTGGTAAACCATAATATAACAACCCTGCAAACATGAGTTAGAGTAAAGGTCACAACACATACATAGTATGAATCTATAAAGATCCTTGAAGTCATCATGATAGCAGTCATTTTTGGAACAGTGAGGTGCAGTCTCAAGGCAAAGATTTCAAGAATACAAAAATGTTGTCACATTTGTAGCTCAGAGGACAGTATAGTGTGCAAAAAATAGAAATTTTTGAGCCTTCATCACCAATCATAAATGCAGTCATACAATGTTGAAGTACAGTCCAAGATAGAGAAAGGATAGTAAAAGTAAACCTCTTTAGAGCAAGATATTGACAACTATCACAGAGACACAAGTAAAGAAAATCACTAACATGACAGTCCCAAGATAACAACAATGGACTTATACAAGACAAAGGACAATGAGAGCAGTGAGAAATATAAACCCATATATCACAATCTATCCCATCAGATCAGAGAAACTAATCCCTTTTGAAATAAAGATAGTGAATAACTATGAGAGATTCAATTATTATCATAGTAGTTGTGAGCACTATAATCAAGGATATTTAAGTGCAATCTGAACCATGATTGATAGAAATAACGGAGCTTATAGAAAACAATACAATTTGCAAGGGACAAAGAGATAGCAATCAATAATGACTATACAGTATAGAGCAGTCAAAGGGGGTTCATCAAAGCAATCAAGTAATGAGATTTTTCTCAGTTGAATACTAGTATCAAAGAATGCAATACACATTGACAGTCACACATTCTCTGTCACAGAACAAAAAGAAGGCCTTTTGAGGATACTGTAGTAGTCAACACACAGTTATAAGATGCTCTAAAGAGAAGAGATCAACCTACAAGCCAAATGACAATGTCCTCTTAAGTCATACAAGAGACAATGGACACCATGAAAAGTAGTGTTACAGTATCTAAGAATAAGAGATATATCTAGCATAGGGATCTAGAAGATATCCCTTACAAGAAATAAAGGCATGCCATAGCAGAATATCAGAGATGTGTTGATAGCATATTACACAAAACAAAGCCTCTTTACATCCAAAGACAGTGCACAGTATCAAAATGAGTCTTTGTCACAAGTATCACTATGAATAATATCTTGTATAGTGCTACAGGACAAATTCTCATAGCACCCATAGCAGCCATTGCTGGATTTAGAAATCAAGGGCCATCACTGTTATCACATTCAGAAAAAGGGCAGTCCAATACATAATGTACAACTTTAAAGAGGTCACCATGCAATCAAAATACGGAGAAAAATCATAGATTACAGTATATTGCACCAAATGAAGCCCACAAGTGCAGTGTTACAGTCATTAATCCAAAAGCAATAAATGATCAATGATACCATTCTTAGGTGATTGAAATGATCAAATGCTAGGTCTGAGCCACAATGATTCATTTTTGCAGTCATACATACAGATTAGAGTGGTTAATGAAGAGATCACTTCCTTAGTCACAAAGCCAAATACAAAGACAAGTGAAACAAGGGAATAATCTTTACTCCCAGTCTTCATAACAGTTTAATGAGATCGAACTCTGACAATTAAAGTATTCTATGACAGTCATAAAAAATTATGACATAATGCACCTAATACATGATTATAATGTATAAGAACAGTCATGAGATTAGACAACCATTGAGAGCTTCAAGGCAGAGCCAAGTTTCCAATCAATATCAAGTGCAACATGTGAGAAGTTACAAAAGGTGTTGACAGTGACAAATTCTCAGGACAGTTATAGTGTTTGTGGTGAATAATGATCATCTTTGACAAGAGCATGTCTAATTTAACAATCAGAGTATACAATTTTGAGTGATCAAAGCACAAGTAAATTCATCATCCAACACAAGCCCATAGACAAGATCAGAGAAAAGAGAAGGTGATCTATGCGGGGAAATGAGCCTGAAAAAATGAAAAAGTCAGATTCAAATGACCCACACACCAGGGAGACTCTTGGTGCAAGTATACGAACTATTTGAAATAGTTCAACTTCCCAAGGGGTGTCCCATTGTTCTCTATCTCATAGGATCCCTAAAGTCAAATTTTTGCTCTCAGATCATTGAGCAAAGTGACTTAGGAATGATAACTCCAAGAATGAGTGATGTTTGATTCATATGCATGAATGCATTATAAGATGTATGATATTTGAATCTATGATGATTAAGCTAGCATGAAGATGGTGATAATATTAGCAAATCATCTTAGCAATAATATACTAGTCTAACATGGATATTCTATGATATAAAAATGCTTCTAAATACTATTATGATGATTTAACAAAGAGAGGCTAAATATTTAGTAATTAGACTATGATGTGGATGCATGAAAGATTATTGATTGAGCAAAAATAACTATAAGTTTGATGCACAAAGAATTATTTTTTTGAAAATGAAGAATGAGAGCTCTATTTATAGGGAAAATAGGGCAATGGATGGTCAAGATTGAATAATATTAACAAGGGCTAGGATTGAAAGTTAATCAATCCATGTTTACAATTCTTGCCAATGAAATGGTGACAATTGTCAACAAGAGACTGCTTGAGAGGAGATGTGAGAAGCATTAAATTCTTGAGAAAGACATGAAGGTTACCTTAGGAGGTAAGGGTTAAGGTTAGGTTAGGGTCATCCATTGGATAAAGCTTTTACCCGAGGGGTAAACTCTTGTGCTAGGGTTGATAGCATAACCAAGGTTAAAGCCATGAATGCTTGATGAGACCCTTGGGTCAAAAGGATGGTTAAGTTAGAGGAAAGTCTCCAACCAAAGGTAAAAGATGAGTTAACCGTAAATGGTTATGTAAGAGCCTTTAATGGTTTGGAAGACTTTTTAGAGGTTAACCATTTAAAGACATAAAGCCTTTAATGGTTATTGAAGACTTTGGAGGCTTTGAGAAGTGACTTCTCTTTGCTTAGGAATGTGACGATAATTAGGAGATGGATTAGGCTAAATTGAAAGGGATTAGAAGAATCTAGAAGGGGTTTAGGAGGCAAGTGGGAGATGTAGGAAAATGCAAGTGGATGGAGGAGAATTTTAATTAAAATAAAATTACTTTATTTTAACAAAATAGATGCAACTTGTATAAATACAAGTGGGGGATTTAATAAATAAATTAGATTTATCTATCTGTAAGGATTGATCTAATTAAATTTAAATTTAATTAAAAGAGGAGAAAGGAGAATTAATTAAATAAAGTGATTTATTTAATTAAAGGCTAGAAAAGGTTTTAGGTGAGCTTAATTAAATAAATTGAGTACTTTATTTAATCAAATAGATGAATATGAAGAAAATAGAATTCAATTAATAAGGGGAATGAGGTTAAAATGAATATTAAATATTCATTTAGGAAAGTGGTCAGATTTATACATCTACATTTTGCCCCTCTTTGAAGTGACCTATGTGCACATGTTGATTCAAAGAAAATTTGTCATATATGCTGCCAAAGTTCGATCGATATGATATTGTGTGTCAAAATGTCAATATGATGCCCCAGATGTAGATTTGATGAATGATATTGATGTGATATGAAAAGTGGATATGAGACTGATATGAAATTGATGTTGATGCCCCCTCGGGAGATAAATTGAGAAAATTATGATTTCTGAGGCAGTAGCATGATGCAGGACGATTTTTGAAATTTGGATAATTTGAATTGTTAAAATTTTTGACTTTTATCTGCCAATAAATTTTTAAAAGAAATATCAAAGAAATGAGGAAGACTAATATGGGCATAGCACGTACATGCCCCACACGTCCACCAAAGTCACATTGGTATGAATCATGATTGTCGATATGGTTCAAGTGCTAATATGGGTTTGGATTCGATATGGGTCCTGATTCGATATGGGACTGAATTTCGATATATTGCTTGATTTCAATATGGGACTTGGATTGATTGATTTTCGATATGGTATCTAGGGACTTTGGACATTTATTTGTTCAGACTGATGATTGGTTCTGACTTGTATTATTGATTTTCTTTTGGATCAGCATGTGGTCACACATGTGCATGATGATATGATATGGATGCAGCTATTTTGATTTTGATGAGCTATATGATATGCTTTTAATCTATATGACTTTTGTAGATGATGATGCAAATGATGTGATGTGTGTGTTTTTATTTTTATGATTTGCATGCTTATATGATGTTTGTAATGATATTATATATTTAGAAGGTGATATGCAGATGATGGTTGGACTTGATGAATACATATGTTTCTAACATGTTGTCGATATGATATGCTCATGTATGGGGATAATGTTATGATGGATCATATGGATTAGATTGATAAGATTGATTGGAATCGATAAGATTGAGGTCAAGTCTGGTTTCAAGAATGACACCACCTGTATAAGACAAGGATGATCGAAGCGTCTGGTTTCAAGAATGATATATCCTATATAAGAGCTGAACAAAATATATGGTTTCAGGAAAGATACATCCTATATAAGACATGATAGAATTGATAAGATTGAGGTTGAGTCTGGTTTCAAGAATGACATCGCCTGTATAAGACAAAGATGAGCAAAGCATCTGGTTTCAGGAATGATATATCCTGTATAAGACATGATCAAAACGTCTCATTTCAGGAAAGATACATCTTGTATAAGACATGATAGATTATAGTTGGAAAAATGATGAAGATATGAAAGTGAAGAAATATTCCATGATGATGAGATAGATATGCATGTGAGGGATGCAATAATGAATGTGACTAGATGATGATTATGAGATATATCTTGAAAATGAGATGTATGATAATGATAATGATGTGAGATGTATCTTGAAAATGAGATGTATGATAATGATAATGATGTGAGATGTATGCAAGATGAAATGATGTGCAACTAAATGTCAGATTTGAAATGATATGCAACTAATGCAAGATTAAAATGATGTGCAACTAAATGCAAGATTTAAAATGATATGCAACTAAATGCAAGATTAAGATGATAATGATGTGCAGCTAAATGATTTCTTTAATTCTAGTATAATTGAACCAAGACGACTTGAGTGTTGCTTGCATAAAATAGACAAGAGTTAACCATTTGTATGTGCAAAGTGGAAAATATCTTCACTAATATGTTTTCAATCATGTCTCGAGACAAATTTGCACTGTATGAATGATTGCCTCACAGACAGAAAACCAAAAAAATATCAGATTCCTTTGTTGCTTCTCTAGCTCAATGCATCGTTGAGTAGCTCAGGAGATCTAATGATTCAAAAATTTAAGATACAAAATAGTCAAAACTTCATGCTAAAATGTAAACAAATCATAATTTAGAAAATCATCCATCATGTGTGCGTTCAAAGTTACAGTTGGATAATGGTCTTGTTTTCTATCCTAATGAGCAGTTGTTGACATTAGTTCTCTGGTATGTTGTGATCCTTGTTGGTCTATTGACAAAATTCTATAGTGAGAGAAACGTTGTCCCTAGTCACAGATATTTATCGATGTGGATGTATACATCGATCACCAAGCCATGGTGGGATATGATATGGATAACTTTTTTAGATAATCAAAGGCAGTGACTATGCTAAGTATGTCTAGGATAATGTTGCGTGCACCAGTGTGTTGGTGATGGCTATTAGCTGAGACTAGATAGATCAAAAGATATGAGTACTGATAGAGGAGTTATACTCTCACAAATAGTGCCTGTTGTCAGGTTTTCACTACTTGTTTTATTGCACTTTTTGATTTTTTTGATTTTTTTTTGTGTTTTCTAATTTTTTATTTTTTTTGTATTTTCGCTTGATCTATGCATTGGATGACTCAAGTGTACAACTTAAGATGGATGTTGTCAGTTGGTTTGTCAAGCATGTCCCCTTCTAAATTTGACAACTGATATGCACCTGATCCATAAGTTGATATGATGACAAAGGGACCCAACCAGTTAGGTTCAAACTTCCCCTTCTTTTCTCGATCTTGCTAATTTCTGGGATTTTCCTTTAGTACGAGATCACTGACTTTGAAATCCCTTGGATGACTTTGTTATTATAGCTTCAGCACATTCATTGTTGATATTCCTTGAGATGGTCATAGGCATGTTGTCATTTTTTGTTAAGAAGCTCTAGTTCATGCAACCTGTTTACTCGATATTCCTCATCTGGTATGAGGGCCTTCAAAGATACTTGGAGAGATGCTATTTCTACCTCAAGAGGTAAAATTGCTTATGAACCATACACCAATGAATATGGTGTATCCCCTATAGGTGTCCAGATACTAGTCCTATATGCCTAAAGTGTCGGATTGAGTTGTACATGTCAATCCTTGCCCGCATCATTTACTGTTTTCTTGAGGATTTTCAAAATTATTTTATTTGATGCCTCTGCTTGACCATTCCCCTATGGGTAGTATGGTGTGGAGAAGCGATGTTAGGTTTTGAATCGTTCACATAACTCTTGCACATCTTGATTCTTGAAAGGACGCCTATTGTCTGAGATGATGGAACTAGGAATGCCATATCTGCAAATGAGATAATTGAGAATGAATGATGATATTTGCTTTCCAGTTATAGTGGTCATCGAGACTGCTTCAATCCACTTGGTGAAATAATCTATTTCAGTGATAATAAACTTTTGTCCATTTGAAGAAGAAGGATGAATTTTCCCTACCAAATCAAGTCCCCATTGACATAAAGGCCAAGATATGGTGAACGGCTATAGCTCTTGTGTTGGTGCATGGACAAGATTGCCATGAATTTGGCATTTAGCATATTTTTTTGCAAATTGATAGGACTCTCTCTCCATTGTCAACTAGTAATATCCCATTCTCAGAAGTTTCTTAGTGAGAGTAGGACCACTTGAATGCGTACCATAGATACCCTCGTGAAGATTGTATAAGGTAGAGTCAGATTCATTACGATTGAGGCATCAAAGAAGAGTACCATCTAGACCTCGACAATAAAGTGTGTTAGCAGTTAAGGTATAACGGGCGGCTTGTTGGATGAAGTTGCATTTTTTGTTGTGAGACAAGTTGGGTGGGAGTATTGTTTTTGAGATAATCATAGATTATCTCATATATGTTGGCATATTGGCACTAAGTTGTCATTGATTTCAACCGGTAGTGGTTGAGCATGAAGGATGGTGGCTTGTTTATGATGAAGAGGCAGAATGTCAAAAGTTATCTCATACCACTGGAAGTGAAGATGTGCAAACCGATACCGAATGCTCTACCAGTTAACAGAAGGAGAACACTTTGTCCAAGGGTTTGTCAGTATGTGTTTGTCAGACCGACTGCGTGTTGGTAGGTCGTGTCTTGATTGGTGTGATGTCATGTGGAGCTAAGGTGGCAAGTGTGTCGTGGTTGGTGAAGCTTCATCAACAGGGTTGATGAAACAGATATTTGCTATTAATGAAGGAACAGCAAATCAAGGGATTGCATCAAACTAATTGCAGCTCGAGGAAGAAGGAATGACAGAGGAAGATCAGGGAGCAATTGGCACCTGGATTGAAGCAAGAAGATTGTATTGAAAGAATACCTCAAGAAGGAAATAACAAAGGTATTAATAGCAGTTTGACAGATGTAGATCGATATAATGGATCGTGTTTTCCTTATCTGGAAAACATGTTTTAAAAGGCATGGAAATGATGGAGATGAACAAATGGACATCAAGGTGATCAGATCATGTAGGATCTGATTGGATTTGGTTTTCCTTGTAGATGGTGAGGAAACCCTAACCGTCAAAAATTTGAATCGCATTTTGGCGGGAAATGATCTGATAAGAGATGAGAGCTTCGGACAGAAAAGTGTTGTTGATGCTATGAAGATCATGGAGGGGAGAGTAGTGTGAGTGAGAAAGCACATCATTGAGAGGATTCTACCGGCAATATCATAGTTTGGCAGTTGAGCCTAACCGGTAAGGTGTGGTAGAGCAGGCAACATCCTAGTGAGAGACTGTGTGTGAGAGAGAGACAGATAACAAAGGTTAAGAAATAGAGACATCAATTTTATAACCAGTAGTGCGAGTTATAGTGGAGGAGAAAAGATTGTAAACTGGCAGAGAGTTATTTGATTCAAGAGTTACAGAATTCATTTGCAACAAGAAGCCTTAACTGTATTCAAATAGTATTTCATTATACATTGCCAAGTTGAAGCTTAGTGCAGGGGTTGGTGCTCCTTGGGTTGGTGCCCTAAAAGTGCAGGGGTTGGTTCCCAAAATCTTTGTAAATCTATATTTTACTTGTGAGGTTGGATTGGAGCAGTAGTCTCCAGCAACTCTTCTCACCGAGGTTTTTCCCATATTGGGTTTTCCTCATAAATCTTGTGTTGTGAATCTCTTGAGTGTGGATGATCTCTTTGTTCCTCTCTCTTGCATTACCGATGTAACTGTTTAGTGGTTAAGTAAAAATTTGATTGTCAGGAGTTGGATTGGTAAAGATTTAAAGCTACGAACCACTAATTCACCCCCCCTCTCAGTGGTACTCTGTGTTCAACAGTATAGAGGTAAATTCAAACCGGTTAGGGCACAAATGAATTGGGATGAGGAATTGTCATAGGCTGGGGAAAGCAATTGCTCTACCAGGAACTTGTAACAACTCTATTTATCTGTAATTTGCAGTAGTGAAGCAATAGTGGCCATTGCATTGACAATTCTATTATCCAATCTTGGTATTTTCTCAAAGGTGATGTGTACACAGTATTGTTTGAAATCATTCACCATTCTCTTGTAAGGCACTATCTTATCATCCTTTGTCTGATATTCATCGTTGATCCAATTGATAACTAATTAAGAGTCCCCATAGACTCTTAATTCCATGATTCTCAATTCTACTGCCATTTTGATTCCTGTCACCAGGGCTTCATATTCAACAATGTTGTTGGTGCATGGAAACATTAGTCTATAAGATCTTGGAAGTGTGTGCCCTTCTGGAGTGATGATCAAGATGCCAGCACTTGATCCGTGTTGTGTATAGGATCCATCAAAGTATAGGGTCCATTGCTTGGGTGTGATAGTGAGGACATCCATGTCCAGAAATTACACCTGTAGTGGTTGTTGATCTGGTAGTGGTGCTTCTACTAGTTGATCTACAATTACATGTCCTTTGATAGCTTGACGTTTCGTGTATTGGATATCAAACTCAATGAGAATCATGACCCATTTAGCCAATCATCCTATAAGAGCTCCCTTGCTGAGTAAATACTTGAGAGGACCGATTTTTGCTACCACTTTGATTGTATGGGTTAGCATATAGTGGCAAAACTTTTGAGAGGTGAACACCACTACTAAACAAGCCTTCTCAATGAATGTATAATTTAGCTCATATCTATTCAAAGTTTTGTTGATGTAATAAATAGCTCTTTCCTTGCCTTCTGGATCTTCTTGTGCTAGCAGTGCCCCTAATGATACTTCAGTTGTTGATATGTGGAGAATGAGGGGCTTGCCTACTATTGGTGGTACCAAAACTGGCAGATTCATTAGATATTGTTTGAGCTGGTGAAATGATTCTGCACACTTGTCTTCCCATCTGAAAGGTATATTCTTATGAATCAGATGATTGAATGGTAGCTAGTTGAGCTATAAATCACTTGATGGATTGCAGCCATCCCTATAGAGACCTAACTTGACTAATGTTCTTGGGAGGTGGCATTTCCATGATAGCCTGTACTTTTTCTGGATCTACTTCAATGCCCTTTTCTGACACAATGTAACCTAACAATTTGCTTGATGTGACTCCAAAGACACACTTCTTGGGGTTTAGTCTGACCTTGAATTGCTCCAATATTTGAATGATTTTATCTTATATGCCTAGATGTTCTTCTTGGGTGAATGATTTAGCCAATAAATCATCCACATAGTCCTCCATGAAGGTATGCATCATATCGTGGAAAATTGTAGTCATGGCTCTTTGATAATTTGCCCCAGCACTTTTCAAGCTGAAGGCATGACGTTCCAACAATACGTTCCTCATGGATAGGTGAACACAATTTTATCTTGATCTTCTGGGGCTATCTTGATTTGATTATAGTTAGAGAAATTGTCCATTAATGATAACATTGTGTGGCCTATTGTTAGATCCACAATTATGTCAATACTTGGTAAAGGAAATTCATCCTTTGGACATGCTTTGTTGACATTCCTAAAATCTATACATATTTTGATGCTTTTGTCAAAAAATTGAAACTGGTACAATGTTTGAAATCCATTCAGCATAGTCTATAGGTTGGATGAATCCGACGTCTAATAAATTTTTTAGTTTTGCTTTGACCAATAATGCCACATGTAGATTCATCTTTCTTAATTTCTACTTGATTGGATTAGCTCCTGGAGTGATGGATAAGTGATGCATGATCAGGTTTGGATCTATTCCGGGCATATCTGCATAAGACCATGAAAAATTGATTTGCTTAAAATATGGTTGTTCCTCTTATGTGAGTGATTCTGCTAGGTGTATGGTTTTGACTGCTGCCTTAATACCAATGTTTATTGATTGAGTTGGCTCAATCAATATTGGTGACCTTTCTTGATAATGTTCAGGAAGAGTGTCAAGTCTCCCATCTTTAGGTGCCTCAAAAAGGTTTTCACCCGCAAATGCATCCTTTATTTTTATTTTTTTGTGATCTAATACTACCATTGACTGGTTTTCACCATTAGATCCTTTGCTTCTTTCACTTTTGCGACTAAGAGACTTGGTACTCCCCTGATTGCAGATATCATTATTTTGTTAACTGGTAGAGCATGTTTCTAGGTTGACTGAACATAGATACTGGACAATGGATTCATCATCTGGGAATATTGGTATATCATGGTGTTCAGGTTCTTCCCAGCTATGAGGTCAAGATAAACGAGCGATAAGGAGTCATTTGGTGGGTTAAGATCAGTCGGGGTAAGTTTCATGATAGAGGCATCATTATAGTCATTTGGGATATCAGTGAGGTGTATGATATTGTCAAGGTCCTCGATGGTATTATCTTTGATGTAGCCTTGTGCGTATTGTCGCTGCTCATTCTCACTAGCCTCGTAGATATGTCGTGGTCCAAATTCAAGTGGTCGAGATTCTGAGCCTTGTCCCTCCTGAGAAAGGGATGTGTATGAATGGATGGTATCAACCTCAATGTCTTCAGGAACATCTGAACAACTACCCCATTCATATTCATTAGAATTGGTTTCAAAATTATTGTCCCAGATTATCTCGTTGCTTCTAACAGGTATGTTGTATGGTGAGAAAAGATCTTTGACAATTGATACCAGTTTTGTAGCTTTTTCTAATTCAGAATCGGATCCTGCTTGTGTTCTTTGCATTTGTTCATACGTTGTTTCCCTTCGGTGAGTAGTAATTTCTTCAAGAGGTGGCTCCACTCTAGTTTGAATAGGTTCTTGTACATGATGCACTTTCTTATAAGAGGCTTCCTCCCTTTGAATGGCTAGTTCTTCTTTTCGTTTCTTGTTTTCTTGATGTTCTCGTTATTTCCTTGTCATTTCTACTACTTGGTGTAGTGCTTCTTGCCATGAGTTTTCATCATATTTTTTCTTCACTCTCCACTTAGGTTTTTTATGGTTATTTTGTTTCTGCATAGGTGGCACGTGTTGTCCATACCCAAGGCATGTTTTATCTCTTATAAATTGTGAAGGAAGTTGCAAGGGTTCTATAATGCCTTCTTGACACTTGCCAATAGGTCCTCTTCCATTGTATCTCATCCATTGCATGATCTAGAATCCATTTCCATATTATTTGGTTGGTATGAATGCTTCTATGGTAGCAGCCCTGACTTCTTCTTCATCCCTGTATATCTAACTAAGGATGTCTTTCTCCTCTGATTCATCGACTAGTGTGCCTAGCTGGATAAATTTACCATCAAACTTGGTGATGGGCCGTGTCACTTGATGTGTTGATGTATAAGGTTGTCCATAAGATTTTGGTGATGTTGGAAATTTTGATAGACATAGGGGTTCAAAAGAGTATTCCCCCATGCCTTGGTCCTTGATTTTCATTTTTTGCTTAAATTCTATGGACAAAGACTTGAGTTCTTCATGATTATGATTGGATGCTAAGGAAGCTTGGGCCTCTCTGTTGTGTGGAACCAGACTATTTTGAGCTGCCCCTATAGCATTGCAATATTGAAAGGGGTTATTATCTGCAGATATGAAAATTTCCTATCCATTGTACGAGAATTTGATACATTGATGGTATGTGGAAGGTACCTCTTGCATTTCATGGATCCATGGACGACCCAATAGTATATTATATGTTAAGTATATGCCTGAGACTTGGCACATGGTGTCTCTTTTTACTAGACCTACCTGAATAGGTAGTATCACCATTCTTTTGGATGACCTCTCTTCATCGTCGTAAGCTTTGATGGCGATCCTATTTTTTGAATCAATAGACTGCTCAGAGAAGCCCAATGCACAGATAAGTTTTAAAGTACAGATATTGAGACCAACTCCTCCATCTATTAACACTCTTTTTACTCGATGTTTATAGACTAAAACTTTGATATGGAGTGGGGTGTTATGCGGATGATTCAAGGAGACATCATCATGTTCGGAAAAGGATATGTTATGCAACCCTGTCATATGAGCTACCATGGCTTGGAATTGATAGATGTCCAAATCGTTTGGAAGTTTTGTTTCGATAAGTGCTTGTTCCAAGATATCTTTGTGTTTTGGCAAGAGTTTGAGTAACTCAAGTATGGATATCTGAGCGAGAGTTCTCTATAGTTGATCTACTAAGTTATATTGAGTCTTGGAGAGGGTTGTGGATGTTGATGTGTTCCCTTTCAATATGTATTTTTGTGCTCTAGTTGTCACATTGATCAACACATGTTCTTGCTTGTCCTTGATTTTTATGATATTTACTTGATTGTCATATGTCGATATGTGATTGATGGTGTTCTTGTATAGGTGATTAATTCGAGCTCCCTTCGTATTGTTTGATGTCGAATCTCCTCCCTTGTTGTAATTTGGAAGAGGATTTTTGAAGGCTTCATGGTCACCATTTGTTTTGTGACCATCAACTGTTAAATCACCCTTATAGATCATGTCCAACACTATGTTCTTTAGCCTCATACAATCATTTGTGTTATGCCCTTTTCTTCGATGAAAGACAATAATGTGAGTCATTCCACCAAGGTGGCTTGATCTAGGGTTTAAAGTTGTTCGTGGCTGGTAATGTGATGATCTTATTTGCCAAGAGTTCTTGAAACGTTGATTCTAAGGTTTTCCCTAATGGCATGTAGATGCGTCAATATGAGAAAGTAGTGGTGTTCCCTTTTAGGTTTGTGTTGTTCCCTTGGTTAGTGGTGTTGCCTTGATGATTTTTATTGGAGTTTGATGTTGGAGTTCCTTGATTGATATTTCATGGATAAGTGTTGGTGCCTTGATTAACATTTTTTGGATCTTTATTGGATGGTGGGTTACCTGATAAAGCCATCACTAGTTGTTTAGACTTCACATTGTTGGCATCAACTACCCCATCATTAACAATGTGTTTGTTCCTTGTCCAAAATCAGGATTTGTCTAGTGTTGTTATTGTTTTGGTTGTTAAAGGTGTTAGTGCTTGATGAATTAACACCTTCCTTAAAGAACTTCAGTGTTCCTTTCTTGATGCATGCTTCCTCTACTTGATTCCATTTTCTATCAATTTGGCAAAAGATGGTATGCATTGGAGTTTGAGTTGATAACTCATCTCACTATTTAGATTATCGATGAAGATTTCCATCTTTCCCTTCTTAGGTACGTCTCGAGGATATCTTGAAACCATGTGTCGCCATCGTTGAGGAAACACCATGAATGTTTCATTGCTCTTTTGTTTTGTATTACACACATCCAACATGGCCATTGCGTGTTGAATGTTATAGGAGTATTGTGTTATGAATTTGTTTACCAACTCATCAAATGATCTGATGGGAGGTGTAAGTTCAGACAACCACTCCATTGTTTGCCCTCCCAAACTTCTTTGGAATAAACTCATTAAGTAACTATCATCATGAGAAAACTCTAGGCTCATGGTACAAAATTCCCGAACGTGATCATGGGGATCACTTTTACCATCGTATTTGTCATACTTTGGTATATCTAAATTTGGGGGAAAAGGTACCATGTTTAATCTCCTATCAAAAGGATAAGGACAAATTTCCTCCAAGAAGTATTGTACTGTAGTCCCTTGTTGCATGTCTTGCATTTGTCTTTGTAGCATTTGGAGTTGTTGTGCAAGAGAAACCATGGGTGCATTTTTCCTCCGAGGGAGAGTTTCCCCTCATTCATTATGATTGTCTCGATTGCGGGCATGGTCTTGCTCGTGGGTGTTGTCTTGTTCGTGTGTGCGATCGTGGTTGCATATGTTTTCTGGATCATGTGTCTCTTCTTCTCTTCATTGTTCTTGATAGGCATACTTTCTTGGCCTTGTTCTTTAAATTCTTTCATCGTTATTCCTTAAGTTTTTTGTATCAAACTCTTCATGAATGTTGACCCCTTTGCTAGTCAGCATGAGTAGATATTTTTCTTTGTCTTCTTCTATAAGTCTTTCCATGAGTTTTTGAAAAGCTATGTTTTCTTGACATTCTTGGAGAAGTTCTTCAGTGATCTTTGTTTCTCCCATATTAGCATACTCATCAAAAGGATTGGACAATCTATGACCCATACTCAATTCCGGTTGTGATTCTTTCTGCTTATTTCTCTAGGATCGAGTGATAACAAACATTAATATATTTCTACTGTGATGAATTATTCTTCTTCTATGGGAGTTCTTGGTGGTGTTGGTGGCTCAAGTTGAGCTTCGTTATAAGTGATAAGGAACTCTGGGAGGAAAGTGGGGTTCATCCTCCCCCCATGATTTAGGCGTTGGTTGAATGTCACTTTCTGACTATAAGCCCTACTTCTTAAAGGCTCCTTGTCAAACTCATTTATTTTTCCTTGGATATATAATCGCATATGACGTAAGAATGCATGATGTGATGCAAAGAGTTGACGATTGATATAGAGAAAATTATTCCTTTTAGCAAGTGCCTTAGAACTAGGTTGTATCTTCTTCAACTTAGTTTTGTGATGAAGACTTGTTCTTCTCAAAATATGAGGAGTGGTCATATACGAATGATCAAAGGTTGATGTTGATGTTGGATACTTTGTTTGAAAACTCAAGTTTACTATATCAAGTAGAGGTTTAGTTTGATTTGCCTCCATGACAAAGTGTGTCAAATGATATGAATAAAGTCTCCCGATATGGAAACTTGATTTGAACAACTTAAGGATTACACTAGGTATTTGTTTTGATAGGATCCACTGGATGGTGAAACTTTGACCACTGTTTCTGATTCTCCCTAATTTTGTTGGATAAAGTCTGATCTCAAACTAGTTTAATGATTTGAAAACTTGTTCCAAGAGTGTCTTGTTGATTTTTGAAAATTTCTCACTGATGATCGGATTTGAAGTTTTTCTATTGAGTTTGCTTAAGGACCTGAAAGGGTATTTGAAGCTGTAGATAAAAATTTCCCAAAGTGATTGATTTACTCTCTATTTTTTCCTAATATTGATCATGTGCTAAGACAGAGACCAAATGCACTAAAGATAGTTCCCGAAGCGCTACAGAATGTTCACAATGCGCTATGTTGCCTTTCCTACGCATAATCTTAGACTGTTTGAAAATGACTGTGTTAGATGGGTTATGCGCTATTATGTCTTGATTACGTGCTAATGTTTGATATGAAAGTGTTATAAGATGTCTTGAATGTGCTAGATTGATACTTGAATGTGTTATAATAATGTTGATAAGCACTACCAAAAATTTCACCAGTATGATACTGATTATGCACTAAGTTCAGTGATGAAAGCACTAGGTTTAAGTGAAAATGTGCTATTGAATGTTTGCTACGCACTAGGATGTTGCTCCTATGCGCTAACTGTTCTGATTTCTGCTATGTTGAAAAATAACACTTGTGATTTTGATGGATGATTTTCTGAAACTGACTTGAAAACATGGAACATAGAAGAGATAACAATTTTTTTAATGCTAAATAAGTAGTGTATGTTCTTTTGAGGATGTGTTCAAATCCTCGATGTTTTCACTGGTTTGGATAACAATAAGATAGATCAAGCACACTCTTTATTCAAGGGTCATCAAAAATATTATAGCCCACTAGTCTCGATACTCTGTCAACTCAAACAACCTTGTTACCCCTAGGGGGCGCCTGTTTTTTTGCCTTTTGCCAGAAATTAACCCAAAGTGAATTGCTTCACAATTGAGTAGTTATCTTGGGAGATATATGGTGAGTGATCTTGGCGTCGAATTCTTCCCCACCCTTGCACTATGATATTGCCAATATTTGGTGACTGACTCTGTTCAAATTTTCTAATTCTAAGGTTTTTAATCAAGCTTTCGTTTGGTCTTCAGTGATGAACTCCCTCGGGAGGCTTCCCAAACTTTAGAACAAAGTCTTTATGTATCTTAAAGATACTGGGGGAAGGCTAATCGCTGAGCAAAACTGTTGAAGGGGACTTTCATTAGCCTCCACTTTTGATTATAGTGGGTTGGAACACTTGGTGATAAAGTCGTTTCCCACTTAGGTTGTTCCCCTCTCACTGACCATTAATGGTTCCCTAAGGGCAACTCAGGAGGGAGAGCCTTCTAAAGGGTTTAATTGCTTGAAGTACGGAAAACATAAGAGTGGTTTGGATTTTTGGTCACCCATTTAAGGGGAGAGCATATACCTTCCACTTTCGAGACAAGGAAAACAATATTCTTTTTAGCCTTCAAGACAATGATTTGCTAAAGTCTATTTGGAGATGTTGCTCCAACAAGAATGGTGTTCTTTTTAGCTTTTCATAGAAAAATGTGTGTTTTAAAACCTTGAAAAACAAACCTAGTCAACAAAGTAAATCGTGAATTTGGTCAACAAAATGAAAATCATGCAATCAATCCTCAATAAATCTCTTTTTGCCTTGTACAAAAACAATGATAGTGAGATTCTTTTTAACCTTGCCAAATAAAGGTTTGTTTGTAGTTCTTTTTAACTTTTTTGCAAAAATAAAAGTGAGGTTTTGTTTTAAGCACCAAAGGAGTAATGAAGTTCTTTTTAACTTAACACCAAAAGTAAATGGGATCCTTTTTAACTTTGCAAAAAACGTTTGTTTGTAGTTCTTTTTAACCTTTTTGCAAAAATGAAAGTGAGGTTTTGTTTTAAGCACCAAAGGAGTAATGATGTTATTTTTAACTAATAGGAAATGAACTCTTTTTAAACTAACTTGCAAAAGCTAGAAATTAAAAAAAATCAAATCAAATGCCTAAATATAACTCCTCTCATCTGCAAACAATGATTAGTAACCTGCAACAAATAAAAGTTAGTGAAAGATTGAGATCCTAGGTGAGCTTATACAAGCCTAACTTTCAATTCTGTTACAAATTATTCCTTCTTTTTTCCAGAGTCATGTGTTGGACTTCTACACAGATGCGCTACATAAAGGTACAAATGCGCTAAAGAATGACTCCTACGTGCTACACTGATTACCGAATGTGCTATACTGATATCTCGATGCACAAGAAAGAAAATGAAAGTGTTATGCGCTAACAATAAGCTCTAGAGCGCTACAAAAAGGTTCCTATGCGCCAAACAATGTGATGAAAGAACTACTGTTTGCCATGAATGCACTAAAGAAAGTTCCAAATGCACTAAAATAGTATTCCAACGTGTTTGTAATCTTTGTCCTGCACCAAAAATGATGTGATTTATGGGGATCAACCCCACGGTGGGCGCCAAAAATGTATGCGGGGAAATGAGGCTAAAAAAATGAAAAAGTCGGATTCAAATGACCCACACACTAATGAGACTCTTGGTGCAAGTATAGGAACTATTTGAAATAGTTCAACTTCCCAAGGGCTATCTCATTGTTCTCTATCTCATAGGATCCCTAAAGTCAAAGTTTTTCTCTCAGATCATTGAGCAAAGTGACTTAGGAATGACAACTCCAAGAACGAGTGATGTTTGATTCATATGCATGAATGCATTCTAAGATGTATGATATTCGAATCTATGATTATTAAGATAGCATGAAGATGACGATAATATTAGAAAATTATCCTAGCAATGATATGCTAGTCTAACATGGATATTCTATGATATACAAATGCTTCTAAATACTATTATGATGATTTAACAAAGAGAGGCTAAATATTTAGTAATTAGACTATGATGTGGACGCATGAAAGATTATTGATTGAGCAAAAATGAATATAAGTTTGATGCACAAAGAATTATTTTTTCGAAAATGAAGAATGAGAGCTCTATTATAAGGAAAATGGGGCAATGGATTGTCAAGATTGAATAATCTTAACAAGGGCCAAGATTGAAAGTTAATCAATCCATGTTTACAATTCTCACCAATGAAATGGTGACAATTGTCAACAAGAGACTGCTTGAGAGGAGATGAGCATTAAATGCCTGAGAAAGACATGAAGGTTACCTTAGGAGGTAGGGTTAAGGTTAGGTTAGGGTCATCCTTTGGATAAATCTTTTACCCAAGGGGTAAACTCTTGTGCAAGGGTTAATAGGATAACCAAGGTTAAAGCCATGAATGCTTGATGAGACCCTTGGATCAAAATGATGGTTAAGTTAGAGGAAAGTCTCCAACCAAAGGTCAAAGATGAGTTAACCGTAAATGGTTATGTAAGAGCCTTTAATGGTTTTAGAGGTTAACCATTTGAAGACATAAAGCCTTTAATGGTTATTGAAGACCTTGGAGGCTTTGAGCAGTGACTCCTCTTTGCTTAGGAATGTGACAATAATTAGGAGATGGATTAGGCTAAATTGAAAGGGATTAGAAGAATCTAGAAGGGGTTTAGGAGGCAAGTGGGAGATGTAGGAAAATGCAAGTGGAAGGAGGAGTATTTTAATTAAAATAAAATTACTTTATTTTAACAAAATAGATGCAACTTATATAAATACAAGTGGGGGATTTAATAAATAAATTAGATTTATCTATCTGTAAGGATTGATTTAATTAAATGTAAATTTAATTAAAAGAGGAGAAAGGGGAATTAATTAAATAAAGTGATTTATTTAATTAACGGCTAGAAAAGGTTTTAGGTGAACTTAATTAAATAAATTGAGTAATTTATTTAATCAAATAGATGAATATGAAGAAAATAAAATTTAATTAATAAGGGGAATGAGGTTAAAATGAATATTAAATATTCATTTAGGAAAGTGGTCAAATTTATACGTCTACAAGTGCTACATCATCACATGCAATGATCAAACTAATCGCAATGAGCATCAAGCATATATCATATCTAGAATATAAGGATAGCATCGTAAATTACTTTCCAACTCAAGAATAGTCATAGTGAATAAGTGGTCAAAAAAGTAGTGATCACATAAGCAAACCCTAAAAGTTAGAAAGAGACTTTGTATGATGTCATTTCTATTTAAGGAAGTAAAGGTGAAGTTATCAATCCAAAAGCTTCACAAATCTGAGTAAGAGCCCACAAAAGGTAATGAGAAAGGTCATTTGACAACATATAGGGTAGCAGGTCAGTTACTCCAAGCAGTCTTCATTAGTAAAAATGAGACCACTCTCAAATGCATAAAAATGTAGCAGAGATACATCATGGACTATGATAGTGATAAAACAAGAGGCTAGCAGTTGGTTAAAGACAAAAAAGAAAGATCTTTGATAATTACAAGAACAGCTACAGGCACACAATAAAAATCAAGAAGACTGTATATTGTGGATTTTAAGTAAGGTTGATATAGTTTGTGCAAACAATAGAAAGCAATGATTTTATTTTAAACATATAGCATCATAATCAAATAGCTTTGAAGATTTCATGAATGGCCTTATCAATGGCACCACTAGGATAGATGATTGTCTTTCAGTAATAATAGGCCATGGGGCAGCTCTTCAATAATGATGTTATACTTAGAGCATAAATTCAACAAGTCTTGGTCATCATAATGCAACCATAGATTGCAGAGATTAGAGGAAAAGATGTATAATCTCAAACTTTAAAAAGTGCAATCTACACAATGATGGACATTGATAGCAGCCATTGAAGGATGGACCAAATGAAAGAGTAAGAAAGGAGGGTTATCATATTTTGAGCCATGATCTAACATCTTGGGCAGCCATGAGAGCTCCAAACCATTTAAACCCTGGACCAATCATGGTCAAACACAATGAATGCATAAACATAGTGATAATAGATGAATGGTTCCAACATCAAAGAACAACAACAACCCATAATCGCCTAAGAACAGAGAGCTTTATCAGTTTACACCACGCAAAATCCACTCATGAGAAAGGCCATGAGGATTATTATATAAAAGAAGTCATAAGCATGCAAATCATCGAGCACAGTGAATATACAGTAACAAGAGAAAACAATGATCCCAAGGATAGTGAAATGATGCACAAAAATAAGGGTCTATAATAGCAGAAGACTTGCAGCAGCAACCAAAGCATCTCATCAAGATTTTACAGAATATGGAGTACCTTCTACAACACAAACATCATGAGAAAAAGTACTAGTGATTATAGAGACAACTCAAACCATTCACAGCACAAGGAACAACAAATCAAGTATAAGAGTAGCATTGTTAACAGATCATACACCCATACGAGGGCTTGACCACAATTACAAAAGGTATGAAAGGGTATAAAGAGAAGCTAGTTGAATTATGTGATTTGAATACAATAAAACAATGATACAACCATTATACCAGTCACAGTAACCCTAGATTCAGCAGTAGTATGAATCTCAACAAAGCCAGTGAATGAACAATAGATAGAGCAATTGGAAAAAGATAGAAGCATCAAACGTTATGCAACAAATTTAAATTCATAGTGAATGCATAATGAAGGATCAATGACTAGCAAATAACACTCATTTAACTATCACAGGGCAATATATAGTGCACACATTATCAGGGGTTTTATTTCCTTCATGCAAAGCACAGTGAATGAAGTGTACGCATAAAAAGAAAAATACTTATGCATTTTTCCAAAATAAGGAAACAACTGGAAGGAGAAAAAGAATGATGCATACCATGACAGCACTCTGTTGAGACCTTGTTGTAGCTCAAGCTCATACTAGAGAAAGAGTGCATGTTGGCGACCTCAAAGAAGTCTTCTTCAACAAGACAAACGTGTGCAAAGTGAAAAGAATGCATGATTTCTAGGGTTCGAGAGCTTTTGATTACATGCCCTCATTCAAGGGCAAGAGATGGTTTTTTATTTGTTTTTCATAAAACAAATCCCTTTTTTTTTTTTGTTGCATGGACAAGACTTGAAAGTCTTCGACCTAGGCTATGTTTAGAGCCAAATAAAGGGGAAGAGCTTTAATTAAGATTTTTTATTTTTGCCTTGCATGTATTTTAAAAGTTAATATGACTATTTAATAAATCTTAATAAAGTTATGTTAACCTATAAAAGCAGTAACTATAGGAAAATAAAAATAAAAAGAAATAATATTTTATTTTATTATTTATTGAAATCAACTCTATCAAATATTTCAATAAATATTAAAATAAAATTATTAAAGAAGGCAAAAAGTATAGGCATCATACGGTTTCAAAAAGGGATATATTTTTTTTTTTGGCTATATTTGGCAAGTTCAGAATGCATGCAGATTTTAGAGGAAGGGGATTGCTTTTTTGAAGCTATTTTTGGCATGAGAAACATGCAGATTTTATAGACAGAAAGTGCTTTACCAGGGGGGCTATTTTTGATATTTCATGCAACAGAGGGTTCTTCATGCATACAGGTTTAGTTGGGGAGCTATTTTTAGCGGCATAGGCTATTTTTGATAGTTTTTTGCATGCCTTCTACACACTATTTTAGGCAAAATTACTAAGGGTTTCGGGAGGCAATTTTTTAGTTATCTTCTATATATTCTCGTCCCTTCTTCATTATTCAAGAGTTCTTTTTCTTTCCTCAACATGATTGTGGACTATTTTCAGACCCTTTCATGCTCAAGGAAGGGATTATAGCTCACTTTTCCGAGATTGTAACAGCAGCAAGTTCCTATATTTTTCAATAAAATGGCAACATTTTCCTTCTCAATACTTCTTGTGTTGCGATATGAATGAGTGATTTGATGATTTATTGTGATTTATCTTCTGATCCTTTAATTTATCTCATTCAATCATAATTTAATGTGAGTAGTTGCATGATAGGTGTAGGTTGTAGATTGTGCAAGCTGATTTTTTAGTGATTTTTAGTTGTGAGAACAATTTGTTCTCAGTCAACCCAATTTTGAATTCAATCCTTTCTATGAAATATTGATGCATTTGCATGTTTAGTTGAGTTGTGAGTAATTGAAGTTATTTGTTGAGGTATTTGTGAGTTAAGCAGTTGCAAGGTCTCAAAAGAAACATTTGGCACATCACCTCATAGGATAGGTTTAACTTTAGCATTCCTTCTATCCCTTTTCTCAGAAGAAGTTAATTGTAGGAGATTCATCAAACAGGAAGCTGACTTGATCTCCAAAGGTCTACTTTCACCATAGGCATACCCGCAGGCCTAAAAGTATTCCCATGTTTCACAGGATTGTTGGGTTTTATACTTAGCATTCAAGCACAATTCTTCATGACAACAACTAGTCCATCTTCTTTGATATCAATAAACACCATTTCATCTCCTTCTGATTCTTCATCCGTAACAGCTTCATCAACAACATAATAACAGTTTTTCTGATGCTTATACTTCCGATTAGACTTATAGGGCTTATTATACTTCTCATGCTTCTCATATCTATCATTTCTATCATGCTTATCAAATTTATCATGTCTATCATACTTAGACATTCTCTCCGGGCACCTAGAAGAAAAATGTCCTATCTTATTGCAAGAAAAACATTTCAAAGGAAAATTTTCATCATACTTACCAACTCCTTTAGGCAATCTCCGGGCAATCAATGCTTCAAGCTCATCCAATTCTCTTTCTTGCTCTTCCATCTCTCTTCTCTCTCTTTCATATATGGATATTATGCATTCTTCAGGGTCATAGTTATGCTTTTCAGATATAGATGCTCTAAATGTTGTCTTAGACTTTCCATGTGATTCACCAAATTCACTCAGTTCAAATGCAACAATCTTTCCAACCAACATATCTCTTGTCAAAGTAGTCACACTCTAGATCTCATCAATAGCAGCTACCTTATGTTTGTAAGCAGGAGGCAATGATCTTAGCACCTTAGCAACAATTTTATCTTCTTTAATAGTTCCACAGGCACATCTGATACCTAGGACAAGTTCATTCACCTTAGCCATGAAGGAGTTTATGTTCTCATCTTCTCCCATCTTCAGCATCTCATACTTCCCTTTCAAGATCTGCAACTTAGCAACTTTTACTTGTTTGCCTCCTTCATATAAGGTCTCAAGCTTCTCCTAGATCTCATGTGTAGTTTGAAGTCCCATCACATTAGTCATCTCAGAGTCAGTTAGGGCACTCAACAATGTTTCCTTAGCTCTAATGTTATTTTCAACATCCTTGATCTCAACAACAGTAACCGGTCCATTCTGAGGAACAAAATAGGCATCCCTTGTAATCTTCCAGTAATCCTCTCCAAGACATCTCAAGTGCACCTCCATCTGGTTCTTCCATATAGAATAATTACTTCCATTGAACCTCAGACTTTCCTTCTTAAAAATAACATTTCCAGTTGCCATCCTGAATCTCCTCAAGCGGTCAAGCTTCTTCCGAAGGATCTAGCTTTGATACCAATTGTTGGCAACAACAATGAAGGAAAACTAGGGGGGGTGGGTGAATCAGTTTTCATCGGATTATCGAACTTAACCTCAAATACAAATCTGATAAACTGCAATAACAACAAAGATAAGCAAATTGACAACACAACACACAACACCAAGATTTTGACGTGGAAAACCCGGTTAAGGGAAAAACCACGGTGGGAACCTACCCACAATAAGATGATACTCTGCAGTAGTATGTGTAAATATTACAAAGGGGAATGCACATGCATTTAGGCACACTCCCTAGAGCTCACTGGTCAAAATATGATAACCCAGAAGGCTACGATGCTCAAGGAAGGTTCAATACCTTACAATAATGATTAGACTACAATCTGGATTACATGAACTGCAAATATAACATCTCCTAATGCTTGATGATAGTTTCAGTTAAGCACATTTGTCTGCCCTGCAACAATCTCTACTCAATACACCACACCGAAGGATAATTTTTCTTAAGCACCACATATACCACTCTTTGATAATGCAGACACTACATCAGCATTGAAATTACATGACTAAGTCATCTATATATACTGATCATCAACCTTGGCAACAAGGTTGGCTAAACCCTCAACTCACAATTACAAAATTAGAACACATGATACAAAAATCGACCACTAGACCAATATAATGATATAGATGACATAACATGGACCTAAGCCAAATCTCCAACTATGCATCACCACTAGAAATTACGCCAAGATCAACCACAACACACTAAACCACCAAGAACGTGCACAAGGATCAATGTGGACCACCAAAACAAATAGTGTTGGGAAAATAGGTGTTGTACACCTTGCATAATAATGTTTCATTGTTGTATTATTTTATTATTGTGTGAGGTGGACATGGAATTATATTGTAATATCATATTATATTATTGCACCTAGGAGCACCTAGATGGACGTGCAACATGTAGAGATTCCCTTGGAATATTCTTGTAACCACTTGATGAGTTGTATTGACACATTGGTATTATTATATTGTATTTATTTAATATTGGGGAATGTAATTGTGATGAAGTACCCAGTATTAAATGTGGGTAAAGGGTAGGTAGGAAAAATATTATATTTTATTGTCACATGGTTTTGAGCATATGGTTTTGATGTAATACCACTTGGTGATTTTTTTGTGGGAGCTTGTGTTTATAAAAGAAACCACAAGGGTAGTTGTTTGGGTTATCCAGGTTAGCATTTGTGAAGGAGGAAGCATGGCATGGGATGTGTGTATTCATGCTTGGTTATGGCTGGGTATTCGAAGGCTTTCCATATTTGTATTGTAATGGATGCATTGTTGATAATACATGGTGGATGATGCATTTGGAGGCTGGGTTTTTCCCTTATGAGGGTTTTCCTAGGATATATCTTGTGTCACATTTTCATGGGTATGTTGTATATTCTTTGCATATGGCTTCTATGTGTTGATTTGATTGAAATCTTAGTTGGGTTATGTGGAAATTGTCATAAAGTTGGCTGCAAGTTTCCTTATTAATAGGACACGATCAGAAAACACTAGCAAGCATGCTAGAATCATCTGTAACAACTGCACCAACACTACTTATCAAATCATTGATCAATATCTGAAACTCAAGAATACTCAAACAACAACAACTGTCACAAGGAAAGATAACTTGCAGAGCACCAAATCATGAATCATCTGAAATATAGATACACATGAACATCCTAAACAATCTCCCAAAATCTCAACTCAAGATCTGATCACACCGGAATATACCAGAGGAAATACCGAACTCTGCAAAGCACTGATCAGAAAAACCAAATTGCAAACCGGATCATATGATATGATCAATTAAGCTTTTGGATCACTGAAACCAATACAAAAAGATATAATGATACTAGAAATACTCCATAAACCGAACCATGATCCCAATAGACCAATCTGCAACCACCAGAGCAATAAATCACAAGAATGTGTTGACATCAATGACAACAACATATTAGAAGCAACAATGTCCAACAAAACCATAAATTTTTAAAATTTTATCAAAATTGAGAAATGCTTATTTCTCTCCATTTAGTTGTTATATATTGCCCCATAGTGTAAAATGTGTCACTTGCCACCTTTGGAGTTATAATTAAATGACTGTCCATAATTAATTTGAACATCTAGAATATATAAAATATTGAGCATCAAAAGAACACATCTATGCACACCACAAAGCATTTAAACATTTTCACATGATATTAGCATTACATCAACATTCTAGAGCACATTGTATGACTTCCTACTATCTTCTATCTTGCTTCAAAATTATTAAATAAGTATGTTAAGGGTTTGATCACAGTAGAATATTTTTGACCTAGCAAGCTCGTTTGACCACGTCACTATTTTTATGTAGTTTACAAGAATCAAGGTGAACAAGGTATAGACCTAGAATTCAACAAAGATTAAACCTACTTAAAACAAGAGTTGTTGAATTCAAGAAATATACCCAAACTACCCAATCGTGATAGATATTTTGGCTAGATGAATCACACATGCAATGAATCAAATTTCCTTAAAAAATGTCAAATCTACAAACACAAAAGATGATTCCATACTCATAGAAGTGACATGAATAGTTAAATCAATTTTAAATTGATTTATATCTAATCATTTGATATGTGTTGATTTTTAAGCTTAGGAGAAAATTAATTGAAAGCACGTTAATTTAGAGTCAATTCAACATCAAAACAAAAGATAAATACCCATTTCTATTATTCGAATTTTAAACAATTATTTTAATGTCATAATCAATCCCAAGTCTTGTTGTGAAGACTATTTATTTATCAACAATAATTTATTGATTTATGCTAGGACATTTATGTACAATTGCATTTATTTTATGTACAACAATATACTTCTAATCTTTTTGACGAAAAGACTATATAGTAAAATAATAACTTAAAATATTAAGTCACAATCCTTAAAAAAATAGAGACAAATTGGATTCACACCTCCAAAATCAAATTTGTAAAATCATAAAAAGACAAAAACACATGGACCCGAACAACAACTACACAAAACATTTGGTGTGTACTAATTTAAAGTGTAGGGGAAAATTAATTGAAAGCCAATTATTGTAGAGTCAATTCAACATCAAAACAAAAGACAACTACCCATTTCTATTATTTAATTGCAACTCTTATTGTGAAGATTATTTATTTATTAATAATAATTAATTAATTTATGCTAGGACATTTATGGACGATTCCATTTGTTTTATGTACAACAATATGTTAGAATTCATGATTGTTGAATTCCCACAAGCCCAAATAATCATCTGCAAGAATACCTGCTACATACAAAGGAGAAATTGCACAACAAGCGAGAATATTGAAGACAATAACAAGAACTGAATGCTTGATTGAATATTGCCTATATTGCTTGATTTACAATGAAGGATATGACATCCTTATAAAGAAATCTAATTCTAAAGATAGAAACCCTAAAAAGAAATTAATAATTAATAATGAATTAATTATTAATATACCTAAGGAATGCATGCATATTAAATGCCTAAAAAAGATTCCTAAATTTAGCTTAAGTGAAAAAAGAAAAGGTGACTTACTTAATTAATCAATATGATTGAATTAATTAAGTAAATAATTTTTTTTACTCTAACACCCCCCCTTAAGATGAATTTAGGGAGAAGCTAAAAAGCTAAGCGCATGAATGCAGCTACATGCAACAAAGGCAACTACATGCAAATTTGGGTCCCGACAACAAGGTCTGATGAGGTACCCAATCACAACATGCAAATCTTTGTAAAGTGGAGAAAAGGAGAAAACCCAGTAGGAACAAAACTCCTCTCCAAAAAGAGACGAAGGAAGACCATGAAGCCCTCCAAAAATGTAGAATCTCCTGTAAATGTTCCTCCATAGGAAGAATGAGAACTAATGTTGCACCAAAAACGTCAAAGTGAGACAAAACCAGGCACCAATGTCGATGGCGATGAATCACTCGCTGCAATCCTTCTGTATTGTAGATTAGGAATTCGATATCAAACCTTTGACCTGTCTCCTCTATTGAGCATGTCAGTATGTTTGTGTAATCGATGGTTCCCATATTTGGTCTGCGTGCCTGATCTTTATCATATGTGTCATCTACATATTTTCAAGTTTTACACACTTGCATTTCATGTTGGATCTTATTCTTTGAGCTATGTTGTACACACACTATCTTAAAGTGTCACGCCTCTTTGTCCTTTGTATTTTGATGACACATACGATGCATCACTCACTACAGATGATAAAGATCAGACACGCAGACCAAGTATGGGAACCATCGGTTACACAAACATACTTACACATGCTCAATAGAGGAGATAGGTTAAAGGTCCCTTGGCTATATTCCAACCAAAGGGCATATCATTTGCACAAATTTCTACATGGCATCATTTGGTGGCAGTCTCATCTACATGTTTTCAAGTTTTGCACAATTGCATTTCATGTTGGATCTTCTTCTTTGAGCTATGTTGTACAAGCACTATCTTAAAGTGCCACACCTATTTGTCCTTCATCTTTTGATGACACATACAAAAACCATGACTCCTAAAAGACAAGCACCCTCAAACTTAAAGAAGATTGATATCTGATTAGTAATAAACAAAATATACACATATCCGTTATTCATTATTATGTATAACAATACACTTGTAATCTTTTTTATGAAAAGACTATCTATTAAAACAATAATTTAAAATATTGAGTCACAATCCTTGAAAAAATAGAGACAAATTGGAATCACACCTCAAATTGTAAAATCATAAAATAACAAAAACACATGGACCCAAACAACAACAACACAAAACATTTGGTGTGTGCTAATTTTAAGTGTATGGGCACATTAATTAAAAGCATGTTATTGCAGAGTCAATTCAACATCAAAACATGAGATAAATACCCATTTCTATTATTTAAATTTCAAACATTTATTTCAATCTCATAATCAATCGCAACTCTTGTTGTGAAGATTATTTATTAGTAATAATTAATTGATTTATGCTAGGACATTTATGTATGATTCCATTTGTTTTATGTGCAATAACACACTTCCAATCTTTTTGACAAAAAGACTATATATGCAATAACACACTTCCAATCTTTTTGACAAAAAGACTATATATCAAAACTATAGCTTAAAATATTAAATCATAATCCATAAAAAAATAGAGACGAACCAAAATCACACCTCCAAAATCAAATTTATAATACTATAAAATGACAAAAACACATGGACCCGAATAACAACCACACAAAATAACAAAAACACGACTCCACAAAAACAACCACCCAAAATAACAAAAAACACGACTCCTAAAAAACATCCACCCTCAACCTTAAAAAAAATGATATTTTCATCTAATTAGTAATAAACATAATATACCCATATTCATTTTTCATTATTTTGTACAACAATACACTTCTAATCTTTCTTTTTTTTTGTATTAAATATCGAGAGTAAAAGAGGGATTACAAGAGTATCAAGGAGGCCCAGCCTCCAACAAAAAAAAAGACAATCAGAGAACTTAGAACAGCATAACTATAAAAGAGTTGGGCGAGCCAATGCCAGCGATCGCAGAACTATACAAAAAGAGATTCTCTATTAGAACAATAACTTAAAATATTGAGTTACGATCTTTGAAAAAATAAAAACAAATTGAAATCACACCTCGAAAATCAAATTATAAAATCATAAAATAACAAAAACACATATACCCAAACAACAACCACACAAAATTAAAAACACGACTCCACAAAAACAACCATTCTAAATCTTAATGAAAGTTGATATTTTATTCAATTTTAATATTACCCATATCCATTTTTCATTATTGCAAAGTTGAAAAGTTACCTAGGCGGCCTAGGAGATCCCCTAACGTGGAAAAGCAGCACCCTTTCACATCACATCACATCACGGGGGGATAATTATTGTAAAATTTACATCATTTGGATTCAGGCCTCGTGATCAAACTTTACTTGACGACAGCTTTATTCTTTTTCTAACCCATAAAAATCCAAAATGATAATTGAATTATTCCACATTAATATAAGTCATAGGAGATGCACTTGTTTGCACGGCCATCCTATGGACCAATAAACGGAACACGCCTAACTGGACGCTTTTTATTATTATTATTATTTATTAAAATTAAAAAGCTCTCCACGAATTTTGTGCAAACAAATATAGCTTAGGTCCTCCACAACATAGAAAGCAACAAAACCATAAGCTCAAAAAACTTAAATAAAAAATTAAAAATTAAAAATTAATAAAATAAAATAAGCTCCAAAATAACAAATGCTCCTTCCAACCACCTTCCTGACCTTTATAAATCTAAAATAAAATTGTTGGTCGGCCAATAATGGAATCCTGTAACTCCATAATTATTAATTGGTTTTACATAAAAGTTGTGTGATTGGAATGGGAGATAAGTACACACGTTTTAATGGTGAATTTTCGAGGATATTAAATTTTGTTATTGGAATTGGAGGTTAAGTGTTTGTGATTTGTATGTGGGATTTTGTCAAAATGTCAAATTGTGTATTAAGAAGTGGAGATCAAATATTTGTAATGCACTAATTTGTAATGTTTGACATCATGTTTGTTAATAATAATTTGAAAGACCCAATAATTCTACACTAAATGGTTACAATTGAATTTTGCCAAAACGTTGAATTGTGTAATAAGATGGGAGGCCAAATGTTTCTGATTCACTAAACTGAAATGTTTGGCATCATGTTATTGACAATAATTCAGAAAGGTCCAATAATTCTACAGTAAACTATTACATATGAATTTTGTCAAAATGTCGAATCGTGTAATAAGAATTGGAGACCAAATACTCACAATTCACCAAGCTATATTGTTTGGCATCTATAATCTAAAAGACCCAATAATTCTACACTAAATCAAATGTTTAACATCATATTTATTGGCAATACATCATGGCATTAGATCATTGAGTGTCCGACTTACAAGAATATCTAAATCGACTACATTGACATGCTAAATGTGAACACCTTGAGCAATCTATTTGAAGAGGAAAAGATAACAAGAGTCGCAGGTTTCCTAATCAATTTACATAGTAGAAGATCCAAGAAAAATGAGTTTTAGCAGCACAACGTTTTGGCTTTTGCATGCTTCTCTTTGTTGGCTACCCATAAGTCACATAGGCTATTTGGCCTTTTGGATGTTCAATAATCCAAAAGGCCCAATAATTCTAAACTAAATTGTTACATGTGAAATTTGTCAAAATGTTGAAGACCAAATCATTGCAACTCACCAAGATGTAATGTTTGACATCGATAATTCAAAAGACCCAATAATTCTACACCAAATCGAAATATTTAACGTCAATTTATTAACAATAATCCGAAAGACCCAATAATTCTACACTAAACCATTACATAAGAATGATATCAAAATGCTCAACTATATAATAAGAGTTGGAGACCAAATGCTTGCAATTGACCAAGTTGTGATGTTTGATATCTCAACTCTGAAAGACCCAATAATTCTACACTAAACAATTACATGCGAATTTTGCCAAAACATTGAATTGTATAATAAGAATTGGAGACCAAATACTTGCAATTCACCAAGCTGTAATCAGTAAGTCAAAATATTTAACATCAAGTCAATAACAATAATCCAAAAGACCCATTAATTTTACACTAAACTATTAGCTACTAATATTATCAAAACGTTAAATTGTACAATAAGAAATGGAAATCAAATATCTAAAATTCACTAAACCAAAAGAATTGAACATCTACAATAAAAATTGAAAACCAATATCTACAATTCACTAAACTTTAATGTTTGACATCAATAATTCTAACACTAAATTAAAATATTTAAAATATGACAAAAATCCAAAAGACCCCATAGTCTTTACCCAACAGTCCAGAAGATCCAATAACCCAAACCTTTCTTAAAAAGGGGACAATCTTACCTACAATGTATAAATTGTTGGGACTGAAATTAAAAACAGTACTTATAAAAATGTGAATACTAAATCAACAAACTGAAACGGTCGAGAAAGGACTTGATGTTCATTAACAAAATTAAGGAAGAATAAATGTGTGTGGGGTGGCACTGCCGATGGAGTCTGGCACCCATGCTTCCAAACAGAAACCACTACCTGGAAAGCAAACACTAATTCTAGTTCCAAATCATTTTCAGTCACCGGGAAATGAAGCCGGTTGTCGTTGTTCTACTTTTGCGGCATGTGAAGTAAAAAAGAAAAAAGAAAGAAACAACGCGGAAGAAAAGAAAGAAACTTCTACTACAATTAGTGTTGCAGAGAGAATGAATTGATGAGAAAGAGCTGAACAGTCAGCAGCATGACTGTGACGACCACCACCACGGATTATTGCATACAAATTTCTTCTTCTTCGTTTTCTCTTGCTTCAGAGGAAGGAAATTGCAAAAGAAAGAGTGATGAGAGTAAGAATAAGAGCCCCAGGGTGGCGCCGGGCAGGGAGAGGGTTCAAATCTTGTCGCCTTGTGATGGTAAGTGTAGCGAACTGTTTCTTTGGAATTTATGTGTTCGGAATTGTCAATCTTGGTTGCTTTGCTCTGTCTAAAATCAAAGCATGGACAAGAAATGGCTTTATCTTGAGTCTTTTTCTTTCTTTTGGAGAATTACTTTTGAATTATCAGGGATTCAAATTCAAATTTGGTTTTATGTATTTCAGATTGTCATTCTTGCTTGTTGTGCTCTGCCTTGAATTGAAGGATGGAGAAGAAAATGACTCCATTCTGAGCCTTTTTACTCTCTTTTACAGGATTTCTTTCGAGTTTGTAGGGATTTAAAGCCGATATCGTTTCCTTTAAATTTGTGGAATTGAATTACATTGCAATGCATGACTTTGGCTTTACTTGGCAGGGAAGGAATTCATGAAGGTTGCTTACATTATTAATTTTCCGCTTTTAATGAAGGAAAAGATTACCTTAATGTTTCTGCTCTTATGCAACAAGTGATCTTTCTGCGGTTTCCAGTAACTGGGCTTGTTCATTCTATTTTTCGTTACGAATTTCTTGGTCTCCATGTCACAGCCCCCGGCCTTTTTTCAAGATTTTTAGATTGGAAACATATAGAGTACTGTAGACTTTGTTTTTGCCTAGCTATGCATATTTTAGCCTCGAATTTTCTATTCTTGGTTGTATTTGGAACTGTATGCTTTTGGAATGTGTCTTTTGTATGAGCTGCACATATAGAGCAACCATCTGACGACAGGTTTCGGAAACAGAAGTTGTAAGGTTTTTTTTTGCACATTATAAAATTGCAAAAAAAATTGAATTTTGATAAACATAATTTTTAAACAAAAATTGTGCAATCTTGTACAATTAGAGATCTATATAACATTGGGACGAATGAATAACCGATGAACAATGTTCACACAGCATAAGAACCTTAGTTCAGGCGCACCTTGAGTTTCATCAAACAAAATTCCTAAAATTAAGTGTACAATTAAACATCTATGATCACCCTTATAGGAGTTAGTTGAACAGAACTCGTACTAAATAAAGAGAGGTCTTAATGGCATGAGATAATAGTATGGACCAATATTGAAATAGCTAGTAGATAATGGACATAAGTAGTTATTTATATTTTAATATTTTTGTAATCTATGAGAACCAAATAGCTGGCACATAAAATCACCAACGTAGGTCATTTGAGGAATTGCAATGTACTTTTTCCAAAGTGAACAAATATCTTCAAAACATTGTCCTTGAATGCAGCAAAAGGAATAGTGTCAGTGCGAAATATACCTCTCTGGCGTTTTCTGCAAGAGTGTTTGTGTGGGATAAATGCTTGCATCTTCCATGTGAATTCCTGTTTCTACTCTGTTTTTTCTTTTCAGTAATTTCTGCACTTGTTCTTACACACAGATTTAGGAATTTTGAAATCAGAATAATATTCTAGAAGTAAATTTAAAAAATGATTTTTTGTCAATTTGTGATTACTCGTAGAACAGCCAATTGTGGATCCACCATCAACCATCACCTCTGACTAACTTCTACATTCTTTCCCCACCATCTTCTTTTCTATAATAGAACCAAGGTCATTAACTATCTCCATATCTTGAATTTCGTCCAGGCTGTATATGATCAGCCATGAAACAAGCAAACACCATAGTACCATACTACTGCCATCTCCTCTATCATTACCAGTAGGACCATTAGATGGTCTTCTCTTGCTACCTTCCTTGAAGCCATAGCTGGGATACTCATGTTCAGGTCACCCAAGTGATTCATCATGTTAACATCTTTCCCGCACACCCACCGATTGCCACGTCCTTCAACCCAAATGCTCGTTTGGCTATGCTTCATTTCCTTTTCCTCCTTCTGATCAGGAGTAGAATTTTTTTATGCATTGGGAATGCTGTAGCACCGAAGACACTAGCCCATTCCCAACTTTTTCGAATATTGGAATTAAAATGGTGACCTATCTGTTTCTCTAAACTAGCCAAGGAATTTTTCAAAGAGACTGCCTCCTTCTATGTACTCAGGCCTTTTAGAGAGAGTTCTTTTCTGCCTCTATTCCTAATAGCTAGTTTTATACATTCTCTCGCATGCTTGCTCCCCTCCTTCCTGAATATTGGGATTAAAATGGAGGCCAAACTCCTTTTTCAGACTAGCCAATGGATTCTTCAAATAGATTTGCCTCCTCTATAACATTAAATTGACCAGAAAAAGGAACTTTTAGAAAAATAATTTGCAACCTTACACGCCCCTTCTGTGTATTCCATATAGCACCTTTTTTGAACTGTCTATCTTGCTCAAGGAATATACAAACAGAAAGGTTGGTTTTGAAATCCTTTCAATGTGGCTTGTTGACTAAACTGTTCCATCACACTATTTTGTTTGATAAAATTTAAAAGTATCATATTAATCAAAAAATTTAAAAGTCACATTCAAACATACCAGGAAACTGAAAAGGCATCTGAACAAGAGAGGAATGAGCAGACATGGAAGCTAGGTCATAAGTCTTGGCCCTCTTATTAACAAATAAACAAAGACGGAAATAAGGAAACTTCAAGAAGTAGCTTTAGTCAGTATCATTCTTTGCTAGTCAAGGCCAAATCACCCTTCTCTTTTTTTGTTTTAGGCTCTACTTGTTTTTTCAAAAAGTGACACTGGACATAACAGTCTCATGTAGATATTCATACAGAAATATCACATTGTTAATTGTTCTAGTTGAACTTTTCATGATGGTATTGCTTTCAACATCTTCTTCTGTGACATTAAAGGAAGCCAACATTCTCCAAGAGGCTTCCTTCCAGGCTTCTTAGCAGTTGCCTCCAGATTTTCAATTTGTTTGAGAGAGATTCTAAATTTGGCTTTGGTACCCATTCTTTCACATTTTTAGATCATTTCCTTCCTCATTCCTATCCCATTTCTTTTTGAGTTTTTTCTGTAATGTTCTGTTGATCTTTGTCACTCTCTGTCCCTGCCTTTGATTGTAAAATCATCATTTTTGTTTAGCTTTCTGCATTAGAATTAGAGATGCAAATAAGCTCTTCTGGTTTATTGAAATGATTTATAATATGGATGAAAAGAATAAGAAGACACAGATAATGAATTGGCTGCAGGTAGCAAACAATCCCATGCCCTGCACTGCACATCAGAATCTCTGCTGTTGAAGAAGAAATGGCAAAAAAACAACACACCCAAAGACTATAAGGAATAGAGGGGGAAGCAATGAACCAGAAAAGTAAAGATTGTCACTGAGATCAAAATAGAAAAGATAAGAGAAAACATAGCTTCCATATGTAAGGAAACTTAAAAACTCATAATCTGTACCAAACCACTCTAGTTAGCTGCACCAGTTCAAATATTTACATCCACAATTTCAATTATCACTTAGAGATACCAAAAGGTGCTAGATGTGCATAGTCAATTAGAACCATGGCTAACAGGAAGATTCACTTTGAAATGGGCAATATTAAACTGTCTACACAGCTCTGAATCAGCCAAACACCATACCATGAAGGGTGTGAATGACTAGCCTGCAGTGAGGAAACAACAGCACTGCAGTATCTAGGAAGGAAAGTTGTTAAGACGACAAAATTGCTTGCAGGATATTTGACTGCCAGAAGTCTGCATGACAGTGCTAAATTTCTCTTATTCAGCCTTCTGAAAATGCAGGCATTATTCATTCAAGATGCCATTTATGTCAATCACTTCACCAATGTTGGTGAAAGGAAAAAAGAAGTACCACACCCCACAATGTAGAAATATGTTTTCATTTTGACAATGCCAAAAGAAGGTCTCTTCTTCTAAAACAACACTCTAACTGTCAGCCAGCAAGTACACACACCAAAGCACAACATGGGATAAGCCACAACAAGATCCCAAACTCAGTCTAAGATTGCTAATGAACGCATTAAGCAAAATTCTGTAGACAGAAGAGAAAGACCTAAAAACATTGCACACCTTCCTCAACAATTACCATTGATACTCCACTCGCTGGAGTTCAAACACTCAATTTGGGTAGAACTTTATTATGAGCCAAGCCATCTTGAAGGATATTAGAAGAGATCTTTTGAAAAGAAGCTTTGTCTTGGCTACCTCTGACTTGGGAATTTACAAATCAGCCTAACAATTTATCCCTCTATTTCCTTGTCAATAAAATGCATGAAGACCATTTTACTCAAGCAAGTGAATATTTTTCAACTAAAAAATGAGAATTAAATTTATTTCTAGAAAACTAACACGCAAATTATAGAATTGGAAAACCCTCCCAAAATCCTGGGCCCCCCCACGAGGGAGTCAGATCTAGACTGGCTCTGATACCATGTAATAGTAGTTGTATATACAATAATGAAAATGGAGTTTACATATATAGGCAATTACATTACAATGTTTCTAAAAGAAACAAACGTAAACAGAAGCCAGAATTAGAAACTACCTAAACTAACTAAGATAACCATTAAGGATTATCAAATCTCCCTAGGTAACCAATCTCTATATGTTTATTTGAGTGCTCAATCTAAGGGCAGCCATAATACCTCCTTTCGTCACATTATTGGGATTGACCCCAATGCATTGTTATTCATAAATCATCACTTCTTTATGAGAATTTATTTTCACACAACCCAATTTGACTATCCCTAGGTTCCCTATTGAATCCTCATTGAAATTCAACTTTGTCCACCCCTTTTGTGGTGAAGTCGTTGGATATCATCCTTGATTTTGACGATGACTTCCAAGATCTCTTGGAGCAAGCTCCCATGTTTTCTTATAAGATTGGATAATATAATCTCATACATAGTTCTCACTAGACATATTTTCATTTCCTCACTCTTTGTAGCATCCCAAAACATTGTGATGTTTTTCTCAATCCATAAGGACCATCAAATTATTTCCACAGCCATTTTCTACAATATTTTTGCTATTGTTTATTGTTCTTTCAACTGTTAGTTAGCACTGTGCTCATCTAAAAGATTTTGAAAGATCGAGTACACACTGAACTAACTTAGAATGCCTCACCAAATCTTGTTCTAATTTTGCAATTTAGGATAAGATGTTGGACATGTTTTGCTTCCCTATGAGACATACACACCTAAAAGGTCCCTAAAAATCCTTTTTATTTCATTGTTGTCCTGTAAAGATCATTCTTTCCATTAATATCTAAAGAAATGCCCGTGTCTTAAGCCATGCTTTGGTTGTCCACACTTCCTCCCAAAGTTGGGATTAAAAGATTTAAAGGCATTTTAACCTTTAAAAGATAACCTTCCTTTACTATAAAATCCTTTTTATCATCAATATTCAATTGCAAATTATCCAAAATCTCTCTTTGAGGAACTCTAAAGGCATATAGGATTTGTTGAAGCTCAAGCATAGTAGGGATCCTTTGATCACACAAGGGACCCAAATCTTTACATCTTTGAATATGCCAATGAACTTCATTTTGAATGATCTAACAGTCATCACGTGTTGACAACTTTTAAATTGGATCTCTTTCAGCTACACTTTTTGGGGGTGAATTTTAATCCAAGCCTCTTTCTAGAATCCCTATGTCCCTCTTTTGGCCACGAGATTCTAGTTCTTTATATTTAAAAATCCTTCTTTCTATAAAGATCTACCAACATGTGAGCAATTTCTTCCTTCACCTTGTAGGCTTTGTTTAAGCCATGCTTTTGAATGACATCTTAGATTTCTTTAACCCAAAAAGAATATTCTTGAAGACTTCTTTATTCCATCTTTGCCACTTTGCTTTTAGAACTTCTAACTTTCTAGAATATCTGTACTTCTTCTTATCTTGTTCCATAACGTCCTCAACACAGTAGTCCTTTATCAAATTCTCAAATTTTGGATGTTACAAGGTGCATCTTTCAAAGAAGAAAGAAATTCTTGTGGTTGGCTTATCCTCAAGAATCCATAAGCAGGTAGGCCAATGATCAAAATTCCTGTTTTGTGGTACTTTAGACTTATGCACAAGATTCAAACTAAACCAATCTTCATTTTTAAGAAAGCTGTGTAATCTTGCAACTATAAACTTAAACCTTTTTTACAATTATTCTAAGCGAAAAACCCATATTCTAGCTTAATATCTCAAAGATGTAAAGCCTTTTTTTTTTGATAACTTTATGGAATTACTTTTTCTTATTGGAGGTTTCAATCATTGTGTTATAATATCTTCAGTAATCCATTTCTTTCTTCCCTAAAAGGAGTCCTACCAAATCAAGCATTTCTTTGATTCCTACCTCTATACCCATAGAAGTAAGAAATGTAAATTGGAGTTAATACTATGTACCTTACAAGTGATCCAGTCCTTGAGGTTTCTAGAACTTCACAAGATGTAAATTTGTGATCTCAAAAGATAACCACACTTGTAGCTTGACCATTGCATCTACTTTGGTGATTTTTCGATCTATACCATTAGGATCTTCTGAAATTCTCCAATGTGCCTTTATTAATCTCATCTCTTGCAAAAGTAAGATATCTGGTATCTCTTGTGTTATAAGAACCTTTAATTACTGTCTCTTGGCAGGGGAACTCATGTCCTCTTTGTTCCAAGGCAATCTTCAATTTTTAGATCAGCATTTTGGCTCTTCCTAATCACTTTTGCTAGAAGAGTTTGGGATCAGTTTACCAGTCATGCCTTTCTTTTTCTAAACTAATACATTGTATTATCTCTTCCCCATTTGCTTTGTCCTAAATCTTCTCTTTTCTCATTGGTAAATTGCATGATGGTGCTACTCGTGGCTTTCTTGATTACACTTTGCTTCTGTCCTAAATCTTCAAAGGATCCAATCTGCCTTACCTCCTCCATTCTAAGGGTTTCTAGAGAGTTAATTTAAAATTTCTTCTGCCATTCTCTCACCTTCTTAAGGCTCTTCCAAAATATCCTTGATAGCATTCATAATGGTGTAATCCATCATCAAATGACTTTCATTGTGTCCTTTTGATTAATTTGTTTATGTGGGCTCCTTGGTCGTTTGAAATATCCAATATGATAGAGATCTCTAGCTTCACACAAAGTGTATCTACCATCAACCAATCATATAATGCCAACCAAACTCCAATTTTAGTATCCAAAAACTCCCCCAAGAAAAATGATCACTGTTCTCAACACCAAAAGTGTTATAAAACTTTTTACTTAAAAAGAAAAGAAAAAATAAATAAAAGAAGTGAAAAAAAATCATCATATGGGTAGAAGTATTTAAGAATGAAAGTAAATTATTAAAAATAATATGTTGGAGTGAAGAAGTAAAAAAGAAAGAAATGGGATGTAATTCATTTATAAGTCCCGAGAACAAAAAATATGAAAAGAAGAAGAATATAAATCATTTGATTTTAGTGGAGTGATAAAACCCTCTTGTTATGAAGGGGTCTTTTTAGGAAGTATATTGGCTGGACAACTACCTACGAAAATTTGTTATTAACATGTACACTTGATGAGTAGAGTGGGTGTGATTTCTCTTATCTGATTTGAGTGAGAATACAAGAAGTGGGCACTAGAGGAAGGGGAACATAGAGTGTGTCCAACTCAAGGTACAAAGTACACTTAGGATTGCCCTAGCCAATGCTTTTGAGCGAGTAGGCACACTATGTATTTACACAGGAACTATTTGTCAGAAATTGATACTGTGATCAATCAGCTAGAGAAAAGGCCAACCCTCTTAACAAATATTTCACAAATATGTATTTTTCCCTACACTAAATAAATTGAATATTATTTTTAATGTTCTTTCTCTATTTCTTTTACTTAAATACATCTAGGAAAAATTGTTGTACTCGTAAATTATAATTTTCTTATTTAGAAATTCATAAGTTTCAATGTAACTATTAATCATTTTGATTACAAATTTACTCAATATTGTGGGAAATAGGATCATCACAAGAAGTCGACTCTAATCACTACCAAAATCCCCTCTACATGATTAGTACAAACTACAAAATCTAGGAACACGTCATGACCTCATGATTTACATATTTAAAATAGATCATCTATCTCCAAAGGATAGCCAAAACTACAAAACATAATCTAGGGTCTACCATGGCACAATAAGACATCATTGCCAAAACTTGCTCTAAAAGTAATTGAAAGCTACTACTTGTGGCATCATGATGAACATCTCTGTGACAAATTTTCAAGCTCAGCCACATCATGCCGAATCTCCAATGCATGCTAGAGCTTCCATGGCATTACACCCACCATCTTCAACCTAGAAGATAATCTGTCACAAGCAACTATGTTTTATAAGTGATCGAAAGCTACCCTTGGCATCATGATGAGCATCTCTGTGATAAATTCAAATTCAACCATGTCACGTCAAACTCCAAATGCATGCTAGAACTTCTATGGCATCATAGTCACCATTTTCAACCTAGAAGACAATCTGTCACAAGCAACTATGTTCTTGCTAATGAAGTTCAACTCAATGGCTAATGAAGTGACAGTGCTGCTGAAAATATAGCTGACAAAGACACAATTGATGAAGTCACTCTTACCTAAGTCACAGCCAACAAAGACACAATTTATGGAGTCACAACTAGTAAAGTCACAACCAATAAAGACATAGATACGAAGACCACAAGATTTGAAACATGTTTGTTGCTGAAGTTCACTGCTACAAAACCACCTACTGTTGAATGCATCTACTACTAAAATACACTATTGCAAAACCACAAAGCTATCCACTACAAGGTCCTTCTCAGTTTAGAACTACCACTAATCCACTACAAAAACCCAACAAGAACCATTACAAAAATGTTGAGTGACTGATTACATACCTGCACCAAAACTCTAGCATGGAGAAAGTTGTAACTGATCTCCTCTAACCAACTATGAAGCATGCATGCAAATATGAAACGTCTCATATTTGAACAATCCTTAAGAACTATATTTTGAAGAACATTCATCCATATATCTACAAAACCAAAAATATCAATTAACACAAAATCTGCAAACCATACATGCAAATATGAAATTGTTGACACATTTGAAACACATCTATCTTTCAAATAATGGCATATTACAAATTCACATCAAGTGAATGTATGTGCATCTAAATGACTAGGAATTTGCAACATGCAAGTCCATGTAGACTCAAAAATCCATGAATTTGCAACATGCAAGTCCATGTTGACTCAAAACTCCATGAATCTGCAACATGCATTGACATGCAAACTCAAATCTCTCTGAATTTGCAACATGTATTTATATGAAAAAACTCAAATCTCCTTGAATTTGCAATATGCATTCATACACAAACTCAAATTTCTGTGAATTTACAACATGCAAGTGATGAGTCCATGCAGCTACAAAACACCATGGATGTCATGTCTCTGCCAATCTGAAGGAAATTGAAACTTTATAAATATAAATTGCAGAGCTAATAAAAGAGCCCAGGCAAGATATTTAGGGCCAACCTTGATTAGTTCAAAACTAAGGAAAATAAATTCATATTCTTAAAGCCGACCTTCACTATGCTGGCCGACCTGCTATTGGAGAACAAATATCAAAATAACCGAATGGTTATTACTTAATGCTGGCCGACTTCCTTAGTGGTTTTATATATATATATATAAAACCACTATCCTAAATGGAGGAAGGCTGGGAGAAGGAAGGGAGCGATGGATTAGAGAATAGAAAGGCAGAAATTAATATTATTAGTAGCAGAGAATAATATGGAAGGCAACAACCATATTGGAAAGGAAATGATTAATAGCAATTAAAGAGCATTAAGAAGCAGTGAATATATTATAGCAGCATATATATTATGAGCTGCAACAATCAATGGAAGATAATGATCATGTATGTTAATACAAAGGGTGGCGATCAGAAATCAACAAAAATAAACTGAAGTTAAATAAAGTTTGTTAATAATATTCAAATGGGCACAGTGAAGAGATATGTCTCACAATGAGACAAGATATCTATAAGAGAGGTCGTTCCATGAGATAAGGGGGGAGATAGGAAAATAATAAGAAAAACCTAAGTTGCCAGATTCTTCTGGAAAATCGCTGGCTCCTGGTTTGGTTCTGTCCAAATTCTGGTCCTCTACAAATTCTCTCCATCGTCCAGGGTCCCTAATTTGCCCTGTGGGTTCGCTGAGAAGGACCCGGGGCGAATTTTGGGGAATTTCCAGCGAATTTGAAATTCAGTGGCAGAACCCAGGCCGAATTTTGATGATTAAACACGTTCTACAAATTTTATAAAGTTTTTTTATTGCCTATTTTAGTCAACTCGACCCTCCAACCCTTAAATAGACCACTAAAAAGGCCAAAAAGGTAAAACACATCTCATTTGGGGATGAGACACTTGACAGAGCTGTATTATGAACTTATTTGCTGCTGCATATATGCATATATTTTTTATTTTTTATTTCTATATGTGTTTGTACGAACGAACCCAAAGAGAACCCGAACCCACCCCCCCAAAAAGTGAATGAATTTGTGAACCTGAATCTCCGAATCCGAACCGGCAACCGGCAACTTAGAGAAAAACAATCGATCAAGGAAGAACACAGGCAAACTCAGAATTATTAATCAGCCTATATATATATATATATATATATATATACCCAAGCATTTGGTGTGATGCATAAGCAGCATAGCATACAGGACACCTTAGCAATAGTGCAACAGTCTATCAAAAGGGTAAGGAAGGAATTAGCATTTAGGGAGAACAGCTCTAGGGCACCCTGCTATTGTGGCAAGTAGGGAGAACAGCTATTAGGGAACCCTATTGCATTTTGAGAGGGAGAGAATGGCCAAGGGCACCCTATTGCAATTCCCCTTTCAATCCATACATTGAGGGACTGTTTATGAGCCCAAAGATCTCCAGCCATGGAAGAATGGAGGAGGATTGCATGTAGGGAGAACGACTGTCATGCCCCGAATAAATATTCATTATCATAGCAATGTAATTGAAACAAATATAATAATAAATAAATTCAGAAAATACATTCAATAAAAATCGTATGTATAAAAATTTGCATTCATCCTGATTAGTAACCTGCAAAATAAATAAAGTTAATTATTAAAGAAAATACTAAGTGGACTGCAGGTGTCAGAGATTGTCCCCTCAACAGTAGACAATGATAATCAGCCTTTAGTGTTTATTGGCAGCAATTATGATGATAGTATCATGTTCCTGTATCCGTTGATATATTTGATGGACAATAATAACTATTGATTAATAATATTATTTACTTGTTCACTCATTTTAAAATATTCGGGAAAGAAAGTGATCATAATACTTGATCGGTTAAAACTAGTAATGGTTAGCCTTAACAAATATTGATTAACAAACTAATAATTAATACCTGATTGCTTGGACATGTTTATTCGTTTCTGATCGTTGCCATTAAATGTAACCACTGTTGAATCGTTCCTTTATCAATCATTGCTTGTGCTAACAAACAGTCATGTCTTCCCTAATCTGTGCAACCCTTGAAAGGGTCATGCCCATACAACGATTAAAGATGCCCTCAATATGGAAGAAGGGAGGAGGGGCAGGAGAATGAAATACACCCATTATCTGCAACCATTAAATGGATCAGAAATTATTATATATAGTCGGTGCTCATAAAGAAGGTCGGGTTGCATCACTGACAATCACCATCGATCAGATCAGGTCAGATTAGATCTGTTATTAACTTTCAGGTAGGAACATCCTTGTTCTTGGCATAGGGATGTGCTGAATATGTGTGCTTAATATGTGAAGCCTGTTAATATTCTTATGCGGAATTTTGTAGTAATATTAATAATATTAATATAGACTGCAATATGTATGTCAGTCATACCTATTATATATATTTTCCTTTTATAATTTAAATAAGCATCTAAGTTGATGAATTAGTGTTTCATGACTGTTAGATAATAATAATAAGATAAATATCAGATATATCTAAAATCTTTTAAGTATTAGAACGTTGACATAATACCAGTGTTCCACGGGCGTTGGGGACGGGGGGACGGGGGGATGAGGGGGACGCGTTTCTGGGACGGGGGGACCAAGGGCCTAAATTTGGGGACGGCGGGGGGACGGCAGCGGGGTGGTGGTGCTCATATATATACATATAGTACTTGAAAAACTAGTTTTGAAAAGATGTATAACAGTATAACAGTATAAGAATTAGATTTCAAATGAAACTATAGGAAATAACAAGATTACTTAGATTAGTGATACGTAACTAATTGCTAAAAGTAAATAAAATTTGACAAATGAAATTGTCAAATTGGAGATTTCTCATTTCTATCATATGAATATCGAAAAAGGAAAACGAAAAATATGAATATCTGATGCCATTGCAAAGTCTATAATAATAAAGATGATTACATGATTCATCATTACAATGAGTAGCCAAATACAAATACGTGTAGCAATAGCATTACAAAAGAGACGAGTCAAATACAAAATGACAAAACTGAAAAGTGAAAACTCAAACTGTAGCTAATGGAGGCCTCTAATCATCTGCGAACTCCTCCTCACTGGAACTGCTGGACTCCTGAGGATCAAGGTCCCTCAAGCTCACACCAACTAGCCCTGCATCTGAAGTGGTAGGATCATCCTCATCAATCTGTGAAGGCTCCTCTGGCTCTACATCCCATCGTGCCGCTGGACTCTCCTTGTACATAAGTGTCTTGCGGTCAATGAGACGCAAAGCACTGTGTACAGCCACAAGCTTCTCTGCTCTCTTAGAGGTAAGTCTGTTCCTCTTAAGAGAGTGGATGAAGCTATATGTAGACCAGTTCCTCTCAGCAGCTGAAGAACTGGAAACCTGGGATAGCAAACGGATGGCTAGAGTGGTGGTCAAAGATTTTGGGCCATGACAAGTCCACCACAAAAGTGGGTCCTCCTGTGCCATAGTGTCTATATCCATCTTTGCCGCATCTGAATAACCTCTAAGAGTGGCAAATCTTCCACACTCAGTGCGCATTGTGCCGGCATCTTTGGAATCAAACATCTTCTCTATGCACCTAAAGAAACCCGCCTTCACCTCATCATCCTCAATCAGTGTCATTCTACCCGGTCTAGCCTTGTACCACTTAGGATTCAAGGCAAAGGCAGCCATATGCAAAGGAGTGTTCAACTTGTCCCATCTACTCTGAATGATAGGCCGGATTTGCTCATTGTAGAATGCTAGAGAGGGGTCCTTCACTCGTACAACAGCCCTCATCTGGTCAAGCATAGAGTCAATGCACTCATACACCTCTCCAAGGTTAGGTGCATCCCCATCCCCATATCTGATCACCTGGAATACTGGAGAAATGATGGAGACAATGTATTTCGCATTAGTCCAAAACACATCACTCTTCACTATCTCCTTCACCCTTCTCCCCTGCTCTGTCTTGGCCTCAGCCCACCTATTCCACTCATTAGTCATAACCATGAGTTGCAATGCCTCTTGCAACTCAATCATTCTCTCCAAGAGAATGAAATAGGATGCATATCTAGTCTCAACTGGTTTCAAGAACTCCTTCTTCGCGAAGGTCCTGAAGAGTGCATGTGAAGTGTGGTGGTTGCAGATAAACATCTGCACATCTCTCGCATCGGTGACCACTCCTCTAATCCAGTCAATCTTCCCCATGTCCTTGAGTGCATTGTTCATGGCATGCACACAACATGGGGTCCACCAAATGTGTCTATAGGCTGCCTCAACGAGTCTCCCTGCTGCTCTACACACATAGGCTGCATCTGTCACTACTTGGACCACATTTTGTGGCCCAACCTCCTCAATAGCCTCCCTGAGGACCTGAAACTGGAAATCAGCATCTTTACGATGCCCTGTACAATCAACTGCTCTAAGGAAGTATGGGCCCTCTGCACATGTGACCATGACGTTGATGAGTGGACGATGGCTAATGTTCGTCCACCCATCCATAACTATGCTGCACCCCGATGCCGCCCAACATGCCTTCATCTTCTCCATCAAAATATTGATCTTGGAATAACTTTTATCCAAGATCGAGGTCCTCATTTTCGTCTCCCCTGGTGGCACATAAGATGGTCCTCCCTTGGCCACCATATCCATCATCTTCCTATAATAAGGAGACTGTGTAACATGAAATGGAATGCCATTGGCAAAGAAGAAATTGCCAATGGATTCATCTATCTCATCTCTTAGCTGCACATTAAACATATCAGCAATGGGGTTGCTCTGTGGTGTATGCAACCTACGTTTCCCAGCCCTGGCAGCAGTAGAAGTGGAAGTAGATGGAGATCCAAACATCATTCCTCCCGCCTGCGAAGCATGAGAAGTATGTGGCACTGACACATTCTGGTTGTTGTGAAGTGATGCCCTAGCAGATAAAGTAGTAGGCATTGAAATATTTGTGTCATCTAGAACCCCCCAAAGGCTGTTAAACTCAATTCTGTATTGTATATTTTTGGGTTCCTCCAAAAACTTACAATGTTTCACACCTTTTCCTCTCCAAAACAGAAAGTGTGCATTCACCCTGCTAATGCTACCGAACCATTCTCTGTCACAAATATTGCACTTCCACTTCCTTGTTCCCCCACTTGAATGTGATGCAGTGCCTTGTACTGATATTTGTGAAGCAAACTGTTTTAGAGGAGACTTAGGATCAAAATGACCCCTAGCATATGGTGCCAACAACTCTGAAGGGCAACCTGTACTAGCTGGTGCACTTGCCATAGAACTAGATTGGGCTCCAGGATCAGCCCCATGGTCACCCCCCTCATTTTCAGGTTCATATTCTGAATCATTCTCACTATGAGAATGGATTTCCATGTCATCTTCACTCGTGCCTTGGGAGCTCATTGTGAAATTGACACTGCATTTCACAAAATAAAAATAAAAATAAAATCAGCCTTGTTTAACAATATATTTTTAATTTTTTTTTCCTATTCATCTCAAAATGAGATTTGATGTTGAATCTTGAGGGCAAAATGATGAATCATTTTGCCCTCAAGATTCAACATCAAATCTCATTTTGAGTCTTGAGATGAATAGGGAAAAAAAAACCAAAAATGACATAGAACAATGAAAATCAGAAAGTAAAACAAAAAAAAAACAAGAAGAAGTTGAAAAACCCTACCTTGTGCTTGAAAACTCTCTCCAAAATGTAGAAGAATCTTCTTCTTCCTCTTCTTCTTGCTTCTTCTAGCTCCTATCACGCTTGCAGTCACTTTTCTCACCCCTTCAATCAATCTTCTTCAAGTATTTCCTCCTCTTCAAGTTGCTGGAAAAAAAATCAGTTTTCCAAAATGAGAGTGAAATTCAAAATAAACATGCTTTTGTGTTGTTTTGGGGGGTAGGGTGGGGCCCACGTCCAATTAGGGTTACCCCTTAACCCCCCCCAAAAGGCACATGTTTTAAAAAAACTTAAAAAAATAAAAAAACTGTCTTTTTTCGTGTGGGAATGCGGGAGACGCCTGGGCGTCTCCCCGTCCCTCGAGAGACGCCTGGACGTCTCTTGAGGGACGGGGAGATGCCCAGGCGTCTCCCACGGAGACGCCCAGACGTCGGAGACGTGGGGACGTCTCCACGTCTCCCTGGGAGATGCGGAGACGCGGGGACGTCTCCACGTCCCGGCGTCATTTGGGTGGCGGTGGCGGGATGGCGGGAGACGTCGCGCCCCCGTCCCCCCGTCCCCGAGACGTCTCTGACGGGGGGATGCGCCCAAAAAGGGGGGAGACGCGTCCCCGTGGTTCACTGCATAATACAAAAAGATGTTTGCCTGTTAAAAACCTATGCCTTAACCAGTTCTGATTTCTTTTTTCTGAGAAGTGGTGTGATGCTCTTAGGGAGAAGCAGAGTAAAACCAACTCATGATAGATGAGCCCCAAGGGTGAAAGAACTCAGGATCCTGAAATCTGGGCTGTAGGCCCCAAGGGTGCTGAGGTTCCGGTAGTCTGGGCTGCATTAGAGATGGTATCACTGTGCAGTAGACAAGCAAGTCTCCCATCCAGGACTAGGAAATCAAAAGGAGATTAAGGTTGGGCCTGAATAAGGACAATACTTACTGTACTATGAGCAACCTAGTTATTTAATATGACAATTTATGTAGCATGATAAGTAGTAATGTATATTTCCCTTTGGGAATTGATAGCCTACAAACAGGGGACATTACAACGACCATCTTAGGGCACCCTACCTTGCCTCCTTATTCCATATCTTATATGACTAAGATTCACATACAAAGCAGACTTGCTACATATTGGTGAATATATGATTTGCCTTCCCTAATAGTAGATTTATTTTATGAAATGTGTTTGCAATGATACCTAACTCGATTAAAGGTTTCCAGAACAGCCTTAGCTCATCTTATTCTTAAGTAAAAGATGTTTTCCTAACTATCTTGTATACTTTGTTTCATCCGATTTTGTGAATTCAGGGAAAAATAGAGAGGGCTCCAAAAAGGGGACATTACAATGTATCAGCAACATGCGCCAACATGGAACCAACAAATCAACACATGCAACACGTGCCCACTATGCAAGTATAAAACATCATGGTACCTGTTATGCCTAGCATATCTATTTCCCCATTTGGTTTCCTTGAGTCAAAATATGGACCCCCTTTTTAGTTTCTTTCTTCCCTTTTTGGTGTCGACCTTGGAACTCCGGAATCCCAGAGTCCCAAGGTCCCTTTTGTTTTTTACCTCGGAACTCCGAGAGTTCTGAGGTTCTTTTTGGTGTCGACCTCGGAACTCCGGAATCCCGGAGTCCCAAGGTCCCTTGTTGTACCGACCTCGGAACTCTGGAATCCTAGAGTCCCCGAGGTCTTGGGTCTTTTGGCCTCGGAACTCCGGAGTCCCGAGGTGGTTTGTTTTGTTTTCCTCTCTGTCGACCTCGGAACCTTGGAACCCCGGAGTCTCGGGGTTGTGTTTATGGTTTTCGTACGGAAGGGTTTTGGGAGGCTATATATAGGAGATAATGAACTTTTTGAGTTCATTTGTGCATTTAGAGTTTCTCCTCCCTAGCTCCAAGTCGCAAACCTCCGGACTCCCGAGCTCTCTTTCTTGGCGTCCGTTCGATTTTCGATTCACCAGGTTGGTGAATTAGTTTTCTCTCCTTGTGTTTTTCTAGGTTAGATGTCTTTTCGTGTTTTTGTTCTTTTTTCTTCTTTTGTGTTTGTTGTTTGTGGGTGTGCCCTAGCTTTCCACCTCGGAACCCCGGAGTTCCGGGTTTCGCTAGCTTTCCACCCCAGAACCGCGGAGTTCCAGGTTTCGCTTTGCCTTCCACCCCGGGACCCCGGAGTTCCGGGTTTCGCTTTCCATTCTATCCCGGAACCCCGGAGTTCCAGGTTTCATGTTCCATTCCACCCCGGAACCCCGAAGTTCCGGGTTTCATGTTCCATTCCACCCCGGAACCCCGGAGTTCCGGGTTTCATGTTCCAGGTTTTGCCTTCCATTCCACCCCGAAACCTGTTGTGACCATTTCACACATCGCCCCATTAGAATGGGGACCCCCTCTTTTTTTTGCCTTAGGTTTTGCTTTCTCTTTGCTCGTTTTTCTCTTTGCTTTTAGGGTTTTGGGTGAGTGAGTGGTCTGCCTGGGCTAGCTAGATTAGGGCTAAACTTTGGAAGCTCATTTTAGGGTTTCTTTCAAGCTAAGTCTAGTTTGGTTTAGGAGGTTGTTAGTCGTCTGCTTGAAGCCTCAAGATTGCCAGAATGAAGCATGCCTTTCAGGAGATTCAAGTTGGTTAGATCAGGGGGAAGGGTGAATAGGTCTCATCTCAGGTTAGGTCTAGATTGAAAGAGGCTTTTTTTTGGTCAGGGTCATGTTTGTTTCCCGGGCTGAGTAAGTTGAGCAGAGTCGGTAATTAAAGGCAGGATCTCAATGGAAATGCGTGAAGGAGAATCTATGTTTGCCTTTCTAGGAAAATTGGAGTTTAAAATGTCCAGAATCAAGCTGAGAGAGGATTTTCGCTCCTGACCCTTCCAGAGGGTCCAGAGCGAAAATCATTATGAACCTCTTTTTTCCTCCTCATTTTTGACTAAGTGATGCTTTCTAGGGCACGTTTGGAGGTAATTTGATGTGTTCTTGCTTGGAGAAGGATTTGATTGAATTTGAAGAACAAGATGATACCTGAAAGAGGAATTTCGCTCCTGACCCTTCCAGAGGGTCTAGGGCGAATTTCATCCTAAACACTATTTCTTGCCTTGGATAGCCTTGCAATTTTGTTCCTGGCTTAGAAAAAGACCTAACTTTGCCTTATGAGGTGGTTTAAAACTTGAAAACTGAGCAATTTGGCCTGGAATGGAGATTTCGCTCCTGACCCTTCCAAAGGGTCCAGAGCAAAAATTTTATTTGAGCTTATTTTTCACTGACTTTGGCTAAATTGTGATGTGCAGGGTATCTTGGGGGAAAGATTGGACATCCTTGAGATTTGGAAGCATGAAAAAATGGAGAACTTTGAGCAAAATGGGAAATTTCGCTCTCGACCCTTCCAGAGGGTCCAAGGCGAAATTCCCAAAAGGCTCTTATTTTGCAATGAAGAAGGTCAAGTTTTTGACATGATGGAAGAAGAATAGCTTGTTTTTGCCTCCTGAAGAAGTTTCAACTTTGAAGAATGAGGGATTTTTCTTAAAACCTAATTTTCGCTCCTGACCCTTCCAAAGGGTCTAGAGCGAAAATCTCTATGAGGGATATTTCTTGCCTTGTTTGGTCAAGTTGAGGAGTCTAAGGCATCATGAAAGGAAGAATGAGCATATTCAAACCTTAGGTATGTTTAGAAGTCATGAAGAAATGAAGGATTTTGCCCAAAAGAGGGAAATTCGCTCCTGACCCTTCCAAATGGTCCAGGGTGAAAATTTTCAAATCCTTCTATTTTTCTTGCAAAAATCTAGTCAAGCTTGGCATAGATGAAAGAGGAGTAGTGTCTTTTTCTTGAGAGGTGAAATCAACTTGAAATGATGATTGAATTGAGCCTAAATTGAGGAATTCGCTCCTGACCCTTCCAGAGGGTCCAGGGCGAAAAAATTTATAGGAGGCATTTCTTGCTCAGCTTGACCAAATTGTGATGCCCAAAGCATGTTGAAAAGAGGAATGGACATGATCTTGCTTTGAAAAGTGTTTGATAGCATTGAGGGATGGATATTTTAGCCAAGAAAGGCAATTTTGCTCCTGACCCTTCCAAAGGGTCCAGAGCGAAATTCCTTGTAAACCCATTTTTAACCTTTCTTGGACATGAAAACCTTAGGGCAATAAAAGATGAATTCCCACTAATCAAAGAAGTTTTAAGGTGAAAAAATGAAGATTTTTGGTCAAGATTGCAAAAATCGCTCCTAACCCTTCTAGAGGGTCCAAAGCAAAATTCCTAAAAGCACCTATTTCCTTGCAAGGTCAAAGCAACTTTTTAGTTTTTATGGCTTGAATGGGTGTGAGGAAGAGTGTTTTACATTTTGAAGATGATTGAAATTGTCAAGAAAAAGCAATCAAGCCTAGAACATGATTTTCGCTCCTGACCCTTCCAGAGGGTCCAGGGCGAAAATCCTAAAACCTATCTTTTCTTCCAAAGATTGGACTAGACCAAGCTTAGACATGGGTTTGAAACGACTTTTGAATTACTTTGAAGTGGAATTGGAATGCTAAAAATGCAAATTTTGAAGCCAAGAGGGAAATTCGCTTCTGACCCTTCCAAAGGGTCCAAAGCGAAATTTCCAAATTCTCCCTTTTTCTTGCAAATTTAAGACAAGATTTCACTATTCATAACTTGGATGGGAGTAAGACATGATGTTCTATCACTTGGAAATGATTCGAAGATGAAAGGATGAAGGAATTGCCCTAAAACCTAAGAATTGCTCCTGACCCTCCCAAAGGGTCCAGAGCGAAAAATCCAAAACCAGTGCATTCCTTTCAAGTTTGTGCTAAGACAAGGCTAAACCAAGTTAGAAAAGGCCTTTGAGACCACTTGTGAGTAGGTGTTTGTTTCAAAATTTGATGATTCTAGGTCAGAGAAGGAAAATCGCTCCTGACCCTTCCAAAGGGTCCAGGGCGAAAATCCTTCAAACACCTATTTTGCCTTGCAATAACAAACCAAGCATGCATGAAGTGAATGAAGAGGATCATTGCCTAACCTTGTGAGGTGGATTGGAGTTAAAATGATGGAGGAGTAAGCCTAAGCAAGAAAAATCGCTCCTGACCCTTCCAGAGGGTCCAGGGCGAAAAACACTAAAGACACCTTTTCCTCCAAAATTCAAGTGAAACTAAGCCTGAACTATAGTAAAAGATGCCATTTGGAATGCCTTGGTGAGGTTTTGGACTTACAAAAATGAGAATTTTGAACGCAGGAGAGAAAATCGCTCTTGACCCTTCCAAAAGGTCCAGAGCAAAATTCCCAAAAGGTGGCATTTCCTTCAAAATTTTGATGAGCTAACCCAGTGATGGAGAGAAATGAACCCTGGAGATTGCCTTGGAGGAGTTTAATGATTAAACTAAACTGAATTTTGGCCTAAAATGTAAAAATCGCTCCTGACCCTTCCAAAGGGTCCAGGGCGAAATTTACATTTTCACCTAATTACTCATGAGAAATGATAAAAAATTGAAATGCAAGACCTTGATTAGGCCAAAACAAACATAAGCTTGCCTTTTGGGAGATTTTGGAGTGAAGGGAATGAGGTATTCAACTCTTAAATTGAAAAATCGCTCCTGACCCTTCCAAAGGGTCCAGGGCGAAATCATCAAAAAACCTATCATTCAACCTTGGTTGATTAAGTCTATAAGGCAAATTGCAAAATTGTGAAGACAAAGTCATGGAAATTTGCAAAAATGTAGGTTGAGAAAATTTCAATTTGATCAAGTGAACAAGCCTGGATGGGTTCAAACAGGTCTTGAAGTGAACCTAAACCTTCATCACTATTGAATATTTCAAAGCCTAAGGAGAAAGGAAGCTCCATTAAGCCTCAATCAAACCTCCATATTCCCAAATTTTCACCAAATTTGCTAAAATTAAGACATTTGGGGAGGTTAAATTAAGTTCGCATAATTTGAGGCCTTTGTAATTGAATTGATTAATTTTCAAGCCTTAAAATAAATGTAAAAATCCACCCTTGAAGCTTTGAAATTAATTCAAAAATGAAAAAATAAAGGTGAGCGCTCAAATACATTTATTTGCTTTTACAAGCAAGTCGGCCTCCTTTTTAGTGGATTTTATCTTATTTTAAAGCTTATTTGCTAGGTCGGCCTTATGCTTAATTAGGGTGAGCGCCCTATGTAAAGGGGGAGTATTGTTTCAAAATTCAAATCATTCATTCATTACTTCTTATGCGAATTTTGAGGAGCAGATTAGAGGAGCGAATCTCAGCAGATTGGAGGTGAATTTTTGCTAAGTGTTGGAAGCTAGTGGAAGGCGAACTTCTTTTGAAGGTTAATCAAGACATAATTCATCCAAGAAGGCCAGCAATTCAATCCTTATCCAGCAAAGTCTGATCTTCATTCTTCATTTTTCAAGGTTCATAGTTAGGCTTTCAAAGGAGAAGGTATGAAGAATCAAACTATTTGAAGCTCTTATTCAAGACTTGTTTTGATTTTCATAGCATTTTAAAAAAAGTTTAAGTCTTGAAAATCCAATTTTCATTCATAATTAATTTGAGGAATCATGTCCTTTTCAAATTAATGTTTTGAATTATTCCCTTGGAAGTTCTTAAAAGCTATGCTTTAAGGTATGATGCTTAAAGACTAATCTTAAATTTTTGTGTAGGCATCAAATGACAACCCCCAAAGTCGGAGGATCTACTAGTCGGCAGGCTCTCATCAAGGAAGATCAGAGGAGCGACGAATTGGAGACCAGGATCGTGTCCAAGTGGAATAATGTCGGAGACACCAACTTAGGAAACTTCAATGTGAAGAAGTTTCGAGAGGTCCCCTATATTGGCAAACCATCACCTATTGCAAGGAGGATAATCGAGAGTGGCATCATCAAGGCGGCAGGTTTCCCTCCCGCAGTCAAGTGTCATGAGTTGATGATCGAGTGTGCCCGCCACTATGACTCACAATCAAGGACGATCATAACCAAAGACGGGAATATCTTAGCCTACCTTTCAGAGGAAGCTATAAGGGAAGCTCTTCATCTTCCGGACCATAAAGACATGATTTACAAAAGCTTAGAAGGAGCAAGGTCAATCTATGAAGATGATCCTGAGTCTTGTTTGAACTTCATCAATAAGAATTGGTTGCTCAAAAGTCGGCCTTGCCTGAACAAGATTCCCAATACACCACATAGGATTGACTTCCAGGAGGAATACAAAGACTTGATAACTTTGCTCAATCGAGTTACAGGTGCTTCTCAAGCCGCCTTCTTCGAAAAGTGGATGTTCTTCTTCATACAAGTGATAGTCCAAGGAAAGGGAATGCTTCATTGGGCTAGAATCATTAGCAATTGTCTGGACGTGCAGTTGAGAAGGCTAAGACCCACCAAATCATTCCACATGAGCTCATATGTTATATATGCCTTGATTAGGAGTTTCGAGTATGCAGGGCTACCTCACAGAGGAGTGATTGGAAGAGGACCCGGAGAAATAAGGGTTTGTGATTCTTATGTTCATCTGCACCATTCGCCTAGAAGTGACTACAAGTTAGTCAATGACACCTTCACGATGAACATTACCAGGATATTGCAAGGGGGAATTCACAATCGACTGTCTCTGGATGCACAAGACCTTGTGAAGAAGTATGGCGCATGGTTCATCCAGTTTCAAAAGTTCACATACATCAGAGTTCATGGGTGTCCTTCACCTCCTTACATGTTGCCAAGATATCCAACAGACAGGATAGTGCTACTTGAGGTGACTAGACAGTTGGCAGCTTATGCGAAGGCATCCAGACACAAGCATGGAAATGGGATTCCCATGCCCATCATACTAGGGAACGCAGTTGAGGTGTGTCCTAATACTCAAGCCGTGGAAGATGCAGAGAAGGAATTATCTTTATACTCATTCACATCCTTTGCCTCGCGAGAGAACTTTGACCCTCATGGTTATATGGAGGAGACAGTCGGTAGAAAGTACAAGCATGAGTTTCAGGTGGAGGACTTTTGGATGAATCTCCCAAGTGATTTAGAGGTTAAAAGAAAGATGCATTCCAGGCTACCCTTAGATCTCATCAGGAAATGCAAAGTTTATAGAGTAGCCAATCAAGCCCAGGATAATGGTAGATACCTCCAGTCATCCTATGAGAAAGAGGACAAAGAAGTGAAGATAGATTGGAATGAACCCGAGGTTTTAGACTTGAGAGCTTTGATGGCTCTCGTTTTATCCTGCACTCGCAGATGGGTGGATGTACAACATCAAAAGTTGAAGGAGCAGAATGTATCAATGACATTTACTTTGGAGGCAAGACCAGAAGAAGGAGAAGCAAGTGTGAGTGAGAATACTTCTCATTCCAAAGGCTCAAAGAGGAAAGAAGGACTTGAGAAGAAAGAACCTTCCAAGAAGAAGCAGAAAACAAACCCTCATCACCCACCAAGCACATCTTCTAGGCATGAAAAGGAGGCGAGTCAAGGGGAAGATCAGAGGCAGATAGTATATGAAGTTGATGAGTCTATGGAGTCCATGGTATAGAATGATAAACAAGAGAAAGGACAGACACCTCAGCTTTCATCAAGTCAATCTCCCCAAGTTGATGCTAATGAGAAACACGAAGAAAAGAATGATGATGAAGCAACATCTCCTTTCCGGGAAGATAGACCACTACCTAAAGAAATACAAGTGAGGGAAACAAGATCTGCCATTCCCGATTGGCTGAAAGAAAGACTGACAAAGGTAGTTGTGGTTGAAGAGGAAGAAGATGTGTTTGACTTGGAAAGCCTTATAGGAAATTCTCATGAGGTAATGGAGAAGAAAAAGGCCACAAAGATGTCTAAGGTAATTAGAGATGAGACAGGATCCAAGAAAGTGCGGGTAGCTACACCAGTGGTGGACAAATATGAGGATGAAATTCTTGCAGAAGAGTATGACTTAGAAACATTTGAGCTTGGTCCACTTACCTCTGAGCAAGCGATGGAAGAAGCAACTGATTCATTTGAAGCACTTAAGGACAAACTTGAAGAAGAAATGGAAAAGAATAAGAAGCTTGAAAGGGAGGTCAGTGCTTGGAGGAACTATTTTAGTCACCTTAATCAGCCCTTGAGACGTCAAGATCCAGCAGTATCTCCTTTACAAGCACTCCCTCTTGAATCAGTTGGTGAGGCAGAAAGGGTGAAGAGCTTGGTTCAACTTATAAGTTCTTGGATTGATAAATCCCACATGGTAGCCGTTGAATTTACAACAAGAATGATGAAGACAGTTCATCGAGCTATCCAGGTCCTTGAGATTATCCATAATCTAATGATAACTGTAGCTGCATTCGCTCACACTAGAGATGTTATCATTCTTGTCTTACAAGTAATAAGACAAACACCAAGATGGATTTTGGCACAAGAAAAGATAATGGATGGAGGAACTCATAACCTCCTACAGTGGTCAGCCCTGCTCCAGATGAAAGAGGTCCTTTTTGAAGACATCAACACCAGATGCAGTCGAGTTGAAGGTATCATTCATCCAATTCAAGATAAGGTGTTTGAGGTGTTGTGTACCATTCTTGACAAGCGGATCGAGATCGAGACAGATGTGGACATCCAAGAGTTGGAGGATAGAATCAAGGTCATCTTTTGCAAAGAGGAGAACATCATCACAGATAAGCAACGAGATCAGATGTACACTACTATGTTCTTGATTGAGAAGACCAAAGAACTTGAACCTGGATGGGAGACAACTCTTCTCACTGCTTTTGATCAAGTCCTTCACTTGGAAGAACGAATGAAGAATCTTCCTGAGATTCCCATTGCAGAGATTGAAGGAATTGTGTCCAGATTCATTGAATATGCTAAGAAAGAGCATAGGAAAGGGAACAACATTCTAGATGAAAAGTTGTTATAGGATGATGTGGCAGCTTAATTCCTATTGGTCTATGTCTCCTTGGTTTTTGTGCCAATTCTTTATTGGCTATGGATTGGTGATGTTTATCTAAATGGGGACTTTTTTGTAACAAACCCTAATTAGGGTTTAGGTGTCAAAATCTCAGCCGTTTGATTTGGGCCATTCATTGTATTTGAGGATGCTATATATACCTTCACTCATTTCATTTCAAGGGTTACAGAGAGAAAAGTTAGAGAAGAGAGAGAGCTTAAAGAGAAGAAAGTTAGAAAGTTATTGTTGTAGCAAGATTGAGTAGTGAAGAAAGAATTTTGAACAATTGTTGTCCATTTGGCTATGAGATCAATAAAATATTGAAGTTATGGTGTTTTATTGTGATACTTGTGGTTATCTTCATGATTGTTTATCTTCTTGAATCACTCTTAGTCGAAATAGCATTTAGATTTTAAGTTTGAAAGACGAAGTGTTGTGCTTGATCCTTGATAAGATTCATATTCCAAACCACTAGCTTCTTACCGATTGTAAGGACGCCTTGTGTGGTCAATTGGAAACCTTGAGATTGGTTAAGAATTCAATCATTCTTGGAAGTATTGATATGTATCTCTATGATAGTATCTATATCCTTGATGATTTGAAAAATTGTTGAATCCCCTTAGAAGATCGCATCAATTCCAGTAAAGTTGTAATTTCTTGGCGAAACTGAAATTGGTAGAATCTTATCAAGTCTAGTCTTCATTGAGTCATTCTTAGGAATAGTTTAAGTATCTCTTCCTTGAAACCCTTACCTTTTGACATTTTTTGAAAATCTGTTAGTGCTAGGAAAATCCTGTTCCCGCATTTGGAAAGAGAGTAACACGGACAAGCTTTTTCTAAAAGTACGTAAGGCCCCTTGAAGAAACAGCATATACAACGACCATTGGTGCTTATCCACACATAGAGATCCTACAACAAAGAACCTTGAAGTCATCCCGATTGATCCTTTTCACGACATCTTCAGCATTCGGAGACTTTAATCAAGAGAGGATAAGGTACCTTTTAGGTATTTTATTCTGTGTTTGGTCATGTACAAAATACACATCAACAGAACCCCAGATCCCTGGAGTTCCAGATCGTCCCAAATCTGGAGCCCGGAACCCCAGAACCCCGGAGTTCCAAGCCCTTTTCCTTTTTGCTTACCCCGGGACCCCGAAGTCCCGAAGTGGATCAAGAATTATGTTTAATATTGAGGACTAAAATTTGTGTTTTGCCTGCAGGTTACAGTGGTTAGATGGACTCATCCACCAACAAGAGAGGTAAAGAAATTGACAGACTTCTAGCCACCATGAAGTACCAACATCAAGGACAGGTCCATGTTTCGAAGCTGGACGATCAAATTAAATGGGTCACGGACAGCGAAGTGGGACACATAGGGATTGGGGATATTGCAACCCAATCGGATAAACTTAACCTAGATGCTCTCCACCGAAGGATAAAGAGGTCGGGTCTTGTGGAAGCTACTGTATTCCCGCAGTCGCTTCAAGCACCAGAGTTTATAATGACCATCACTCCATTCTACAATACAAAGACAAGAAAGTGTATGGATGCACATGGAAAGACTGTTATTGACTTGTCACTGGATATGCTAGGGTTCGTCTTTGGAATCCCAACTAGGGAAGAGGCATTCTTATTAACAGAAGAAGAGGCCTTGAAAACATGGAACGAGAAGGTGTCAGCCAGCAAAAGACACATGAATACCAACTGGTTGGAAGAGGAGAGGAAAACAGGGCTCAAGGCTACAGAGATCCTGAGGGCAGACTTCAAAGAGCCTCAAAGGGACTTGATTATCATGCTCAGTAGGGCCTTCGACAAGCTTGACTATAAGCATTTCCACCCTTGGATGTTCCAATTTATGAGTACCATATTGATAGGAAGGCAATACTTTGATTGGCCACAAATCCTTTCCGACAACATTTGTAAGCAGATGAAGGAGGTGCAGCACATCCAGAAGTTCTTTTTCACGTCCTATGTCATTTGGGTAGCTACCAGAGCTGGAAAGTTTCCAAGCCTACAGGTAGAAGGGCAGCTAGGAGAGAAGGAGGGACAGAAGAAGATATGGGAATATTATTCGCAGCTCACTCTAACAAATGCAAAGACACACTTCAAGAGGGTTAATGATGCCTTCATCTTCCCTATAATCATTAAGTTGATTGGAGACACAGGATATCGGATAAGCCCAGAAGCCATGGCTATTATCCGAGAGTGGGCATGTTGGTTCATCCAAAACCCACGTTCTACTTACATCAGAGTTAGTGGATTCACAGGGAATCCAATGCTATTGCCTCGTTATTGCAACGATAGGGTAATCCTGCTGGAGTATGTAAGACAACTTCTTGGTCTCCAATCACTGCTATCTTCTAAACATAAAACAGGTATTGACTTCTCGGTATCCATTGGGTACTTCACCTATTCTAAAATACAAGTGGCAAAATTGGCCGAGCAAGAGCTTCGGGATTTGAACCTGAAAGAATATATCATACTAGGGAATTTTATGATCCCTACGGGAAACTTAAGCAAGCTATGCCTAAGGCATATGAGGGGCATAGGCCCAGCTTGGAAGACTTTTGGGCCAACTTGCAGGATAGTTTTGAAGTCAGGGAGAAGAATTATAACAGGTTGTCCGTGCCGCAGGTTAGAGACTTTGGTATCGAGACTAACCTCCCTAAAGACCTGAGGGATGATGGAGAGTTACTCGATCCAATTTATAAAGAATCAGGGATAGACAAGAGGCCCCTCTCCCCAGTGAAATGGTCTGCAAGCGAAGATACAGATATGGAGAAGGTCTCCCAGGTAGTCATTAATAGGACTAAGCAATGGTTAAACCAGAGGGTTAGACCTAGTGCATTAAAAACAAAGCAAAAGGAATCCACCTTAGGGGTGCCGCAGTCAAGAGGCCATAAAGAGTATGCCCGAAAAACAAGGTCGGCTTCAATACAGAATACCTCCACTGACCCAGGTGAGGAAGACAAGCCTCAAGAAAGCACTGAGGACTTGCTGAAGAAACTCCAAGAAAAGATGAAGGAGTCTGAACTTCTGAAGAAGGCTGCAGACCTAGGGGTCACCGATGGGCTAGGCGTTGTTTCACTTGCTAGAGTTCTTCTACCAAGGACTGCTATAGGCCACACTGGAGGAGAAGATACTCAAGAACAGGAAGAGAACCTAGAGGCCACCAAGGAGGTACCTGTTCAGCCACCTTCCACAGGGACAACAAGTGCTTCGGGCACCACTGCTCCCGCACCACCATTTGTTAATGTATCCACAGGGCAGCCCAGAGTGCAAGGTTTTACGCCCACTATTGAGAAAGTGAAAATTAGAAATGTCGAGTCTGACTCTGACCAGGAGGAAGAGGATCTCGACCAACAACAGCCTCTAGGTAGTGAGTAAGAAGGAGGTGAAGCAGAGGATATCCTGAATGAAAGGTTGATTCTAACTTCTCAAGACCAAGAAGACTTGCTTAAGGATATAGAAGCCGGGCAAGTAGAGATGGAGCTAGGGAATGAAGAAATGGCATTCAATGAGGAAGTTAGTGGTAAGCTAGGAGAGTTACACAAACAACAAGCTCTCCAAGCTAACTTAGCCCGCCAAATTTCATCATTCCAGGTTCTTGGCCAAACTGGAGCTGAAGCAGAGGAGCAGGTAGAGGAGCAGGCAGAGGTGCATGTTATAATTGCTGAGATTGTATCACATCAAGGTGATAAAGCTGAAGATATACCAGAATGGTTAGAGTTTACCTTTGAGAAGAAAAAGAGAAAAGCAGAGCTTCCCAAAGTTACTCTACAAGAAGCGATCATCGAGGAACCACCAAAGATTAAGAAGTTAAAGACGGTTCACCACCTGTCGAAAACTAGTTTCGGTGAAGTGATTGCAGATGTGGTGGTTCCATCGCAGGCCGAGGGACAAGCATCTCCCAAATACCAGGTATCACAGGTAAACCTAGGTAAGCAGACCAAGTGGGGAGAGTTAGATACCTTGGAACTAGCCACAAGCGTTGTCAGAGGGCGTGTGGAAAAGGAGCATAGTTCAAATGTAGAACTTAAAGCGCAGCTTGGGCAGTATAAACATCTCTTGGTAGAAATGTGCAAACCTTTGGACTCCTGTAGGACAGATGACCTACCTTCAACCTCATCCTTGCCAGAAGGAGATGTAAAGGCACTATTGGAGGTGAGACGAGTAGCTGCAGCTGCTAAGTCTTGGACTCAAATGAATGCAGCCAAAATTAGGTTGTTTCTACAGGACACGATGGAAATATACCGTAAAGCGGTACAGGCAGGTGGAGCTTTGGCAACCTGTTCCACACACTGGGAACGGAAGGAGAACACCTTTAATAAACAGCTCCGGATTTTGAAAAGGATACTACGGTTAGGAGAAGAGCTGATAATAAAAGAAGACCTCTTAGGAGGAGATAGTTGTGAGAATTTACAGTCCTACATATACATTTTGGAGTTGAAGGTAGAGATGTATCAGCAGTATGTCAAGGAGATGACTAATATTCGGGACCCTCTTCTCAGATAGATTTTGTCATATGAAGATTTTGTAACGAATATACTAGGGCCTTTTGGCCTCAGAATGGCTGATAATGGAATAATGGACCAGTAGCAAGTTTTGAATCAATGGGATGCATATGAGGCACAAAACTTAGGACCTGCTGCCCAGTTCGATGCTGGCCTTATGGATAGATACACATAGCTGATTACTCAGTGTCAGGAGGTGGCAGATACGGTAAAGGAGTTAGAGGAACAAGGAGTACATGCAGAGGAGACTTTGAAGAAGTATAAATTTAGAATTAAGCATGTAGCCAATCCGCCAGTCCAAGCAGTTGCATGCATAATCGAAAATTATAAGGCATTTACCAAGAAATAAAAAAAAAAGCTAGGCACACAATTGCTAAAGATAGCAAAGCTTTTTCTTGATTTTAAAACTGCTCTTCTTACTCAAAGTTCCAATTTTGAAAATCCTGCATGGTTACGAAAACGTGGCTCACCCAGCATGGTCTTCGTAGTGTTCATGCAGCGTTCGCTTCGTAGTTGTTAAGTGGAGTGTCCAGGCAGAAACTTGCAAGTTAACTGTGGCTCCTAATTTTAGTTCTTAATTTAGGGTAGAGTTATTTCCTAAATAATAAGGTGAAAAAACTTCTATAAATTGAGAAGTTGAATTCATTTGTAAGGGTCCCCAAATTGATGATTTGTGGCCCACATAGAGATTTTTAGAGATTTTTGCAGATTGTTAAGAAGTTTGAGTTACTTTTGCTATACATTCATGGAGATTAATATGAAAAGCAGCTTGTAGATTGCTTGATTTACATCTATATTCTACCAAATTGTTCTGTGTAATTGGTAATGTCTATTATTTTGAGTTAGCAACGTGGTAATCTTTTTTGTCTATTATGATATGAACCATATTGCACACGTCAGTGGTATATGGGAATTACTGTGATAGGCCATATTGTTGATGATTCTATGTCCACAGATTTGTGAAATTGATGATTTTGCAGGTTTTATGGAAGTCTGTTGTTGAATGCTAACTTGGATAATATCTGATAATTGCTCAAATTGCAGGGAACTAATTGAATAGTTTATTGAGTTGTCATTGTATTGATCTTAATTGTTATTTTCTTGTTTCCTTTACGCTTCACATTTTATTTCCCCAGAGAGTCTTAAATCATAAAATACAAAAAAAAAGGAAGTGCAATTGTTCGTAAACCAGCGAGATTTAGTTCTAACCAGCAAGCCCCTTTACAGGTATAACCACATCAGCCATTGAGTTATCCATCACTGTCGAGACCCGACTACAGAGACCTTGGGGTAGTGAGTTCTTCCGAATCCATTACTTTTCAGGAGAGGTGGTGAGTGTTTGCATAAACTACCTGACTGTTGGTGGGTGTGTCAAAACGCTCGTCAATAGTACCATTACATGCAATTGCATGCAAAAGCATAGATTAGACATGCAACCCACTAATCATGTGCATGACTTCATGCAACTACATAACTATATAATCCAAAATAGAATCACAATCTCTGTCTTGTTGTGTTACCATTCTCTATCCTTGAGAATAAGATCACCTACATAAAACTTCCACTCAAAACAGGATTAATATCATAAGGAAGGTATCCCCTTGTTTAGCCCAAACCAAGCATTGATAACAAAATGTAAGGAACTAATCCTAGAACACACTAGATCAAAACATTTCCATAGATAGAGTTTTAAGAATAAGTGGAAGGAAACTGTGCCCTTAAATAAAAAACTAGACATGGAAACTCCCTACATTAACTTAGTGAAAGAAGAAATGCAAGTGAGTTCAAATGTACACAATATCATTAGATACAAAAAAACACATAACAAAAATATAACCTAGGAAAATCCTTTTTAGAAAAAAACCCAATCTCCAAAGCACACCCAATATATTATTTTGTAACAAAACAATTAGAATTCATTCATAAATTTTATCAATGCTTTGTTAGGAGAAAGAAGAGAATATCATTGGCTTTTAGATTCAATATAACAACATATCCCCAATCTCTAACGCATTCTCTCCAACTTGTCCAACCTATGAAAATTATAATAGCACCTCATATATACATCCATAGCCATATTGCAATGTCACAACCATAAGCAACAAGAGATCAATTGTGAACAAAATCTGACAGCATAACCCTTGCAAGTACAAGTGCAACCAATACCACCAACCCATGCATCTAATATATAGGCAAGCCCAAAACTAGAAACCAAGGATAGTTTCAAAAATCATGAGCAATTAGCTGCCCAAATCAAGGAAAATTTTAGATTTATCCACATTTTAGGAAGATACTCTCAATGCATTAGCAATAGCCTTCTATTTTCATTTGCTTTGTTAAAGTAACCCTTTAACACTTAATAAATTTTATAGTTGTATTTAGCAACTTCCATGGCACTAAATGCTACTTACAACTTATCAAATATCTATTACAAAGTGGGACACCTTTTTCCATGTGGGCACATAATTAATAAAAATTAAATATAAATAAGAACATTAGAAGTGCAAGGTGTAAGACACCTAATACCAACATTTTTGATGACTTGACAAGTGATATTTATGATTTTGGCCACTTGAAATCAATGACACGTTCAAATTCGCTCTAGCATGCTTATAGAGAAAGATACCTACAAAAATATTAAATAGCATGTAACCCCAAACCTTAATAGCTTGGCCTCTGTGTTTGATTTGGATGAAATGAAAGTAAAAATAAACTTTCTTAAACCATTTAGAAATGATGGTGAGCTTATATTTGCTTTTGCATGCTTCCAAAAAGGTAACATATAAGAATACCTTCCAAAAGATGGAACCCTCAAACTCAAAAACCCACAAAATGAGAAAAAATGAATAAGTCGAATAGCCAAATTGACTCTACTACCATGGAGGATCTTATAATTTCTTTAGAAAAATCCTAAAATCTCTACGAGGACCTTGGAAATTAAACTAATTCCTATATTGATGGTGAAATTTGGACTAAAGGGAGTAAAAGCATACAAAACAATCACAGAATCCAAAAAAACATACAACTTCAATTTGAGCATAAATGGAAACACGAGACATAAACACTACAAAAATAAGCAATGATTATACCTTCCATTTTTTTTTGAGATTTCTCTAATGATTGATAAATGGTTGCAATTATTGCATGTAGATTTGTTTTTGCTTGGAAGCTACCAAATAGACAGCATGTACATAGGATGAATGATTTTGTTTATTTTTTGTCCTTTGGAGGAGGCTTCTTAAATAGATCTCCTCAATGAGGATGGATGAGGATTTGTTTGGGAGATCAAGGGTGGGGATTAGCTTGTTGATTGTGCAAGCTCTCAATATAACAAGTGGAGGGAGATGGTGAGTTAAGGTTGACAATGGAAGCTCTCCCACATGTGAGAATGGAGGGTGTATATTCATTTAGGATCTAGGATGGATGGTGAGGATTTGCACATGTGGAAGAAGATAAAAGGGTGAGAATTACAAGTAGAAGATTCACACATATGGGAATGTGTGTGGAAATGAGAAGTGGAATGTCTTACACGTGAGAGAATGTAGGGATTTGTGTGGCAATGACAAGTGGAAGATCTCACATGTCTGGGAATGTGGGGATTCGTGTGATAACGACGAGTGGAAAATCTTACACGTGAGAGAATGTGGGGATTTGTGTGACAATGACAAATGAATGATCTCACACGTGTGAGAGTGGAGGGTTTAGATGTTTCTGGGATAATGGATAGTGGGGATTAAAAGATGAGAAAATGATTTAATTCATTAAAAATTGAGAATAGATTAGTATAATTAATTGAATAAACAAGGTTCATTTAATTAATTAATCAAAATAAGATTAGGTTAGGTTAATTAAATAAATAGGATTTATTTAATTAACTAGTGATGGATTGATTAAAGGGGATAGCTTAATTTATTTAATTAACTATTGGAGTAAAGATGGCCTAATTAATTAAATAATTTTATTAATTAGTGAAGATGTAATGCAAGATTGATGATATGGATTGATGTAAGCATGACAATTTTAAGTGTCTACACCTACTAGTAGTAAAATAAAAATGCAGAAATGATAGATATTGGCAATGCATGTAAATGGAAGTTGCCTTTCTCTTTCATCACTTTTTAAAAAACACATATATATAGCTGCATGAATGCATGAGTCATGGTTACAACCTGTCCATGAGGAGTGATGCTAACTTCATAACTAGAGACAGTGGTGGCACATAAAGAGGTAGTTGTTGCACATAATTTCCTTCAATCAAGGAAGCACACCTGTCTATTAGCTACCTAGGATAAAAATTAATTGCTTAAATAAACTTAAATAAAAAAGGTATAATAGAAAACATTACACCAACATAGATTATCCCCTTACAAGAAATGGAAGTATACACCAACATAGATTATCCCCTTACAAGAAATGTAAGTATCTTACCTTCCAACTCCTCATATTATACCAATATTGGAGTTTCTTCCAAAGCCCCTAGGCAAGGGGATCTCTAATTTCATCCAATAGTGAATTTTGTTTCACTACAACTCTTGTTGCAACATAACTCTTCTTTTGAGCTAGATTTGACCCTTCCCTTGTACCTAATCATCGAAGGTGCCAACTGGGGGGACTGATGTTGTCGCTCTCCACATTGTTGAGAACTCTTTTTTCTTTCTTTTGAATCCAAATTCAAGGCTAACCTCCTCCTTTGAGTTTCCCAAAGGAATATCATGATGCACTAGCTACATTTGCATGCATCCAGAGAGCCATGTATACAAGCTCTCTAATGCCCCATTACACCCTACCTAGATGAAATCAATAGCTGAAGGGGAGGAAGGTTCAAAGATTGATTTTAGGTCATAATTAAACAACTTATCTTTGAAGGATATTTTTCCCTTCCTTCTCTTTCTTAAACTTCCTTGATGATTAGAGCTTTGACTCCATCCACTAATAAAATATTATATGGGTGTCGCTGGAATTTATTTTATTCCCAGGCTCCTCACTTCATTGGATACATCTAGTCTATGCAAAATAATGAAATGGAAATAAAGAAATGGTGAAGGAAATCAGTTTTGATTCGTCTTCATCAACATAAAACATCTTGAAACTCTGATTTCCTCCTTGTAGTGACTGCTAGGAGCATTTGCTCACTCTTTATTTTTGCCATTGGCAACCACTACCTGCATCTTGTCTCATTTTATTTAAATTTTAAATTATATTTTCAAATTAACAAGATCCCCAAGTTCTTGCTAGGAATCATGCTGACCCCTTAAATCAAAGGGTCTAGTTTCTCCTAAAAAGGATTTCTAACATTGTAATTAGTTTTATTAAGGATTTGAAGAACACCCACATTGGTCAGGTAATCTGCTAGAAATGAAAGAGTTAAATTTTGTGGAGAGGTCCCAAGCTTAAACATTGATACCATTTAGTTTCCTATTCTAACTCATGCTTTTGTTTGTAGCATTTATATCTAGCATTGAGTCAACCTCCACCTCAATTTCTTTAATTCCTTTGGAATACAACTGGTTTTAATCCATGTGCCCAATCCATTGTTTCCTTAGCTTCATTAATGGTGTCTTGGCCAATATGTTATACTTAAATGAGATTTCCTTGATGATACCAAACCCCAGCTATACCTGAGTTTCTTTGGATGGCCTATAGATATTAAGTTTCAACTTATGTCCATGATGGGGATTCTATCTCACTGCCAACTGTATTTGGGAAAACCTCTTTAGTGAGGATAGGATTCATGGCACTCCACAATATGGAGAACTTGTGTCTTTTGGTGACAGCTCCTTCTTACTTTTCTTTATGCACACATTTGATACATTAAGATGGTTACTTCCACTCTAGGAATTACTCTTTTGAGGTATTATTCTTGTCTTGAAAGATTCTATGGTTCCTTTCCTTCCAAATTTCCCAACTAACCAGCAGTGGAACAAACTCCCAAATAAAATCTTTAATTCCCTTGGGACCCAAGGTTTTTCCTTTTTCAGCTGCAAACCAAACAAAACTGTTAGCTTTACCTAACCCCTGGCTAAACCATTTCAGATTTTGAGGGGAAACCTTATAACCTGATTTCATGGGGTAACATCCTGGTTCAACTTATATATCTTGAAATGTCCTGTTCTGTAGAGAAAGGGATTTGGAAAGTAGAGATGGTGTTGATGGAGAATCTTTTGGGGACTTGGAATTTGAAGTGATTCAATGAATCCCCTCCCACCTCAGTTTCTTCTCTCCAAGATTTTGAACAATAGTCACAAAGTTTACTTCACCAATGGCCTTGAAGCTGGTGTCTGAACAACAAATCTGGGATGTTTCTTATTTGTCTCTTTCCCATCCAAGAGTGATCTCAGAAATTCACTGACTCAACCCACATGTCCTATCTTTATGTGTGGCAATTAAGCACCCACAGCTGCAGGTGATGTTGTTTCTAGTATTTACTCAACAATTTAATTGATTAATGCAATTAAATTCTCGATTTTCTTTTTTTTTATCCAAGAGTTTAAGTTAGTCATAAATAAGGAATCCTTTATCCAGATTCCAAACAGTGATTGTCCAATAGGAAGATTTTTTTAAAACCTGCTAAGAATATAACCAAACAGGCATGCTGAACACTTATTAAATGGCCTTTCTGAAATTGTTTGGAAGAATAATGATGGTTAGGTAAACATCTATATCATACTTATTTAACTTTTGTGATACACAGAGGCTGGCAAATTTGGCATTTGCAACCTTAGTTTTACATTTTATAAATTTTATCTTGGAAACATGTTCCCTGCATCAGGTATAACGGAATGTTTTGGAGAAGGCACCATTTATTCTCCTTTGGAGCAACTGGGAAAGCAGCACACACAGAAGATGACAGGAGAAAACAGAGAAGATACGTTTCATGAAGCCAATGTGATTGCAAACTTGGAAAATAGAGACATTGAAGGCACAACAGTGGAAAGTGGCAAGGAAAGCTTGTTGTTCAGCAGGGGGCCTAATCTAGGATTTGGTCTGGGGGAGAGCAGAGTCATACTGTATGATATATTGGAAGGACTCGCCAGGCAAGTAAATTTATTGCTGGCTTAATTGCATTTCAAGGTTTTGTTTTCTATAGCAATCTTTATGTTTAAAATCAAAATCATTCAACTGGATATATATGAATTTGCTAACTGCACTTATATTCAAGGTTTTTACTTTTTCTTTACAGACTCTGCAAGCAATTTAGTTGTATTTTTCTTGTGTTGCAACTAAAGTTCCAATTATAGGTTATATTTAACAGCTTGGTCTGAACGGGGTGACTTCTTTCATTTTATTTTTAGAAGTGAGCTCACCTGCAGTCCTAGTTTGCAGTCTGATTTTAAGTGTGCTTTAAATAATATTCACTAAAAATAAATGAATATCTATGGTCCCCCTTCAGGGATGAGATTTGTTTCAAATTTCTGTAAATGAAACTTGTTAAGCGAAAAATAGATATTAATTTTATTGTAGAGTCTGGAACTTCCGCTTATGTGAAGGACAGTAGTTTTGGAAGATGCTTTTTCCTATTTCAAGAGTCTGCAGAGATGTATTTATTGTGTTATAACCTAGATGAAATGATGTTTGAAAAGGTCAATACTGCCTTATAACATGAAATTCGAACTTGTCATTCATGTAGAATCTTTAGTATAAACCTTTTCAAAATGTTGTTGAAAGCTAATAGAAATTATAAATATATGGTTTTCCATGATGTGGTGCAGGCTTGATGAATCCGGCATCTTTTTAAATCCTGTGGAAGATCCGTTAGACTCAAAATTTTCAGATATTAACAGCAAGTGCAAGAGCTTTACAATGATACGCAAAAAAATTGAATCTCAGGAGTACCTGTCTTGGAAATCATTTGTGGTATCTTCCTCAAATTTGAATTTTGAGTACACATTTTCAAATTTTACAGTGAAAGGAGCCTTTTGGATTGCTTCTGAAATACTAAAACTTTCATGTCAAAATGCAGGATGACTTTGAGTGCATTTGTAATGATGTAATGTGTTATTATCAAAGGGATGCTGTGTTTTGGAAAGCTGCAAACAACATGTTGCATCGAGGTAGAGTATATTTGGATCAGATTGCGAAAAGAGCAAACTGGAATTTTTGTTTTACGCAAACAGATGAACAGAATGGGGATCAGAATTCAGAAGCTTTTAATAATCAAAATGCAAGTTTAGGCAATGCAGTGGCTTTGGAAATGAAACAAAATAACCCAAAATGGGACAAAGAAATCCCTTTCTGCGGTTTACCATGTAAAGCTTCCATGCAACCAGATATTACAAAGGATATTCAACAACTTGATACTGGTGGAAATTTATGTGTTCAGGCAGATGAATGTCCATTGGGTCAACATTTCTCTAATTTGGCCAATGCAAGTTTGTGTTCTCTACAGGACTTGGAGAACTGTTCAACTACAACTGTTGTGTTGGGTAGTTCAAATTTAGCTGGGCTTAGCATTGAAGTAGATGATACTGTGGTTGACATCACTGGATCCAAATGTATTTGGAATGATGTAAGAGTTGATTCTCCTGATCAGGCCACTGAAAGTTCAAGTTCTTTTGGAGATACAGATGCTGATGATTACGAAACATGTGGTTCTGTTGAATCAGAATCTGAGTTGCATAATGGGAATGCAGCTGCAGCTGTTGATGAGAATCATGGCTATGCATCTATAAAAAGGTATTGATCCTTTCTGAAGAAATCTATATCATGCTTTCCCATGGTAGAATGAAAAGCTGGAAATATTTTAATTCTGAATTATAAATAATTTTCTTTGATGCCTTAACACTCATTTGAGTCTGTGTGTATAGCAAATGATAGTTACTAGCAAGCATATTCTTTTTCTGTGTCAAAGCTTTGTCTAAGCAAAGCCGGTACAAGTAAGAATAGAATACGGAGAAAAATCAGTCCATTTATTTAAGAAAGAGACACCTTGATGTCCATAATAATCAATCAATTGTCTTGATTGATTAGTTGATATTTTACAAGATTTAAAGGATGTAGTTTCAGCCAGTCTGTACCCCCCCAAAGTTTTCAAATTGAACACTCATTTGGAAATGTAATGACTAACAGTAAAGTAGACTAATAAGACTATCTAGAATGAAATTGAAGCTATGGACAAGAAATGTGTATCGCCTGTAGACTTTGGTCTTGCAAAATAAGCTATGATCTGCATGTGCTCTTATGTTTTTCTTACATTTCTTAATTACTAAGGAGTTTTTTTCCCTATGTTTCTTATAATGTCCTGACTGATTTTTATTAGGAAAAACAGTAGATTGTCAGATGACTGGAAATCTTATAGGCGTGGCATTGAATGGCGATGCCACTGGCTTGAGTTACAGATTAAGGAGTTCCAGTCTCAAGCTTCCAAGTATGACTGCATTCTCAAAAAAATTCAGTCTAAAAAGTTGCAGAGAGATAGCCTAACTTGTATCAAGGATTCTGCAGCAAGAACTACTCCTCTAATATCTCATTCTATCAAGCAACGCATCTTACATCGGAAGCCTAAAAAAGTGAGAAAGGAGAAGGATTTATCAGCATATATGTCACAACACCCTCTGTTCTCTTTATATGGTATGATGCTGATTGAATTTTGGAATCAATTCCAGTTCTGTGGAAAATCAGTAAACACTGTTCAGTAATTCCATTTTTTCTCTTACCTGCAGAGAATAGGACTGAAGCAGATGGAAGATTGGCTGAAGACGATCCGAATAATTTACCAGGTAAGGAGACAGCAATTCTGAATGTTTTTCAATGTAATTAATGGAAAAGGCCAGAAATTTTTATAAAGTTTTGCAAAAAAAATTTAGATACTATATTAGTGAATCTACAGACTAGGTTTGGGTGATTCCTTTGATTTGAAATAGATCAACATAAAAACTGAACAGGGTAATCAGGGAAGGTTGTGATGTTTGATGCTTCATCTCAAAATTTAGAATTGTTATATACTAGAATGGATAATTTTCATTTGTCACATTCCTTTGTGATATTCTATATCAAATCACTTAACATAATTCACTAAATTGAAATGCATCTTTCCATTGATATATGCATAGTTCTGTAAAACATTAAAATGCATCATTTTGATAAATGTTTAAAGTTAAACGTTGATTTATTTGATTCCAAAGTTTTCTAATGACATCCGCATAAAAATTGCATATACACCATAAAGAAAAAACAGTAATTACAAATTTTTTCATCATTGGGATGAAAATGCCTTCTACCAAGAATAGATGATTCTACGAAGTTAGAACATCAGGGCATCAATATCCCTGATAATAGTGGCCGTTCAGGTAACTAATTCAAAAACAACAACAAGAGTAGTACTCTTGCATGAAATAAAATGAAGACTACATCTTATGTATGGGATGAATGCAACTGTCAATAGGTGGAAGCAGAAGGATCTGTGAGAGATATACTAATACTTTGATATCCCAGTGAATTCCAAGGCTCATCAGTAAACTTCACAAACCTTGTAAAAAATATGTTACTTAAGGGGCTTGTGGAAAATCTTTTCTCAAATACATATGGCATTATTAGCTCAGAAGAGAGACAGATTTGTTGGAGACACCTAATAGAAGGCATAAAGACATTGATTGGAGTTTGTGGGCAGACTTCAAGGCAATCTTGAAAATGCTTGACAAGAAAGGAGAAATCAGAGGGATCACTCAAAGTATGTTTTTGATTACATAGGGAAGGACCTCCAACCCTTTCAAAGCTAACCGGAAAAAAGTTGCAATAGAACAAACAACGAGCAGAACAAGTTAGTCACCAAAAAAGAGCAACTAAGTACAGCATAACAAAAGAAAAACAGCAGAGTAACCTCCAAAATAGATCCAGAGCATGGAAGATCCATAGAAGCAGCCTTGCGAGAAAAATAGCAAACTTGAACAAAACAGCAGGAGACTCTAGTAAAGAGCATTCCAATCTGCAACCATAGGATCCAGAGTTTCTTCCCATTTAGACACACCACGAGAAGGACCTTTCTTCTTCACCTACTTTGAAGATTCAGCAGGCCTCTCCAACTTTTTCATTTTCTTCTTCTTTTTATTCAGCTTAGTTTTCATACTCACCACTCCCACAATTGTTTTCCTCATTAGGCCATCAGTGATTTTAACCATTCTACTCATAGCATTCTCTAGGGTGAGAATTTTTGGTTGAAATAAGGTTAGAGACTCCTACAGACCAGCGTATTTCTCCTTGCAGCTAGGGCAATCTGTAAAATCTTGAGAATCTTTCTCACTTTCTACCCTAACTTGAAGATCCTTAATTTCAGTCATATACATTTGCATAGTATCATCTTTTCTGGCAATGTCCTCGTTTGTTTCTATGTCCTCATTGCCCTTTTTTTCCTCTTCCTTATAAGTTTTAATATTGTTCAAACCTTTGAGAGCATCCAACCGAGTCTCTAGGGGGCATAACATACAGGGGGAACAAGAAAGAGAGCCATCAGGGGTAATATCCAACAGCTCACTAGAATACTCCACATTTTCCTCCTCATTGGGCGTAGTCACCAGAGTCCTCCATTTCCACATTGTTAGTGCTTTGTTGGGTAGATTTAAGAGGAGAAGAAATCTTAGTAGCCATAATAATTTTTGCAATCTTGGCATACCTCCATTGGACTGAGGAGGCAACAGCTTCCTCTTTCATGTTCTCCCCATCAAAAATGTCAATAGCAGGGCTAAGAGGATTAGGCACAACAAGTTCCTTACTATTCTTACAACTAGAGAATTTTCCCTTGACATCTCAAGCAACCTTCTCACCTTTGTCCGAAGGTGAGATGGAAAAACTTCTCTTTGTCTTGAAGGGAAAGCGGAATTTTTTTCGGCCCCAACGCATCATTAGTGTTATTTTTTAGCTCTTTCCCCATTTTTTTTTCTTTCTAGAAGCAGGGGTAGTAGGAGACATGCCAAACACAATTCCTTGCGCATTGGAGGAAGAAGGGGTATTGTCTTTAAAAGCAATTCTTTTTCTCACTTTCTCCAAAAGGGGAAGGTTAAGGTCTTGCACTGGAATTTTTGGAGGGCCAAAAGTAGGAAGATTAGCAACATGGATGGCATTATGACTAAAATTATACAGTGTAGACATCAACCCTTGATGGAGGGGTGGATTAGCGCCTTTTATTTATTTCTCCATGGACAATAATGGGAAAAAAGGGAAAACTAATAATCAACTTACACCTCAAGTGACTTAAAATTTAGAAATGGTAGCCATGGACTGTAGCAAAGTGACCCTCCAAAGTAAAGTATTTAATTAAGTGATAGCTTACCATAGGCCACGGAATAGGCAGGTCTTCGTGGCTAAAACCATTCTAGTGTCGTTTGAGCTCCTCCTCCTATTCTAGAAACGACTCAATGTAGTCTTGATAAGCAGTTTGATTAAGACGAGGCACCTTAGCTCCGTAATAGATCAAATCAATTGCTTTAGCAATGAGCTCCTCGATAACTTCAATTTTTACCCCTCCAATCTAGACAATACCAGCATGGAAGCTATTCACAAATCAAGTCATTAGCTCATTATCATGCCCTTTTGTCACTCTAAAGAAGGAGGTTAAACCCCCACTCTCAAATATAGCCCAAAATTCAACATTTTTCTTCAAAGAGACATAAGTAATGTTCTCAGACGCAATCTCTCACCCATCTTAGCAAACCTCTTGCACTCGAAACTCTCACCTAACAGAACCCCAAAGAATATAAAGAATACTAGAGACTCACAAGCAGAATAGCTAGCACAAGTGTCAGGGCAAGGAATAGAACTTTTATAAAAAATAAACCAGTGAACTTTCTGATAAAATTCCATCATTAAAATAGATCTTTTGAGGATGACACAAGTGAAACGAATCATTGCAATAATTAAACTATTGCGGTGATGATTAAAGCCCTGAATCTAATATTTAGAATGACTAGTGGTATTATTGTCCACATGCCCCTTTTGAATACTTTCGTACAACTTGCTTGCATAAAAGGCCATCATAAAACTTTTAATCCCAACTTGGAGATTAGGGAGTCTTTTATGAGACCGTCTAGTAATGATTACATTTTTAAAAGTAATATCCTTGATATTTTTCAAACTATCTAAGCCTTTAAAAAATCTTTTCCCCTCAAGTTGCATGTAAAGTGAGCTAGGAAAACAATAATTAGAGGGGGTCGGATTAACAAACAGATAATTAGCCACAACATTTAAATAATTAATCTGAGATAAGACTTTATTCACATTGCAAGATCTTCTGCACATCAAACAAAGAAGCCCCTCTTTATACAAAATGCTAACACTTAAATTATGTATGGCCATGAACATTATTAAAAACCTGATTTATGCATATACAGTTCTTTCTCTCAACAAACAGAAGATCTTTAATCTGCAATTCGAGATTAGCATCGAACAGCCAATAATGCCACTCGTTAAACTAAAGGCCTGAATTGGTTAGAGCATTGGCAACTTTATTATCTTCTCTAAGAGTGTGAGAGATCTTGAAATGAGTGAAGTTGGGCAGCAGAGATCTACAATCATCAATAAAGTTTCTTATTTTTCAAGGATGAAGAGAAAAGTTCTGAAGCAGATTAATAATTAACTCAGAGTTCCCCTTAGTTTCCATCTTCTGGAACCCCCCACCAGACAACAATTGCTTCTGCTTCATTATTAGATTTGACACCCATATTTTTAGCAAAGCATTTAATTATATTCCCATTTTCATCTCTAAAGATCCCACCAACTATTGCAACACCAGGGTTCCACTTACTACACCCATCGAATTTCAATATGATCCAACCATTCTCCAGATTTTTCAATTTTATATGTTTTCTCAAAATTTTCTTACTTGGCTTGACCTTGGTCATGGGTTGAGAAATTCCCTTATTAGAACTAATTTTTAACTCAAGATGGGAAGGAAGCTTATGCACTTCCTTATCTTAGCCACAATGATGTTTTATTTGATGCCACTTTTAATAGATTGAAAAACATCTTTGTTGTTTCTTACTTCCTAAAAATGCTATTATTCCACTCCTTATAGAATCCCCAAGCTAGAAAAGGGGGAATATGATTCCATAATTCTCTAATCGTAGGATGAGAGAACAGGAAATTAGTCATCCAGACGATAAAATACTCTTTTAGAGTCCGCAGCACAATCCATTAAACATCAAGGGAGGTAAAAACCTCTACCCATACCTCACAGGAAAAGCTACATTGTAAGAAGAGATGAACAACAGATTCTTCAACACAGCAGAGAATACAGCTGTTAACAAGTTGAAACCCTCTCTTCACAAGGTAAATCTAATTTATTAAAGAAACCTCGCATTCTATTCATCATAGGAAGAAAGCTAGGATTTTGATTATGTTACACATGAATTAAGCTTATAATAAGGTGAATTGTAGTTTCTTGGATAAAATTTCTCAATTTTTTTTTATTCAGAATAACAAAGGCTATGGGTTTGGAGTTGCTTTAGCACACATTCATTCTCAATTTTAGTAAATAAGATTCTATCTTGAACCATTAATAAGGTGCAAGTGGATATAAACCTATATGAGTAAAAGGTGTCCTTAACTACTGGGCAATTCAGAAATCTACAGTTTGTAGATATTGAACCCTCATAAAATGGAACAAGGTTTATAAAGCATATCCTTTCTAGTTATGAGAAGGCAGCAGAGATAAAAACCAAATACCCAACTATTGAATTGCATTGTTTAGAAATAGAAGCCATCAAACAAGAATGAGTCAGTTGAATTTGGGGTCCAAGATTGCTTCTCTTCAAAACAATTATTTTGTAAGCATGCCTCTCCTCGTCCCAAGAGAAGTTATATATTTGTGTATCTTTTAGGATACAATCAAAACTAAAGAAAAAGAAGGATTTACCTTGCTAAGGTTTCCTTTCAAGATATTCCAATCTATATATGCCCCTTTTCAAATTCTAGTTGAAACTTTCAACAATATAGTCAATGTTCAATGAAACTTTCCTTGGAGTAGAAATGAAGAGAAAATCTCTATGAAAGAAAGTTTCTCTTCTAAGAATCTAAAGGAAGCAAAATGATAAAGACCAAGAAGTAAATCTTGACCAAATCTCTTAAAGCAATTTTTTTCTGGAGATTATATCATGACGAGGAGAGGTTATGGAGTGAAATCATTAGGGATGATTATGTGAAGCAGAAAGAATCTTCACAATTTAACATTTGCCCCATATATCAACTATGGAACCTCATGAATCATGTAGTTCATTCATTCTTCAATGAGTAAAATTGCTTATTAAAGATGACTGCAAATCCAACTTATAGACTCAACACTTGTAGAGGATAATCAACATATCATTCTAAGGGAAATATAAGATGATTGGAAAACATTGGTTGTTTTGTTTACTCCCATACTGTAACTCTATTAATGCACTAATGCACTATAAATAGAGTAGAGCATGACATACCAAATAACTATAAATGAAGATCAATTGCATCTTCATTCAAGGTAGTGATTGTAAAATCCAAATGTAAACCAAGGAGGATCATGTACCAAATCAGAATGCCTTCCTAGTCAACGAGAACGCTATTTAAAGTTCCTAATGGTTACCAAATAGAACCCAACCATCAACAACCACTTACCATTAAACTCCTAACAACTACTCACAAAAGCCAACAAGTGATCAGTAGTAATACACAGTCAATTACAAACATACTAATGAAACATAAAAATTTAATTTATACCATCTACATCACCCCCCCAAAAAAGAAAAGTTGGATTCCTAATCAAGAAGTGGTCAACAAAAGTGAGATAGATCATGTAATATCAGGAAAAAAATTCCATAGTTTCAGCGGCACTAAAGAGAAGGTTTTAATTGCTGATGTTTCACTGATTTAGCTTGAACAGAAGAATCATAACCTCATCATCCCACAATGAAGTACTAAAAAAGAGCCTTTGGCTAGAGAGCCATGGATGTGGAGCTTTGGGAAAAACCAATTTGAAATTTTCAATAAGTTCTTTAGTTGGAAATAGTAAGGAAAACTTAGTACTGAGACACTGATCAGCATCGCATCTCAAATGTCATGCACTCTATAAAGAATGTACAAGTCAATGGCCATACAAGTGATTGAACTTTGTGGACCATACAAACAAGATGTCATATTTGAATATATATTTGATTTCAAAAAATATTCATGAAGGTGGTCATTGTAAACAATACAACTACAGAATATATTCTAGCAAAATAACCTATGGTTTTTTTATTAGAACCTATTCGATAGAATTTTCAAATGCGCTATGTTGGAGGATGAACATTGGCAGATGATCCCAAGAGTCACGTGATAGAAGTTGAAGAGCCAATGTGTTGTATGGCAGAATACTCAAACTATGCAGTGCTAGTTGTACTCTTATATGTAGAGCTATGATGTAAATTGGTATGCCATCACTGGCACATGACAGCTGTACAGTGATGGCACTTTTTACCAAGTTACTTGGCAAAATGTGGAAGATATAGTGGGACAAGATCAGGATGCCAAAGACCTTGGCTAGCCATTTGGCTCAACTCCGTTACAACAAGATCTGGATTCAACCAACCATCGTGGAATATGATATCCACCATAACTTGAAGAACCTGATTTACAGAAAGAAGCACTTCTCACTGATGTAGTGCTAGGTTGTCAACTATGACATGGTGTGAGGAGTGAGCTTGTAACAGTGTATTTATCAATTTCAATATAGTTTCTTCTTCTCCTAGCCTTAAGGGATGTTGTGAATACTTTGAAGCATAGTTGAGATACTTGGACTCTGCAATAACTTGACAAGCCCAAAAAAATTTAAATCTTGGGACTTGGCAAAAACTCAGGAAAAAACTCAGCAATTACTTGACAATTTTATCAAACATTTTAAAATACAAATTTTTAAAAATATTCTTCAAAAACACACATATTACTAAATTTGTTGAGCATCTTACCAATTTCCATCATATATAAATCTAAATTAGAGTTTAATACATATCATAGACCAAAAAACAAGTTCAACCTCTAGATGGGCTGCAATTCTACTTCCACTAGCCACATACATCTAAGTTTACACTCAAGAGTTGTATCTCAATTACTCGTCACCTCCTCATTGTAATCAAGTTTCTTATTTGATGGATCCCGATGAGTAATATGAAAGGAGAGTAATCACATTAAGGAGACACAAATTTTTATCACGTGGAAAACCCTCAAGGGTAAAAAACCACGGAACACTTTTTCAAAAAAGGGCTCCAACCCAGTTTACAAAAGTGAGCTGCAACTCACTGAGAGCATCAACTCTCTTTGAAGCACCTACTCCAAAAATTTTTATCACGTGGAAAACCCTCGAGGGTAAAAAACCACGGAACACTTTTTCAAAAAAGGGCTCCAACCCAGTTTACAAAAGTGAGCTGCAACTCACTGAGAGCACCAACTTCACAACAAGGCACCAACCTTTACATTACAAAGTTTATCAGATTGAGAAATAGTACAGCTCTTTGATAGCTGTTGATTTTCTCAGTTATGCTCCAGTGAACTCTCCTTATTATAAATTTTACATTTTCACAATAACTTACTACAATCAACTTTGGAGAATATCACATTCACATGCTAAACAACTCAGAACTCAAGACTTCAAAGAACTTCTGTAGCATGCACACACCATTAGTCATATACTTATCGATTTCATAAAACGGAAAACTCACATTCATTATCTGCTGATTACTGTCAAAAACATGGCATACTCCCACAACAGCTTCTTCCACCACGCCAAAATGTATATTCAAACTATTAAAAGGTGTTTCTGTTAACTCTCAAACTGCACACATTCACATTAATCATGGCTACAGAACCAAGTGTGATGTTCACTCAAAATATTCTCATCTGCTTCACATAGAATATATGTTCTTTTCTACATCTGTAAGCGAACTTTTTTTTTTATCACTTAACCACAAGCTTAATCAACAACACTTTGTCATACATAGTTCACTTTTCTTTTAAGCGCATTACTTACATACACCAAACTGAATCAGCTGAACCTCCTTTTTTAAAAAAAAAAATATCAGAACGATTTCTTTTCTTTTCTCCAGCATGCAAAAATTGTAACTCTCATTTAGCAGTAAAAAATCGTAGAAGCAAAAGAATCTGTCAGAGAAAAAAAAACACGCTTTCAAAAAGAACAGAGAATGCCATAACTCCTACATACAACCAACCACACACCTTGTACCATTTCAGAGATACCAACTAAAAATGCCTTCAGAATCAGTTAAGAAAGTGTTGAGACATGGACCAGCTAGGACTCAAACCTAGGACCTTCCATACGCTACTGGAGTGCTCTACCACTGAGCTACTGGCCCCTCTTGGACCAGTCCATCGTCGGTCCGGGTGTGGCTTATTTTCAACACCAACGCCCCCCCTTAAGCCACACTTCGCGTGTGCTCGGGGCTCCTAGCCTGGAACTGGCTCTGATACCATGTTGAGACATGGACCAGCTAGGACTCGAACCTAGGACCTTCCATACGCTGCTGGAGTGCTCTACCACTGAGCTACTGGCCCCTCTTGGACCAGTCCATCGTCGGTCCGGGTGTGGCTTATTTTCAACACCAACAGAAAGAATAACATAATCACACGGAACCATTTTTCTGCATTTGATTCTCTGATGCCATTCAGATACAACAAGAATTCTGTAAACAAATCATTCTTACCTGTCACTTTGCATCTGAACCTGCAAATCTGTGAAACCGAACTGATTACCAAATCATTCACCTGACCCTGCAAGCGAATTGTAACTGATCTGACAAGTCCGAAAACTTAGAAGAAAGAACTATTCGAACTGGGCAGATGTGAAACAAGTCTAAGCAAACAAAGGAACTCAGATCCAAACATTTTAGATCAGACAAGACATCTGACAACCTGAGCAGATGCTAGCAACACCACAAACCACCTAGAGGACATCAATGACAAAAATTCCAGCAGAGACAAGCATTGCCTTTACGCACAATGTTGGACATTTCAGTGCTAACACTTTTTAGCATTGTGTTATTGACTCAAATAAATGAATTAGTAAGTGGGTGAGCCCTCTATAAATCAAGATGTAGTGCATGCGACTTTTTCATGATACATGTTGGCTTAGTGCACATTTTCAAAGGTTGTTAGTATGCCCTCTCCTTTTGTTGCACCATTGGCCTCATAGTGTCAAATCAAGGGCAGTGAGTCCCATTTTCTAATGAGGCATCAAGGTTTTTGAACAATCAATTTTAATCAAAAGTAGAGTAGTCGGAAACTCCTTTGGCCCTCCTTGGGCACGTGTATCCCCGTATCCGAAATAAATATGTATCCGATACAGCCTGGATACACATTGAATACTGTACCCACATGTGCCCAAAAAACCTTGATTTCCAACCATGCTAGATACTCTGATTTTTTTAAAATTTGATAGAAATCTTCCTAAATTTAATTTTTTAAAACTTCGTTCATGCATTTTAAAAAAAAAATTGGTATAAACAAAACCAACACCCAATGAGAAAGACAAATGAAATGTTTTTCTATTTGAGTGACCCATTTTTTGGGTTATCTTCCAATGCAACTCTACTACTTTTGCATATTGTAAAATGTAAAATCAACTTATCATTAGTTTATGTAGCAATTATGTGTCTATATTTCTTTGAAGTAATGAAAATCTCCTCAAATGACTTAGAAAAATGTGTTAAATATATGGGTATGTGTTCTTTTATGAATGACGTATCCAGCCGTATCCATATTGGGGGTCTTAAAAAATGGCTGTATCTGTATCCGATATCATATTTGTATTTGTACTTGTATTTGTGTCCATGCAACTTTGGTTAAGAAAATCAATAAGGTTCATATTATGGTAGTATTACTTGGAATATAGATTCACTTGGCAAACCAAAAGTATAAATCGACTGCAATTAACAGGATATGAATTGGGATACTAAAAAAAGTGATTTTCTTTTTTAAAAAGGAGGAAAATGCTGTTTTTGTTATTTCAATCCAAACAAAGAGGAAATAATGCTTTTTAAAACTAGAGTGAAAGTCTTGGGGTGGAAGCCCCCAAAAGGCTTGTGGGATCTGAGGCAACGCCCCTGGTGCAAACTCCATAATGATATAAGATGGGATCAAGGTGCAATGTTGCTGCAACCAAAGCCCAAACAAGGCCTTTTAGGACATAGAGACCTTTGTGGTGCATGCCATTTTTCATAATTTTGTTGTTTTTTAACCAAGCTTTGAATCCTTTTTAATCATATAGATTTTGACTAAGGTGTGGCTTGGCCTGTCAATTCAGCCTGAATACCAAAGTTGCATGGACATGGATATGGATACAAAGACAGATACGGTATCGAATACCGATACAACCATTTTTTAAGAACCCCAATATGGATGCTACTGGATATGGCATTCATAAAAAACACATACACATGTATTTAACGCAATTTTCTGAGTTATTGGAGATCTTCATTACTTCAAAAGCAATATAGACACATAATTGCTACATAAATAATTATAAATTGATTTAACAATTTATAATATGCAAAAACAGTAAAGTTGCATTGGAAGATAACCTGAAATAGAAAAAAATATTATTTGTCTTTCTCATTTGGTGTAGGTTTTTTTTATACCAATTTTTTTTTAAATTGCATGAATGAAGCTTTTTTAAATTAAATTTAGGAAAATTTACTCCAAATTTCAAAAAAATCAAATCACAATGTATTTGGCATGGTTGGAAAGCCAAGGTTTTTGGGGCACGCATGGGTACAATATCTGACATGTATCCAGGCCGTATCAGATACGTATCCATTTTGGATATAGGGATACGGGCGCCCAGGGAGGGACGGAGGAGTATTCGGCTACTCTGTTTTAAACATTTAACATTTGACAGTTGACAATGTTAGTGTTTTGTAGCTACGGGAGATATTTTTCTTTAAATATATATTCATCAGAAGGCATGTCGGCCAGGTATTTCCCTAAAAGAAATTAATCAAAGGCAAGTCGGCCTTTCTCTTTGTAAAACAAAATATTATTTATTCTAGGTCGGCCCTAGAAGAGAGGTCACATAACTTGCTATATAAAGGAGAAGGTGTCTCCACATTTGGATATAATCACTTCATCATAATTCACATCAAGCAAGCAGAAAAAGTTCACCATTTCTTAGCAGCAGGAATTCATTCTTAGTAGCAACTCACAATCCTAGAAGAAGTTCGCAATTGTAGCTGCAGATCATTATCTTGTAGCAGCAGATCATCATTTTGTAGCAGCAGACCGATTTCAAGGAGAAACATATTCATTTGTATCTTTGCATCTAGGAGAGGTGCTATTATTCATTGTATCAAATTCGACCTTGTGTTGGGCCTGAGTTGTAAGCAGATTTCTTCAATATATAAGAGAATATTATTTGTTGGGTTTTTTCCTCCTCGAGTAGAAGGGTTTTTTCCCAAGGTATTTGTTGTGTTGATTTCTCTATGTGTTGTTGTATTTCTGCTTGCTTACATTTTTTATCCTAAAACTAACATGGTATCAGAGCAGGTCTAAGAAAAGATCTGATCAGATTTGTTTAAACAGTCAAGTAAACTTTTCATCTAGGGCAGATCTTGAAGGCAAAGTATTGCAGATCTAAGGTTGCAAATTATTTCAGACTTAAGAGCAGATCTTTGAAGGAGAATTTGTGTGGAAAAAGAAGATGGTGAACGGTGTCAAGATAGAAGATAGGCTTGATGGAGCCTCAAACTTCAACTCTTGGAAACCTAGGGTACTCATTGCATTAGAGGAGAATGATCTTCTTGATTTTGTGGAAAGTGATATGCTCGAGTCTTCCGATGATACTGAGAAAATCCAGTGGAAGAAAAATGGCACGGAGGCTAGAAAGATCATGATAGACTCTATGATGAATCACTTAGTACCGACCATCTCCAAGTTGAAGTTAGCTAAATAAATGTTTGATACCCTAAAAGGGTTGTATGAGATCAACAATACCAACAAAACCCTTGCTTTGAGACAACAACTTCACCATGTAAAAATCGATAAGGAAATTTAGTCATCTCATTCTTTATGAAAATTACTGATTTAAGAGATCAGTTGAGCACTATTGGGGACATAATTGCAGACAGCGATCTTGTTATGTTGGCACTAAATGGTCTTCCCCAATCTTGGGAGCCCTTTATCCAAAGCATAAGTGGGAGATTGTTGACGTGTCTGAAATCGCATTGCTGCAAACTCCATACGGCCAACGCAGAATAGAATAACCAACTGAGTATCCTATCCTCTCTTGAGATAAGGAAGTCCCTAATGCTGTTTTTTGTTTGATCAATGGGGACGACCTCAAGGTTTTGATTGTCAGGTCTTGACTGCAAGATTACTCAGTGGTTTGATGTGTTTTTGCTGGAAACACAAGGGGACTTACGATTTGCAACAAGCTAGTCTGCTGCGATTCTCAAATTACGTAATAAAGAGCAAAAGGAAAGGGTTAGGAGATCTAAAACTAACAACACGGGTATGCGGGTAGACGGATTCAACATAACCAATTCCTGCTTGGCCAGAATAGCTCACAACCTTGCAGGAATGGTGCAATCTTCAAAGGGACTTGGAAGATTTTCAGACTGGAGATGCACGACTAAGCACCCAATTCTGGTGCAGCTCAAACGCACACCTGCAATTGAACTAAGCACAATTAAAGGCTCAGGTTAACCATACAAAAGGATACACAATCAGTATATCCTCAATGGTATGAGCTTGAATCTATCAAATACCTGCACACCCAAAACAGAAAGATCTATCTAAAATGCTGAGAGAAACCATGCAAACAAGATGAAAACAAGACAATAAACACCAATTCAATGTCTATATATTGATTTCAGCTGCCTATTACAACAATTTCTGCAACATCTCTATGCCACTGCTAAGATCTAACCTATTCTAACTCTTAAATCTAACTATCTAACCATCTAACCCTTTACAAAAGAAAGGCCTCTGCCTTTTATAGCTATTACAATTTTGAATCAAAGGCTAGTATGGACTGCATCCAAGGGTCCTGATCTGCCTTCTAGAAGCTGGCAGCTTCAACCCATGCCGAATTGATTCTCAGTTATCCAACCAACAACTATCTCAACTACTTGCCACTATTTGGCTTTAATTCAGGTCTATCCAATCTTCTTGATGGCTGGGAATAGTTATCCACAAAAATATCTTGCGCGGGACCCATAGGCAGTTTACAATAAAGCAGTTTTAGTTTTAAAACTGAATTTCTGGACTTAAATCCAGCTGTGTGCTTTTTCTCGAGAAGGCATAAACTTGCAGCATTCAGAGTGTTCTTTGGTCTTTGGTCCCGGTGGTGGACTTCATCTTTGTTCAGTGGCACGGTTTCCAATGTTTGTTTGCTCTTGCGCTCCTGCAGCACGTTCCCACATCTTTTTCTTTTTCCAGTCTTCAGCACCTGGCCTTGATTGTGATCCTTCTTCGATTTGCGTTTCAGGTCTTTCTCCTGGTTGATGCCGGAGCATCTAGGAGGGCAAATGAACAAAGGAGGACACCAAGGACTAAGGAGAGTGATATGACATCACTAGAGGTCAATTGGAATGTTTTGAAGCCTATAATGGCCTATTGTAATGTTGAATTCAATAAATTATGTAAAAATCCTAAAGGTCCTGATAAAGGCCTAAGGACCAAAATGCAATGTAATAGGATGATGGAGTCTAGATAGGTTGGATAGGAGTTTATTGTGATTTAATGATCTTATTATGTCAAAATAAGTTGAATGGGATAGGTTTTAGTTGATTAAAAGTATTAGAAATAAAGTTGAAAATTCAAATTTTGAATTTCAACAACTAGTTCCAGTTTTGGTGGGAAATAAGTTTTAGAGTTGTTTTGACATTTTAATCACTTGGATTAGTTGGAGATTGGTTGGAGTTGGTTGGGGAAGGTCTTATAAAGTCTCTAAAGTAATTTTTGTGTGTTTGGATGATGCTGGTACGGACTTGTACGGACTGTCTCAGAAAATTAATTAAAAAACTCTTTATTTGCTGTCAAATCCTTGTTTTTTCATGCTTTCTTTGCATTGAAAGGCTAAGGGATCATCATTGCTGTACATTGGGGGTTTATTAGTTATTCCTTTGATGTATTGAGTGCATTTTTGAAGTCTTGAAAGTATCATATTTTTATTTATTGCTGACTGTCCCAGAAAAGACAGTGATTTTTTCACTAATTTGTGAATTTCCAAGCATGTAAGGATCCATCCTATGAATGTACAGGTCTGATTCTCATAGGATGGATGCCAAATAACATGTACAATAGTTTACTAACCCATTATTGACAGGAAGGAGTGAAGAGTGCAGGTGTACACCATGAAAGTTGCATGAAAGTTGAAGAAAAGTGATTGGAAATGAGTGAAAATGAAGGCTAGAGTGTAGCAGCAGAGAATCTAATTGAACAAGGGGGGTATTTTATGCATTGAAGTGTCTAGACACACCATTTTAAAGGTGTTTGAACTTTGGTTGAGCCTTGGAAGTGATTGGAAGTGATATTTCTAGAAAGCCCTAGGGAAAAGGGTGATTTAGTGAGGTTTTTTGGTGTTTGGGTATCTAGGAGTGCAACCAAGACCTAAGACCTGAAAAATCCTTGGTTTGGGAACATAATAAGAGACTGTACAAAAGGGTTTAATCTGGTGTTAAGTTTTGTTGGTACTTCCTTTGTAAAGTGGGTGGTTTTTAAGGCTAAAAAGGGGCACATTTGAGGACAGCAAAGGGTCCGTCCAAAACAACCTATATTGGTTTTCTGATATGTTGTGTAACATCCAAATGGGTGTCTAAATATGTAATTTTTTTGTCAAGTGTTTTGGGATGATTTGGAGAAAAGTTGAAAATACCCGATTTGGAGGCTACAAGGAATAGAGCCTAGAAGAGCAAGTTTGGTTTATGAGTTTGAGTCTGAGTTTGGGGGTGTGTAGAACCTTGTCTTATGGTGTTTGGGATGTGTTAAGACCAATAGAGGTGTTGGAACAAACCATTTTGATGTTATCCTTGGTTGGGTGTGTTGAGTTGAGTTTGGTTTTGAATCACCTAGCATGTAGAGGATCCTTTGATGTGTCTCCTTGAGTTGATTTAATCCTTAGGGAGAGTTCCAGAGTTGATCTCTCTGCATCACTGGTTCTCTAATGACGTCCTGTGACCTGCGAATGATCAATTTCACTTCATTAAATTAATTTGAAATTAATTAATTAATTTAATGAATATTAAATTTAATTACGAATTCTGGCTTGAGAAGCTCTTTGTGAGATGAATCCTGAAGATGCTTCTCCTTTCTCTTCGAATGTGAAATCTGATCCTTGGTCTTGATGGTGTTTGGGCGTTACTTCTGCGTGATTTTACCTTTGGAGTCTTGGGCGTTTTGAATGGGTTTTTGGCATTTTGAAAACTTCTTATAGCGCGATTTTGGAGGCTTGAAGAGCCTCTGCAAATTTTAAAATCCTAACACTCATGCCTTTCCTGGTGAATTTCGGAGAATGGGGGAGGGGGGTTTGCAGACTTTAAACTTCACGTCTCCATCTTCTAAATTACGAACTCCGCGTTTTTTCACGTTTTGATGCCTAATGCACTTATTGCGCTGCGATTTTCGGAGAAATGGGAGACTTTGCCAATCTCGAACCCCTTGTATTTGCCTTATACGTGTTGCGACTTTGGGGTCTATGGCGAATTTCGGATCGTTTGGAGTTTTCGCCAAAATAAAGCATTTCGGACCTCTGACGCTTTTTGCGGATTTTTAAGTAAACTTTGGACCATTCATCGTTTTCGCCAATTTGGAGTTTTCGCAATTTTTGCCCATTTTGGAGTTTTCGGACCTTTAACGCCTTTTGGCGAATTTCAGAGTTTTAAGCATTTTAGCGAACTGGAGGCATTTTCGGACCTAGACCACCTTTTTGCAAATTTATACAACTTTGAATTTCGGCCCCAAGGTCCGAAATTGGATGCTTTAAGTGAAATTCGGACCTCTGGGGGCTTTTTGCAACTTTTCCACATTTTAAATTTCAGCCCCAAGGTCCGAAATTGGAGGACTTAAGTGAAATTCGGACCTCAAGGGGCTTTTTGCAACTTTCCAAGCATTTTAAATTTCGGCCCCAGGGTTTGAAATTGGAGGACTTAAGTGAAATTCGGACCTTTGGGGGCTTTTTGCAACTTTCCAAGCATTTTCGCACCTAAAGCACCTTTTGGGAAATTTTGAATTTGGCCCCAGGGTCCGAAATTGGAGGACTTAAGTGAAATTTGGACCTCTGGGGGCTTTTGGCAACTTTTGAACCTTTTCACATTTTAGCCCCAGGGTCCGAAATTCGCTCCTTTGGGCATTTTGGCGATATTAAACTTTTTCCTCAAGAAGTGCGAGCTTGGGCACTTGGGCGAGTTTGTCAAGATCTCGCCGAAGGACATTTAAGTATAAGTGACATTTCCTTATATCTTTCTTCTTTCTTATACTTTAAGTTATATTCCATATATACTTTCAGGATGTTTGAGAGTGGTTTCGGACCTCCAGGAGTTATATTGCAAATTCTAGTTTTTGGAGGATTCCTCAGTTTTCCAGACTTGGTCAAATTTTAGGATCAGGACATTCCAGACTTAGACAAATTTCAGGGCATTTGGAGATCAAGATGACATTCCAGACTCCATCACTCACCAACTTGACCTAACTCAGACCTTCAAGGATGATATTCACTCACCAAGCAAGACACAATGAGCAACAAGAGCAAAACCAGGCCCTAAGGAAGACTCTCAAAGAAACCCTAATTCTGGGGCCCTATTGACTCACCCGGCTCAAGGAGAGCCTGCCATCCTAGCGACTCCCTTGATAGCACTCATCATGCAAAGGCTAACAGACAAAACCTAAAAAAAAACTAGAAAAACAAACCCCAGAAAGCAAAAAGAAGGGGTCCCATTTATGGGGCGATGTGTGAATACGTCACAACAGCCCCTAGAGGTCGAATTTGGTTTTAGCTGCACTTGACCCTTTATACCCCTTTCTCTTCCGAAAAGACAAAAAGGCACAAACTAGGGGGTCCTTGTCCAAGACGGGGATGGGTGTGCGATTCGCACAACAGAGATCTAAGTTGCCCAAGTTTGATCTTCTTCGAGCTGATTGTATTCAAGAAGTGTCCAGGTTGGCAGCAAGAGGAATTGAGCGAAACTATCATGATGTAGAAAATCAAGTTCTTGCTACACATAGTTCTAGAGAAAGAGGCAAAGTAAGAAAGAGGAATAGAGACAGAGAATTAGATTCTGCCCTAGAACCGAAGAAGAAGAAGGATCTCTCTCACATTCAGTGTTTCAGGTGTGACAAGTATGGTCACTTTGCTCGAGATTGCAAATTAAGGTCTACACAACTTGTTTCTACTACAAAAATTGCCATGGGGACATCTTAGAAGGAGCCAAGCTCTAAAGTCGATTTAGAAGGTTTCTTATTCTAAAGTCAATCAGTTTCTTCTAAGAGGTGGAATTAACATTCAGAGGGAGTGACAAACCAACAAAGGCAACCTTGGACGAGGAGGTGAGGAGGTTGATGCTAGTACTTGGAGCTTTAGAGGGAGTCACATCATCATGAAAATTCCTTGTAGTGCATATTTCTCTGAGACGGAGAAATATGAGGTGAAAGCCCTTGTAGTGTATATTTCTCAAGGATGGAGAAATATAAGGTGCAAGCCCTTGTTCATCTCTAAGACGGAGATGAGATGTCATGTTGAGAGTCTCCATGATGACATCATGTGCTTGTGTCTCTTTCCACATATGGGAGTAGCCATGGTGGATGTCATGTTGAGAGACTCCATGACGACATCATGTTGAGATACTCCGTGATGATCACTTGTACATGTGTTTCCTTCCACACATGGGAGTACCCATTGTGGACGTCATGTTGAGAGACTCCATGATGACATCACGTTGAGAGACTCTGTGATGAACTCTTGTACATCTCTGAGATTGAGATGTTTTTTTTTTAATAGGTGTAGCCATTATGGGTGTCATGTTGAGAAACTCCATGACGAGGATATTTGAAAATACCTCCCTAGCTAAGAGGGAGTGTTATTGTTTTGTAGCTTCGGGAGATATTTTTCTTTAAATATATATTCATCAGAAGGCAAGTCGGCCAGGTATTTCCCTAAGAGAAATTAATCAAAGGCAAGTCGGCCTTTCTCTTTGTAGAACAAAATATTATTTATTCTAGGTCGGCCCTAGAAGAGAGGTCACATAACTTGCTATATGAAGGAGAAGGTGTCTCCACATTTGGATATAATCACTTCATCATAATTCGCATCAAGCAAGCAGCAGAAGTTCACCATTTCTTAGCAGCAGGAGTTCATTCTTAGCAGAAATTCACATTCCTAGAAGAAGTTCGCACTTGTAGCAGCAGATCATTATCTTGTAGCAGCAGATCATCATTTTGTAGCAGCAGACCGATTTCAAGGAGAAACATATTCATTTGTATTTTTTCATCTAGGAGAGGTGCTATTATTCATTGTATCAAATTCGACCTTGTGTTGGGCCTGAGTTGTAAGCAGATTTCTTCAATATATAAGAGAATATTATTTGCTGGGTTTTTCTCCTTCGAGTAGGAGGGTTTTCCCAGGGTTTCTGCTGTGCTCATTGCTCTATATGTTGTTGTATTTCTACTTGCTTACATTTCTGATCCTAAAACTAACAGACATCAAATTAGTGATTTTGAATTATCAGCGGTGTTCTCAATTCTGTATTTAAACCAGCAATACTGAACCCCAGGGGAAACTGACAACGTAATCTAATATAGATCTATTCAAAGTAAAATTAAAAAATAAAATTATAAATGCCCCTAGCCTTGACCTCAAACTAAAACTTTCATCTTTCCATGCTTTTGTTTGTAGTTATGCCCCTAAATGTAAAAATGATCCAAAAAGGACAGGTATACTGTATACATATGTTTGAAAAACTCAATAAATGACATGGCAATGGATCCTAGAACAAGAAGCAAATATTTTTTGTCAATTAAGTGAAATATATTTGATTTCATCATTAATATAAAAAAGTTTCCGTTTTGTCTGTTTAGCAAAAAAAGACTAAAAAAATGTCTGGGCCTGCCTATGGCATCACTATTTTTGAGAGTTAGAACTAGAACTGATGGTCATATTCCTCACCATTCAGTCGGTTTTCAATGAGAGGAGGTGGGTTGGTGCACCCCCCTCTCTTTGTTTATTTGAGTGGGCCTGGTTTAGGGGTTTTGGTCGGTTGGGTTTGTGCCTGCCCTCAATTGAATGTAGCATGTTGCAGTTAGTCGGCATCAATTACATTCAATGCTGGTATTGTTTTGAACTGTAAATCAGTAGTATTTGGTACGTGTTGACTATGCAAACATGAGATATTGTTTAAAGTTTCAATTTTTTATACAGCTTGCTTCTTTATTCTTGTTTATCTAGCTGATTGTTCAGAAGGCAATTTTTTAGAATTCTTAACTGCATTCTTTACATCTTAATTATTTGAATTGATTGAAAGTAATTTAAATTCTTGTACTTGTGCAGTTGCAGGTGAGCTGATAAGCAGAATGTCAGATGTGAGTCATTTCAATCTCCACCTTGGGCTTGCAGGGGCACTAGATGGTGAAAACACTATGGAGCTGATGTTATGGAATATAGAGAATTTGCAATCCCGGATAATCAAAATGAGAAATCAACTTAATAAGTTTGTGAAAAGGATCTCTACAAATAATATAACACATAATTCATGGTCAAATCAATTTCCGAAAGGGACAGTGGAAGGTCCCCCTTTCGTTTCCTTAGGTAAATCTAGAAACCAAATGCATGTTGGTAGAGGCAGCAAAGTGCAAACAGTAACCCTCGCTCGTCGGCGCATCTCTGAATTCGACATCAATAATGTAGTAATGCCAGGTAACTCGATGGCAGTTTATGTTGAACCAGCCAGGCATGGGTTCATTGAGACACCTCACTGGCGTTTTGTAGGTGATTCAATGAAGTTGGATCAAAACACAGAAGACACAAGTGAGGAGGTAAATACATTCTCTTTTCCTATTGTGCTTGTAAAATGCAATATTGTTTCATGAAAACAAAAATTTACAGCCACTAATAATTTCAAATTTGGATGAACAGGCAACAGATGATGAAGTTTATATTGAGCGCCATAGATGTATGGAAATGAAGGAGAAATATATCCGTAGTGCACCCAGTCCTGGTAAGAAAACTCCTGCACCTGTCCCCAGATTTGGATTAGGGATTACATCAGGACCAACTCAAACAAAAACAGGAACAGAGGACTTTTGTACAAGTGCTCAAGGAAGTGAGTTGCGTAGTCCTGGCTGTTACATGCCCTGGGATGCATCTGTTCCAAAGGGAAAGAGAAATGGGAGACGTAGGCCATCTTTTATTTGAGATGCTTAAGAATCTCAGGTTTCAGCTGCTGCACTGGCAAATACAACAAGTCCATCTGATTCAAATCTTGAAATAACAGGTGGACTTGTTTAATATGACAGAATGATCACATTGTACTGATAGCTGATAAATAGCAGCATAATCCAAGAAAAAGACAACAGCACAATCACGTAGTATGCTCGAAGGACAGTATTAGACTCCTTAGTAGCATAACAGATTTTTAAAAAATTATGTCATTCTTAGACTGTCAGGTTCTAATTAAAGTAGGGCTCTGAGGTAGATTTTCATTGAGACCAATAATCATAGAACTCCTTCAAAAATGTAACAAATGTGTTTCATGATAGGAATGGAATGTGGACTATCTACCAATATTGAAGTTGGGGAGAAGGCCTAACAGTCTCAAGCTTCAAAAGAGAGCTTTGTAAAATTTGTATTTTATCTGTACAAGTGACATCTTGGATTTTAAAGATAATACATTATCAAAATTCTTCGAAGGGCAGGTTTTTCTGGCTCTATAGTGTATTTCCATTTTGTATTTCATTAATTTCAGTGCACAATAGCAGGCAAATTGGTGTCTCAAATTGTTTGTTGGCAATCAACAAATGAATTTTTCCATCACAGTTGTCTTCAAGTTCTGCTTTTAACTGCAGCACAAACTTTCAACAAAAACTACTGGAATCTACTTTTCACAAATAATGTCTACTACCATTTAAAATATTTAAGAAAATCCGCAATGCAAGGCTGAGTAAGGTTAAGCCTAATCCGAGTATACTCGGCCTAACATGATTTCATGCTCTCTTATAATTTTTCATTGAGAACCAGGAGAAGTAGTGTCTCAAATTATTAAGGAGTTGGGCTCTCAAGTCATTGCTGAGGAGATAGACTTGGTATGTCATCTCGAACATGATTTAAAAAAAGTGTTGACAGATTGCTAAAAAGCATATTTATATGTTTTTAATGCTGAACGTGTATATCTTCTATAAAGTAGGTCTTCATCGAACCCCATAGTACTGTATATGCTTCAATGAACGATATACATATAAGGCGGTTGGAAAAACAATCCCTTGGCTTCAAATGGCAAAAAGAATCTTGGGAAGAAAGGGTCTGTATCTTTTGCACTTATGGGACAGTTGAATATAAAAAACATTTCATTTTGGAGTGTGATGCTTATAGTGACATCAGGATGGGACAGTTGAATATGTAAAACACTTCATTTTGGAGTGTGATGCTCATAGTGACATGAGGAACAATTATGATAATGTTTTGACAGCTGCTTCTTGGTATAATCTTTTCAATGAGGGGGCTGTTGAGAAACTGAGGGAGCTCATCATCAGCTTGTATAGAAAAAGAACCAAAATGCAAAGTCAATGATGACAAGGCTGACTGTCCCATAGGCTTTTAATGTTTAGCCTCATGGACTTTAAAAGTTTTTCTTCTTCTAAAGGGTTTTTTGAATACACCAAATTGGTGTCTATATTGACTATGAGCTGATAAAGGAAATTAAATTTTTACTGAGCCTTTAAGGATAACTCAATGTATGAGGGGACTTCCTATGAATTTAACCTTTACCTTTCATATCCAAAATATATGAATTACAATTGTGTATGGGGAAATAAAACATCCAATAAAACATCCCTACAAAAACAATCTATAACTAAATTGTAACGTCCCTATCAAAATATTATAACAAAGTTGCATTCTTTTTTCAAATTTAGTTTATAGATATTTCATCAAGCAATTCGTGAAGAATAACTACACCTATCGTTTATTACCAAAAACACATTCACAAACAATTGTCATGTATTGAGCAAACAGTGTCATACAATCGACATTTGGCAACTATTTGACAAATGCATTGAAGGAAATTGCATACAAATAAACATAAAAAATGAATGAATTGATTTCTCTTGTTTGTGAGAATGAGATCATCAGTCATACAATTGAATACAAATTTTATTCAGCTAATGTTTCAAAAAGTACAATATGCTAACCAATTTGTTGATTGTCCACAATTCCCAAATATGATTGGAATAATATGTTAACACAAATCTGCTTCTAATATGAGTATAAATCTTATTACTATTAGTTGTCTTAATCTGAAAACTAGCTTCTTGTTTATTTTATGTTGTCCCATAATTAATTATGGATCGTTGTAACAAAAAATTAGATCCTCTAGATTTATCAAATGATGCAAAATAGTCTAAAATTTGTCAATGGACTAATTGAATATAGTATTAGCTACTAAAATTGATTACAATAATTGAAATGAGACACATTTATGATAGATGAAACGATTCCAAATAATTTCAACAATATTTGAAAATCTCGAAATGATATTTCAATTCTTCAATGTGAATCTTCACAAATCATTCAACGCTCTCAATCTCAGTATGAAATTGCTCCACTAGATGTTGAGGGTTTTTGTTCCCAACCTACTTTCTTCAACATAAATGTGAGTTCAAGATGAAGTCACTCTCAATTAGTTAGGAGGGTTTTCATCCCCAAAATTAGTTTGACCATAGTTTTTGTCCTAGGTATAGAAGATGAATAAAGTTCAATCTTTCAAATAAAGAAAACTCGATAATGAACAATGGATACCTGCCCCCTCCTTATTTAGTTTTGTTTGTTGTTTTTTTGAAAGAAAAAAAAATGCTTGTTGAAACAATGTAGCTTCGATAAGATATATGATTGAATAAGAGATAAATGAAGTCTCTCATTCAATCATCTATCCTATCAATAAATCTACATACTAATGGTAGACATCATAACCATCCTTATAAGCATCAAGATATGATCGTATTTGCTATGCAGTGATTTCATTTATATGTTGTGATTATAATCGGTTCTGCATAACTATTCTAGTTGTCATATGACAACACTAATTAGTTATCACCTTAACATATTTTTGCTCTTATACTGATTCATAATCAGGTTACATATACCACTGATTACTACAAAATAGCATTAAGTATAAACTGGTTGGTGATCGGTTAATAATTAAATTGCATTAGAATCTAACCGATATATTATTGGATGCAATGATAAACAAACCGCTTCTAATCACAAATCGTTTGGCATTTGTTTTATATTGGTTTTGACATTAACCGATAGTTATCGGTTTGGTCCACGAAGAGGCATCACCCTTGATCAAGACATGTCTTGATCGGACATGTCATGAGACATGTCCGGTCAAGGCATGCCTTGATCTCAAGGCAATGCCTATATATTCCGTGAAGCATGCTGAAGATAATATCGAAATTCATAAATATTATCTACAACCACCTGCAACCAAAGAAGTTTAAATTCATGATCAAAAAATAATTAAGTGAGTGCACATTAATAGCATTGAATATTGTCTAAGAAATTAAAAGAAAGATAAAATCCCTAACATTCCAAATTTGAACATAAATTTGAATACTTTTACATGGTATCAGAGCCAAGGTGATCGAAACTAAGGCATTCAAATTTGAGAAGTTCAAATCGAGGATATGGACATCACATTTCCATGGCTAACGCTATAAGATTTGAGGATAGACTTGAAGGAGGCGACAGTTTCTTAGCATGGAAATTCAAAATTAAGATGATTCTAAAAGAGAATAAAGTTGAATCATTTGTAAAAGTTGAATCTAAAGAACCTGAGAATGAACTTGGCAAATCGCCATGGATCGAGGGAAATGAAAAGGCCATGAAGATCATTGTCGATGAAGTGAGAAATCACATTATGCCAATAATAACAAAATATGAGACTGCCCATCAAATGTTCAAAGCACTCGAAAGTGCATTCAAGATAAACAATGCAAGTAGAACCCTAGCTCTAAAAAGGGAAATGAATCATATAAGTATGAACAAAGGAGAGTCAATCAATGCATACTTTATGCGGATATCAGCCCTAAGGGATTAACTAGCAACACTTGGATACGAGATCGAGAGAAAAGAGCTAACACTCATTGCTCTAGATGGGTTGCCTAGTACATGGGAAACATTCGTCCAAGGCATTAGTGCAAGGGCAAAACATCCGAAATTTGATAGGCTAAGAGAAGATTGTCTTCAAGAGGAGTCAAGTTTAAATAAAAAAGGGTATCAAGCAAAAGAACATAGATGAAGATCTCCACGTCCCAAATACTAAGTCCAACAAGAAAAGCAAGAAGAAACATTTCAAGAAGAGAAATAATCGACATGAGAAAAGGTCATCTAAGAAAGACAACTCTCACATTCATTGCTTTAGGTGTGATCAATATGGACACTATGTAGCAAGATGTCCAGATAGAATCAAACAACAAGCTACATTTGCAAAAGTGAAAAAGGAAGAACATGACTCCGAGAAGCATATATTCTACTATGCCCTCTCTAGTCAAGTATCCAATAAATCTAACACCTGGATCATTGACAATGGGTCTTCAAGACACATCACTAGGTATAGAGAATTATTGGATTCCATGTTAGAAGAAACTGATGAAGAAGTAACCATTGGTGATGACTTTGCACATCTAGTGAAAGGCGTCGATACCTGCACCATTAAGCTAAAGATAGGCATGTCCCTCCAACTCACTGGAGTCCTATTCATTCCTAGAATCAAGAGGAACTTAATCTCCATATCTGCACTTGAAGACGATGGGTACATAATAACCTTCATGAATGGTAAAGTTCTAGTATGGCCACAAAACTCTTCCATCAAGAAGGCTATAACCCTAGGATATAGAAAAAGCTATTTGTACGAGGTATGTACTGAATCTAACCTAGCCCTACTTCATGAGATTGTAGATTCTAATAAAATTTGGCATAGAAGATTAGGTCATTTAAACTTTTGTGCTTTATGTTCAATGGAAAAATTAGTAATTGGTTTGCCTAAGTTAAAACAATACCATTCCGGTACATGTAAGGGGTGTGCCCTAGGCAAAAATACCAAGAGTTCCTTTCAGAATAGTTCTAGGAAAACGAGCAATGTTTTGGAACTAGTTCATTCTGATCTATGTGGGCCAATGTCCGTACCATCATTAGGAGGGTTCCTTTATTATGTAATATTCATTGATGACTTCTCCAGGAAGACCTGGATCTACTTCCTTAAACGTAAAGAATCTGAAGAGATTCTCAAGAGATTTAAAGAATTCAAATCCCTCTCTGAAAACTCTTCTGAAAAGAGAATAAAAGTCCTAAGAACTGATAATGAGAGGGAATATACCTCAGACATCTTTAGGGAATTTTGTAAAGAAGCTGGGATTAAGAGGGAGTTCACTGTTCCTTACAACCCCCAACAAAATGGGGTTGCTGAAAGGAAAAATAGAACCATTGTAGAAGCAGCCAAAGCCATACTCCTTGATCAGAACTTAGAAACTCACCTTTGGGAAGAAGCCTCCAACACTACTGTTTACATACAAAATAGATGTCCTCATTCCCGCATTGAAGACAAAACCCTTGAACAAGTCTTCACCAAGATAAAGCCAAATATCACCCACTTTAGAATATTTGGCTGCCCTGTTTACTTTCACATACCTAAAGAGAAAAGGACAAAAATAGAACCCTCTAGAAGAAAATGAATCTTTGTTGAATATAGTGAAACCTCTAAAGCTTACAAAATTTTTGTACTTGGACATAGCAATATTGAACTTAGTAGAGATGTTATATTTGAAGAAGACATAGCCTTTAAAACGCTAAATACTCTATTGAGTCTGAAACCTATGCTCCATCTTCAAACCTAGAAGAAGATCACACTCTTGAGATTCAAAGGGAGTGTTCAGAAGAAAATGAAGTACAAATTCCTCCCCAAGAAATCCCTAAGAAAAGACCTCTATGGGCTCACAAAACAATGGAGGATGCAAGGGACTTTTTAGCTCCTTCAACGACTTTTAGAGAAAGTAAGAGGCCCTGAAGATTTTCTAGCTATGTAGCCCTTATGAATGATCTCTCCAAATCAAAACCCTCTAGTGTACCGGAAGCTCTTAAACATCAAGTTTGAAAAAAAGCAATGTCTGAAGAATATACTTTCATACTTAACAATGATGTGTGGAAAATTGTTCCTAGGCCAAAAGGGAAATCTGTTGTTTCATCCAAGTGGTTGTTCAAAATCAAACATGTCGCAGATGGTAGCATAGAGAAACACAAAGCTAGATTTGTTGCCTAGGGATTCTCACAGAAAGAAGGGATAGACTATGATGAGACATTTTCTCCAGTTGCTAGGTACACCTCAGTCAGAGCAGTACTGGCCATTGCAACAACCAAAGGTTGGAAAGTCCATCAGATGGATGTGAAAACTGCCTTCTTGAATGGTAAAATTGAGGAAGTCTACTTAGAACAACTAGAAGGGTTTGAGATCCACAATACAGAAACACATGTGTGCAGATTAAAAAAAAAAGCCCTATATGGTTTAAAACAGGCTCCTAGGGCCTGGTATGAACGAATTGGCAACTATCTTCAGGGATTGGGATTCTCAAAAAAGTGATGTAGATCCAAATCTATACTTCAAAAGGGTCAAAGGTGATATGCTGATATTGATCTTATATGTTGATGATCTTCTGATTACAGGGGAAGATCACCTTATTGAACAATGTAAGAAAGACCTTGAAAAGGAATTTGATATGAAAGATTTAGGCCTTCTACATTACTTTCGTGGATTGGAAGTTTGGCAAAACTCTGACAATATTGTGCTCAATCAAGGAAAATACACCTTAGACATATTGAAGAGATTTGGTATGATGAACTGCAGACCCATGTCTTCTCCTATGGAAACTAATCTTCACAAATTGATGGCGACAACAACAGATTCCCCATTGATAGATCCCACTCTCTACAGACAGATGATTGGATTGTTAATGTACTTGGTCAATACTAGACCTAATATTTGTTATCCAGTAAATGCCTTGAGCCAGTTCATGTGTGAACCTAAGGAGATACATCTTATGGTTGTGAAACATATTATGAGATATCTTCAAATTACTCTTAACTATGGACTCACGTATGAGAAAGTTGATTTGGATCTTCATGGGTTCATTGATTCAGATTGGGCTGGAAGTGTGACTGGCAAGTAAAGCACCTCAGGATGCTACTTCAATTTGGGTTCAGCCATGATATCTTGGATTAGCAGGAAAAAATCTTCAGTAGCTCAGAGTTCTATAGAGGCCGAATATATCGCAACTTCCATGGCTACATGAGAAGCTGTATGGCTTAGAAAACTACTTGTGGGATTATTCGGTGAGCCATTGAAGCCTACTATAATTCATTGTGATAACCAGAGTTGTATAAAACTCTCCGTGAACCCTGTATTTCATGATAGAACCAAACACATAGAGATTCCTTACCACTATGTGAGAGACATGGTGGATAGGAATGTGATTCAGTTGCATTATATAAGTACAAGAGACCAGACATCAGACATACTGACCAAGCCTCTATCTAGAGTAAAAGTTGAACACTTCAGGAAAGGACTTGGTATGATTGAATTGTAACTTTCTTTATAATTTGTACTAATATATAAGATGTTTAATGTGTAAACCTTGTTTTGTCGTGTTATGGCTTTATGGGCTCCTCCCCCTATGTCCATTTCTAAGAAGTGACGACTTTTTAGATAATGAACACTTGTACTGAACATTACAAGGTGACGATCTTGTAATGTTGATATCATGCCGACTTGATATCATCTTGACTCATGGATGTGCCATGATATGTTATGATAGACATTATGTGACATTATGTCTGTGCACATACCATAACCTGGATATAAGAGAATTCAATATTCTCAAATTATTTTATATCCAAGGTATCGTGTGTTATGCAATGCTGATATCACGTGCTATGTGATGTCTCTATCACGAGATGATGTGATATATTTCTGTATCACGTGTTATGTGATACATCATGTCACGAACATATGTGACTTGATCGTTTGTATTACGAAGTCATGTAATACATTCTATTATGAGAAATGTGATGTTATATAGGTAGATGATTAATTATCTTCCCTAGCTAAGAGGGAGTGTTGAAACAATGTAGCTTCAGTAAGATAAATGATTGAATGAGAGATAAATGAAGTCTCTCATTCAATCATCTATCCTATCGATAAATCTACATACTAATGGTAGACATCATAATCATCCTTATAAGCATCAAGATATGATCATATTTTCTATGCATTGATTTCATTTATATGTTGTGATTATAATCGGTTCTGCATAACTATTCTAGTTGTCATATGACAACACTAATTAGTTATCACCTTAACATATTTGTGCTCTTATACTGATTCATAATCAGGTTACCTATACCACCGATTACTACAAAATAACATTAAGTATAAACTGATTGGTGATCGGTTAATAATTAAATTGCATTAGAATCTAACCGATATATTATTGGATGCAATGATAAACAAACCGCTTCTAATCACAAATCGTTTGGCATTTGTTTTATATCGGTTTTGACATTAACCAATAGTTATCAGTTTTCTCCACGAAGATGCACCACCCTTGATCAAGACATGTCTTGATCGGACATGTCATGAGACATGTCCTGTCAAGGCATGCCTTGATCTCAAGGCAATGCCTATATATTCCATGAAGCATGCTGAAGATAATATCGAAATTCATAAATATTATCTACAACCACCTGCAACCAAAGAAGTTTAAATTCATGATTAGAAATTAATTAAGTGAGTGCACATTAATAGCATTGAATATTGTCTAAGAAATTAAAAGAAAGATAAAATCCTTAACATTCCAAATTTGAATACTTTTACAATGCTTTTTTCCTTTTTCATCACTTTTTTAAAAAAACTTAATTTTTTTTTCAAATTTTTATATATTTTCTCTCCCCCAAGTGACTTTTATAACTCTGTTATTAATTCAGTTTAACTTTTGGCCTAAAAAATGTCACTTTTATGTTTTCTTATTATTGGAGTTGATAGCTAACCCTACAACTCCCAGAAATCACATGCAACCAAAATGTTTATTGCATATAAAGAGAAAAAGTCATGATTGATGCTATGCAACCTTGAGAGAAATTGATCCAAATAGGAATTTGATATTGAGATTAACTTGTAAATAATTGGATTGATCACAATGAATATAATGAATTCTTATAAAAGCGTAAAAATAAAACCCTAGTGCAAAACCTAGGAGAGGATTAAAAGAGAGCTTGACAAGTGTCCACATCATAATGAAAGAGACGTGCTAGATATAGCTCAATTTAATAAAAGAAAAAAACTCCTAAGTTCAACTTAAGTGAATAAAGTAATAAAGGACCCAATTAATTAGGTGGTTATCCTAATTACTCTAACACCCTCCCCTTAAGGTTAGCCTAGGGAGAAGCTAAAATCCTAATGAAGAATGCAATGATGGATGCATGAATGGATGCATGGATGGGTCTTGGCTACAAAGCCTAATGAGGTACCCATGTACAAACAAATGGATCTCTCATAATTGGAGACAAGGAGAAAACCATGTGAAAAAGTTCTCTTTTGAAAAGAGAGAAATTGAAACAATAGTACTAGTGAAATAAGGAAAGGACTCGATGTGACCCCCAAGGACTGCTTTTGTCACATAAGTAAAATAAATTATACCCATAGAAGAGAGAAATGAGGATAGGAATCCCTTCATAAAGAAGTAGCTCATGCCAATGATGAAACCTTGATGACTGGTCAAGATCCACCATTTGCAAACAACGTTTCTCCCTTCAGGAAGAAACAAACCCACTGATGATTGGAGAAGTCATTCCCATAAACTAGAAGAATCGAGAATCCAAATCCAAAGAGAGTGTGCTTTTAGAAATTTCTCAAATTTTTCTATGTTCATGAAGAATGATAATGCCACAAATCAATTAGGTAGATGTGCCCAATCAAGGTAGAAGATGACATTCTAATAATGTACAAAAATTGACGTAGAACAAACCCCACAAGCAATGAAGACAAGTTGACATCACTAATGTGGCTATTAACAAAGAGGAGATGAACACCCTCCAAATCTACATTCTAAAACTCCACAAGCAAGGGTGATATGTCTATAAGATATGAGACCCAACTAGCTATAGCTAGAAGAAATGAAGATGATGTGGCTACCAGCAAAGAGGAGATGAATAGCCTTAAGATAATCCTCTAGATTGAAAATTTGAGACTTCACAAACAATGATGATATATATGCAAGATATGAATCCCAAGTAGTTGTGTCTAGAAGAAAAATTGTGTCCTACTACATTGAATCAAAGGTGGACATGCATGTGTCAATGGAAAGCTAATCAAGAACAACAAAACATATAAATGGGATCTTAATCCAATGAGTGAGAATTGAGAGACAAGCCCCAAATCCATAAAAAATGCAAACATATGATCAAATCAAGCATCTCAAAAGTATCACAATCATAGAGTATACAATCTACATGTGCAAGAGTAATGAGATAATCTACTACAAAATCTTTTGAAAATGGAGAGATATGAGGGTCTTCATAGATCTCTAAAAGGTGAGTCCAAATTGTGTGGTGAGAATCAATGCCCAATAATGCATACATAGTGTCAAGATTAACACTAGACAAATTAACTCATACAACATGATCAATGTTGATCCTCAAATCATACTCACTCCTTCATGTGGCTTGTTTAGGGATGAATCCATACATATAAGAAAAAAATATAGCCACTTGAGATGTATAAGGATGCTCTTTCATGAAAACTCATAATTATCCTTTGTTAGGATGATAACAAAAGGATGAATAGAAAAACCCATGACACTTCTCAAATGAAAAACTCAAACCCAAAAAATCTCAATGCTTGTAAATTAGATCAAGTAAATTTCTCTCCAATAAACAAATCCTTTCCAAGTGCCAAAATATCAAAGTAATTAAACATAAAGTGACAATAAAAAAATATGAATAAAATGTATGTGGGGTAGATTTTAGAAAAAGTGCATGTATAGATCTAAATCACTTTTCCAACTCCATAAGAATCACAATAATTAGAGAAACTAGTGAAAATGTATGACCTCCGAAGCAAGGACAAAAGATCTAACTTTGACTAAAAATATTTGAACCTCCACCATTGGAAAGTGTTCGAAACCACCACTTTTTCAATGATGTTTGTTTTCCCAATTTCGACACCATTTGCAAAAGTTGTGGCAAAAATAAAAAATGGGCTAAATTTAGTTAGTCAATAACCAACAGACACGACCCTTTTGATTTGTTTCTGCAAAATTTACTCATTGCATGCAAAATCTAATAGATAATCCAAATGGTTTTTTAGAGCTACAAGCAAACCCCCAAAAAAATCTAAAAAATTTACAAAGAAAAAACAACGGCCAAACCTTTTTATTTTGTTTTTTTGTTCCTTTTTGTTTCTTGTTTTTCTTACAAAATACGATGAATTTTGGCAAATTGACAGATACCCAAATGGTTTTCATGTCCACAAACAAAATGTAATAAAAAAACTTTTTTTTGTAACATGAATTAAGTTTTCTTCTTAAGGTTGGATCTCTTGAAAAATGGACAAGAAGTCACAATTTTGATTTTTTGACCATATTGGAGTTAATAGCACCCCACAGCTCCCAAAAATCACCTGCAACAAAAATGCCTATTACATATAAAAAGAAAAAAGCATGATTGATGATATGCAGCCTTGAGAGAGATTGATCCAACTAGGCATCTAATATTGGGATTAACCTATAAATGAATTGGATTTGATTGCAATGAATATAATGAATTCTTATTAAAGCATAAAGATAAAATCCTAGATGCAAATCCTATAAGAGGATTAAAAGAGAGCTTGACAAGTGTCCACATTATAATGAATGAGACTTGTGTTAAATATAACTCAATCTAATAAAAGAAAAAGGACTCCTAGGTTTGGCTTAAATGCGTAAAGTAATAAAGGACCTAAGTAATTAGATAGTTAATTAAGTGATTATCCTAGTTACTCTAACACTTATAACAACCCTTTTAAATAATTAAATATAATTTGTCTTTTGATAAATTCCACTTTTTGACAACTTTAATAGTTAACCATTGTAATTATTCAATTATTTTTTGTACACCAAAGTTACTCAAAATAATAAAATAATCATGTAATTATTTAATCATTTTCATACGCGGAAGTTAAAAAAAATAAAATAACCCAAAATATGAATTTTAATCACACCACTAATACCCTAGATGCATAGGATACCAATCTATATGAAAGTTGGTGCACTCAAATAAGTGTTGAGTTATCCTAGAAAGTTAGATTCACACAAAGAAAGTCATTATATTCATTCTGGATCTCAATTTTTTTTCACTATTAGAATACCTTTCCAAACACCGTTGGTGCTCTCCAAGAAAGTTGGAGGTTTCAAAGGTTGTTGGAATGGATAAGAAAATGAACATTGCATACATAAATACTGATTGCACTACTACATATTTCACCTTATTGTTTCTTAGGGGTAAATTAATCATCAAGATAATCAGATGCAAAAGAGCGAATCACAACTCTAAATCCAATTACAATTAACTCCTAAATGACAATGAAATAATGCTAAATCAATTTAAATAATGAATTAGATCTAATTAAACTCCCTCAATCGATGTAACAAGGCTTCCATTGTTCTTCTCCAATTTTCATGGTAGGTGGCTCTCAGGTGTTGCATTGAGATTTCCTACATAAGATTGACACAAATATTTTTAAGACTGTGATTCTAGATTGATTTGAGAAATTGATGTTGTTTATATAGATTTTCAAGAGAGATGGGTAGGGATTTTGAACTCAAGTCCTGATTGGGAGTGAACTGATTTAGATTGATCACTTAACAGAGTTGTTTGATTTGTTAACTCATTTGATTGACTTGTTAACTTAGATTGATTGGATAGTGGACTGAATAGATTGGATAGTGACTAAATAGATTAGCCACTTGACTGAGTTGATTGAAGCGATGACTGATTTGATTGATTAGTCAGGAAAGGTGATTTAGAGTGAAAAGGGGAGATTGAAGAGTTAATTGATTAGTTAACTGATTTGATGAACCCGTTAAGATTTTCAACATGTGCTGTAGGATTTTGAATTTGAAATTAAATTTCATTCTTATTTAGATTTTCTAATGATGAAATGCACATGAGATTAACTGAAATTTATTGAAATTCAGATTTGGTGACATGTTAATTTGATGATTTGAAATTAGATGAAATTAATTGAAATCCACATTTGGGGAATTGCAAATTTGAGAGAAATGAAATTGGAATTATTTGAAATTTGAATTTGGAGAATTGGAGGAATAAGTTAGTTAATTTAAATAACATTCACCGAGGCCTCCCCTTCCTTGTACTCGCCATATTCTGGGGGAAATATACACTAATACATTTGGACTAGATTTTCGACTGAGGTTTTTGACGGAGAAGGTATATTGTGGCCAAATTTTATTTTTTTTTGAAAAAATGCCCGCATTCATCGTAATTCCGATGGAAATTACCCATTTGGTTTCGACGAAGAAGGCATTAGCAATGAGTATTTTCTTTTTTTCAAAAAAGTGCTCGAGTTCATTGTAATTCCGACGACAACGACCATTACAAAATAAAAAAAGAGGCGGGGAATTCATTTGTGAATTGCAATCCCGCATAGGCATCTGTGGCGACTTCAACCCCCAAGAACATCAAACCCGCATCGAAGGCAATCCCACGCAGGAGGTAGATTCAAATTGCCCTAGTTTATAATTTCATGTTGCAAAAAATATACATGTGGTGCTTAATTGTCCTAGTTTAATCTCGTAAAACCATAGAACTGTGATTGAGGAGTGAGCATTCAATTTTGTATCAGCAATCCCTTCCTCCCGTATATGCGCGTGTTGATTGTTCACATGAGATCACATCTCTTTACGACATCATATCAAACAATTCACGAGCCTTGTCCATGTTTCCACATTTTGCATTCATGTCAAGCAGGGCATTTGCAAGTACAACACCTAACAAAATTCCTCTATCCGTTATGCTTTGATGGATGTCCATACCCTGTTCCAAAGCTCCCATTTTTGCACAGGCAGGGAGGATGCTGGCAAAGGTTGTGGAATTTGGCTTTATGCCTTCCAATTTCATTTGCTTGAAAGTGTCTAAAGCCTTTTCGACAAATCCATTTTGTGCATATCCAGCAATTGTTGCAGTCCACGAGACAACATTTCTTTCAAGCATTCTATCAAATAGTTCACGTGCCTTGTCTATGCTTCCACATTTTGCATACATGTCTACCAAGGCAGTTACAACTACAACATCTGACAAAATTTCTCTATCCTTTATGCTTCGATGAATGTCCATACCTTGTTCCAAATCTCCCATTTTGGCACAGGTAGGGAGGATAGTAGCAATGGTCATGGAATTTGGCTTTACACTTGCCAATTGCATTTGCTTGAAAGTTTCTAAAGCCTTCTCAACAAATCCATTTTGTGCAGTTGCAACTACATCTGACAAAATTCCTCTATCTTTTATGCTTTGATGGATGTCCATACCCTATTCCAAAGCTCCCATTTTGGCACAGGCTAGGAGTAGGCTGGCAAACGTAACTAAAGAAATGCAATGATCAGCTCCAAAGACATCAAACCACTACTAACAAAACCGAGAGTCTAAAATATGATAGGGTAATAGTGTGAGCTGTCCTGAAATAAAAGATTTTATTTTCAATTTCAACTAAAACATAATTACTCAGCCATTTAATGTTATTAATAAGTGTTTAATTTGTGAAAGAGGTAAATGGTTGGCCACAAGTACATGAGTTACTAAATGCACACAAATAAGTGAATTTGATATTCAAAACTATCTACAATGAATTCAATTCTTGTCCATTAGTCATTTATGTTTGCAATAAGCATCTTTCTTTGTTTTTCTTAATCTTTATTCATAGTTATGTGCATATTTCACATTCTATAATTAGGATATCAATTGCTATGGCTGAACACTAGCATGATGTTTGTGTTGTGGTATAGATGCGTGGAAACATAATTATGGGATTGTTATATTGTAGAGATCATAAATCTAGATATCGCATATTAGTTATAGCTCTTCTTGGATTGAGTCTAAAGTTGACATACAGTCATAAAGCCATTATTAGCAGATCTATCCATTTCTAGTAAAGACAAATGAGAAAGTCATTTTGATATTGAGAGTTTCTTATCTGTTTACCTATTGATCATTATTAAGCCATAATATTTAGGTCTATTTATCTCTCTTGCAAAACCTCTGTAAGTGTCCTAGATTGTCCCTACTACTCACTCTTCAATTCAGAAAAATGGAGTTCTAAAGATTTGTTGCACAAGATGGTGTTTAATGTATCAACAAGGCTAGCATGGAAGGCATGTTCAAGCTTCCACTTGTACAACTTACAACAAATGATTTGTTGATAGAAGAAATTATTGAAATAGGGATACAATCGAAAGACAAGTAAGTACATACAAACCTCCTCACTTGAAAGTAAAATTTGTGTATAAAAAGAGTACATTGAATCCCAATCCATAAACACAATAGAGATACCGATGGAGACTTAATTTGATGTAGCATGTCGCACCAAAGTTGTTAGAGTATGCTAAGCTAGTACATAATGTTTCGTAAAGCCACATTAGTATTTTACCCAGATCATTATCTACCAAAACTAACTATAGTAATCCTTTTGAGGATTAATTTCATGGTGCTAGATCTTCATTTAGTTCCACTTCTTGTTGGAGAAAAGAACAGTTATTTCTTGAGGTAGATGAATATCCCATCAACAAAGGACAAGACCCTTTCTATAATATAACAAATTATACTCCAACAAAAGATCATGGGGGTTTCACTAGAGATATTGAATAAGAGATAGACTTCTACTGCTGCATTAAAAGCATTGGCATGTTCTTCATTTATTGATGTAAACTCTGTGATGCCACCACAACCAACAAAGGTGTAAAAAGTTGTTTGCAATGCATGTATTTTTAGGATTGTCCTTTGAGAAAATAGAATTAAAGTATGGAAGCAGGATCTGCCAGCTCCTGAGGGAAAGACCATGTCAGACAATAATTTCTATTTTCTTGCCTGTGAAGAAAGACCATGTTAGACAATATCAATGAACAACAAAATAAGGAGACAATTGCTAGATTGTGGTCTAACTTGAAAAGAAGAGGTGATGGAAAATGTTATTGTCCATGCAAAATTTGTAAGGGGTTAAAGACTAGAAGACTTCTAATCAAAACAATGAAGAAAAATTGTAGGCTACATGGTCACATTGAAGGTGGACATGATTATCATCCATTGGTAAGTTTTTCATTATATCGTTTTGACAATTTATATACATAATAAATCACGTGATGATGAGATCATGATCACGGTTTATTTATGTATATCAATTTTATATAGGTCGAGCACCCCGGAGCACATGGTATGGATCAACACAACCCTGAGAATATGGTTTTCGAAGTGGACAAACATGGAGGTGTGAATATCGAAGCTGAAGATAATGATCCCATGGAAGATGACGATCATGAGCCAAAAAACACAATTGAAGATGATGGTACAAATACATTGATCCATGACTCATTTAGTACTTGCGCAACTGATCATGATGATGAAGATGACCTTGATTTTGTTCATGATGTCCCTCTACTTGAGAAGGCATCTGAGGCCCTTTATGAAGGCTCGCAGGCAACTCTTCTCTCTGCTGTATTGTTGTTGGTGAACTTGAAGGTTATGAATGGTTTATCCAACATAACAATGTCACGTATGTTAAGGCATGTCATATATGTCATAATAAACTATGAATCATGCTGTACCATTAATATTCTTTATTATAACAAATTATATTTTATTGTTGTAGATTGATAGGAGACTTTTTGTTACCACCATCAAATATTCTACCTCGCTCATACCGAGAATTATCTGCCATTATGAAAGATATTGGAATGGAGTATCAAGCAATAGATGCTTGTCCCAATGATCATATTATATATCACAAACAATATGAATTTTGAACTGAATGCCCTGAATGTCATATCAATAGATATCGAACATATCAAATAACAAAAAGGGTTCCTCGCAAGGTTCTTCACTATATTCCCATTATTCCACATATGCAATGATTATTCAAGTGCACTAGCTTGGCACAATTTATGGATTACCATGCACACAATAGAAGTTGAGATGACATTATTCGAATGCCTGCAGATGGTTCAACATTTATGGACATAGAGGAAAAGTGGCCACACTTTAATGAAGAACCTCGTAATCTCAGGCTTTCATTGGCAGCGGACGGTGTCAATCCATTTGGAGAGATGAGATCTGTTTACTCAGTGTGGCCTGTTTTTCTTATCAACAATAACATTCCTCCATGGATGTCATTAAAGAGGGAGCACATAGTGTTGGCAATGATTGTTCTAGGTATTTTATCATTTAACTATAGTCGTCTAAATTTAATTATAAATATTGCAGTAAAATGGTCATAATAATTATGTAATTTTTTTGTTCATTCGATTAGGTAAGTACCAAGTTAAAGATATGAATGTATATATCGAGCCTCTTATCAATGAGTTGCTGGAGTTATGGAATGGTGTCACTATGTATGACGTCTCTAGACCAATAGGACAAAGACAATTTCAATTCCGTGCGATGCTTCTATGGACAATACATGATGCCCCGGGGCTAACACATTTTTGTGGTATGTTATAGTGTTTAAGTTGTGCATGAACATTATAATTCAAAAAATTATCATATTTAATCCAATATCCAATTATACATTATCTTGTAGGTCTTCAAACAAAGGGAAAATTTGCATGTCCTGTTTGTGGTCCAAAGATGAAATCTCGTCATTCAAAAAGTTTAGGAAAGCAAGTGTTTGATGAGTATAGGCACTTTCTCCACAAAAATCATAAGTATAGAAATACTGAAAAACATCTTTTCAATGGGAAAGAAGAGAATACATCAAAGCCACGAAGAATGACACCTCACCTGTGGAAGTTGGAATATAATAGAATTACTCATCAAGGTAATGCCATTCCATCTATTGGTTTATCATAAAACATCTTTTCTATTTTGTTTTGTTTACTGATGATGTGATTGATGATCATGAAGGTTGTGAAGGCATAAATGACCACCTTCCTAAGGGAATAAAAAGTTATCCCCGATAATTTAGTAGGTTGCCCTACTACGAGAAGTTACAAATTGTTCATTTGTTTGATAGTATGCATATTGGAAAGAATATAATAGAGACATTATGGAAAATATTGGATGGAAGGCATGACAAAGAAAAAATTGTCAAAATGTAGTGACATTTAGGATTCCAATCATGCAATGATAAATGTCATTCAATCAAATAGCCATGGAGACCAGATTAGTATAAGTGAGCTTCCTTGGTTATTAACGGACCAACAAAGCAATGCTATAAAAGAAGTCATACGAAAAATTTGATTTCCCACAGGATTTGCTGCGAACATAAACAATCTCATATCAAAGAAAAGTGAATTTGGGCCAGGGATGAAAACACATGATTGGCATACCTTCATTAAGGTAATTCATGTTCTTGTTTTTTTAGTATGTATTTAAGTACTGAGCGTACGTGTACTTTTCATTATGTTACAAAAAAATGAAAAGATAATTTTATAATTGTTGCAGTATGTTCTACCTCTATCTCTCCCAGACGACTTCGACAATAATGTCAAGCAAGTCATATATGATCTTGGAAAATACATAAGGTAAGTAGTGATATTTGTCTAGTTCGTTGTATAGATATTATATTTGCGATTTGTTTTACTTCTTATGTAATATATTTTTTTGCGTCTTGAATACCTTGTAGGTGATTGTCATGTAAAGAAATCCATAAAGACAATATTAAATATTGGAAGAGAAAAATTCCTCATTTAATGTGTGAAATGCAAAAGTGTCTACCTGCAACTTTTTTCAATGCACAAGAACACTACCTCATACACCAAGTTGAGGAGATTGAATTGTGTGGATCTGTACACACTAGGTCAATGTGGATGGTTGAGAGACACTTGAAATTTTTGAAGGCTTTGGTTCGACAAAGAGCACATCCTGAGGGTTCTATGGTGGAGGGATATATGGTATATCGGACTATGGTGTACATTTCTGAATATCTTCCTAAGTTTGCAGCAAAGATCCACTTGGATCGCATTTGGCATCCCAACAACATTAAAAAATTCGAAGGGGAGTACTTGACGGGGAAAGGTATATTGAGGAAAGTGAGAGGTAATTATAAGATGTTATTGTAGTTAATTAATTCTTAATCTTGAAAATAAATCGATTGTAAGACATCTATTTATTTTTTGTACAGTTGGTCGAGAGTGGGATGCACTACATTTGTATATTGCAAACAATATTGATTGGATGACGGTATGGATTGAATGTTGTCAACATTTCGGACACACGTTAACATGGGAAGGTGTGGCTTCATTGGTTAAAGAAGAACATCATAATGGAGATTCCAATGTTACGCAAAGGGAAATTGATTTAGCATATGGTTTAAGAGATAAACAAGTACGTATAAATTTATTAATCATCCATATGTTTATCACCCATGGTTTGAAGAAGAAGAAGAAGAAGAAGAAGAAGAAGTCATTATGTTTTGAATTCTAATGCCATTACATAATTAATTCATGATGCACCTTTTAATATGGATGGAGAAGGAGAAGAAGAAGAAGAAGATGATGATGATGATGATGATTTTTTACATAATTAATTCATTCTGTTTTGAATTCTAATGCCATTACATAATTAATTCATGATGCACCTTTTAATATGGATGGAGTTAGGGGATGTGACTATTTATGTGACAATTTTGATGACGACGATGATGATTTTTTACATAATTAATTCATTCTATTTTGAATTCTAATGCCATTACATAATTAATTCATGATGCACCTTTTAATATGGAGATGGAGTTAGGGGATGTGACTATTTATGTGACAATTTTTAAACTGTGTTTATTTATGGAAATTGGATTGTTTATTAGCTATGTGACTATTTATGTGACCATTTAGTTGAGGATCCTGCATAGTCTACATAAATTAAAGGTAAGGAATTACAAAATTTACAATGATTTTGATGACAACATCTTTTTATTATTTAATACTCTTTTTGTCTACAAAGTTCATGTTGTTCATGTTGTGTATGATGTAATTTCACTAACGTTTTTTATATTTTTTCTTTGTCATAGGCCGACATGGATCCATCACATATCGCAGACAAAGATGTACCTTGCGACACTTCTACCGAGTAGGTAAACCTCATTAATTGTACAAATTAGGTAGAAGCAAACTGTTACATTATTATGTTCTTTTTTTTAGTGATTTATACTAATTTTGTAATTGTTAATGATATTCTTGACACAGACGGATGTTCGGGGAAAGGGAAAGGGAGTTGCAGTACCTAAGCACCTTTCTATGGATGTGGAATCATTAGGGTTAAGCAATGATGACCCTGAAGATCCCACAGACCTTGTGAAATTCTTTAAAATGCCTCTTATAAAAATTAGAAAAGAGATTGTTGCTTTGGCAGCCGTGCATCCTACCACTGATGAGATGCGACAGAGGTGGAATTATTATATAAGACAGCAGAAAACTTGCAAGTAAGCAGTAATGAAAGCTTTAATTATAACAAAAGTTCAATAATGGTTTATATTTTATTCTCTTTTTATGTCATTAACTAAAATATGTACGTATTGTTTTTACAACAATTTATCTGCCCTCATGAAAGTCATTCCTACGATCAGGGTGTTGCAGGATCAGGTGATGACGATTTTCTTGTATTATCACTTGCTTGGCTTATCACTCTGAGTACCCAAAACACATCATACTTGATACTGTCAATTTTCAAAATAAAGGTTCATCCTTGTTTACTATTCTTTCACTTTTCATATATTTAATGTTTGATATATTTAATGTATTATTCTTTAGGTGCTGTCAATGTTACTATCCAAATGCTGATGCCGCCTCATCAGAGGTCACCCTCACCTATATTTCCGACTGCAATGTCGGAAACACATAGCATGCAGACATCCTCTAGTGCACGTCATATTGGCCTGCCCACTGTTGGTAGATCCCTCTTTTGCTCTATCTTCTGTCATGTGTTTATTTCCCTTCAAGCGTTCTTTCTTGAATTCTAATGCCATTTCATAGTGGATTCATTTTTTGCAGGAGGAGATGCACGTGAGGATGTGCCAGAGGTGACTACTGCTGATAACATATCATCATTTCCTGGATCTTCTCGTATTGCTAGTACGGGAACATTGCAAGCCACATTCGTGGTGAGCAACGAAGAAATGCTTCCCTTAAAGATACAAAAGGTTCCAGGTACTTTAAAATTATTATTATATATACTCTAATTGTAATTTACTTTATGATCACTCGTTTTGGACTAATATTGATCCCATGAATTTTTTGCAGGCAATGATATTTTCTATAAACATCTTAGTGATATTGCATTGCAGATATTTGGGCCCACCATACGTAAAAGATGGTACATCATATGTGAACTAACCCTTATCCACTTTTGATTTCATATCATTGCTAGAATACTTTTCCTTTGATCCATTTCTTGAAGTGTAATAAATGTAGCTTCAGTTCATTTCTAAATCTAATAGGTTTGTTTTTTCTTTAAAAGGTGGAGTGACCAAGAAAAAAGGTTAAAAGATGAATTGACAAACCAAATGGTTGAGTGGTTTGGAAATGACACCTTTGACAAAACCAAGCTCCTTGAAAAAGCTGGCACATATCTAAAGTATGTGAGGGACCAATACAGGACCCATTTGGAGAGGAACCTAAAGTACGAGCGTCCCCCCATGATTCCAGAGAGGGAGTGGAAGGACCTGATTTTGGATGCCAAGGAGAGAATTGAAAGGAAAAAAGGAAATACACCAGTAGATGCCAGAAGAAGGTACGAGATACTATTAAGAATGTAATTATGTACTAATTAATTACTCTTTATATTTATATAATCTAGCATATTTCAAACTTTTTATAGACTAAGTGACACGTCAAAGGCAACCAAGGCAAGGCAAGAAAAGCACGGGCAACACAAACTCAGCTCTGGTGGTTACATGAAACTTGCTACACGAATTGTAAGTATCTCATGTAAACTCCCATATCGTCTCAAAATATTAATAAATTGCAAACATTTTTTTTTTATCAAACAATGCAAGAAAAATTCACGGTACCAAGCAAAAATGCAGGGCTCTGAATTAAATAGAGCGCCCATAAAAGATGACAAGAGAATTGCCTACCAGCAAGGCTATTCAGCTGTGGCTGATCGGCTACAAGAATTGAGTGGGCATACACAACATTTGAGTGCATCCATCACACAGGTAAATATGGTAAATGGAAGTTGTTTCAAATTGAATACTTTACCAATAATCTAATTGATGTTGAGTTCCAACATAAAGTGACTATATTTGTTTTAAATAAGCAAGCAATGATAACAATGTGCATGTCATTGGAATGCAGCCTGCTAATTGTGAAACACCACCTGCACATGAAGGTCCGGATGTGCATCCCAGTAGTGGAGGTATTCATTTGCTATTCAAATTTATTTATTTATCTATTAATACAATTAAACATCTTAATTTTTAATTAGAGTAGTAATTAATGTAACCTTTCTTGTTAATATTTTAGAGCATGTAGTCGGTGGTGAGCAAGTGGAGCATGATCTGGGTACACAACCTGAAGAACGTGATGGTCCCCACTCAGGTGAAGAGGACCGTGGTGTTTGACATGTTGACGTTGAGGCTACACAAAATGATGTGGCCCCATCAGGTAAAGAGCACAACAATAATGTTCTCTAAATTAATGAAATACTTGTAACAATAATAATTTTTTTGTTTTGAATTTAACCCATTTCTTTGTTATTGTAGAGGACCCCCCTTCGCTTCAGTGTCCTCGTCCTCAGTATAGGACTAGGCATATATTGAGATCATGAGCAGTTGGCGGAACATCTGCAGAGGGGGGAAATGATGAAGACACCGATGTTCCACTTAGTCTTTTGATAGCTTCAAATAAAAAACAAAGGAAGAAATGATTGTAATCTAACTTATTTGATAATGACTGATTTTTATGTGTTAGTGAATGTAATTATGTGCTAATTAATGGTTATGGATGATATGTGTTAATTAATATTGATGAATGTTGCGTGTTAATTAATGTTAATCAATGTTATGTGTTAATGAACGTTATGTGATATTAATGAATGAATGTTATAAGATGTTAACGGGGAATTTAGAGTGATGTTGGGGGGGGAGGGGAGGGGCCAAATGAGCTTCCACCTTCATGTGGTTGGCCCTGTTAAGTAGAGAATATTAAACTATTCTTGAAACCAAGCGAAGCTCAACAAGGTAACACACTTTTCAATATTTCATTATGTTACACAGTTAATCTTATTGAATAATGTATATTGAATCTTAATTGCAGGGTCCAACAAAGCCAACACGAACAACAACAGGTATAATGAACTCCCATATTGGCTTGTCTATACACGAACAATATGAGTTGCTTCTAGTGTTGATATCCAAGTTGGGACTGCAAAAGTTATGAATATGCCTCATCCTTGTAAGTTTTTTTATTACAACTCCTAATTCTTGAGACTAAACTTTTTGTTCTTGATGTTTTTCACTAGTTGTCATAACCTCTGACTTTGATGCTTGTGCCTTAATAGAACTAGATGTTTCTTGTATGCATACTTGGTCAAGGACTACGTTATGATGCTATAGGGCTACAAACTAAGATTATTTATTGTATTGAGTTGCACATTTGACATGACTTGCCCTATGACTGCTATGCACATTTATGTATATACACTATTTCTAGTCTGTATATTGATATTAATTTTGAGAAAATATTACAAAACTCAGAGTATTCTCCATAAGACTAGAAAAAAGCTCAGACAAATTTCTGCAGTGTTTTCTTACAATTACTTGCGATCATTTTTTTAGGAGTCTTGGTATCCATTTATAATAGTATGGATGCATAAAAGCTTTGGACCCTTCAAAAGAAAGTTTGTTACAAACAACCGGTTGTTTTCAAGAAGTGGTTATAAGTCCTTTTCAGCATCTGTGGCTTTCTTTGCTTGTTGTTCTATTGCAACCTCCTGTAACTGCTCCCGAGCATCTTCTTTCTGTCCCATATACTTATCTTTCCACTCCTGATACACATCATCACTAGGCCAAGTAAAACTAGAAATCTTCTATTTCATATCTTCTAGCCGCTTCCAAGTGACTCATACATGCCCAATCTCTATTTCTATGAAACCATAATGAGATTTCACTTTTTCAATTTCCTCAATTGTTTGGACAAATAAGGATGTGTCATCAATACTAATAATCTGATTGATCCTTAGGGACAAATTGTGGTCCACCTCCTTTAACCAAGTCTTCTCTTCCTTTAGCTAGACAGGACCAATGAAACCTCTTGGAAACATTTCAAATTTATGATTTGAATATTCTTTCCTATAAAGTTGGGCTTTTCTTTTTATACCCGCTCCTTCCACTGAAAGAATATTCATTTGTTTTATAAACTCACATGTGGACCTTAGATTATCATTCTCTTCTGCATCTGCATGGGAAGAACACATGAGCTCTAACTCTTTACCTCTAGGCACCCACTTATTCAGGACTGGTTACAAAGTGGCTTCTTCTTCTCTCAATTTGATCAAAATATCAAGAATCCTCTTCATATTTATGTATACATTGGAGGTTTTTATTGAGTCAACAAACTTCATGATGGTGGCTTTCACCTTCTCCTCATATTTGTTTGCATACAATGTCTGAGCCTGTTTCAATTTTTCCAACTCATGTTCGACATTTTCAAGTAATTGGGAACTAGAAGGCATAGGAGAAGGGGGATATTCAATGATGGGACTAGTAGGAGGGGGTCTTGCTGGAGAGGAGGCTATCATGAGTGTAGAAGATTCACCGGGATGATATTGACCTGCCAGTTGACTCTGGAGTCTAGCAATTATGTTGTCTCTATTGGCTATTCCTTCTTTAGCATCATTGTAAGCTTTTTAAATAGTCTCCAACTTCAATTGGAGATTAGCCTTTTCTTGTGCCTCTTTCTCTGCCACCACAACATTGAATTTTGTAGTCTCTAGGACTGTGCTTGCAGCTTCCACTACCCCCGTGTCTTCGACTCTTTTAACTATCATGCCTCCTAAGAGGCTAGAATCTGATGCATCCTTCCTTCTTTTGTTTTCATCCTTCTTTAAAGACCACATGACAAGAGCAACATTATCTTTGTTGAATGTCACTCCTTCCATAGGCTTTGTTTCTTTCCTCACTACATCAAGCACTAAGGCATTAGCTATATCCCATTTAGGGAGAATCAACACACTAGCCTTTGCTACCATTTGTCTTCCTTTCTCAGGGGTGATTACTTTGAACTCCTCCATCATTTCTTGCTTAACCTCTTCTTCTACCTGAGTTGTATTTTTAAGAGGCTGTTCACTTTTCCTCTATTCACATCTAGTCTTGAATTGATCAATATTTTGCTTCCATAGAAACTGTATAAAAGCTCTTGATGTGACAAAATTACTGTTAGCTAGGAATTCTTCACTAGCTTGCTTAACAGTAAGGTCCATTTCTTGGCCCTTTAACTCATAATCAATCAAATCCATTTCAGCATTAGGTGGCTCTTCGGGCATCCCCTCTTGTGTCTCCTCATAGGTATAGGCAATCTCACTGAGACTCTCTAACTGCAATAATTGTTCAGCCACAACTTGTTCATCTCCAATGTGGATAGGAGACTGAAATAGAGAATATTGAGGCTCATCAGTTTCAATTTCCTTTCCCACTCTCTGCTTCTTAGGGGAATCCTGGATGTCAATGACATCTTCAATTTTCCTCATCCCTTTTGAAGTGGAAGGCTCACCTATCACTGGCATTATCACAATGTACTTTGACCTTTTGTGCATTACATAGTCACCACGTGGGATATCTCTAGCAAAGGCAGGCTTAGTCAATACCATCTTAGCCTTATCAGGCTCATTTTGCATTATGGCCTCCCTCTTTTCTTTTAAGGTCTACATGAGATCTTCAAAATAAAGAACTAGGAATTTTATTTTCTCCTCAAATGGACTGAAACTAGAAAGGGGGTCATAGCCAGTATCAAATTGATGGATAAAATCAAGGGCTTTCTTATATGCCACCCACTTCTCCTTCCTTAGTTCTTGCTCATCTAAGTTGAATTCATTTCTAATCAGATCTTCTAGGAACTGAAATTAATGTGGCCTACCTCTGTACACTGCTCTTTTTTTGAACATGCCATTGAAAAAATCCTTGGGGTCTGCACATCTTGACACTGCAGTAGACAACCTATATAGCTTAAAGAATTCTTCAAAAAATCTCCATCCACCCTTAGTGATCACAAAATGGTGATCCATGGTAATAGTTGGGAAAACAATCCCTTTACCTCTATTGGTTAGCTCTGCTTCTTGTACTCCCCCAATTTGTCTCAGGACTTCTGCAATCCCTATCTTCAATGGGACCTGATAGGGTAGTAAAAAGGGGGTGCCTCTAAATCCAAACACTCTAAAAATAGTAGACACAAGGTACAAATATATGTCTCCCCAATTGTGAACAATCTTGATATCCTTTGCAAACTCCTTTGGTCTGAGAAACTCCAAAAGAGCCTTAGGAATTCTAGGGTTTTCTCTACATAGAAGAATCCTAATTTTAGATGCAAATCATCTATCAAACTTTAAATAACTTGCATCTTCTCTATCCCAAGATAGAACAATACTCCACAATTACACTGACATCTCCTCTTTATCCTTGACCTTAATCAGGTCCATCGCCTTTCCAAAATAATCAGCCCCTTTGAACAGAAACATATGCATTAACATGGAGTACCATCCAAATGGCCTATCCACCTTACCATTTTTGATTCCTACTAGCCCTTTATGAATTGCATCAGCAAGGTATGAGGCATAATCAAATGTTATTGCTAGGGAGGGGTTTAGAATTTGTGCAATCATTAACATATAATGGGTTGGCATATTCTTTCCAGCATCCTCTCCAAAAATCTGGCATAATGCCCAATACATACCCTTAGCTCTTAGAGTGAATAGGTTGAGAGAGAATGGTTCCATTGTGCTGGGGCCTACAACTGTTAACCCCCCTATCTTTACAAAGAATTCTTTCAATGGGCCACTTCTAAGATGATCCCTTTGTGTGTTGTAAACCTGGGCTAACGACTCAAAGTCAATAGGTTCTAACAAATTGGAGGACTCACTGAGTTTAAATACTTTCCTAAATTCATCTTCATTTATCTCAATCAAGACTGATCCCTTTATGTTCCTGATGCATCTTGCCACAAAGTCATAATTCTGTGCAATCAGGGCTAACAGATCTACATCCATAAAAACACCTGGGACCACAAGCTTTCCTACATCCTGCTCCCATATGCCATTTAAAGGAGTTGGGGAATTCCTCTGCCCAAAACCGACTTTGAAGAGAGTCCTAAGCCTGACAATCCTATTTCAGGGTCCCTCAACCAATTACCCTTATCATTAAGGCCATCTCCAATTTTTAGACGAGGTTTCTTAGGTACTAGCTCTTTGGCCTTAGCCCCAGCATTGGTGGACATGGTTAATTGCTCTAAAAAATCATCACAGATATTTCGGTCCTCGTAATTCACTTTCCCTGTAAATTCTCTTCTGGGTGCCATTTTGGTCAAACAATTATACCACTAGAAGCTAGCACAAACCTCTAATGAAGTAATTCACACAACAGTATTTGAGAACAAACCAAGAGTTATTAAGAAAAGCACAAGAAACCTGATTATTCGGCTGAAGAAAATCGCTTTGCAACAATTCGCTCTACAAAAATTCACTTTGCAACAAACTTCGATGAAACAATACTTAGCAATCAAGTTGATGCGAACTGAAAAGGGCTAGTTGGCATTTAAGTTTTTAGAAATTAACTCCGCAGTCTTCGACTTTCTTTTCAGAATTAAATTCACCAAATCGAATTCAAAACTGGCTCCAATGGGTCATAATTTCTCTAAGTCTTTCCTCTGTTTCTCTCTTTCGCTACTTCATAGAACATAAAACCCGTGCTCTTTTCTTTCGCGAAACAATGCTGGCCGTTGGATCTCGAGAACTTACATCGCCTTTATCTCCGTTTAATCTCTTTTCTTTAGTGTCGGGCCCTACCTTCTTTTCGCCACTTCGCGGAGTTTAACAGTCGTGCACTTTTCCTTCGCGAGGCCTCGCCAAGAATTAGATCAAACTCAAATCACCCGGCCTTTAACTCCAACCAGGACCATCAATCCTTTTAAATAACTGCGCCTCATCTTGACGGCTAATGGTTTTCACCATTTCGCTGAGGTTAAGCTGCGGGCATCTTTGGGTCACAAAACAATGAGAAGCGTTGGATCAATCTTGAGATGAATGCCTTTTAAGTGGGCCCTTTATCTGGGAATTACTTACCCCACTTGTTATCCGGTTAATAAATGCCACATGGCAGTTGGCCATTAGCCCTGGAAACTCCTTTTGGTTCCACCCTTAATCCGCCACGTGTTCCCTTTTACTATTCCCACATAGCTATCGATTACACCTAGGCGGGTCCTCAACCACTTTTTTAAACCACGTGTCACGTCACTCCTTTGTGTGATTTCCACCTGTCTTTCGCAACTTCGCGAACATTATTCTTCGTTTGGCTTACAACCACGAAACCATGAGAACCATTAGATCAAAACAGACCTGATCTGCTTTTAACTTCATGCCATGCCTGTCCCTTGGGCCCATCGACCTTTTCGCTACTTCGCAATGACTAACTTGCTAGCATCTTATCTTCGTGAATTCACGCGAGCCGTTAGATCTCAAGAACTTGCTCGTTGTTTACTCTTTTTATGACAACCTTGCGTGGACCCACTGCATACTACCAACTAAGTGCCTTGTCACCGCCATGTCATCACCAACTGGGGTTACCACATTTACTATCACTCTTAGCGAGACCCTCCACCTTTTCGCTATTTCGCTGAAGGTATAGCTCGTGCATCTCCCAGCCATGAAACAACAAGAAGCCATTGATCTTTTTCCAAGCTCTACAAAAAGTGGCTGCTGTTATGCCACGTCACTCCTCCGTGTGATTTCTACCTATCTTTCGCAACTTCGTGAACATTATTCTTCGTTTGGCTTGTAGCCATGAAACCACGAGAACCGTTAGATCAAAACAGACCTGATCTGCTTTTAACTTCATGCCATGCCTGTCCCTTGGACCCATCGGCCTTTTCGCTACTTCGCAATGACTAACTTGCTAGCATCTTATCTTCGCGAATTCATGCGAGCTGTTAGATCTCAAGAACTTGCTCGTTGTTTACTCTTTTTATGACAACCTTGCCCGGACCCACTGCATACCGCCAACTTAGTGCCTTGTCACCGCCATGTCATCGCCAACTGGGGTTACCACATTTACTACCACTCTTAGCGGGACCCTCCACCTTTTCGCTATTTCGCTAAAGGTATAGCGAGTGCATCTCCTGACCACGAAACAACGAGAAGCCATTGATCTTTTTCCAACCCGATCATTCTTTAACCAAAGAAGACCACTTATCTCTGGGACTCACCAAACCCTTTCACCACTTCATGAAGCTTAAAACACGTTTAGCTTGATCTCAGGAAACCACACTGTCTGTCCGATCAGATGAAAATTGATCAGTGTTTAGCTTTGGTCCAAACCTATATGCTAGGTCCACCTTCGCCTTTCGCTACTTCGTAGAAACTAAGTTTCGAGTACTTTTTGGTCGTGAATCAACGCGGGCCGTTAGATCAATAGAAAATCACATGATACTTATAAGGCCCAACGAACATTAGAAAAGGAAGATTAAAAGCGAGCAAGAATAAAATGTTTAAAGGGACCGCCTAGGTAAATGACAAGGGGAGAACACTTTTATGATAAATGGACCCATCGCTTAAGTGAATATAGTAATGCCAAATTAGAAACCAAAAGGGCTTTTCTCAGGTATTGAATTGACTTAAAACCTAAACCTTGAACCCCTTAGGATTTAAAACAAATTGAAAGAACTTCCTTCCTTCGATGGCTCTTTTATATTTATTTTTTTTATAAAAATGATCATCGTCGGAATTACGACGAATACCAAGATTTTGACCGATGACTTCTTTGACCGTCGACAGAGTCCATTAGATTGTCAAATTTTTGACGGGCATGGCATCGTCGACCAATCTGATGCTGAGTTTTTGACGGTGGATTTTGTCGACACTCTGACGAAAATTCATCGAAAATCCAACAAACGGCCGTCAAAAATCAGCTCCGAATGTACTAGTGATATCTGGTTCTTCCTTGATGCTCAATACATTGCACAAGGGTGTAAATAATTCATAATCTCCCATTTGCCAATGGAAGAGGCCATTCAAGGAGTACCCGTTGTCCCCTGAGCATGCCTCCAATTCTAACACCCCTTCATCACTAGGTTCCATGCGGCGTCCGTCTCCGCCCTCTGCCAACTGATCTCCCTTAGATTCTAAGTCAAAGGAGGATGCCAACTCCTCACTCACCATCTATGTATGGAGATCGATCACGTACTTCCTCCCCATGTTTTCCAAGGACAGAGTATTACGCTTCCAGTTATGGTTTTCTTTTGCTACAATGAGCCACCCATGCCCGAGGATGGCATCATACCCTTTCTGCTTCTTGAGGGAATTACTACAAAATCCAGCACAAAGGGTTGCATGCCAATCATCACTTGCTAGCTCATGAGGGTACCAAGGGGTTTAATCCCATGCTGATCTGCCCCTAGTAGGTTGAACGTTGGGGGGCACAACGTAAGCTTTCCCAATTTTTTCCATGTCACTTCTGGGAGCACATTTACTCCCGACCCTCCGTCCACAATAATCTCTGTCAAGGTAGTCCCCAGTATGCCCATTTCTACTACCACCGGTTGGGGTCCGCTGTTGACTACCAACAACATGGGGTCGATCATGGGGCTTAGGACCTCCCTTAACGCAGAGTCAGCTATGGGGCTCACGACCTCCCTCATTTTCACCTGTGAAGGTACAGAGTTTAAGATAGCCATTTTTAGCTGCGGCATGGTCTCCAGGAGGTCTTGAATTCTCACGGGTACCTCCGCCTGCAATATTTGCCGTAAGATTTCCTCTTCTCCCCTCGTTCGTGGTGGACTTGTGTTCTGGTGGCTGTTCTGCCTTTGTGCGACCATTTCCTTTATGATCTCGTCTCTTGCTTCCCGCATCCTCTCGGTCTCCGTGCGGGGATTTGGGTATGCACTCTTTTTGGCCTGTGCCCTGGTGATTGCCAACACTTCTACCTTCGTGGGTTCTATGTTTAGAAGGTTTACACCAGGCTTCAGGCAATTTGCGTCCTCATGGTCACCTAGCCCGCACCATCGGCAGAGGTGCTGAGGGTTGGCTTCCTTTGTGCAATCATGGGCGAAGTGTCCCCACTAATTGCAAGCCCTACACTAGATCATTGGTCAGCCTTTGGTGTCATACTAGATCCGGTTTCTATTATTGTTATTATTTCTTTTGCTGCTGTGTCTGTTATCTCGGTATCCTCCAAATGATGCCGTTGTGTTTGTTTGTTGGCCCGTACCCACTGGTGCGGACGTTGTGGCTTGCTCCGTGAACAACACCTGGTTCATTTGCGTATTTCAGGTTTTCATGTTGTATGGTCACTCCTTGGTGGAGTGTCCCATCACTTGGAAAATCTCGTAGAATGCCTTCTTCTGGCAAGTACCCTTTGTGTGCCCCTCCTCTTTGCACTCAGTGCACCATATGTCCCCTTTGGTCTGACCGGTGCTTCTCATTGTTTTGAATTCCCTCCTCATTCGCTCCATGTCTTTCTGGAGCGCTTACACCCATTTGCCAGCCTCGTTGTCGCTGTTGCTTTCCTGTGATGAGTCATCCTCCTCAGATGAGCTATCCTTCTTCTTCTTTTTCTTCGATGTCTTGGTCTCGCTCTCGAGATCCATCGCTCTATTGTATGCATCTTTGTATGATGTAGGTGGAACAATTTTCATCTTCTTTCAGAGGGAATGCTTTAGTCCCTCCACGAACCATCGCTTTTTCAACCCATCTGCTGGTTGACTCTCCATTTTTCCTAGTAGTTCCTTCAGCCGCCGACTATAAGCTTGCATTGTCTCATTCTTATTCTGCTTCATTCCATAGATCTCGGCGACTATTTCATTGTCATCTCTCAGGAGGTGGAACTCTATCCCAAACTCCTTCTTCAGGTCGGGCCATGTGCCAACTTTGGCCTTGTCCATATCTAAGTATCAGTCTATGGCCACTCCTCTCAAGGTTGCTGGGAATTGTGTTACCCATTCATCTTGATCGGTAACACCATTTGCTGACCATATAGTTTTGCACATTCGACAATGGCAAATGGGATCTTCCTTCCCGTCGCCATTGAACTTCGGTAGTTTTTGTTTACCTGCCATTGATGGGGGTCGTCTCCCCTGCGGTGGCTATTACTATGTCTGAGCCCCTACGCTGCTCCCTCCAGCGCCCATGGTGTGTCCTGCGTGGGAGACTTGTGGTATGGTGTTTTGCTCGCCGTGCGTCGTACCTACAGCTGTATGGTTGCCCTCCCCCTCGTTCTCACCCGCGCCCACTCCTTGCTCTCCTTGGTGATCCTCACTCCGTGGTGTAAGGGATAAGTTTCTAAACTGATCCCGAGTCTCATCGACTAGATTTTGTCGTAACCTCGTTTCTTCCAGAAACTCTTCGTGGATTCGCACCCTATGGTGTTCTTGCAACGCGTAGAAATTTCCCTCAACTTCTGCACCCTCCGTGACACCTCCGTGGTTCCCTTCGGGGCACCCTTCGGCAAGTCATCCTTCGACAAGTTGCCTCAGCCTCCATCTCCGTTCTACTCACTGCTCCAGAATGAAGGCCCTCTGCGCGGCCTTTCACTCGTCTGCTTCTGCTTTTTTATTTCTATCTTTATTCTATAGGTTGGGCATTAATTGCTGCACATTTCCATATCTCATAATACATAATTCAAAACACGTCTTTATTAATTCATTTCCTCAAATACAACTCGTGTCAATGACACTTTTACTTGAATATAGAAGATTCAAGGTTCGATTCCTTCCTGGCCTGGCGCCATCCTGTTCCGCTTCCCATCGGCTATTATCTTCATATTGTTGAAGGATCTGTTGGCATCTCTCCTCCTGGGGAATCTCCTCCAGGCGAGCTTGTTGTGCCAGCGATGCCTGTGCAAGCAACTGGGGAAGATGGTTCATCAACCGATTTAATGTCGGGCTCACCTCCAACGCTGTCCACACAGCACTTGGTGGGATTTCTGCCTCCGTCGCCTCTCGTCAAACGTAGGTCTGGATGGCTACCTGGAGTAGAATTGAAAATTCTCTCGTTGTCGTGTCTTCTCTTGTGTAAAGTTATGCTTGCGCGTCATCGGCCTCTGGGTTTATCTCACCAATGGGTAGGCCCATCATGTTCGTGCGCCATCAGCGTCTTCCATTCCCGAGTATGTCTAGGCAACGATGCCAAATGTTTTCCCTCTCGGGTGAATAACTTAGAACATAAAGCACGTAATGCAGAATGATAACGCCATGGATATCAGACAAGTATAAGAGATGTTATTCCATTCATAAATGTCCTACACAAGTTACATTCAGAAGTATATAAAGATGTCGAGGGGGTGCGAGCACCAACTGTCGCACCACAACTACCACCCCTCGATTGTCAACTAACCAACACAATTACAACTCAATTAACTAGTTTTATTTTTGTGTACAATATTGCCGCCAACAATCCACATTTGGGGAATTGTGAATTTGAGAGAAATGAAATTAGATGGAATTATTTGAAATTTGAATTTGGGAAATTGGATGAATAAGTTAGTTAATTTAAATAACATTGGAAATGTGATTAATTAAATAATAAAGATTATTTAACTAAAGAATAAATCATGATTAATTAAATAAATAATATTTAATTAATATTTGAGACATTTTTAACTGATTAATTAATTAAAGAATAGAAATTCTATAATTAGAAATGTTGAATGTGATGATTGAGTCAGTTTAGAAGAATAATTAGTTTAATTAAATAATAATTAAAGAATTACTTAATTAATTAGGGCAAATAACTAGTGTGCAATTGTGTTTCAATCATTATTTATGTCATGCCCAAACTTTTGGGCAAAACACAACCGACAATTTGTTTTTTTTTTTAAGCACTTAATTACATGCATTCATTTACTTAAATAGTTGTGACAACTTAATAGTTTGTTCTAAACGAAATCTTAATTGATATTAAATACTAACATAACAATTATGATAACTTCTATTATCAAGCAGAGCAAATAATTTTCATGAGGGTGTTATTAAGTTCTCTCGAAAGTTCTTTTCATTTCAGTTGCGCTTTTTAGTACTTATTTGGATCCATTTCTACTAAACAGACATTAATATAATGACCGGGTTTGATATCAATTATTTACTAAATGTTAACACTATTGCTATTTCATTTCATTAATATTGCCTAATTTAGTAGATACAATTAAGGTGCCAAACATCATTAAGTTAATTAAATTGTCTGATGAAAGACTCCACTTGGGATAATAAGGTACGCCTGACTTAGTCCCTTAATTTTTTTATAGAGAAATTTTATTACAATATCCTCTTAAATTATTTATTTTACTATATTGAATCATTCCGTTTAATTATTAAAAAAAAACCATTTTGATCTCTAAAATGAATTAAAATAATTTAAATCAAGTTTATATATTACTTTTTCCAACATCAACTATTTAATATTTTGCTTCTATTAATCCCATTACCCCTTGCTTTAATTTCAACCGATTGAACTTCTAAACTATGTTTATCCAAATATGATAATAATAATGTTGTAGGATATTTCATTATATTTTCCATTAAAAATCCCCTAAAAGGTTAACCTCCAAAATTAATTAGAATTTTAAGCATTTATTTATTTATTTTTAAATATGCCCTCTTGACTATTTAAACGTTTATAAAATATAAACACCTAATAAAATAATTAACTCTTCAATTTGTCCTATACATTATATATAAATGCACATTTAACATTGATAAAAAGGAATTAAGGTTGGTAAATAAACTAATTAAATTCAGGACAATTTTTTTTTTTTTTCACTTCCATAATTTTAAACTATATATATATATATATATATAAAATACACATACGATTACATATATATCTATCTAATATACACTTATATATTTAAAGTGAGGTTTATCCCCCTTTTAGTTAAACATACCTAAATTTACCATGATACCCATAAACCCCAATTCTGTTTTAATCATTACAAAAAGCCTCTTTTATTTATTTATTTTATTTTTTATAGATTTGTTTTTTAAAAAAGATTTTGTTTTGTAATAATATTTTTTTTTATAAAATAAAGTTTTAAATAGTATTTTTTTTTTTTGCTTTATTTAAAAAGCGCAATTATATATTTTGATATATGAATATGTTGGTTTAAGTTTATATATATATATATATATATATATATATATATATATATATATATATATATATATATATATATATATATATATATATATATATATATATATATATATATATATATATATATATATATATATATATATATATATATCAAACAAATAAGTTTATTATTAAGTAATGAATTCATTTAAACATTTAATATATATATAGATATATTGGACAATAAATTTATTTATGTTTATATCTGAGAAATGAATTTTTTAAATATTCAATATAGGCATGAAAAGCTGTTTATATATATGTGGTGTCTAGGACAAAAGCTTTCTATGAAAAAGCTTTCTGTGAAAAATATAAAATCTGAAACATATTTAGCAGATTGGATAATTTCTACAGATTTGAATCATTGAATTTATTTCCTTTTTATCAAAATCCTAGTTGCTAAAAGAAATAGATAGGTTATTTAAATATTGATTTACTATCGACAAAATATAGTAAAAAGCATAATTAAATCAGTTAGAATAGCAACTTTAGAATTTCTATTTATTTCATTTAATCTGTTCAACTATAGATTTTATTCTTTGTAACTAAACAAATGACATTATTTAATGATTTTAACAACAACTATATAAATGACCAATTTAATAAATTTAACAGCAACTAGATAAATCTAGACTAAAATAAAACTTTAGAAATGACTATAATAAATCTGTTTTTTATTTTATTTTCTGCAATAAACAAAATGACAGATTTAAATAAAACTAAATATGACATTTCCATGTATAGATCTAAATTTTAGATTTTATTTTATTTTCCAACCTACTACATGCAGGTAGATCTATTCCATTTCTTTTCTAATATCTTGATTTTAAATGCATAAAGGGAACCAATACATTTCTTTCTTTTCAAAGCATCCTATACACAACAAATATTTATTTCAAAACTAAAAACCAGAAATAATCATTTCTTTTCTGCAATATAACATAAATAAATATCACATATCTTTAAAACATATTCCCAAGTCTTTATTGTCATTTTACAAATAGGTCTCTCATTTCAAATAGATGAGGACTTTCAAAGAATATTAATTACATTTACAAAAATTTTCTGCAACAATTAACTCCAGCCATATCTACATGTCCTGATATTTTCTTCTAACAACCTGCAAATAAAACAAAGAGATGACCATGGAGTGCTCACCTCTCAGCCTAGGCTAACTAGTAGCCACCCCCGAGCTCGGAGAACCAAACCCTAGACAAGTAACAAACATGCAACCAAAGAAGATAGAATACACAAACTCAAGCACACTCCCAAACCCAGGCTACACTGCACCACACATTGGTGATGTCTTTTCAAGGGTGGTAGTGGACCAAGTACCCTGAGGAGACTGCAAGTATGGTAAAACAAATAGCCACCTCATGGCAAACCAAAACATATAGCCACCTCATGGAAAACCAAATACATCAAGTATAACATAATCAACCCTTTATTCCTTATGCCCCCCAAGGCATTCATGCCTTATTTCCCTCCTTATGACCCCCAATGCATAAACAAGCCATGCAGCAAGGGTCACATAAATTCCCTTGTGATCGCTCTCATAATGAGAGTCTCTCACTCGAGGGCTGTCACTTCTACCACCCACAAGATCCTTCTCTCTCCCAAGAGTAGGAGGTCTTGATTACTCCCCAAAACACATACAAAGTATAAACATAAAATACCCAATAAGTCTCCAAGAGAACATGCACGGATACTAGTCTTTTACACAAACATTACTTTCAACACACATGCAATAAGAAATCATTATAAGAAAAATACAACCAACCTTAAACTGCCCCAAAGGTATGCTAGTTTTGTTGAGGATGAGCAGCCCAATTCCACGGTTCTTCTCTTTCTACCCTTAGCCAAAATTCTCAAACCAAATTCTATCTATTTCTTTACAAAATTCTTTTGTCTCCAAAAATGGAGAGTGGGTGATTACCCCCAAAATCTCTCTTTCTTGCTTAAGAAGACACTAGTGTGAGTTCTCTCAAGTTTCTAAAACTGAAAAGGAAAGTAGGGTAAAATGGGAAAGGGAACTCTCATCCAAAAAGGAAGGTTAACCACTTAGCTCAAGCCTTCTAATTTCAATTTTCGCACAACTTAGAAAACCTACTTTTTAGGGTGTCTAAAAGGTCACATGGGAGTAGAAACTTGCCTAAAATTACCCCTAACCCTTAGGTATACCTTATGGGCTTTAGGAAACCCTATTAAACTACCCCTAGGTGTCCATTTAACCCTTTTTTAACCCCTCTGAAGTTTATTTTCGGGTCAAACCTATGTTGACCATCCCAAAGATTCTTTACCCAAGGCATTTATGGAAATCACATCACATTAATTGAAAAAGCTATAGTCAAACAATTTCCACCAAGAGACAAATTTTAAAAAAACATAAATCCACACATGTGTCAAGTGACACAAAGAAAATACTTTTACAAATTTATACATGAAATCGTCTATTGTGGATTTTACATAAATCAATTAAATAACACTTAACACACATGAATCATTTACTTTTACGAATAAAATACAACACAAACGGGGTGTTGTCTCTCCAAATAGACAAACCCTGGCTTTACGCACATACATAGGTCTAGGTTTGGTTCTCCGTAATATTTCCATGGTCACATGGATAATTCCTGCGCAACTCAATTCACACATTAGTACTTCCAAGTAATCTCATATAATATAAAACACATGAATAATAATGCACTACAACACTCTGCATACAACATACATTTATCAATCAATACATCTTTCATCCAAATAACTCCTCATAACAATTATCATCATTCACATAATTTTGATCCATACATTAAAACATGCATTCCTATTTCTATCATCATAGTAAGTCCTACAAATCTAATAATGACATACTTCCTCTCAAATTTATCCTATTCTAGAATCATATAGAGTTTTGTATTTATAAAGCATATAAATGAAGCATCCACATTCATCAATGTTACCCAATCACAGAATCATATAAGTCCTACATCCAGACATAGCTGGCATACGTTAAATCAAGATTATCCAATCAATGGATCTTTTAGGATTTAAAATCCATAACACATCAAAATGTACACCACAAGGTGTGATAACTCTATAACTTGGTTCAATTAATTTTCTCACAAATCTATCTGCCTAACATAGTCCATTTTACTTAATTTTAAGGCATTTATTAATAGGGTCAAACATGGTCAACTAAGTAAATCAAATCTTGGTTTGGGGAAGGCCTTACAATTTAGCATCTCCCTCAAAAGAACATTTCCATTATTGCAATTCAATTATATTTCATTTCTATTTCAAGGTTAATTTCAAAATTGGGATTTGACCTAAGGGAAACCCCTATTCCCAACCTATTTCCCTTCTCTATCATGTGCAGGAGAAAGTATGAAGTTGCGATCTTCAAAATTGGCTTTATTTACAATGACAAATCAATCCCCCATTGGAGTGTGAAAAATGTGGAGGACCAGAGCGACCACCATCCCATTCTTGACAAATCAAGAGCTCCTTCTAGGAACAGATCCAAATGTTAGAATCCAAGAACACTGAGAGGGGGGAGGGTGAGTTGAATCAATGTTCTCTTGGTATGATTAATTTTAACCTTATCAGGACAACAACTTAGTAAGCGATATGCATAAAAGCAAATAACAAGAAGTAATAATGCAACCACAAAGATCAACACCATAACACAAAGATTTATACGTGGAAAACCTCAAAGAGGAAAAATCATGATGGGATTGGTGACCCACAATATCTATCCACTAATCAAATGAATAAATATTACATATAAGGGGCCTACACATTCAGGAACACACACTGCCTAGAGTGCACTTCTCATCACATAAGGAGTCTCACTGACTATAAGAAATCTTCGGACTACAATTCGGAAAGAAGATTGAACAACAAGAATGGCATCTCCTATGCCTGAGTACAGTTCTAGTTAAGCTCTGTGTAGGGGAAAAAAGTGACACTAAGCAAACCTGCCCTAATCTCACTTTCAATCACACACTTGTGGAATACGAAAGAGCCTAGAGGCATCACACAATTGGCTACTTCTTTTTGTGGAAGAGAGAGCCACGGGCTACCTATTAGGATTTCTATTCCTTTGTTGCAAATGATAGATAGAATGATGCAAGTTCAATTCCTAACCCCAAAGTGCAAGTATGAACTAATAACAAGATTGCAGAATTGAACTTAAACAATGGAAAGCTGTAAACACAAGTACAAGACAAGAATACAAATGCGTACCCGAAGTCAAAATCTGAGTGAAAATGTTCGGGACGGGGGCGCGGGCGCCACTGTCCTGATTCTGCCCCTGAAACTGCTCCGGAAATTGCTGTTTTGCAACCTGAAAAGCTGTCAAAATGCTGAAACTTGCTATCTGACAGAAGGACCAGGGCGCCCAGCGCCCCTGTCCCAGGGACCAGGGTGCCCAGCGCACCTGTCCTGGCAGGACCAGGGCACCCCACGCCCCTGTCCTGGTCTTTTTCTCTGAGATTTGGTGGGAAGGTCGGTCTCAGTCTGCTTCTTCCGGATCTGCAACTTGTGGTGTCGTCCGAATTTCGAAACCTGCACTTATATCTGAAAAGGTGTTTGGGCGGCTATATAGGGTTTTGCCTTAGTCAAACCCCCACTTCGGTGATTTCCACCTCCACGAATAGCCAAGTTGTATTGTAAAATGTATTGCGTGTGCAGACCTAGTGTGTGTGCAAGTTCCTAAAATGCAAGAAAGCAAACTAGAGCAACCTAGAAAGTAAACCCTAATTGCTTGTAAATGATAATGTAAATGCTCTAAATCAAGATGCAAAGTGATCTAAAGCATGAATAAAGGATATATTGAAGCTTATGCAAAGACATGAAAACAACATGAAATCATACCCAACCCTCAAGGGAGGAGTACAAGCCAATCTTCAGTCGGTAATTTCCTATTGTTCTTCAATGTCTTCCAAGCCCTAAGTGGATGAATGAATTTGATAAGTGCTTGATAGAGGAATGTTGAATGTTGTTGAAGTCTTCAAAGATCTGCTCTTTCGCTGCATATGAGGTTCCTGAAAACAAAAATCGGATGCCTTGAAATGAAGAAAGAGAGCTCTTATGTAGGAAACCCTAGATCGTAAATTCGTATTTTGGCCGACCTAGAGATTGAATATCCTGCTAGTTTCTTGGGGTTAAGCTTTATTTTATGATTGGATCGTGCTTCTAAAATTTCGGGAAAAATGTCCGGGACCATGTTGCACTCCGGGCGCCATGGTCCTGACAACTTTTCACCAAATTTTCAGGGCCGTCGGATATGATGATTTTAGAGAGAATCTCGAAGTTACAGGTGATTTCGAGATGTTTTGACCCCCGAAATCAAGCCCCCAAGTTCAAAATAGGACCTAATTAGGGTTTTTGATTAAATGATGTATAGGAGGAATAAAATGAAAAGGGCACACTTTAATGAAAGGGCCCAACTTTATGATGTGGGAGATGATAAAATAGAACCTTAGACCTAATTAATTTGATTAATTAAGTGCTAAAGGGGAAATGCAATGCAAAATGCAAAATGCGCCAAGGCGGGTGCTAAACTAGGTGTGAAATTGTACCACCCTAGCAAGTGCGTACAATTTATGACGCTACATTTAGCCCCCACTTTAGCGGTCATATGAACACTACGTGCATATGCAAGCTAAAGTACAGAAAAGTAAACATTATTTGAAAAAGGATATATCCATAAGTCTGTCGAACGAAGCCCCCAGCGCTATCTGCAGTACACAGTTAGGAACCGCACCCTACAAAACACACGTTAGATCACAAAATCACCTAATGCTTACTAAGGAAGGTGATGAAAATTCGAGGGTAGCTATATGCCCCCCCTGTTTCGGCTTGCTAATTTTAGTGAGTTGAAACAGGGTATCATGTTTACCACTTCGAATTGTTAAAGAATATTGATGACAAATGCTCACAAGAAGATTTGATATGAGATCAAAAACTAATGGAGAATCATTTGGTAAGAAAGAGGACTAAATCTCAATTCCAACACAACAAAGAGTGTGAGGATTTGAGAGTTCTCTAACACAAGATGAAGGATGTAAATGGAAACAAAATGCAAAGAGAAGAAAAGAAAGGAAAAAAAAAAGCATGAATACACACATTGGTGATCCATGAGAAGAATAGTAAGAGAGAAAAACATGGACTTCTCGCCCCTAGATCTTGTCTAGGTGATCCATGGGAAAAAGGACATGGAAAACTAGCCCCTAGAGTCTGTCTAGGTGATCCATGTAAGGGAGGAGAGTGAGAAAGTCTAGCCTTATGCCGCTAGTTCCACTCAACCTCATGCATGTGTGTGTAAGGGAGGTTAGAAGTATCTCATAGGAGTCTATGCCCGAGTATGCTACAACCTGTATATGTATAGTACAAAAGCGTGACATCTCGCTCTAAGAGTCTGTGCTCTGGTTCCGAGAATAATCACCTTGCATAAAAGAAAAAAAGGAGACATCTCGCTCTAAGAGTCTGTGCTCTGGTTCCGAGAATGACCCATTGCTCAAAAAGTGTAATGTTTATGTCATAAGAAAAGTAGAACAAGGATACCTACCTTCATCACACAAGAAGATACCCCAAAAAATGCAACAATGTCATAGATCCAAGTAAGAGAGTTTTGCACTCTTTAAGCAAGGATAAGATAGTTGAAAAGGGATATCTTGTAGTATGTGTAAAGGAGATCCTTAGAGGAGAAGAGATCTTTGTACAAAAGACACCTATCCCTGAGAGAAATTGTCTTAGACAAATATAACATCTTCTAGAATAAGACAAAAAAAGAGAATAAGAATGCAATACTTCCTTCTTTTGCGAGGTGAAAGTGATTCTTAATGAAGGATGATGCTCTTTTTAACCCAATTGGGAGAGTGAATTCATTATGGATGTATTTTACCAAGTGCAAAAGAGGTTGTAGTCAAGGACTTACACCTCTTGTAAGAGAGAATCCTTGAACAAACAACAACAAATGCATACAAGGAATAACATCAAGTAATAAAGTTCACACCATCCACGAAATAGGAAAAAGTGGATCCTTAGATAAAATAAGGAAAGATCATTGCCTCCCAAGGATAAGGATAATGAGAAGGACTTACACAATCTTCTAGGGAGAGATTTAGACATGAGAAAAAGAAGAGATGTATGAAATCACTCTTGTCCCCATAGGAACAAGAGATAACATAGAAAATTAGGCTATTATGTTGCTTCAAAAATATGATTGCACTTGAAATTGTACCATCATGAATGACAATGAGCCCCCAGTAAATGAGCTACCAATGTCACATAATGATGAGCAACATAATAGCCATTAATGTTATTTAAAGACATGATAGACTAAATGAGGTATTTGAATATGACATGCTAAATGCTCAACTATAAGTGAGATAAAAAACATGTATAAAATGATAAAAACTGAAGAAGAAAAGTCACAAGAAATCTTAGAAGAGGGATGAGTGTAATTTATTAGAGCCTTATCCCTAGAGGAAAGGACTTTATGATGAATAGGAGATAAAGATTCATAAGTGGATTTAGAAATTTGAGGGGAGTCATAAAGAGATTTGTTCATCGCCAAGATTTCCTTATGAGGGGAATGAGAGTTGATAGAAGTAGAAGATGATTTAGTTGAAGTGAGATCATCATCACTACTAAATATAGCATTCACATTGAGAGATGGTCTTTTAGATGCTTTGGTATGTTTGCAGGGATTATAGCCGAGTCCAAAGGCATAATTGTGAAAATTAGTCTCTAGAGGAACTTTGATCCCTTGTTCATGAGCGCCACAACCATTTCCATGATACCCATGCTTAGCAAAAATGCGAAAACTACGACCATAACGATCAGCCATTTCAGGAAGAGAAGGTGGTTTTTCATAAGACAAAGAATCAAACTCTTCATAATTAGAGGTGTGAGGAGAAGAAGTTTGAGAAGCGGCCACAAAATTATTGCTCATAGGTTCAAGTAAGACTGATTGATCTCTATTTTCTTCCTTCTTTTAACTTTAAGCTCTCTAGGAGGAACCCTATACTCACCTACAAAGGTGGGATTAAAGTCAAGAGATCCCCAATCGTCTTCTGTGAGAACCTTCTCAGGATCAAAAGCCTTTTCATGTGTAGACTCAAGTCGAGAAGGATCTTCTTCAGGAGCTTTAGACTCATCCAAAGAATTTTGATTATCATAGGGTAATGATTTGTTCATAGGTATCTTGTTTAAAGAGTCATCATTAGAAGAGGAAGGCTTAGAAGAACTCCCTTTGGAAGTAGATGTTTGCAAACAAGCCTGAAGATTAGTATCACCTATCAAGGTATATGTCTTATTGTTATAAATAAATTTAACTTGTCTATGCAATGTAGAGGGGACAACTTGCATACTGTGAATCCAAGGTCTCCCTAATAACAAGTTGTATGTTAGATTTCCCGACATAACATGGATAGGAGTAGGCAAAGTAATAGGTCCCACTGTGATTGGTAAGGTGATAATACCCAATGAAGACTTAGCCACATTATCAAAGCCTCGAATGGGACGAGAGTCAGGCTCAATAAGGGATGTATCCACATTCATCTTGTGCAATATATTAATGCTACACACATTAAGACCAGAGCCATTATCTACCAGTGTTCGTCTTATAGCAGTGTCATTTATGATAACCACAATCATCAAGGGATCATATTGTTGTTGAATTTCACTAGTAGGCAACTCATCTTGGGTAAACACAATTTGAGCTTTAGGATTCATCACAGAGTTAACTAAAGATGCTATATTACTAGATGTATTCGGTGGAGGAACATTCAAATCTTTCAAGGCATCTTGTAACATTCTATGATGAGCGGAAGAAGTTTGGATCAAATCCCAAAGGGATATCTTAGCAGGGGTAGCTTTAAGTTGTTCTATGAGATCATATTCCTTACCAAGAACTTGTGAAATACGTGGAGCTTGCAGAAGAATTGGTTGAGAAGGAGGAAGTGAAGTTGGGATAACTGGAGGAGGATTAGGTTGCCTATTGTTTCTTGTGTTATAGGTATGAGCAACCGCATGATAACTCTCTCTAGTCAGTTGCTTAGCATACTCATAAGGGCTCTTAGAAGAATAACCTCCTTGCACAGTAATAATAGGTTTCTTAGGAGTGCAAAAAGAATCATTAGCATAACCACCTTGAACCACTAAGATAGGCTTATTTAAAGGTTGAGAATTTTGAGAAGGACAAGCACCTTGGATAGTGAAGAGAGGTTTGTTAGGTCTTTCATTCACATGTATCAAATTGATTGAGGATGGTTTAGAGGAATGAACAAAAGTGTTGGAAGGATTATTGATAGTCTTCTCTTGCACTAAAATTTTATCAATTTTAGGAGAGAGACAAGGGACAGGCATTGATGTTCTAGTAGGAAGAGGAAAGGTCATATCATCCTCTATCATCAAATGACCTACATGGGGAATAAACTCTCTAGGAGAAGGATCAACATTACTCTCTAAAGTCTCACTTTTGAGAGGGAGATCTTTGAAAGAGATGTTAACCATCTTTCTTTGAACTAGGGTATCCTTATTAGTAGAACCAAGTTGAGGAGAGGGAGATGATTTTTTAGAGGGAGAATAATTGATATTCAAGGAAGGTGAGAAACTATCAAGGGAGAGAGAATAATCTACACCTTCTTCTAATGGTTCATCCCAAATGGTGAAGTTGTTGAAAGGAATGTTTGAAGTATTGTCAATTTCAAGAGAGGAGATAACATTGTTTATTAATTCCTCATCCTTAGGAGGGAGAGCATCAATAGATGTGTTAAACTCATCCTCTTTTCTCAAAATATGTTCAATATGATCTTTAGGGGAGAGAGAATTAAGGAAATTGCTTATTATTTCATCTTCTTTCTCTAAGGGATGCTTATGGGTAAGACAAACTTTAGGAGAAGGGTAAGCATTTATCATTAATTCATCATCTCTAGTGGGAATTTTGTTGGAAAAGGAAATGCCATCACTAGGAAATGTAGGGATAATGTCATCTTCTTGCACAAAAGGATCCTCATGAAGGGAGTGTTTTTTAGGAGGAACATGAACATATTTCTCCAAAGATTCATACTTAGGAAGGAGATCTTTGAAAGAAGTGTTCATAACCTCTTGTTGCACTAACATGCCCCCATTGGAAGGACCAACTTTAGGAGAAAATAATTCAATGTCCATCAATACCTTTTCACTTAGAGAGGCATCATGTAGGGAAGGTAAAGTAACATTAAGAAATGTGTTTATGATATTTTTCTCTTCCTCTAGGATAGCTAAATAGGAAGGGCACATTTTAGGAGAGTTGTCAAGATCACTCTTAAAGTCTTCATCCTTAGAGCATGGGAGAGTCTCAAAGGGATTGATAGAAACTCTTTTAGGCACTAAAATGTTGTTATAGATAGGGGGAGGTTCTTTAGGAGAAGGAAAAATTGAAACAAGAGAAGATAACCCATTATCACATCTATGAAATGAATGCATCATGACAACAATTTTCCTCTTTCAAATGATAACACATACAAAATAGAAGGAAATGTTCAATGCAAGCACTTAAAATATAGATTTAGAAAATGAAATTTATGATTCAAATGAGTTCCTAAATCAGATTTGAAATTATTGATCCCAATTAAGCTATCCACAAGTTCAACTTTGAATTGAAAAATTAGGGTTTTAGCAAAAATTTCCTCTAAATTTTTGAATCTTGCAAAAACTTTTAAATACAAATTTGAATTTGAAAACACTCAAATTTGAAAATATAAATCAGAATTAGAGAAGATTGGAGTTCACGTCGGGTTCACCAAAATGTGTAGGGGAAAAAAGTGACACTAAGCAAACCTGCCCTAATCTCACTTTCAATCACACACTTGTGGAATACGAAAGAGCCTAGAGGTATCACACAATTGGATACTTCTTTTTGTGGAAGAGAGAGCCATGGGCTACCTATTAGGATTTCTATTCCTTTGTTGCAAATGATAGATAGAATGATGCAAGTTCAATTCCTAACCCCAAAGTGCAAGTATGAACTAATAACAAGATTGCAGAATTGAACTTAAACAATGGAAAGCTGTAAACACAAGTACAAGAAAAGAATACAAATGCGTACCCGGAGTCAAAATCTGAGTGAAAATGTTCGGGACGGGGGTGCGGGCGCCACTGTCCTGATTCTGCCCCTAAAACTGCTCCGAAAATTGCTGTTTTGCAACCTGAAAAGCTGTCAAAATGCTGAAACTTGCTATCTGACAGAAGGACCAGGGCGCCCAGCGCCCCTGTCCCAGGGACCAAGGCGCCCAGCACCCCTGTCCTGGTAGGACCAGGGCGCCCCACGCCCCTGTCCTGGTCTTTTGCTCTGAGATTTGGTGGGAAGGTCGGTCTCAGTCTGCTTCTTCCGGATTTGCAACTTGCGGCGTCGTCCGAATTCTGAAACCTGCACTTATATCTGAAAAGGTGTTTGGGCGGCTATATAGGGTTTTGCCTTAGTCAAACCCCCGCTTCGGTGATTTCCACCTCCATGAATAGCCAAGTTGTATTGTAAAATGTATTGCGTGTGCAAACCTAGTGTGTGTGCAAGGTCCTAAAATGCAAGAAAGCAAACTAGAGCAACCTAGAAAGTAAACCCTAATTGCTTGTAAATGATAATGTAAATGCTCTAAATCAAGATGCAAAGTGATCTAAAGCATGAATAAAGGATATATTGAAGCTTATGCAAAGACATGAAAACAACATGAAATCATACCCAACCCTCAAGGGAGGAGTACAAGCCAATCTTCAGTCGGTAATTTCCTATTATTCTTCAATGTCTTCCAAGCCCTAAGTGGATGAATGAATTTGATAAGTGCTTGATAGAGGAATGTTGAATGTTGTTGAAGTCTTCAAAGATCTGCTCTTTCGCTGCATATGAGGTTCCTGAAAACAAAAATTGGATGCCTTGAAATGAAGAAAGAGAGCTCTTATGTAGGAAACCCTAGATCATAAATTCGTATTTTGGCCGACCTAGAGATTGAATATCCCGCCAATTTCTTGGGGTTAAACTTTATTTTATGATTGGATCGCGCTCCTAAAATTTTGGGAAAAATGTCCAGGACCATGTTGCACTCCGGGTGCCATGGTCCTGACAACTTTTCACCAAATTTTCAGGGCCGTCGGATATGATGATTTTAGAGAGAATCCCGAAGTTACAGGTGATTTCGAGATGTTTTGACCCCCGAAATCAAGCCCCCAAGTTCAAAATAGGACCTAATTAGGGTTTTTGATTAAATGATGTATAGGAGGAATAAAATGAAAAGGGCACACTTTAATGAAAGGGCCCAACTTTATGATGTGGGAGATGATAAAATAGAACCTTAGACCTAATTAATTTGATTAATTAAGTGCTAAAGGGGAAATGCAATGCAAAATGCAAAATGCGCCAAGGCGGGTGCTAAACTAGGTGTGAAATTGTACCACCCTAGCAAGTGCATACAATTTACGACGCTACAAGCTCAATACCGGAGGTATTAAAATTCTTACACAAACCCAATTTAATCACCTATGATTGACCAAAACCTCTGCATATGATTACAACTTTATTCACACACAGATAATCCCGTAACCATCCATGACCGTGATCTACAAAGAGATCTTACATCATATTTATACAAACCCAGGACCTAAACAATTAGGTCAACCACATAAAAGATAATACAATAAATCTATTACATAAACCCACAAACCAATGATAACCCAAGTCGGTCTGAGACCGAAACATTATTAACCAAACAATAAATCCAACCTATAACACATCGGGAGCATCCACCAACACGTTACACAAACCGGTCCATAACCTAGGAGAACAACACATAATAGCACTGGACCTAAAATAAGTCACCATAATCCAAATGAAACACCATTGATCAATTGGAACACGAACATGATAACCATCAGCATCCTGAGAACCTTCTAGAAGCCGCACCAACACCACTGATCAAATCCATCAAAAGATCTTCAACAAAGCTCTGTCGGTAAAACCCTTATTGGTAACCAAACGGTTTACTAGAACATATGATAGCTTTTGGATCACAAAATCCCAAACCAACTAAATGTGACATGCATCTGAACCACATGAATGACCAAACCAAACCATTTCCACCTATCTGAACATACTAGAGAATATCGGAGATGGTCTACTGATCAACATCGCAATACAACCACTCTATTGGAGCCCAGTACACAACCAAACAAGCTAGTGTTGACATCAATGATAAACATCAATGCAACACAATCAATTCCTCCATATTGCCAACAATATCCCCCTTTGGCATTGATGGCAACACTAGATGTGAAAAATATCCAAGTGCTAAGAAATGCCAACTAGGTCTCCCCCAATGGAAGACACCCAACAAATAATATAGCAATGAAGTTCTGAACCAATTATCCATCCATAGACCTGAACCAAACTCCCACTTTGACTAATATCTCTGTTAAGCTCTGGTTTCCACATGTATATCTCTCCCCCTTTGACATCAATGCCATAAATCTGACATAAACATCAAAGAAAAAACATAGATACTCTGAACCACACAGCTGACTACTCCCCCTGAGTAGTAGAACCATCTCATCAATCTGGAATGAATAATAGCTTAGATAATGCATACAAGACTGATGCCAATCAACATCACTTAAGTCTCTATTGGGGGGTAGAGAACCCCAATCTGTCTCTAAAGTACTCAAATGATTCCTTGGGCAATTTTTAGTGAAGATATCTGCAATTTTCTCTTTAGTGTTCACATAAACCAATCTGACTTTATTTGCTTCTACCTTTTCCATCAAAAAGTTATACTTGTTTGATATGTGCTTTGTCTTAGAATGAAATACCAGATTCATTGATATTTCAATAGTGTTGTACCTTTCACACACTCCCCGTTGTCGACAGGGTCCCCCCCTTTTTTAATTTTCTCATCTCGTCCTCGCTCAGGTCCTGAGTAGGGAGTTTCGACAATTCACAGAGAATATGCAACCATCTGAAACATTAGGCAAGAGGAGATGATCCTTTTCAAGAGTGAGCTAGCCTAAGTCCTAGATACTGAAGTATTTGCATCTTGAAAATGAGAAGCAAGATGTTGTAGTTGAGTCAGATCGACAGGTTGACAAGAGAGTCTTGAGCCGATAAGAAAATTGGTTACTTGAGTAAGAAAGAGATTAAGGTAAATCCTTGAAATGATGCCAAGACAAGATTGCTCATTAGCAAGTTTAAGGCTTGAAGCAAGAATGCCTAAGGCGAATCAAAACTTGTGTTTGACGAAATTGCAAAGTGAATAGGGTGAGCGAGCATAACGTTTTTCAAAATCAGCTTTGTGAATGCAAGAACATGAGCCAAAAGGCCAAATTTGGCCTGTAAGGCCAAAATGTGAAATCAAAAAAAATCTCTAAGGCTACAAATCAGCCTAGAGGGCCAAAATTCAAGTCAGAATACCACAAAGAATTCCAATTCGACTTGAAAGACTAAAACGTGAGACGAGGTTGGTCAATCGGCTTCAAAGACCGAAATTCCAACGATAGAAGGCTCTAAAGTCGACCTAAAGGGTCGAAATGATAGAAAGAGGCCAAATTCAGCCTCTAGGGCCGAAGTGCAAAGTTCAAAAGTTAAACTTCGGCCTCTAAAACCAAAAGCTAAATTCATCTAAATAGAGCTCGTAGGCCGAAAAAGAACATATCGTACGCTTTGGTCCTGTAGGATGAAATTGAAGATAAAGAAGGTGTAAGCTCACAAAACCAACTCAAAGGCTGAAATTGGCGAAATAATCTAAGTCGTGCATTTCCTTGTTCTAGGCCGAAAAGACCTTAAAAGCTCAAATCACATCTTTTAGTCATGTAAGCCGAAATTCGCTAAGGAATAACAAATTCGCATAAAAACACTTTAAAGCCGAAATGATACTCAAAGGAAAAAATTGGCTTAAGAAGTCAAAATAAGAGAAAAGGCTTACAAATCTGCATCCTAAGTCAAAATAGGAGACAAGTTTGCAAAATGGCCTTTTAGCTTGAAAAAGACAAGTAAAAATCTCACAAAAGAGGCCTCTAGGCCGAAAACCAAGTCATAAACAAAGATCACACATTTCAAATTATTTACCCGAAAACTTTAATGGTTAACAAATCATGCATTATAGGCTTTTGAGCTGAAAAGTCAGTAAGAACAAATTCGTGCAATGTAATGGTTTAAAGTGAAAATGATAAGAAATAAAATAAAATCACATGAAAAGGTCTTTTGACCAGAAAATTAACACGAGCTCTCCTAAGCTGAAAACAAGCAAAAGCTTTCAAATCGACCTATTTGGCTGAAATTAAAACAACTTCCAAAATCGGCTCAGAGGTTGAAGTTGCCATTTAAACCAAAAACTAAAAAAATAAATTCGTCCATTCTCCCTTTATAGCCCGAAAAGGAGAAAGGGGGCTAAATAACAAGTTCACAAAAAATCTTTCATGCTGACAATAGGGGGCAAAAACAAAGATCACGCAAGTTTGGGATAAGTTAAAGAGAGAACAACTTGTATTCCCCTTGAAAAGACAAACTTCCTCCCCAAATCGACAAAGAGAGAAGGTTTTAAGGAAATAAGAAAATTGCCCATTCCACATCAAATGGCCCAAAAAATGTAGAAGCAAACTTAAAACTTGCAGGATCATGTGAGAACATCAAAAATCGTGAAAGACCATTCAAGGAGGAAATCACGTGGGAAGCTAAAAGGGAGGTAAATCCAAAATCGCTATTTTGACCCTCATTTCTCCAATTATCTTCAAACGCATCCATCATGAACACAAGGTAAAATTGCGCAGACAAGGCTCATCAATTTGCAGCTCTCGAAATCAGTCTCAAGGCCGAAAATCTTCAGGAGCAAGAAAGTTGCGTGATTCGTTTTAGGAATCCAATTTTAGAAAGAGGGCATTTTGAAATCAAGATTCACATGTAGTAGTGAAATGCCGAAAGATAAAGAAGTCTTGTAGTTCATATCTCGAATTCCACATCAAAAGGAGGGTGAATTTTAGCTGGCCAGGTTTTCTCTTCAATGTCAAGTTTGACCTTTTGCAGTTAAAACCGCTTCGGTTCATTCCCAGGTAAGTTAAAATTTACCCTTCACATGGTTAAGGTTTTGCAAAATGATCATAGTTCTTTTACCCAGGGTTAACTTGCGAAGTGCATTGTGGAAATCTTAAGTTTAATCCCATGAAACATCAATGATCTATCAAATTTGGCCTCCAGCTGACAATTTGGGACTCAGGCAAATTTTGGGATTTTGATCTAATTTGAATGCTCAAAGGAAACAAGTATGAAAACTAAATGATTTTAGAAAGAAGAAAACATTTGTGATTTTCAATCATTGGCAACAAATGGAATGATAAAATTTTAAACTTGCTCAAAATCAATAACAACGAACTATCAAAATTAGCTTTCCAGCCGAAAATGTAAACTTAGAGAAATTCTAGAAGTTTCGAGTTCAAACTGAAAACTTAAAATGTTGAGTCGCGTGATCCAATAACACTAGAAACTTTCATCATTAGCATCATAAATAGTAGTATCTTGAAATTCATTCAAACTAGTGGTTAACCAAACCAACTTGATTTTTCAGCTTCAAATTGCATTTAGCTCCCAGCGTGGTCAGATTTAAAAATTGTTTAAATGTCACGTTTTAGCAATGTTTTCAAATTTTGATTATCTCGTTGATCGTCAATTTTAACGCTAATGTCATCTTTTGGCTTTGCTAACCCATTTTTTTAACCTTAATCTCATCTCATAATCCATGTCTGGTTGTGCAGGATAGATGCCTAAATCAGCGTCAGAGTCCTCAAAAGCACCTGACGCAACTAGAACATCATGGATTTCCAAAGATGATATTCCCCACAAGGTCAAAAAATGAGGTACCAGTACCAGGGAGGAGGAGTGAAGGAGTCAAAGGTCTAGAGTGTGTGGGACAACATAGGAGATACGAACCTAGGACATATTGATATTCAGGTTTTCAGGAATAAAGTATACTCTCGTAACACCTATGGCAAGCTCAAACGGATGATGGAGAGTAGCATTGCTCAGACAACTGGTTTCCCTCCAGCCATGTACAATTATGAATTAGTGGTTGAGGTTGCTAAATATTATTAGTCGGAAACTAGATTAGTGGTATTGAAGGGGATGGCACTGGCTGACTTCATGCCTGAGACCCTTGGCGAAGCATTTGATATCCCATTTCCTGATGATCCCATTGCCACAAATATCGATGAATCTCAAATTGCTTATGACATGAATCCTATTAAGTGCAAAAAATTGATAAATGAAGAATGGTTTAGCAAGAGAAGACCACCAAGCACTAGAATCAATAAAAAGACCATCAGAAGCGATTTCCATAATGAGTATGGTGATATGGTCACCTTACTCAGTCGGGTCATGGGACTTACTCAATCCAATCTCTTTGAGGAATGGATGTTCTACTTCACTGAGCAAGTCTTCAATGGGAAGTCTAAGTTCGACTAGGCTCAGATCATCAATGACAATATTCATACACAGCTGGTTGAGCTTGAAGAAAAAAAGTACTTTTCCATGACTTCCTACTTGGTCTACATGTTTGCTCGACACTAGCCATTGTTAGGATTAGTTAAGAAAGGCAAGATTGGGAATGGGCCAAATCAGGTGAAAGTATACGACTGCTACCCTCAGTTGGATTACTTTGACATTTCCCAAAGAGAAAAAAATAACATCGCATATGCAATTGGTCAGTACAAGCGTGTTAATGATGCTTTTACAATGCGCTTGATTAGATTAATGCAAGGAGGATTGCATATAAGGATGTCAAAATAGGCTACCACCCTGATCCAGAAATATGGTGCATGGTTCATCCAGTTCCCCAAATTCACCTACATCAGAATAGCAGGCTTTTAGGGAACACCATACCGGCTTCTACGTCATCCATCAGACAGATTAGTCCTCATGGAGGTAGCAAGGCAAGCACACCCAACATGTAGCTTCCTCAGAGATAAAAAGAAATCGAGGTTCACCTTCCCATTGATTTTGGGTAATCTTGATGCACACTTCAATAATTCGGTGCAAGCTGAAGAATCATTTGCTGAATTGGCATCCTTTTGCTTATAGGAGCATTTCCCTAGGAAATGCTTTGACCATGATGGATTGGGAAAGAAGGTCAACGACAAGCATTAAATGGCCAAGGTATCGATTAAGGACTATTGGAGAAATTGTTCAAATGACTTTGAGGTCTGTCAGAGGGAATATTCAAGGTCGAGTGTTCAACAAATGAGACTTTATGAGTATCGCCAGGTCCTAGATCATGTAATGGACTATGGAAATTGCTTGCAAGTCCAAGAATTTGAAGTAGTCAAGGACCTCCTGCCAGCCATTGATTGGACTTAGGACCCAATCACATATTTTGAAGCAGTCATGGAAGATCCAATAAGGTACACAGATAATTGGTTATCCCAACAAATAGAGAGGTTGACCCACGAAGGAACCCAATTCACATACAATTTGATGGGTAGTATCGACTCCCAGTCTTAAGGGGATGAGGGAACCTCAAGCGCACCAAAGCAAGAGGTTGAGAAACCTGGAAAGAAGAGAAAGAGAGCAAGGGCTAATAGAAGGACTCAAAAAAAATAGTAGATCAAACCTACAGACAAACCAACAGATCAGATTGCATTTCTTGATTACAACATCATGACCATCCCAATAGGGTAAGCATCCAAAGAACAGGAAAGGGAATAATTCAAAGATTCCACACAAAATATGCTCAGACGGCTCAATGAAATGACTGTTGAGAGAGATATGTACCAAGCTCGTGTTGAGAAAGCTGAGGGGTACATAGATCACCTATTGAGACCGTTGCAACAAGTTGTTGAATCCCATGTTCCCCCATTGACACTAGCACAAAAGACTACAATTGAATTTAAAGGGGTGCGTGATATTGCCAAGGTCATTAGGGAAAGGATTTGGGGCATTAAAGTAAAAGGAAAGAAAATCATTAATGATGTGTTTGAATTAACAATCAAAATACAAGCAACATAGATAAAGATGTTGGAGGTATAAAGGGAGTATGTCAAAATTTAGGAAACGGTTGCCTTAGCTCAACCACTCATGAGGGCTCTTTTTTGGACACACTCAGATTTCGACAATACATTCTATACTAGATACCTATGATGTCAATACTTTGAAAGAGTGGTATTGGATCGTCAACATGAAGATGGACATGGCAGACATCGTTAGGAAAATTTGGGAGGAATGCGAGGAGGACTTATTCCATATAAAAAATGGCAGTGAAAATATCCATAAGGCATTGGTCATTGGCTGGATGGATACCATGAAGGATGTTGATGTAGTGTCACGATGGAATGTCGGGTTGAAGCCCGATAAAAATGCATACTTTGTGGAGGACATAGTGTGCATCAACAAGCTACACATAGACATATTAGGCTTCAAAGATCAACAATCGGATTGGCGTGAGCAACTAGGGATAGTGGACTCTAATCTTGAGGGCACATAGTTCAAAATGCACAATACTCCTTTTTCCCTCTAATGAGGAATTGTTCCCTATTTGTATAAAATTTCAGGAATATGTCTGGGAAGAACGTGCGGCACACTGGGACATCTGGAAAGGTTACTTGCATGAGGAAGTTGAATTTTTGGAGAAAAAGTCTACTTCGTGGAAGGAAAAAGTGCTTTCTTGAAAATATCTATTTCTTTCAAATTATAAATGCACTTTTTCAACATAAAGTTCCTTTCCAACTATCAAAGTCATTGTAAATTTTTGAGCTCCGTGCAAGTGCACTTTTTGGAGCAACTTTATGTTTGGTAGTTGGTAGTTATTAGTTACTTTATGGTTGATGGTGATATTTTGTTTTCCATTTATGGGTATGGGCAGCCATGTTTCATAGGATGAATCTGGGCCACTTGTAGAATCTAATCCTAGCCATTCATCCATTTTGAAGGTCTATATGAGGGATAGTCCCTTCCTTCTTTTTAGTAAGAAATTGTGGATTGTTGCAAAAGCTCTGCAGATATATATTCAGACTTAATGGAAATTAAAGTTGTTACTATTTCATGTGAGTGCATGGTCTATTTCTTCACTCTTTAAATTTATGTATGCATTTTGCTTTACAAAATAATATGTGCAAGTTTATATTTGATAGAAATATTTGTTCATACCATTAAGGATTGGTTGATTGCCAGTTCCTCTGCATGGTTGGTCTGAACTTATTAGTATGCTTAGTTCGGTTTTTGAATATGGAATGTATGAATCTCTCAAATTCAGTGTTTATGTTTAAAAACTTGAAAATCTCTTTCCCCTTTGGAAATTGCATCAATTTTATGTAGTTGTGCGAATTGTTGGCAAAATAAAATTTGATTATTCCAAGATTTTTGTCTATTAGCTTGAAGGTATTATTTTTAGGTAGATTAATTAGACATTTTCTCCCTTTTCCCTTCCTTTTTCCCTTTTTTTACCAAAGTTGAAGTTCGAACAACATCATATTAAAGTAAAATTTGATGAAATCAAAACTATAGGATCTTAGGGAACCTTTGCAAAAAAACCAATTCTATCTGTGTAGGGGAAAAAGCGAGACTAGGCTAACATGCCCTAATCCTACCTTTTGACACACATTGCAAAGAAACAAAGAAACACACTCTTTCTTTTCCCTCCTTTTTTTTTTTTTTTTTTAATGAAAATGAAACTTAAATGAAACACACTAAATCTAGATCTAGATCTAACAAATGCAATGCAAGAGAAAGCAATAATAAGTTTCATGTCGGGTTCACCAAAATGTGTAGGGGAAAAAGCAAGACTAGGCTAACATGCCCTAATCCTACCTTTTGACACACATTGTGGAATACGAAAGAGCCTAGAGGTATCACACAATTGGCTACTTCTTTTTGTGGAAGAGAGAGCCACAGGCTACCTATTAGGGTTTCTATTCCTTTGTTGTAATTGAAAGATAAAATGATGCAAGTTCAATTCCTAACCCTAAAGTGCAAGTATGAACTAATAACAAGATTGCAGAATTGAGATTAAACAATGGAAAGCTGTAAACACAAGGACAAGGCAAGAATGCAGATGCATACTTGGAGTTAAAATCTGAGTGAAAATGTTTGGGATGGGGGTGCAGGCGCCACTGTCCTGATACTGCTCCTGAAACTGCTATTTTGCAACCTGAAAAGCTGTTGGAAATGCTGAAACTTGCTGTCTGACAGAGGGACCAGGGCACCCAACGCCCCTGTCCCAGGGACCAGGGCGCCCAGTGCCCCTGTCCTGGCAGGACCAGGGTGCCCCATGCCCCTGTCCTAGTCTTTTGCCCTGAAATTTGGTGTGTAGCTCAGTTTCTGTTTGCTTCTGCCGAATCTGCAACTTGTGGCGTCATCCGAATCCTGAAATCTGCACTTATATTTGAAAAGGTGTGGTGGGCGGCTATATAGGGTTTTGCCTTAGTCAAACCCCCGCTTTGGTGATTTCCACCTCCATGAATAGCCAAGTTGTATTGTAAAAGTAGTGTGTGTGCAGACC